>NC_088379.1:10657500-11275000 GCF_037993035.2 Macaca fascicularis | reverse complement strand
AAAGAGTTCACTATGAAGAAACTGATAACCAGAAAAATCTTATCTATAATAATTAATTCTTACTTTACTAACTTTCAAAAATAAAACCTCAGGACAAAATGGCTTACTCATTATTCCTACCAAATATTTTAGAAAAAAATCATATCAATGATGTACAAATTTGTGAAGAAAACAGGATGCATGTGCATATTCTGAACTCATTTTATAAATCTAGAATGGTCCAAAACAGACTCAAACACTAAAGATCACTACATACCAATATACCTATGAATATGGATGTAGATGCATGAGCGTAGATGTGACTTATGAATGTAGAACATTCAGAAGGTTAACAAATAAAATACAAAAATATGGAGAATAATGCATCACGATCAAGTACTATTTATCCTGATAATGCAGAGATTTACTATTTAAAAATCAATTAAATGTAATTTATCATATCAGCAGAATAAAAAATGTATCATCTCAATAGATACTGAGTAACTATTAAAATTAATTATCTGTTTATTATAAAAGCTGTTAAAACAAAAAATAGAAGGGAAAATCAGTAACTTGATATTTTATGATGAGAGACTGCATAATCCCCTCCTAAGATTGAAATGAAGGAAGGATGTTTTCTCTTACCTCTTTAATTCAATATCATATTGGAGGTCCTAGGCAGTATAAAAGGGCAATCAATCAATCAATCAATAGGGTATGAATTGGAAAAGAGAAATTAAAACTGTTTCTATCAACAGATGGTATTATTTCTTGCATAAAAAGTGTCAAGCAATCAACAAAAAGACCCTTGAACTAATATATTTCACAAGTTTTTAGTATTTAATATCAATATTTTTTAAAATGTTTAAAAATATTTACATATTATCAATGAAAAGCTTGAATTGAAATTTTTAAAACTAGCCTTCAATACTTACGTGTGTAACTAGTAAAATATGTGGAGAATCTTGCACTGAAAACTGCATTATGGTGATTTAAGGAATCACTGTATACTTAACTAGAGAGTTATACTGAGTTCACAGATTAGAAAACGTAAGATTCTTAGATGGCAGTGCTTCCCAAATTGATTCATGGATTTAATGAAAGCTAAATCAAAATTTCAGCAGAAGTTTTAGTAATTAAGAACAAATTGATTATAAAGTTTATATGGAAAATCAAAGGCTTGAAATAAAATGATTTTGAAAAGTGAGAATGAAGTTGTAGAATTCATATTCCCTGATTTCAAGACTTAGTATATATTTGTAGTACTCAAGACAGTGTGTCATTGATGAAGGAATAAATACACAGACCAGTGAAGTAAAATAGAGTACAGGAAAAGTCTCTCTCTCTCTCTCTCTCTCTCTCTCTATATATATATATACAAACACACATACATATATCAGATATATCTCATATATGATGTATATATCAGATATATGCCCCCCAAAATGATCTCTATTGTGTATCTCACACAAAAATGACTACAAATTGATCATTGACTTTACTGTAAAACCTAAAACTAAAAAATGTTATGGTCTTAGGCAAAGAACACAAATCATATATCTTTAATGTGAAATAAATAACAGGATCTAGAAAAAAGTAAATATAATTAAAATGTAACACTTCTACTCTTTGAAAGGCCCCACTAAAATAACAAGTAGACATGACAAAGACTCAGAAGGAAGTATTTGCAAAACTTATAGCTGACAAAGTACATATATAACAAACTTTCAATCTCAATAATTAGAAAATGAATAACCCAATTAAAACATAGACGAAAGATTTGAAAAATATCTCACCAAAGAATATATACAGGTGGCAAGTAATCACATAAAATACGTTCAACATTGTATATAATATATGATAATATGGTATATAATAAAATGATGTTCAGCAGCATATATTGACATATACATATATGTAGTTATTTTACATTCTATATTGTTGTTTAGATGTTTGTGCCTCCTCTAAAATTTGTGTTGAGACATAATCCCCAATGCAACAGTGTTAAGAGGTGGAGTCTTTAGGAAGTAATTAGGCCATGAAATTAGCCATAGATGGGATGGGGAACCTTATATAAGGGCTGGAGAAACCTAAGTAGACCCTCTTTTGTTCTACCATATAAGAACACAGTATTCAAATTACCATCTTGGATGCAAAGCCTGGGCCTTCATCAGACACCAAACCTGCCAATACCTTGATCTTGGAATGTCCAGCTTCCAGAACTGTAAGAAATGAATTTCTATTATTTTTAAATTACCTGGTCTGAGCAAGAATACAGAACAGCTGGAACCCTGTACATTGTCTAGTGAGCACAAAAATGGCACAGCCATTCTGAAATCAAACATATAAATATCATATGACCCAGGAATCTCACTCCTAGGAAATAACCAAAGAGAAATAAAAACTTATTTTCACACAAAATCCCATAAGTGAATGTATGCATTGACTTTATTCACTATCATTGTCATTTGGAAGTAATCCAGATACCTTGGATCTGGTAAATAGACAAACTGTGACCCATGTCTACTGTGAAATACTATTCAGCAATAAAAGGAACAAAACTATTGATACAGGAAACATGGATGAATCTGAAATCTGTTTTCTTAACTGAGAAAATTCAGACTCAAATATATAACACCAGTTGTATGATATCCTAGAAAAGGCAAAATATAGAAACAGAAAACAGATCAGTGGTTGTTGGCAATTGTGGAGTGGAGGAGGAATTTATGACAAAAGTACAACAAGAGGAAAATTTTGGGGGTGGTGAAGCTATTTGGTTTTTTGATTATGGTAGTAGTTATATGATTGTATGCTCTTGTTAAAATTCAGAACTGTAAAAACGTAATTTTACTATTATAAACAAGTTAAAAAAGTGAATAAATATCATATAATAGGAAGTGACAATGAAATTATGAATCTAGTAAATAAGACAAGAAATGGACTTTCTAGCTGGGTATGGTGGTACAAGACTGTCGTTCCAGCTACTTGGTGGGGTGAGGTGGGAGGATTACTTGAGCCCAGGAGGTTGAGGCTGCAGTGAGCTATGACTGTGACACTGCACTCCAGCTTAGGCAACAGAGTAAGACCCTGTCTTAAAACAAGAAAAAAAAGAAAGAAAGAAAATAAAAAGAAGTGAAGATTTTCACTGGGGCAATATTTGTGGAAATAAACAAACATGAATAAATTCTATGTGTGTTTTTCGAGTTTCACTGACAGGTTTTGCAATGTTTGCATGTCGTGGTTGAGGGAAAATGATACCAGAATAGCATCTACTTTTTGTCTTAATCAGTGGGATGAGTCTTAAGGTAATTTACTGAGAACAGAGAAGGGAGGATAGGTTGACAAACAAACATTTTCAAGTGTATTTTGGAAACTTTATTAAATGCCTACTCAATAACAGTATGTGGATTTTACCCACACAAATGAACCTATCCAATGGAAATTTTCTTAATTACTCAACGTAACACACATGCACACGCGCACGTGCGGGCACACACACCCCCATACACATACACACAAACATACCCCAGCCTCCGCTACTAAAGATGAGAGGATAGTCTAGTTAACCAGGAGGTTATGAGAGTTCAGATAAAGTTTGTCCCCTGGCCTGGTAACAGAAGCACAAACTTCATATCGAAGACAGTCTTTGGCCTGAGCCTAGAAAAACAGGGAAGATCTGTCTCCTCTGAAAACAGGACTATAATAGAATCCCCTTTGCGTGCCAAAATTTGTATTTATTTATAATGAAAACAAAACCATGTATATGCAATACTTGGTGAACAGTAATGTGCCATATAATAATTGTCTGTCCCACCATTACTGTTGTTAATGTGTGCATTACAATTCCCTCAATCCATGCACTCTTGCTGTTAAACCTGGGTTTTAAAACTAACATGTGTAACAGGATAGTGTTTCTTGACACCAGAATCAAATACCGAAGTGATGTCAATCTAACACATATTTTATGCTGTGGTATGTTTCATTGCTTTGGTCAGCATGTAATTAAGAAGCAGGACAGGTAATGGAACAGAGTACTGGTCTGGGACTGGGCAGATTTGTGTTCTGGATTTATACCTTCCATTAATTAACTCTGTGACCTTGGACAAGGCTCCTTCTCTCTCTGGTCCTCAGATTTGCCATCTGTGAAGTAAAGATGCTGGGTAACATGCTCTCCAGGTCCCTTTCCCATATATCGTTGTGTGCAATTATCTGAGCTGAACTGACCAAAACATTTCAAACAGAACTTGCCGAAGACTTTATAAGCACATGGCAGAGCCAGAAGAGAAAGTTTTCAGCAGGGGTTCTCACGAATTTGAGCCCTGTGGATTAGCGAAGGGAACCCGGCACAGCTGACCCAGGCCAGGGGGACGCACAGGGCTGGATTGAGGCTGTGTTAACATCTGGCCCTGAGTGGTGACAATTTACTGAGGAAGATAATATAACAGATTGGTCTGGACTGAAGCTGTTATTTCAGAAGGTTATGAATCCCAAGCCCTCAGAACAGATTTTATAGACAAATAAATTATATCAATAATAATAACAATGGTAGTCCAGTAGTTATTGTAACAACAGCTGGGTTAATTGTGTGTTTACTCTCTTCAGCAGTCAGACACTATTAAAAGAAGTTTGTGTGCATAAACTCAGATAATCTTCTCAGCTCTGTATGGCACATACGATTATTACCCCAAATTTACAGATGAGGAAAATGCCCAGACAAGTTAAGTCTGTGGCTAAAAGTCACACACTAATAAGTGGTAGAACCAGATTTTTAAATTGAAACAGTCTATCTCTTTAGTTAGGGATTGCATTAACTGTGCTACAAAACACATACATACACACACACACACACACACACACAAACCTTTTCATAGAGACATACATTGTTAAACATAGAGTACATTAACAAATTCAAACATTTTATCTTTATTTTTTAAATTTTTACTTTTATAGCATTTTACAGTAGCATACACCTGCTTCTGGTTCACCCCTTGACAGAACTAGGCATATCCCTGGAGACCCTGCTGAAATGCCACCACAAATTACATTACTGACTCCTTCAGTGGAAGTAATTCTCTGATCTTCTGCTCTCTCACACCACTTTGAGTGTGTTCTTACCATTCCTACTCTTGTCAGCTTTATTTCAGTGATTACGTAGGCTCATGAAGTCTGCTTATGAAGTAATGAGTGTCCCAGGCTCGAGGCTGATGTTCCACACACTTTGATATACCCAGTCTTTTCTAATGTTCCTGGAATAAAGTAAGTGCCTGGTAAATGTTTTATGAATGAATGAATGAATAAATGAATAGAAAAATACATCATTTCGGCCGGGCGCGGTGGCTCAAGCCTGTAATCCCAGCACTTTGGGAGGCCGAGACGGGTGGATCACGAGGTCAGGAGATCGAGACCATCCTGGTGAACACAGTGAAACCCCGTCTCTACTAAAACTACAAAAAACTAGCCGGGCGAGGTGGCGGGCGCCTGTAGTCCCAGCTACTCGGGAGGCTGAGGCAGGAGAATGGCGTGAACCCGGGAGGCGGAGCTTGCAGTGAGCTGAGATCAGGCCACTGCACTCCAGCCTAGGCGACAGAGCGAGACAGACTCCGTCTCAAAAAAAAAAAAAAAAGAAAAATACATCATTTCAAATGACCCTTCCGATAAACCCGTGAGCTAAGCAGGCAGCATTCATCATCACCATTTTTCAGAAAATGCAATGTGTTTCAAAGAAGTAAAACATGTTCTTTAAGTTCTCTCCAGTAGCCAAAAATGTGGACCAGACTGGAAGCCTAAGTCTTTTGACTCAGTCCAGTGTCCTGCTAGCATTGTTGCAATTCTCCCAGGAGCCTGGGATAAATGTGTGAAGATGTGAGTGCTTGGAGGTACTTTCAGGGTGGGAATAGGGACTGCAAACTCCCTGGACAGTTGTTTCTCTGCTTTGCACTGCTTGCACACCAACCAAAAAATAGGGCATAAATAACGATGGAGATTCCAGCTTTAGGGTTCTTTCATTCACTTGCTCACTCATTCATTCAATAAAATTTTGTTCTTTGAGTGCCTACTGATTTTCTGCTACTATTCTTCTTTTAGACTATAGCAAAACAAAAATAGATGAAGTCCTCGTTCTCATGGAGCTTATGTTTCAGCAGGGAAGACAGAAAATAAGTATATTTCCATGCCAGATATTATTTCTATTTTTCCTATCCACCAATAATAGACGCTTAGAGAAGATCTGGGGAGTAGATAACAGGAAAAGTAGATGAAAGGAAAATAATCACCCATAGAAGTTGAGGCAGTCAGTTGGGCAGACAGCCAAGGTGGAGTTTGCAGCAGCGACCAGGGTATCTCCTATGCATGCACATTCTTGTGGTTTTGCTGGCACCTTCTTTGCAATTTTAGTCCTTCTAAATTTCCTGAAAGTCGTCTAAGGCTTTGTCTAATCTTTGTTCTCCCAGACCTTCCAATGGTTTTGCATGCTTTTCTTCTATTAAAATTTTTCTTCTTAAAATAACTACAGAGTTCTCTGCTTTCCTGATTGAACTTTGAATTATAATGTTAGGTAGCAATAAATTCAGTGAAATGTGAAGAAGTAGAGTAAGTGGATACAGTGTGGTAGCAAGTGAAGTGCTTGATTTCAGAGATCATAGAAACCTTGACTGAGGATGTATCATTTTCAGAGAGACCTGAATCAAGAGGCCATGTCAATATCTGAGGGTAGTACGTTTCACTCCTAGACGATGACAAAACAAGAGACAGATTGTGAGTACAAAATTGCTGTCTTCATGGCAGATCTTCAAGACAAATCTGGTTGTAGGAGTGTGAGAATAGGGAAAATGGGTAGAAGATGAGAGATCCAGGGCTCCATTCGTGGAGAGACTTGAGGGCTATGGCAAGGCATTTGGATATGATACTCAAAAGGATTTAGAGAAGAGGAGTGACATGAAGGAATATGGATGGGGCACTCCACCCCATGTCAACAGAGCCTGCATTAGTTTATCAACTGCGCTGCCATATTAACAGCTAATACATATGCAGAATTATAAAGTTTACAAAGTGATTCTGTATTATTCCTTCATTAGATGTTAACATTAACCCTGGTGGATTAATATTCTGGTTTTACTGGTTAGGAATTAGAAATTATGAGAACTTGAATTGTGGACCCGAAGTACACAGCAAAGTGACAAAGCTGAGCATCAAATCCAGGTTTCCTGGGCCACAGTCAAAGACGCATTCTGTGAGGTCACAAGTGGCTTTGTTTCTTTCTTCTTTTCCCTTTCCAACTTTTATTTTAGGTTCATGGGTTACATGTACAGGTTTGTTATATGGGTAAGTTGTGTGTCCTGGGCTTTGGTGTACAGATTATTTTGTCACACAGGTAACAAGCATAGAGCCTGATAGGTAGTTTGTTCATCTTGACCCTCCTTTTAACCTCCACCCTCATGTAAGCTCCAGTATCTCTTCCCTTCTTCATGTCCATGTGTACTCAATGTTTAGCTCCCACTTATAAGTGAGAACATTCATATTTGGTTTTCTATTCCTGTGTTAATTTGCTTAAGACAACAGCCTCCTGCTGCATCTATGTTGCTACACAGGACATAATTTCTTTTTTTATGACTGTGTAGTATTCCATTGTGTATTTGTACCACATTTTCTCTATCCAGTCCATTGTCGATGGATATTTAGGTTGATTCTCTGTCTTTGCTATCATTAATAGTGCTGCAGCAAATATACATGTGCATGTGTCTTTATGGTACAATGATTTATATTTGTATGGGCATATATCTAGTATATATTGCTGGAATTCCTGGGTGGAATAGTAATTCTGGTTTAAGTTCTTGTAGAAATCTCCAAACTGGTTTGCACAGTGGCTGAAATAGTTTACATTCCCACCAGCAGTATATGAGAATTCCTTTTCTCAGCAACCTCCCCAGCATGTTATGTTTTGACTTTTTAATAATAGCCATTCTTTCTGGTGTGAGATGGTGTAGAGATTTGTGTTTCTCTAATGATTACCAATGTTGAACACTTTTTCCTATGCTTATTGGCCATATGTATGTCTTCTTTTGAGAACTGTCAGCTCATGTCCTTTGCTCATGTTTAATGACGTTGTTTGTTTTTTGCTTGTTAATTTGTTTAATTTTCTTATAGATTCTGAATGACTTTTGTGACATGAGAAGAGAACTGCCCTCTTTTCACTGATCAAATAATAGCAGTTATTAGTTATAGATCCTTTATATGTTGCAAGGCATTGCAAAGCAATGGACCCAAAACTTGATGCAGGCAGAATGAATCTGGAGTTTGTGTGGTTAAGGTCCATGCTATTCAGCAGTGATTTCCCAAATGTGCATTCAAAACAGCGAGGCTTCAGTCAACATGCAGATTCCAACTCAAGAGGACTGGATCAGGTCTGAGATTCTGGCTTTCTCACTAGCACTCAGGAGTTTCTAATGCTGCTTGCCCACAGGCCAGGCTCTACAACACAACACCGAGTAACTGATCAATCAAGACATAGCTTTGAGCCTACATTTCCTGCTTGGGTCTGTGAGAATAAGCTTATAATGACTTCATCTCATCTAAGGCCAGCAATATGCACTCAAATGTTTGAAAGGAAAAGCGATTTCCATCTTTTAACGTCAACTGGTTATCAACTAAATTTGAAATTGTTTGCTTTTGGTGCCAGAACATCTAGCTGTAAACAGTATTCAACATTTTTCTACACGTTTCTACCTTAAAATTCTAAATGTATCTATATGTTTTACTATGCTGAGAATAAAGATTTCGCAGATTGACTGTAGCCTATAAAAGGGTTAAACATTGTTTTTTTTCTAAACAAGAATTTTTAAAGTAAAACAATTAAATATATTTGAAGAGTTAGAAAGAATACATACGTATTTTTGTGTATACGCTTCATTATAACTGAAGAATGATCTTAGATTAGAGGTTACATTTTATTACTTCAATGACTTTAAAGTATAAAATATGGCCATTTTACTGAATTATTGAGTACATTTAATTGCAGTTGTATACTGTGAACTATTGATCCAATAATTATTCATGTGGACTATTAAAATGGGTTGATTCATTTTTTATTTTACCTTTTTTAAGCAATGCTTATATATTATTTACAATTTGAGAGCCAGGATTAAGCTTTTTAGTACAATACAGTATTTCTAAAGTAGGGCAGGTCTTTGTGGGAGTCCAAGGTAACATTGTATAATCAAAAATTAAGCAACTTTAAATTTCAGCAGCCAAAATGTACCCCTTTTCTTCACTTAAATGTTTTAATTGCAGGAGTATTCACTGGGACTTATGAACTTTCCTGATATAAATGGAATATTTAATATGAAATATAAAATAAATATTTTAAGTGTTCTGCAGATTTCTTAAAAAATAATTGAAGGGGTGTTCCTTTTTATTTCTCTCTACTTGTGTTTGTGAATTTTTTTTTTTTTTTTGGCTCCTAGTAAAGAATTTTTTCCTTAATTCAGCCATTTTTCCTTTTTTAAATTAAGAACAAAAGTATTGGGTCGGTGCAAAGGTTCAGTAAGGGATATTTTAAATATAACAAAATACTCTGTAGGTCTCGTGTCTTACTCTTGCTTTTATGTACTCTCCTTTGATCAGCAGTGCATCAAGCACATTTTCATGTTTAAGTGCTTATTGTGTATCTAGTTCTCTTTTGAGTGATGGGATACACTGACACTCATTATGTAACCACTATGTGCAGGTCAGGTAGCTGCCAATATTTTATGAATACCATCTCATTTAAAATAGTTATGTCATTAACTCCTTTGTATAGATTAATAAAAGAAAAGGGAAAGAAAGTCAATTGAATTTCCAAGGATGTAAATCCAGGAAGGAACAGAACTCAGATTCATAAGGTAGCTCTGATTTTTGCTGGAGTTTGTTTTCTTTCAACTCTACCATCATCTTACTTAAAATATTGTATGGTTGCTTTTCTCAACCAGGATGCAACCGTAGCACATAGGTCTTTGGCAATGGCCAGGAGACTGTTCCTTGCAGAGGGAGCAGCTTTAACACAAGAGTACAGAAGGCCAGCAACATGCCCTCAAATGTTTGAAAGGAAAAGCGATTTCCTTTCATGCTATATACAACCCATTTGCTGCTAGTAAAGGAGTTGGTTTTACATTTTACAAATGGCATAACCCAGACTTAACATACCCTCAGGAATGAACCCTCAGGTCTTGAGGTTTGGGGAGCCAGTGGAAGAAGGCAGACCTTGCACGACAAAGAAAGGAATTTAAATATTAACCTAGGAAGAAATGGACATATGTTCATCAGCTTAGTCCTGTGATCATTGCTATGACTGTATACGCATGTTAGGAAGGAATGTGAAGATCTATCTGGGAATGGAGAGGAATAAATGGCAAAGAAACTAATGAGTAGTTGAGATGACAGAGTACTAGGGTGCTAATTTGAGTGCTGCTCACACTTTCTTGTGCACTTGAGTCCCCTGGGGATGTTGTGAAGATGCAGATTATTATTCAGTAGGTGTGGGATGGGGACCCAAATTCTGTATTTCTAACGAGTAATGTTAATGTTGCTGTTCCATGGAACAGATGCTCCATAGCAAGAAATGAGAACAGTGATTCTCCAAGTTTGATCCCTAGACCAACAGCATCAACATCACCCCAAAACTGGTTAAAACTGAAATTCTCTGGTCCCACGCTGTATCAATGTAATCAGAATGGCTGGAATTGGATATAGACATCAATAATCTGTTTAAACTTCTAACAGTTTTATTGTTCAGTTTGAAAACGAGCCAGTGACTGAGTGGAGAAAGTGGGGATAGATGAAAAAAAGAAAAAAACACTTGTAATATGTATTTGGGAAGAAGAATCAATGGGGGTCGGTGACTAAGTGGAGCTTATTTAGATTCTGATTATGTAAAAAGAGTTCAGAATGACCTAATTTTATCTCCAAACCCTGCTTTTTTCCCCTTAAATATGAAAGTTTTAATAATCTTTCTGCTGATAGCATAGGTCATGCTTAGAAAAATCTAACGTCTTTTTTCAGGCAATTAAGCAATTTCAATACTCACTTTAATTAACAATTGTGCCTAAACAAAAACTTTTTGCATAAAAGAGCTTCTAATGAAACACGAAAATTAGTTAAGAAAATACAGGGTGGTAATATGGAGTAAGAATGATGGAAATGATGATTTCCTAAACAAATAAACAAAATTGCTTCCAATATTTATTGTAAACCACCCATGAAATATCTGGTAATCTAAATGGAATGAAAACATTCTTGCTGCTTTATATAATACTCTATTTCATGTTAGAGAAAGAACTTTAATTAGAATATCACTGGTGTCAAATTAGTAATAAATGTTTAAGACAAACTGAGATAACGGGACTATGAGAACACTGCCACTAATGTAAAATCTGCTGTAAATTGCCAGGAAATTTACATTTTCCATTAGCACACAGTCATAAGCATAAAAATGATAAAAGGTTACATACATTTTAGATGTTCTTTAACTCAGTTGAAATTATTGCAAAGAAATGGTGTATTTAACACTTAAAGTTTCTGGAGTTTAAAAATGCATCAGTTTGAGTCCCTGTACCTTTACCATTTAGCTGTGTAAATCTTGGGAATACTGTGTATGTTAAGTCTGGGTTATGTCATTTGTAA
The DNA here is from genome assembly GCF_037993035.2 of Macaca fascicularis. Classification (NCBI taxonomy): domain Eukaryota; kingdom Metazoa; phylum Chordata; class Mammalia; order Primates; family Cercopithecidae; genus Macaca; species Macaca fascicularis. The sequence continues at coordinate 11,263,369 of NC_088379.1, read as the reverse complement.
AATGTAAAACCAACTCCTTTACTAGCAACAAACGGGTTGTATATAGCATGTTGAATGGCAATGTGACTTTCTGAGAATAATGCTATGAAGGTACATATTAAAGATTCTCAGCTCTAGAGTTCTAAATGAATGCCCTTGGACAACAAAATCTGTGTCTCTGACTCTCAGATTCTTTATTTGTAAGATAAAGATGCAATGACTATCTCAAGAGTGGTTGTGAGAATTGTATGAGATAATGCAAGTAAATCGAGTGGCATGCAGAAGGTATTTCATAATAGCAATTAACACCGTTATTAATGGACATGAAGATATTTTGTATACTCTGTGAACATTAGGGCACATTCTAATTAATTATTTCTTTTGTCTCACAAGCATCTTTCAGACACTTCACTTGATAATGTAGACACAACCATACTCTCTTTGGGGGAAAATGAAAGTGAAGAGTATCCCAGGAGCAAGTAAAAACTGCAAAAACTCATAGCATTTATTGACTCCATCCAAGCTCCTGTGCTAAGAGACTTGACCAAACTCAAGCACACTATGTAGCACCTTAAGGCTGTGGCCTTAGTTGCTACAGGCCCCTTTAAAATGCCTACCAGAGGAAGCTCACCGCTCCTAGGATAATCAGGTGTTTATTCCAGCCAAAACCTGACGATGGGCCTATAGGTCCCTTAACTGTTACTTTAGAAAGCTTGCAATTATAAACCCCTTTTCTGCTTCTTTGAGAAGTAAATCTTTTACCACCCAGAACTGATTCCTCAAGGACCCCAGAGTCGTCTCTTTGAAATGAGAACATTCAAGGGGATAACTCCAACTTCCCAGTCCCTGTGGGAAGGTAAGAACTTATTTTGGTGGGAGCTTTGCTCTAACTTGTGCAACCATCTCCTATCACCACAGTGCAACCAACGTGTTTTCCGTCCTGATGTGTGCCAATTAGCGAACCTGTATGAACTGGTCACAAGAATGAAACTGCCACTCCGTGCCTTCCAGTGCCCCTGCTTTAGTGTACCTCAGCTTTTAAAACGTCTCCTGCTTTTTGTTTTGGCAAATTTGAGCTCAGTTTATACTAGACATTCTTCTATTCCATAGTAATGGTGACTAAATAACATCTGTCTTTACCACCATTAACTAGTGCGCGACTTTTTTTTTTTCTTTGGCATAAGCCATGGAACAGTTCAGAGAGGGAAGAGTGGAGGTTCCTATGAGTCGTTCTTTTGATGAGTAATAAAAATGAAATAGAGTGAAGCTTGTAGAGTTGATTGGACCAGACTTGGAAGACCTAATATTCCATAATGAGGAGTATGGAATACATTCTGAAAGGAATGAGGATACATAAAACTCTGAATGGAAGAGTTCCTTTGTGATAACAGTATAAATTCCAGGAATATTAGATTTGTCTGAATCTCTTCTCTCTGTTGTCTTTATCTTTTCTCTGGTATGCTGATTTATTACCACTCTTCTTCTCCGTAATCATTTAGTATTCATGCCAGGAAAGTCCTTCATATTGAATTTAAATACATCAAATCTAAGTTTCTATATCCATGCTGAATCTTGGTGGTTATATACCTGTTTGTAGACAGGACTTCTTCAAGCCAATTTGAACCTGAACAGGTGCTGCAGAATTGTTAAGGGTTCTCTAAATAGAGGAATTTCTGTTGATCTAAAAAAAATGTTCTGTAAATTTTTTTAAATCTAATATCAGAAATCAGCAACAGGGTATCTCGAATGCTTACTCATTATGACTTGCAAGGACTCCATAAGTCATCTGAGACATCTGCTCATTATATAAGTCCAAGAGTATTCTAGGAAATAATTTCTGAAGACCTGGACTTTTCTAAGCAATGAACTAGGGATATAATGATGAATAAGGTTCTATTACACTCTTAAAAGACACCACACATTAGAGAGAAACTTCAAACAGAAAACTGTAGTGCAGCATACACTTGGTTCCATTTAAGTAGTGCTAAAACTTATCTGATCACAAAATTGATTGAAGTTCTTGTAAAAAGTAGAGCTTACAGGTACCTCTTCTGGAAGTTCTCATTCAAATTTACTTAATTCAGGTCCAAAAATATGTTTTTAACAAGATTTATTTTTTTTCTTTTTGGTTTATTTTTTTTTGCATAATGTTTTTGTTTTTGATTTGGTAAATTTTACAAATATCGAATTAAATTTTTCAGGACATGTAGGAGTTCAAGCAGCCTAGGTGAAGGTGAATCTATTCTAAGCTTGGTGAAAACTCTGTTCCAAAATACAGAGACAAAAATATAGCTCATGCATTTGGGAAAAAGTAAGTCACTGGGTGTTTATGTAATTAATATGCAAATGCAAAAGAGGCTGAAGTTGAAGCTAAAAATGTAAGTATAGGACTGTCAACAAAGGTCCTTCTAAGTCTTGGCATGGAATTTTGGACCTACTTATTGAATGGCTTTAAACAGAGAGTTGACAAGTAACAGAGTGAAATCCAAACTAAAGATGAGTTGACAATAGTTTCTGGATTACTTAAAAGGCTCTATAGAGTAGTCCTAGAAAGCTCTGCTGAGGGTGTATTTTAACATATTATGGAAAGACTTTGGGGTTTGAAATCTGCCAAATCTGGACTCTTTTCTGCTACTGACCCTCAATCTGTGTAATTAATAGTGCTAACTTACTTCATCACTACAACAGAAATAGTCATAACTGCCTTTCAGATTTCTATGAAAAATCAATCAACAAAAAGCAGATGAACAACACAAGCCTCACGTGAATGTGGTGGTGACATGACTTGGGACAGAGAAATAGTGGAGCATTCGAAAGGCTGTGCATATGTTACTTGATTGAATTTTCATATGATTCTGAGATACTGATTGTTATGTTCATTGCATAAATGAAAAGGATGAGATACAGAAGAGTTACATATCTTGTCGAATAAGACAGAAAGAACTAAGGCAAGTAGCTGTCGAATAAGCCAGAAAGAACTAAGCCAAGTAGCTAGCCAAGACTTAAGCCCAGGTCTGAACTTCAAAGCTGCAGCTTCTCTTTTTGTCCACTTCACCCTGCCCCTCCCTGCCGCCAGACCAACCTGCCTAATGCCTAGAAAGGACTTAATGTGTGCTCTTTCTCCTCTACACGTCTTCTTCACCTTTTCCACACCCAGATATAGGCAGATAATATACTCGGATTGTACATTAAACCTCTGCTTGTCAACTTAGAGAGTTTGGTCTCCCCAATTAACTCAGTGCTGTTGAAGTATCAAACTATGCTTCACTTACACAAGCTTTTATGAGCACATGAAGACATAAAAGGTAGTATATAGTCATAAATCATTGTTTACACCACTGAAAAAACAAAAATACATTCTGTTTGATCCCTGCTTTTAATGGAAAAATATTATTTTGAGGGATGATGAGAACTGGCTCTGACATCAGAAGGTCAAGTTTCAAAACTTCAGGTCTATCACTTATTGTGTCTGTGAACGTGAAAATATACTCAAGTCTCAGCATCCCAATCTATGAAATGAAAATAATCCTAATATATATTTCATCACTTATTGTGATTAAGTTAAATAATCTCTGTACATGTAAAATACTTAGGGCCTGGTACATGGTACACAAGAGATTTTAACTGCCATTATTATCATTATCATTTATTATGATTATTATGATTATTTTTATAGGTTCTAATATGGTTATGGTATGAGACTTGGAGATAACTCACTACTTCTCAGGTAATATTGAGTTCAAGTTATAATAGATGCTAAAAGGGAGGTATAATTCTGAATGAGAACGAGGCTTGAAAGAGGACTTGTTGTTAGGGTAAACAGTGCCCTGGGTTAAAAATAAGATGATCAGATTTTAGTCTTGTGTCTGGAACAGGCTTGCTGGGTAACTTTGTTCCTTTTAGCTCTCTGAGCCATTCTTTTCCTCAGTAAAAAGGAACTCGTGATTCCCCCCCGGCTACTTCTCTCCTTGTGTTGCCAGGAGACTCACGTGGGACAGCATTTGTGAAACAGCCAAGATTCCTACTCACTTCCCTGGGCCCTTCTGCAGGCAGAGCCCCATAGGCCAGCACAGACCATCAGCTCTGGTTTACCCAGGTTCTCCAAAGACATGCAGCTCTGTGGCCATCTTCAGTTTGCAGAGATCTCCATTTCCCCAGAGAGCTCAGTGACTCTCTTAAGAGCTTTGATTCTTTCACACTAGTTTCATCTGGCCAAGTGTGTACTTTAAAGCCTGCCAAGCTTTGATCAAGGATGGTTGTCTCATGGTCTCATTGTCAAAGTCCTTTCCTCTATATTCACCAGTATCCTGCTCTTTTCTGTTCCTCTAACATTTGGCTAGGCAGTCATCCCTTAGGTGTAAACATGGTCTGGGTTTCTCCTGTTCTTGTCCCACATTTATGCTCAGTTTGCATGTTCCCTAGTGAATTTAACTTCTGGATCCTCAAGTCAGATTTTCCAAAGATCTTAACTAAAGCCCCTAGGCCTCTTTCTAGTGTTTCCATCATTCAGTCCAATAACTCATAAGAATTTGTCTGACAGTATATGGATACTCTCAGATGTCAAAAGATTCCTCAATATAGAAAATCAAAATGCAATGTTAATGTTATTAAGACATAAGCATGATAGCAAATTGAGTCCTTAACTTGGGCTGTCCCCCAACAATGAAATTCCTGGGTTGATTGGCGTTGATGCTAAACAGAGTTCATGCACTGATTCTCGTGAATCACAGGGTAAACGTGTGCACAACAGGCAGAGTATGGGAAACAGTGCAAAAGCCAAAATGTCAAAACCTCAGCTCCATGGCAAGTCCTTTTACCATATTGTTTCTAGATAACTTTCTTTGAAGCAGCTAAAATCATCATCATAAAATGATCATGAATACAATATCAGGAACATTATGATTTCTTAGTAAAGAGTTTAAAATGATGATGATGATAATGATAATCATAATGCATAAATCTTCACATTTTGACTTCTCAAACAGGCAGATCTAGTTTGAAATGCTTTAGTGAGTCATGTTGTGATATATTTATTTTGCTGTTATGGAAATTTGCAGGAAGCTCTTTCATAAGATAAAAGTTGGAGATATATGAAGCAACTAAAGCAAGATAATTGAGGACACTTAGTCCAGGAATAGGGCTACTTTGATACAAGGGCATAGTGTCTTAAATCTGAATGTGCCACATGTGACTGGCAACTCAATAGAAATTATTGATCAGCACTTATTTTGAAAGGCAATTTGCTTCCTCGTGTGTCAACCTCTACATACCTATCTCCATTTAGCAGTGATGATGCTCTATTTGTAATGGTCTTTCTCCTTATAATATAAGCTTCCCAAGGGTAGGAGCCTAGCAGTGATTTTTCACCTGCATACTCTCACCAGCTAATAGCATAACCAGTGGAAACCTGTGGCTCTACGAGAGAGAAGGAAGGAAGAAAACACTGACATCTGCAGAAAATAAAACTCAAGCAAAGCACCCAGAACTGAGTGTTACAGGCCTTAAGACCATCAATGTAGTGGTTGAAGTCTCTATCAGAAATATTAATAAAGTCTTATTTTGTACAGATCCTTAATGCCTAAACTTGGACTTTAGAAGCTCTGCCTTCGCAGTCAAATCTGGACCACGTCTTACTGCATGGCCTTGAACAAGTCATATCATCTCTTAATTTTTGTTGATAAATGAATTTCCTCCTTAATGTTCCATTCTATCAGGGGAATTTGAAGATTAATTCATTAATGTACTTTAAGTGCTTCGGTTAAGTTGATTGTCATAGGCTGCAGATATTCTCAGCAGTCCCAATTTGGGAATAATTCAAAATCACTTCTTTCTCAACAGAATTCTGATAATTATCCCAATGTTCTCCAAGAAGTGCTATGCTATAGGATCCATTTCCAAAATAATGAATGCTTCCTTTCTAAAAGTTAGTCTGGAGACATTAATATGTACACTGTTCATCTCAGTCATCCCTTAGATGAAGCAGCCCAATGTTAAAACTGATGATGGTGCTTTAAAGATCAGCGATCCCTTCCCCACCTTTGCATAGCCAGGAGCTAGGGCTCAGGGAGATTAAGTAAATAATCCAAGTAAAAATAAACATTCTTTAGCAGGCTGGGTATGGTGGTTCATACCTATAATCCCAGCACTTTGGGAGGTCAAGGTCAGTGGATCACTTGATCTCAGGAGTTTGAGACCAGCCTGGGCAATATGGTAAAACCTTGTCTCTGCAAAAATTAGCTGAGCATGGTGGTGCATGCCCATAGTCCCAACTACTCAGGAGGCTGAGGTGGGAGGATTGCTTGAGCCTGGGAAGTTGAGGCTGCAGTCAGCCATGATTATACCACTGCACTCCAGCCTGGGAGACAGAGTAAGACCCTATCTCAAACAAACAAACAAACAATAACAACAAATTATTTAGCAGAAAATTAAGGATTTAAACAAGACTATTTCTTGAAAAACAGGAGCAGATTCCCCCCTCCCCCCGATACTATCCTGTACCCTCTGTTAAAGATTAAAAAAAAAAAGATTACCTAAAATATTGCGATTCAAGGTCTTATCTCCCATTAGTGACAGATTTTCTATATTATGATGGAAAAAACAGGCTTAGTTTAAGAATAAACACTGAGAATCAATAATATTTAAAACGTGTATAGTGCTTTGTGAATATTTTTACTTACACTAACTTATCTAACTTTTATAACCTTCTTGAAAGTTAAGAACTATTATTGCCTACTTACATGATATACTATCGTTTTCTGTGGTGGTTAAGAGTGTAGCTATGACTGATCACACAATGAATGTTGTACAACCATAAAAAGGAGACAGAGTCCTCGTACATGCTACAACGTGAACAAGCCTTGAAAACATTGTGCTAAGTGAAATAAGCCAGACAAAAAAGGACAACTATTGTGTGGTTACGCTTATATGGAATGCTAGAATGGGCTAATTCATAGATGGAAAATAGGTTAGGGATTATCATGTGCTGGGGAAAAAATGGTGATTTATTGCTTCGTGAGTTATGTCTGGGTGATAAAAATATTTTAGAAATAGGTAGTAATAATTATTGTACAACATTTTGAATGTCATTAATGCCACTGAAATGTACATTTAAAATGGTTAAAATGAAAAATTTTATTCTTTATATATTTTACCATAATCCCAAAACCAAAAAGGAATTGGTCCTGGAGCATATAGGGCCACCAGGCTTTGTACACTCATTCTGTCACTTCCTGGCTGTTTGACATTTGCGAGCTCCTTATCTTTGTGTTTTCCTTTATAAAATAAAGCTAAAAGTAATAATTGTATGTGGAGATATTATTATTAATAAGTTGAAGCTTAGACATAATTTCTTCAATTTCACATAGTAAATTCCTGGCAGCGTCTTAACTCAATCTTAGTTTCTTTCATACTCAAAGTCTGCACTCTTTTCACTTTTTACCAAACTGTTAAAATTTAAATCGTAGATGTCCTATATATGGTGTCAACTGAGAAATGCAATCATTATGTTCTCCAAACATTCACAATCACTTTTCAGTTAACATATTCATTGGGATGAGACTTAAACCCTCAGAGACAGATGTATAGAAATAAGATAGGGAAGAGGATCTCATGGAACATAAACTTAGACTTGATGTCTAATAGAGATTATATACAATCACAGGCAAGCTAGTTATAACCTGGATTTTAAAACTTCAATTTTCTGGCATGTTCCTGTACTCTCAGCTACTTAGCAGGCTGAGGTGGATCACTTGAGTCCAGTTGGTCAAGGCTGCAGTGAGCTGTGATTCCACCACTGCACTCTAGTCTGGGCAACAGAGCGAGACCCTGCCTCAAAAAAAAAAAAAAAAAAAATCAACGTTCTCTTCTGTGAAATATGTGATTGAAGAGCTGAGATGATCTCTTTGTTCCCATCTAACTAAAACTTTCCAAAATTTAAATAACATAATATATACTTTTCTGTGTGTATCTGTGTGTGTTTGTGTGTAATATAGAACTTCTTTAATTAACAAAAGAGCCCCTATAAGACTGATGCTTAATATTTTGTTTAATAAAGGAGGAGATGTCAAAAAAGACAGAAGTTTGCACTAGGTCATAGCAGATATTAATTGCTGGAGATATCATACAATTCAGGCAATCTGGTTTCAGGGTCCATATTATAAACCATCAAACTGACTCATTGTAGAAAGAAATGGATATATGAATGTGGACATTATAAATGGATGGGAATTGATGATATATTTGACCCATTTGTCCTACCCATTTGTCAATGTGAGACAGCAAGAAATATTGATATGTCAGACGTGAGTTTAAATCCTGGACTATTATCTATCTGACCTTGGTCAAGTCACTCAGACTCTCTGAGTTCCACCTGCAAAAGCTGTAATTTTGGAAGAGAAATATGTAATTTATAGTTTTCTTCTATGATTGTTTTTATAAAGACAATATATGTGGAATATCTGCCATAGAGTAAATGCTCAATGAGTGTCTATTGCCTGGCCATGGTGGCTCACACCTTGATATGGTTTGGCTGCGTCCCCACTCAAATCTCACCTTGAATTGTCATAATCCCCACATGTCAAAAGCAGGGCCATGTGGAGATAACTGAATCGTGAGGGTGGTTTCCCCATACTGTTTAGTGGTAGTGTGAATACGTCTCATGAGATCTGATGGTTTTATAAACGAGAGTTCTCCTGCACAAGTTCCTTGCTTGCTGCCATGTTAGAAGTCGCTTTGCTCTTCTTTTGTCTTCCGCCATGATTGTGAGGCTTTCCCAGTCATGTGGAACTGTGAGTCCATTAAACCTCTTTCCTTTATAAATTATCCAGTCTTGGGTATGTATTTATTTGCAGCATGAGAATGAACTAATACATATGTGTACTCCCAGCGCTTTGGTAGACTGAGGTGAGAATCACTTGAAGCCAGGAGTTTGAGACGAGACTTGGCTACAAAACAAGACTCTGCATGTACACAAAAGAAAAAAAAAGTAAATTAGCTGCATGCGGTGACAGGCACAAGTAGTTCCAGCTACTAGGAGACTGAGACCCGCTTGAGTCTGGGGCTGCAGTGAGCTAGGATTATACCACTGCACTCCAGCCTGGGTGGCAGAGTGAGACTCCCTCTTTAAAATGAAACAAAACAAAAAATAAGTGACCATTATGTTTATTGCCTGTTATGGCTGAACATGTCTAACACAGATCCACTGATTTACTTTGGCTACCTGCTCAGTTTTAACATTTGATTGAGTTACGCAATCAAATTAGACTTTTTGTATTTAATCTCTTATTTAGTGTTTCATTGATTTCACTTCTCATCTGTGAAGACTACCCCTAAATGGAGTGAAATACATTCATTCGAAGCCCACATGTATCCAAGTTAGACTTTTAGGGTTTGAGAGGGTGGATTAAGCTCTTTGTATTGCCCCAAATGCCCTGTCATCTGGACAAAATCTTTCTGTAAGGGTGGAATAATGTGCTCTTTCCTTGGTGGTATCACTTTTATAGATGTTTTAAGCTAGAAATGACCTTCTAGCTTAATGCATGCCTCTTCTTTGAGGAAAGAGTAATGTTCATTAGCAGATTATTCCTGTTATTTTAACCTGAAGTGTTATATAAATTGTTTCTTATACAGCACACACACAGTGTTGAGTATTCTACTAACTTCAATGGACATTTGAAAGAAATGAGATGTGGTCCCTATCCTCAAGACTCCCACAGACGAGCCAAAAAATAAGACAAATGGTATGCAGCAGTATTACCTGAAGGCAGTCACAATCTACAGATTTTCCCTGCTGCCTGTCAATACCTCCATACCGATTTTAAAAGCAATGACCAGTATTTGAGTAGGCATCTGCGATTTACATATTTCTTCTACAGGCAATGTCTTTTATTTTTAATAATAGCCCACTGGGCAGCATACAAATTAGTATTACCATTTCTGCGGCTTATAGAATTTATGAACATTCTCAGAGTCATAGGCTAATAAATATGAATAATTGAGCTGGGATAAATCCCCAATATTTGTAATAATCACCAATATTTGTAACCACTGAACCAGTCATCTACCAATCCCCATTCTCTCTGTCTTGAATACCGTTCTCTGTTCCATAGGTGCTATGTTTAATTAGGAAAGACATTATATATGTTCTGTCTGAAAAAGGTTAAATCGTCTCTAGAGTAGATAGGTTTTAATAAAATGGACAATGCCTTAAGTCAAAAGAAAATAAATCTGGATTTTGATTTCAATAATTGATAGGATAGTTTGAGAATGGGAGACTTTCTGGCTATTCTTTCATTCATCTTAATTTGTGATCCATATAGCTAATTTTTATTCATATGCCTATAATTATCACTGTTACTAAAAATTTTATGCATAAGAAATTAGCATTTCTGCAAGAATAACTTTTTCTGTCTAGGTATAGGGAGAGGGGATGCTGTGATACATACGAAATATTGAGGGTGTGCAAAGACCTCATATATTTGAAATTTTATCTTGGATTTGATCCTTGGAACCATCACACTCAGACACTCAGACATTGAAATCACTGTGAATTTCCCAGATTGGTGGAGAAGAGCCATCACTGATCAGTAGTATCTTTCTCAGTGGGCAGGCAGACAAATTTATTTCAATCCAGAATAATATTATCTTTTAAGGTAAGAAATTCCTCCAGAAATACCTTAGAGGATCCCCATGGATTAAAACTGGGAAATGATATTATGTCAAAGGTGTGGCTTCAGATCAACACACACACATATATATTACAATATGTACCACATCATTCAATATTCCTCTCAAGTTTTTTCATCAGCAAATTCAAAAAGGAGAATGCAGGGTTATGAATCACTAAATCCTATCTGCACTTTCTTGCTGGGGGTGATTAAACATGTAACTTTTGTGGAGATTATGCTTCAATTCATCCAGGGTGTGCCAGCTACTTCAAAGTGTGCTCACCCCAGATAAACCTTACTAGAAATAAAATGCATTATTTTTTCTGTATTGCTATGTTTGCCTCACTCTCTGATTATTTTAAACTTTCATTTCGTTTTCTTCATATTGATACTACAGTCAAATATAGCATTCTTTCTTCATGTCTACTTGTTGTGTCTAGTTTTCTTCTAGTGTTTCCTTTTGTTTAATTTTTTTCTCCTCAAAGATTCTGCTTTCTTTGTTTTCTTGGAAATTCTAATAATGTAATTCAAGTTTGGTTTTTACTAAAGAGATAAACAGAATTTTCTTCTATAGAGCCAAATGGTGTATAAATGGTAATTATAGTCTTAAAGATAAAAAATATTAGTGATGGTAATAATATATAAGCAATAACATTATAGGACAAGTTATACTTTTGTATATATTATCACATTTGAGTTTTGTTAAGTTAAGAAGAACAGATGGAATTTTATAAGTTCAAAAATTTGGTGTTTTATAAATGAACAGATTTAAATTATATAAAGAGCATTAAATATTTAAAGCATTGACTGGGCACAGTGGCTCACACCTGTAATCCTAGCACTTTGGGAGGCCGAGGCGGGTGGATCACCTGAGGTCAGAAGTTCAAGACCAGCCTGCCCAACGTGCAAACAGGACATTGCCAAGCCAAACCACCACTTCCATTTCTGTGATTTTTTGATTGCATATTCTCTTCACCACATTTCGTGGTTTTATCTTAAAATAAAGCAGCTTATTTTTAAGTTAAGGGATAAGACAACATTATCTACTGCCTAGAAAATGCATTTCTTGCCCCTGGGTGCTCATGCAATGACTGGACATTTTCCAGGGTATTGGCACATTCTAAAACATTCTAAAATATAGGTTGGTACCAGATGGCCATACATTTTGTCTACCATTATTTTTGACAATAGAGAGACAGTAATCATTTTTCTGGCTCCTGTTTTTTCTAGATATCTGACTTGATAGTTTGTTTATCAAAATGAGTGTCTCAGACCTGGTTTATAATGATGCTTTCTGCTATATGTTCTATGTATAGCTTAAATTCAGCTATAAGTAACCTTTGGTATTCGGTCTAAACATATTTATTCGTTTTGTTTAGGTGAGTAGACTCTGATTTCCAGCAAAATATTCTTAAGTCCACCTTGGAAAAGGTGATATTCCAAATACTTTGAGCTATTGACTGGTTCATGTAACTATAATAAAGGAAAATAAGGTAATGCACAATCAATGAGAAGATTTTTATTCATTCCTAAAGCTTCTATAAACATGATCTATGACTTTACAATGCAAAACATTCCAAAAACAAATGCTAATTTACATGACTCTTTTATTATTTATTGAATTTTTTCTTTGACTTTATTTGATCTTTGCACTTTGTTCTACTCATTATAAGAACTGAAATCTTATGTCTTTTTCCTTCTGAGTAAACATTATAAATAATTCAAAATATTTCAATGCCAGAGAGGCATACTGGGGAAAAATAACTTGGTGTTTCACTCCATTTTGTTTGCTCTTCAGGTCACATAGGGTGGTGGTCTGGAGGGAGGAATAATTCACTTTTAAATTACTAAGATTTTATCCAAAGTTATAATACCTTTTTAAAATTTACATTGTGAATGTAAAGTTATACAAATAAAAAGGAAAATGAAATAGGTCACATAAGAGAGCTACAAGACATAGTATTAAATTAATTGAATAACTATAAGAATTAAAAATAATTGGGACTAAATCTACTTATATCAAACCAACATTTTTCGAAGCCAAGACGGAAAAATGGAAATGTTTCACAGAATACACTGTATATCCAACACTCCATTTTCTTATAGATCATTCATTTACTTAAAATATTTATAGCATTTGAATCTATACCTAGCAACGTGTTAGCATTAAAAATTCAGAATAATATAACATGACTCCTGTCCTAAAGGATTTTCCTGTTAATGATTAGAATAACTTTGTATGCAAATAACAGAGTTGGTTAGGTATCACAAGAGAGATATCAATGAGTGATTCTATGAAATAAGAAAGAAAAGAAAGCATATCTCATGATGGAAAATAGTCAAGTTTAGCTGAAGAGGGAGGCATTGCAGTGGGGTGTAGAAGGATGAAGAAGTGTCCGCTTTGAGCATAACTGACCTGGTGTGCTAATTCTGGGAATATGAGTTGGCATGAGGAGTGAGTGTATTTTATGAAGATGGCAAGTGTTGGTTGGGAAAAGTAATAGCAATACAAGGAAATGACGCTAAGTTGACTAGAGAAGCCATACCTATTATGGGATTTAAGAAACATATACATGACTTGTATTTAGAGCAAGACAAAAGATAGATCTTGCTGTATGTTTAGATGAAGAGGCTAAGAGCAAAGATGTTTTGTCATAAAAATAGATGAGATACCTAAGGCTTATGCTCAGTGTTTGCTGGTCACAAAGTGACTACTAGGATGATCTTATTTATGAGCATATTTACTTAAGGAAAATAACACCATGAAAATAAAGGTCATTATCATTAATTTCCTGTAACACATCTGGTACTGTGATAGGCGTATATACGCACTGAATTTCATTATGTGCAAGAAGGTTACAGTTTTATTTCCTGTTGTCACATTCATTCTCCAAAAGTAAAACTCAAAACTATTTACAATCCCTTGCCCTTCAGTTTGCTCTTCTGCAAGAATGACTTCAAAACAGCTTCCCTCATATATTGTTGAGAAGTGCAACAGGAAAAAAAAAGATAAAAGCAGTTAAAATTTGAACCCTATGGCTCTTTCGTAGAACGTTTCACTGTGTGTCATAAGAGAGGCAGAACTTCAGTTAAAAGAAAGATTTACTGAGTGCCTAATGGTGATGTATATTGAGATAGATACAGGATGGTGAAAATAGATATCTTTGTCTTTGGAAGCCCAGTATAAATACTAATCCGGGGTTAAGCCTCAAAGAAATGAAGAAAAGAGGGTAGAATCAAAGATTCAGACAGAGTTGAGATAGACTGTACAGGTCATCCCAAGGTTTAGAGTTAGTAAGAACCAATACACATGCTAGCTACAAAAACTGGGGTTAAAATGCTGGGACTTGTGTAGTCTAGCATAATATTCTCATACATGATTTCGATACTGCTGTTTCATTTAAAAACTGAGGGATGCATCCCTGAATGGGTGGATCCCTTACAAATGTAAATAAGGATCTCTCCTGTTAGTTATTTTGTCACTCAATGATTTAAGCAAATAGGTATTAAGCGCCAGCCATAAACCCAGATGAGTTTTATATGTGGGAGTACACTGGCAAAGGCGGTGGGCAGAGGCTCTAGTCTATGTGATTACATCTGTGGGGAAAACAAGTAGCGTAAGGGGTACAAGGGAGAGGAGTATTATGAAAAGGAAGTGCAGAATATAAAGGATAACATTTTAGGTGGGCATAGTTTCATCTGGCACTGGGATCTTAATGATTTTCCTTAACTCTACAAAAATAATTATATATACTGCAGAGAAACGTCACACAGAACATCTTGACTTTGTAGCGAAAGGGCTTGGAGCACTTCATTAGTCTAAAACTATCCACATTTTGCTGCCTTTCCAGTCCCATATTTTGCTTCTTAATTACCACTATTTAAATGGCCTTTCAAGATCAGCTGTAAATTAAAATTGATCTACTGTCAGCAATCTCCGACAGTTGGCAACAGACTGTTGGTACAGATGAAATTCCAGTTGCATAGTGTCTTTCTGAGAAGACAAAAATGTAATGAAATGAGCCGACTCGGCAGCTTGGCACAAAAGGCAAAATGTGATTTTTTTCTCCAGTGGGAGAACTTAAATAACTAGCCCTGTTTGGAAAATGCAAATAAGTGTGTATAAATAAGGAACCAGAGCTTATGTCTCTATGTCCTTCATGAATACCTGTATAATCGTTTTCTTTTATCTAAAACACAATATTCCTTTTGAAATAAGGCTTAAGGATATGCTGATATGAGTATATATTTTGGAGTTAGAATTGAACTGAAATCTTGCTTTGTCTCTGACTAATTGTGTGATTTAGAGAAACCAACGACACTTCATGCCTCAGTTTACTCAGCTGAAAATGCAAGTCAGTAACTACCATATAGTTGTAATAATTAAATGGAAAAAAATACAGGAAATGCCAATGAAATAGCTAGTGTAGTGCCTGGCACAAGAAAGGGCATATTAAAGAAAATGATGAAATCATATATGAAAGGTATGATCAGAACCCCTGAGTTATTCCTAGGAAGCTAAATCCCTATGTATTCATACTCTCCTCCAGCCTTATTATTTACTGACAGCAGAGCTGAGCTGTCTAAATGTGGCTAAGAAATGTCTTATCACCCCCTCCCCAACACACACACACACACACACACACACACACACACACACACACACACACATTTAGTACAGTCAGACTTTTGGCCTTTGCTCTTAGAGCCTTTTGATTGTAGATGAGTTCAACAAGCCTTTTCTGGAACTTTCTGCAGCAGCTGTGATTATATCTAAGGTAAATCCTATGTTAGAAACTATAGTTCTGAAACATACTCATCGATTTACCCCCACTCACATTTCCTTTGGAAGGGGTGGAAGATTTCTCAGTTGATGTTCTGGGAATGGCACCTAGTCACCTGGAGTGTCACCCTCCCCTCATAGTGCTTCATAGGACTTTGCAGAGTCAGGATGAGAGACTCTACTTCTGCCTTCTTGGAGAGGGGAGTGACAAAAGTTTTGTTTTCTCTCATTTTTATAAAAGTAACATACATTTTAATTCTCTAGCCTCAAAGGCTCTGTCATTGAAAAATAGCTTTTACCCCTTTCAGAGTCTCTACATATGTGTAGAAAGCAGTTCTGCTGTTTGGGGATGATCATAGTACCTTCTCTGTTTTCCTCATGGCTAAATCCCAGCATGTAGGGTTACGTTTGGTACATAATCAGCCTTCAGTAAATATTGGTCCACCAAATTTCATAATTATGAGAAGATAATATTGAATCTACCTAAGGATGTTGGGGCAAAAAATTCTCTGATGTTTATGCTTAACTGGGAACTTCTCCTTTCATAACCGCTTGATCACTTACATAGATTTCAGTACTGCCATTAGTTTTCGAGTTAGTTTTCCCTGGGCTGGGCTAGCCCAAGAATGTATGAAGGAAGAGACTTGTGTATTTTCCCCATCTTAAGTACACGTTATTCCTATGGAGCAGTGCCCAAGCTTGAAGGTGTTATAGATCAGATTTTTTTTATGTCACATGACCAGAGGCTACATAGCTGTGGGAAGACATAGCTTTAGAAAGAGGTGCTCCGGAAAGACATTCTATTGATAAAGGAAGGAGAAAGGTAAAGGTCACAAACAGAATTCAGGGGTTACTAAGGTCCTATGAAAATGACAATAAAGAAGAAACATGAATAGCAAGCAGCAGGAATGATAATACTGTTCACTGACTTGGAATCCGTGCTGTGATATTGTTAAACTTGATTTTCTCTACAAAAAATACAAAAATTAGCCAGGTGTGGTGGCACACACCTGTAGTTCCAGCTACTCGGGAGGCCTGAGCCTGAAAGGCAGAGTTTGCAGTGAGCCAAGATGGTACCACTGCCCTGCAGCCTGAGTGATACAGTAAGACCCTGTCTCAAAAACAAAAATTAAAAAAAAAACCTTGATTGTTAAGAAGAATATTGACTTTGTTTTACTCTACTCTATTAACAATATGCTAAATGACTATTACATTATAGGCATCAATTACAGAGAAGTATCCACAAATTGGAGCTCATTTGGTTATCTGAAAGGAATGGGGCCGGAGTAGTCAGGGATTTGGTCATAAGAAAGATAAATTAATTTGGGTTCTTTTAATCAAAAAGACAATTTGTTAAAAGAATATTGGGAGCTCAAAGAACGGATGGGCTGGAAGATAAAACTTGGAAAATGTGAACAGTAGTCAAGGGATCTCCATGTTGGAGAAGCAGAAACCCGTATCTAAATACCACATTACAGGCACGGTTTGGATCATACCATTATAGCTGCAAGCACTACAATGAATCTCATCTGATAACTGTTGCAGTCTTCTTAATGCTTTTTAAAGATTAACAGTCCAAAGAACAAATTTTGATTGTGGCTAGTAGAAGGAAGACAAAGATCCTGGTTTTCTACAATGAGAACATGAATAGAGGGATGTTGTAAGGAATTGCTTCCTTAAAAGTCTACATACAGAGTTTTCCCAAAGGGCACAAAAACTTAAATGACAAAAAAAAAAAACCAAACAAACAAAAAATTGCACATATTGATAATGGTGAATCAGGTAGCAGGTCAGTCCCCAGGAAAGATCCATAAAATATTTACCTATAGATGATCTCATTGCTAACACAGAACAATCTTCTATTTCCTGTATTCAACCAGTTACCATGTCCTGTCAGTTCTGCTTCCTGCATAATTTTAAGTGTCTTCTGCATGTTCACTGTCAATATGTCATTAAGATTTGTATGTCTTGAAGAGGATAGAGGGATGGTTATGAATGGCTGGGAACGGTAGTGTTGGATGGGGTGGGGAAATGGGAATGGTTGACGAGTATAAAAAAATAGAAAGAATGAATAGAACTTAGTATTTGATAGCAAAACAGGGTGGCTATAATCGATAGTAACTTCATTGTATATTTTTAAATAACTAAAATAATATCATTGAATTGTTTGTAGCACACAGGATAAGTACTTGAGGTGATGAATACCCCATTTATCTTGATGTGATTATCATACATTACATGCCTGTGTCCAAATATCTCATGTGTCATATGTATGTATATACTATATACCCACAAATTTTTAAAAGTGTTAGGTTATATCTCCTGAAATATCTAATTTCTAAAAATACCTTCTTTATCAGCCCTTACACTTCTTCCATCAACTATCTACAATTTTTAAAATCAAAATAAATGTATTCTTCATGCTCACACCATACTTACTCTTGTCAAATCAACTTCTCTTGAAAGACACTTTAGAATCTCTCTACTACATAGTACATATCCTTCACTTCACTCATCTTTACCTCGTTTATGCTCCAATGATATTGAAGTAGGCATAATTCCTCACTCATGACCTAATTTCACACATTTGTGATTTTTGCAGATGCCAGCTCACTCTGGCTCATTGGCTTTGATATCTGACCCAATTTGGATACCCCCAAATTTATGCTCCTTCTTTAACTTAATCTTAAGCATCACTTACCGAGTGAAACTTTTTCTAACTTTTCCCTAGGCAGTCTGACATACCTTTCCTTTATACCCCATCTTTGGAACACAGTTTACCTTAAAATGTAATTGCTTATATCTGCCGTTACGTTACATTATGATTTCTTCAAGCTTTTAAAGAATATCATTTCTTCTCTGTAGCTAGACTGCATAGCTTAGGACCTAGTGAATAGTGAGGTCCCCCAAATGTGCCCTGATTACATAAATAATAAACTGTACCATGATACCTCCTTGTCTGTGCCATTGCTCTCCTGTTTGTTTTAGATGAACTCTATAGCTGGACAATAAAGCAATGCATTCTTTTCTCTGTTTTGTCTAAAGACTTTTTTCCCCTCTTTTCCATACAACTTCTTTCAAACTTTAATGAATGCACTTATTACTATTACCACAGCTGAGAGAATAGAGAAGAGAACAACAACGACAAAAAAGTCTCATTAGTCTGGAAAACTCCAAACACCAAAAAGGTGGTCCTAGAAATAATAATGAAATATTATTATAGGGCTTAATTTTTTTTTTTTTTTTTTTTTTTTTTTTGAGACAGAGTCTCACTCTGTCGCCCAGGCTGGAGTGCAGTGGCCAGATGTCAGCTCACTGCAAGCTCCGCCTCCCGGGTTTACACCATTCTCCTGCCTCAGCCTCCCGAGTAGCTGGGACTACAGGCACCTGCCACCTCGCCCGGCTAGTTTTTCGTATTTTTTAGCAGAGACGGGGTTTCACCGTGTTAGCCAGGATGGTTTTGATCTCCTGACCTCGTGATCTGCCCGTCTCAGCCTCCCAAAGTGCTAGGATTACAGGCTTGAGCCACCGCGCCTGGCTATTATAGGGCTTAATTTTAAAAATATTTTATACTCCTCATCACCTTTGATGTTCTCACAATCTTTTACTAATTCATTAGTATCTATTAAGTGTTTCTCATGTGTTAGGCTTTGTACTATTATGGAGAATAAATTAATGAGGAAAGAGGGTATAGTTTCTGACCACAAAGTGCTTTCAACCCTTCTGGGCACCAACAATATGATAATCATGTAAAAATGGAGAACTCCAAAGGAGAGGCACAGGGCCCTACTAGAGCCCATCTGCACAAAATGTTATCCATAATACAATAAACTATAAATACAATTACTAATACAATTAAGAACTAGGTTTAGCTCAGTGTCCATACGCAAAAGATAATAATACAAGTTGTACAAAGTTCTTAAAGTGAA
The DNA here is from genome assembly GCF_037993035.2 of Macaca fascicularis. NCBI lineage: Eukaryota > Metazoa > Chordata > Mammalia > Primates > Cercopithecidae > Macaca > Macaca fascicularis. The sequence continues at coordinate 11,244,014 of NC_088379.1, read as the reverse complement.
TCAGCTTATTTATTCTTCATCGAAATGCTTTAGGGTGCATATGATTACCATCTCAATTTTACAGAAGGGGAAAGTGGGGCGAAGAAAACAAAGGTTAAGTAAAGTGTCTAATGACCCCTCAGAACATCAGAGATGTAAACGGTTATAGGACTCAGAGCTTTCTCTTTTCTTTGATGAAGTCTCGCTCTGTCGCCAGGCTGCAGTGCAGTGGTGCAATCTCAGAACTCAGAGCTTTCTAACTAGAGCCATTGCTCTTTTTTTATGAATGAGAAAGCTTAGGCTGAGATTAATTAATTAATGTGTCGATGACTATCCACATGTGGAAGTGTGGATCTGAGAAACCAGGTCAGCTGATTTCAACTCTCATGCTGCTTGCTCTGTTGCACCCCCTCCTGAGGCTGAATTTTCATTTGCCTTTTAACGCTTTGCTATGAATCTAGTGATGTGACCGTCTTACATGTACCAGCCTGATTAATGAATGATGTAATCCGATAATTACTGAGTAGCTGCTACTGCTCCAGACGTTGTTCTAATCATTACAGATACTATAGTAAATAAAACAGACAAAATTCTTCCTCACGGAGTTTACTTTCTAATAGGGGAAAGAGGCACCTGTAATCATTAAGAATATTCCATGTTTCAGATCAGAGCTGTCCATGCCTGTTCTCACCATGCATTCAGTACATTCGACACAGAATATCTAGTCAACAGTGTTTAGAATTAGTCTTGCAATAGCTGGTTCTGAGACTTGGGGTTTTTTAATGTTTTTATCCTTACCTTTTCTCTTTTAGAGTTTGCTCAGCTTCACAGCTAAGTTGTATCCTTGGTTTTCTGCTTTGAACTTGGTTTTCCTGTTTGTCAGGAAACTGCATGCTTGGCTAGTTCCATAAGAACTTGGGCATTCATTCATGCACAGTAACTGCCTGGCTCCTTGCACTGCTGTCCATCAGAGGCGTGGATGGACGTTCAGAATTCAGAGTGCTGCTGCCTGCGGGTGCCTGCTTGGTTTGCTGAACCTACCCTCAGGAGTAGTAGCTATTTCTTTGGCCTTGACCCACACTGTGGAGTCCCCCAGCGTTTCTTGGAGTGGTGACTGCCTTAATCTTATGTTACTGTGCTTTCATGGAGTTCATGAACAATCAAGAAGTAGTTCAGAATCCTAAATATCTTTCTCAAACAGATCTGAATTATTGTGTAACTACTTAATTTATTATTTTCCTCTTTTTGGTTTTGAAATTCCCAAGTATTCAAAAATGCGCATGTATTTTTATTATAAGAAAACACATTGCCGTATTAGGATTATGAAATTGTGGGTGACTTTTTTATTTTGTTTAACTTTGTCCTATTTTGCAAAAAAAAAAATAAGAACACGAACAAAATAATTATTAAAATGTTTAGCCTTCCCTTGCTTACTTATAAGGTATATCAGAATAATTTCCAACTCTCTTAGCTGTTCAAACCTGATCTTTTCAAAGATAAAAGGAAGATGTATTATTTATGGGATGCTGACCTAATGCTTTGTGCTTTACAATAGCAACCTAACAGATCAGCCCAATATCTGCAGCTGTATCCCCCTCCAAAAGTTGTATTCCTCCCTTGACATCTAGGCATTCAGGACTAATTGCCACTCTTAATTGTCTGCAGTTCTTTCCTGTAAGACCTATAAATACAAGCCCAAAGTGCTTTACAGACAGGCAAGACCCAGCAATCATAGAACGTCATTCAGTTGGAAGTGGCAATTAGACATTTTTAACCAGTTTTTTAATACAAAATGGAGTAATTAAAACTTGCACATTGAAGGAGAAAAACGCTTTTGAGATTATGTTCATTTTATTAAGCTATTTCAAATACTGAAGTTTATTGCAATGCATAGTTCTTTCTTTTTCTTCCTTTAATTGAATTTCTGGCACTAACAACTCAGTGAAATGAATGCCTGACCCATTGAAAAAGAGATTAAGTTATGTGGAGTGTTTATTTTTAATTGGTATTGTCCACGAACTCATACATATCCACTAAAATTGCATAGAATCAGATTTCACTCTTTGATCTAAATATTATGGTTCAGCCACTAAAATTATTCCAGAAATGGCTTAACCTATGTCAGCTTCACTTTTAGGTTAGTATCTCATTTTTGTTTGGAAGGTCAGCAGTTTCATGCATGGTTTGTTAATGCTATAACCAGACATTTGGTTAATAATAGGATTATCCAATATGACTCTATACCATATTTTATTTAGTTATTAACAAACTTTTATTAGTGTAAATACAGAAGAAATGTACATCATTCGATCCAGTGGGTATCTGTGCATGTTGAGTTACAACATCAAGATGGCTAAGTAGTGAAATCTGCATGGGTTTTGAAGAGCCAAATACTATGCTATCTGCTGCTAAGATTCTTAACATCACTAAATTTATTTTAATATATGCAAATAAGATAGATATGCTAATAAACTCTTTACCAATGAACTCCATTTGTGGTCTCAGAACACAGAGTCTACTTCTCTTTTATTATTCCCCTGGATTGAATTTCATTTTGATACCTGATCTTCAGTCTTTTGCCTTCTCTATTTCTTCCCTCTTAGCTATTACTACTCCGCAGCTCCCTAGAACACATTCTCTAGATTGCAAGATTCTTAACATAATCGCATCTGCAAAGCCCTTTTTGCCATGTAAGATAATATACTTACAGGTTGCAGATATTACAATGTAAACATCTTTGGGGTCTGTTATTCAGCCTATCACAAACTCATGAGCTAAGCTAAAAACAAAATAAAACTAATACAAGAAACATCCAACTAGGGACGATAATGTTAATATGTATAACTGGAAACATGGCTCATCAAAACTAACATCTAAACCTAGTCAATACTCTCTTGAAGTCGTGAAGAGAAAATAGGAGAAATTGACATGGGGAGAAAATTCAGAGTCCCTGTGAAACTGTCTGAGACTCCCTCTCAAGGACAGCTCCTGCTAGAAAATTCTCCAATGCCCCTTCATTTCCATCTGTGAATACCTACTGCCTAAGATTATCTTAGGAAAATCTCCTGTCACAGACAGATTTATACCACACAGTTTAAGCCTGCCCATGTCTCCCATGCTTATGGCTTTTAAACTCATACCACAATATCCATTCACTAAAGAACAAATGAATAATTCTGGTGTCTGAGAGTTTTCCAAAGATTCACCAGAACTTGTCCTGTTTCAATTCTACAGCTCATAGATGAGGAAGAAGAATCAGTGCACAGAGCCAAATTATATATTTACACAAGTCTATACAATGGTATCTACAATTAATGAAAAACAATAAATTGAGTTTATTCCTGAATGTCAATATATTCTATGACAGAGGTGGGTTATCAACAAGGGACTATCCTGTGACCCCAATAAATAACTGACCCAGAGTTCCTTGAGGCTCTCAATTCTCGGTCTTTCTCTTAAGATTGAGTGTTGCCATCTAATTCCTTTAAAGCCCTCTATGGGCTGGCCTTTGCCTGTACTTTTCATCGGGCTTTAAACTGTCTTGCCTTTGCTTTCTATAATTTGGTACATTCATTTTCCTTTTATCCTCCTTATGTTCCAAGCACATACGTCTCTCAGTACCTAGGTCCTTATTCTTTCTTCCCTCTGTTGATAGTTATTTGCCCCTAGATTTTCTAAGAATGAATCCTTCTCATCATTAAGAGCTTAGCTGAAATTTTACTTCCTAAGAGAAACCTTCTTTGATAGCCATGTTCCATTCTTCATTCCTGAATTTCTCATCCTGGGTAATTCTCTACCTTACAATTCTGTTTTCTTTTATGCTTTCTTGTTTGGAGATAGGGTCTTGCTATGTTGCCCAGGCTTGCATGAAACTCCTTGGATCAAGGAGTCCTCCTGATTAGCCCTAGACTGGTTTTTATTTTCTTTGACAGGACTGATAACTCATTTCATGGGGAACCTAGAGAGCTGGGCAAGGAGTAGCGGGTGGCCACCATCATTCACGAATGTGAGACCTGCAATCAAGAAGCCATTATAATTTGTTCCTGGGTTTAATTACAAAAAAAAATGTCATTATCAGAAGTAACATATTAAGAGGGTATGCCAGGAGAAAGCAAGGATGTCCAGCCTAAGATATATTTCCGTCTACAAACTAGATTAGACACTGAAAAGAAAAGCCAATCTCCAAGGGAAATGGACACGAAAAGAAAACCCAAGGGAAGGTGCAAAACAGGCAGTTGAGAGAAGCAGGAAGTGTTTCCCAAACCAAAGTGCAAAAGGCTGAAGTGCTTTTATTTTGTTTTCCCTCCTTCTCCACACCTTCTCCTCCCCCCACACTCCCATCTTCTCCTTTTTCTCCTTCTCCTCTTCCTCTTTTACCTTTTTCTCAAATTTGTCAAGTTGATTGCTATGGCCACACTAAGACTGTTTTTAAAATCTAAAGCAGAGTTACTGTGATGAGCCAGGCATTATCCAAGTCATTTTGAGCACAGATATTTACAAAACTGTTACTTACCCTGTAGCAGCTTGTCATCTATTAATGTTTCAAGGTAAACCCCAAAACTCCCTGAAGGAAGCAGATCTATAAGAAATAAAGGATGCAGACAGGACTGTATTTCATAAATCAGCCATCGTTAATCAAATAAAAATAGATACACAGAATTCTACCAGGTTTAAAACTATAATTTCAATAAACAATGCAATTATTAAATATGTTACGGAATGGTGACCAGGCGGTAGTGTACTTATTTCTTTTGAATTGTCACTAAAATGGATCACTAGACAGATGACCATAAAAACTTTCAGAGAATATCAAATCCACCCTCCTATTTTGTGGAAGAGAGAACTGATAGATGAACTGACTCTCTCAAGGACCTACAAATAGCTCATGGCAATTCCAGGATGAGGGTCAATGCCCGGTATCCTTTTCATGTAACCACATTGCCTAATTTGCTGGAACAACTACTGTTCAAAGATTTGCCCTGTCATAATCCAGATGCTTAATGCATAAAAAGGTGATCCTGAGACTAGTGTTTTTGCATCAACAAACAACATGATACCCTTTCTTAACAGAACAAGGGATCTGTTAAAAATCAAGCATGTGGAATCAGAACAGAATCTTTCCCACAGACAATTCCTTTTCAACCTGCTTTAGTAAAATATTTTAGCATCAAAGTAAATAAGAAGATGTTGCTACCTAATAAATTGGGGCTATATTCTGCTAAATGACAGTCATCACATGAAAACATTTTCATTAGTGGCTTAAATGATATAGTACCTAGGAGGGGGAAGGCAGAGCCTCTGAGGCCAAAACCAATTTTAATTAATATGGGTGCCTCATTTTATCTTCCAAGTTGTATAGCAGGAATTATTTATACCCTTTTCCAGAGACTTTCAAAAGGAAACCAGTCTTCCATAAGTTATCAAATTTCAGGAAAAAAAAAAATAGTCTGCTTTAACCATACGTGAGATTATTTCTTCATTTTTGTAATGGAATGATGATAACAATTTCACAGGGATAGTGAGAAAATGCAGTAAGAGTAACTGTAGATTGGTCAATGGATACATAATTTCAGTTAGATAGAAAGAATGAGTTTGAGAGACCAATTGTACATCATGGAAGCTATAGTTAATAATACTTTTAGTCTAGAAAAATGCTAAGAGAGTGGATGTTAGGTGTTCTCACTATAAAAAATAGTGAGATGGGAAGTAATGCATATGTTAATTAACTAGATTATTTGCTCCACAATGTATATACTTCATATTGTACTTTATAAATAATACAATATTATCTGTCAATTTAAAATAAGTAAATGGAAAAAATCTGGGTCTCATTTTTTTAAAATCATTTACACAACAAAGATTATGGCTTCCACTATATTCAAATTGTAAATTCTGATCAACTTTTAGTAACATTCAAAGTTACAAATCCTACAGTTGCTTACAATTGCCTTTGGATTTAAGGCTAACTTTTTAGCGAGAAAAAAAAAAAGTTTCTCTTTTTTCTCTCTAAAAAGTGCAAGGAGGTCAGTTAAGAGACCAGAGTCTAATCTTGTCTTTTTTGCAGCCAATCCAACTTTTCACCTGTCCTGGACTAATGCACTATTTCATTTGAAGAATGAGAGCCAATGCTCGCCAAAAAGAAGAAATTTAAAAGGATTCAAAATAACATGACTAGGCAATCAGAGAGTTTTTTCAGGTGAAGGTTACACAGGAAGGGCTTTGGATTATCAGCAGGAACAGGATAAGTAGAGAGGACAGAAAATGTTAATATTTTAAAATGATTAGCAACTCTGTGTACCATATGTTCTCCCTTATGTGTAAGTGTTTTGATATTTTAATATCGTTGTTATCTGCTTTAATCTGTTTGGGGTTTGAATTATTTTGCATATCCATAGTCAAAGAAATGGAGTTGGTAAGAATTTTGGTAAGATGTACACAGAAAGGTAATCTTTGTCTATATAAGTGAAATCTTCTGAAAATATTTATTTATTTATTTATTTATTTTTTATTATTATTATACTTTAAGTTCTAGGGTACACGTGCATAACGTGCAGGTTTGTTACATATGTATACTTGTGCCATGTTGCTGTGCTGCACCCATCAACTCGTCATTTACATCAGGTATAACTCCCAATGCAATCCTTCCCCCCTCCCCCCTCCCCATGATAGGCCCCGGTGTGTGATGTTCCCCTTCCCGAGTCCAAGTGATCTCATTGTTCAGTTCCCACCTATGAGTGAGAACATGCGGTGTTTGGTTTTCTGTTCTTGTGATAGTTTGCTGAGAATGATGGTTTCCAGCTGCATCCATGTCCCTACAAAGGACACAAAGTCATCCTTTTTTATGGCTGCATAGTATTCCATGGTGTATATGTGCCACATTTTCTTAATCCAATCTGTCACTGATGGACATTTGGGTTGATTCCAAGTCTTTGCTATTGTGAATAGTGCTGCAATAAACATACGTGTGCATGTGTCTTTATAGCAGCATGATTTATAATCCTTTGGGTATATACCCAGTAATGGGATGGCTGGGTCATATGGTACATCTAGTTCTAGATCCTTGAGGAATCGCCATACTGTTTTCCATAATGGTTGAACTAGTTTACAATCCCACCAACAGTGTAAAAGTGTTCCTATTTCTCCACATCCTCTCCAGCACCTGTTGTTTCCTGACTTTTTAATGATTGCCATTCTAACTGGTGTGAGATGGTATCTCATTGTGGTTTTGATTTGCATTTCTCTGATGGCCAGTGATGATGAGCATTTTTTCATGTGTCTGTTGGCTGTATGAATGTCCTCTTTTGAGAAATGTCTGTTCATATCCTTTGCCCACTTTTTGATGGGGTTGTTTGTTTTTTTTCTTGTAAATTTGTTTGAGTTCTTTGTAGGTTCTGGATATTAACCCTTTGTCAGATGAGTAGATTGCAAAAATTTTCTCCCATTCTGTAGGTTGCCTGTTCACTCTGATGGTAGTTTCTTTTGCTGTGCAGAAGCTCTTTAGTTTAATGAGATCCCATTTGTCAATTTTGGCTTTTGCTGCCATTGCTTTGGTGTTTTAGACATGAAGTCTTTGCCCATGCCTATGTCCTGAATGGTACTACCTAGGTTTTCCTCTAGGGTTTTTATGGTATTAGGTCTAACATTTAAGTCTCTAATCCATCTTGAATTAATTTTCTTATAAGGAGTAAGGAAAGGATCCAGTTTCAGCTTTCTACTTATGGCTAGCCAGTTTTCCCAGCACCATTTATTAAATAGGGAATCCTTTCCCCATTTCTTGTTTCTCTCAGGTTTGTCAAAGATCAGATGGCTGTAGATGTGTGGTATTATTTCTGAGGACTCTGTTCTGTTCCATTGGTCTATATCTCTGTTTTGGTACCAGTACCATGCTGTTTTGGTTACTGTAGCCTTGTAGTGTAGTTTGAAGTCAGGTAGCATGATGCCTCCAGCTTTGTTCTTTTGACTTAGGATTGTCTTGGAGATGCGGGCTCTTTTTTGGTTCCATATGAACTTCAAAGCAGTTTTTTCCAATTCTGTGAAGAAACTCATTGGTAGCTTGATGGGGATGGCATTGAATCTATAAATAACCTTGGGCAGTATGGCCATTTTCACGATATTGATTCTTCCTATCTATGAGCATGGTATGTTCCTCCATTTGTTTGTGTCCTCTTTTATTTCACTGAGCAGTGGTTTGTAGTTCTCCTTGAAGAGGTCCTTTACATCCCTTGTAAGTTGGATTCCTAGGTATTTTACTCTCTTTGAAGCAATTGTGAATGGAAGTTCATTACTGATTTGGCTCTCTGTTTGTCTGTTACTGGTGTATAAGAATGCTTGTGATTTTTGCACGTGAATTTTGTATCCTGAGACTTTGCTGAAGTTGCTTATCAGCTTAAGGAGATTTTGGGCTGAGACGATGGGGTTTTCTAAATATACAATCATGTCAAAATATGTCAATCATGTCATATACAATCATGTCAAAAATATTTAAATATACAATCATGTCAAAATATACAATCATGTCATATACAATCATGTCAAAAATATTTATTTTTGATTATTTATGTTATGTTATTTATTTATGTACTTACTGAGGTCAAAGTATATAAGTATCATTGAACCCAGCAATTACTTTGAAAGCAGAGTGATTCACAACTAGAATTTCATTTGTCTACTTTAAAAGTAACTGACTTCACTTAAATATGCCTGAATCTCAATTTGTGGTAACTCAGTAACTCACTGAAATAAATGGAATAACAACATGCCCATTACAACTCTGCACACATTCTATGGTGTTTGGGTAGTGACTTATATTTTAAGTATATATATATATATATATATATATATGTAAATAAACATGTACATATACATATAAAAATACACAAGTGTACATGTATAAATATACACAGGTGTATATTTACGTATGCATAGATAGTGAATCTATGAATACATTTTAAAGCCATTAGATGCAGTTGCTAAATTCATGAGAGATGATGTGCTAGGTCTGAAGAAGGACATAGCATATTAGATATTAAAATAGAAGTGGATGATAAAATGAATAGACAAAAATGACCTAGTCTTCTAGGAGCCAAGGGTCTTTGAATAGCTCAAAGAAATCCTTCAGGCCGGGCGTGGTGGCTAATGCCTGTAATCCCAACACTTTGGGAGGCCAAGGTGGGCCGATCACGAGGTCAGGAGATTGAGACCAACCTGGCTAACATGGTGAAACCCCATCTCTACTAAAAATACAAAAATTATCCAGGCGTGGTAGCAGGCACCTGTAGTCCCACCTACTCAGGAGGCTGAGGCAGGAGAATGGCATGAACCCAGAAGGCGGAGCTTGCAGTGAGCTGAGATGGTGCCACTGCACTCCAGCATGGGCAACAGAGTGAGACTCCGAAAAAAAAAAAAAAAATCTTTCATCATTTTCCAGGACGTAATTTACTCAACAAAGCGAATTGTTTTTTCTCATTGAGAGATATATTTGAAGAAAATAATAGGCTCACTTCTTCCCTTGACTAGGAAAATGACCCCCTGCTTTCAGTAAAATTTTTGTTCAGGTCTTTTTCAAGATCTATTTGTAATTCAAACAAGCTATCAAATATTTGCCCTAGAAAAAGACTTTTTTCCCTTTTATGAGAAAGTCAGAAATTGAATGTTTCAAGAAAATGTTACTATCTTGAAAAAGCATGGAGTCTTCTATTGACAGAGGGTGGCTGTAAAGGGAATATGATGTGCTCTTAACCATGGACTGACTGGGGACACTTGCACTTACTAGGTCTCCTGACACTAAACCGATTTTGCCAAACCCTATCTCTATTGGCATTCAAATGATGCTGGGAGAAATAGCCCATAAATTAACTGTTACTTAAATTATATCACCCTTTGTACTCTTTAAGCTTTCAGAGTATATATGTTGATTTATCAGATTTTGCTCCTGTGTGCATTTATTCATTAATTTATTTAAAAATTTATTTAAAAATTGAAAATATTTGTTAAAACCCTACATGTGACAGGCATTTAGCTAGGCCTTAAACACACATCGTGACTGTGATAGGGCTTCTGACTCAGAGGGGTTTCCAGAGTCTAAGAAGCGAGGCTGATTTGTAAGCAGAGTGAGTCCATGCTTCAGTTCCATTACTTTCAGCATACCTCTGTTCATTGAGCATTTCAAATGTGCCAAGCAACATGCTAGGAACTAGAAGTACAATACAGAATGAAGATGTTTTTCTGCTCCTTGTGAAACTTAGTCCATTGGGGCATACAGATAAAAATAGGTCATTTTAGAGTAATACTGTTTGAAGAAGAAATGAAGTTTATTCTGAGCAGGAGAAACAGACTCAACCAACAAAAAGCATAGCACTATGTAAATTGAATGTTCATATGGGGTAATAAAATAACTTAATCTTCATAATTGTGAACGGTAGACCCTACCAGGGCAGTTGTTTACTTCATAGACTATTCTTCAGCTTAGAACTGTCCCATAGGTTAAAAATAAACTGCTTCTTACAGCATGAGATTAGAAGCTTCCAAAGATGGCCTTCCTTCAGGGCGTTTTGAATCTGAATTATACAGAGAAGACAATATGATGGGGTTAGGACCCCATGAATTCTAAGTTTGAGACAAGAAAACCAGAGAAAGAGTAGGAAAAAGGAAGTTAGGAAGATGCCAGTTAGCTGAATTGGCTACAATGTATGCATGTGCTGGCAAAGAGAGAGAAAACCAGAGGACCCAAAAGACAGACAGGAGTAATCGTAATGAACAACCTAGCTTCCTCACATGAGCATCTGAGATATCTTGGAGGTGCAAGTATAAGATAGTGACATGAAACTATCTGGATTCTATATTTTCAATATTTGAACATCTGTTTCCAAATTCTTACTCAGTCATAGATTTCAAATATCAGAATATTGTGGGCTGAAAGTTTATTGGTTTCAAGTGAAGGACAGATGATGTGGTCCTCAATGTGAACAGCTGAGATGTGAACTACCAAAGAGATATTATGGCTTACAGGAAAACCAAGGCATACTTTTCCCTCTAAAGTGAATATCACTCATTATTTGATATTATCTATTTAAACCAAATGCATAAATCCACATAGTTATGTGGTATAAATTACTTTTAATCACAGAGCCAATAATTCAACATGATGTAAAACAGAAATTTGTATATTACAGTATTCGTGGAAGAAAGAAGAAATGGAAGGTAGAGAATGATTAGGTAATGAAGGAGAGAAGGATAAGTAAGCTTTCATAATAGGTCCTTCTATTTGCTTTATTATTAGTTATAATTTAATTATATTATACAATTAAAATAGCTATAATAGCTAAATTAATAACAAATATATATTGTCATAAAATGAAGTTTACACAGTGAGAATATATTTTTAGAATCTCTACTACCAAACACATGCTTAATATACCCAGTATGTTATAGTTGAAACTAAAAGAAGTGGGTGAAATTAACTTGATAGGCTTATTTATAAACAGGAAGCTGGTGTGTCTTGTGAAAAGTCCATCAGGTAGATAAGAGAAGAAAAAAGGCTAGGCCTAGGAGATTGCATTTTTATTTTAATGTTCTTTACTGCTGAAAGGAGAATTTTCATATTGCAAAGATAGTGTAAACTGATATGTTGAATATTTTCCCCAATATTACTTTCTCCAGTAGTGTCACCAATGAGCCAAGTGTCTACCTTGAAGAGAGGTAAAATAAGAAACTGGAAACAAAACCAAACCAAACAAACAAACAAACAAAAAAGGGAGATCAGAATACATAAGAACCCAGGGTGACATAGGTACAGTAGAAATTAGATATAGAATGAAGGATTCCAGAGTTGAGGCTGACACAAGGCAAGCGTGGGAGGAGTTCACCTTCAGTGAGGCGTGTGCTATGCGATAGTAGAATGGGTTAAAATTCAGAAGAACCCCCAGGACTGCACACATGCTTTCAAACACATTGCTTTAAGAAGTAGCGATGTTAAATCTGGTAGCATGTTAGTGTATAAATACAAAGATGTGCACATTTAATGCATGAATTTGAATTTTGACAACACACACACTCATACAGTCATGCATTGCTTAATGACCAGGATGCATTCTGAGAAATGCACCATTGTACAAACATCATAGAATGTATTTACACAGGCCTAGATGGTATTGCTACTACAAACCTAGGCTGCATGGTATAGCTTATTGCTCTTAGGTTACGAACCTGAACAGCATGTCGCTGCACGCAATACATTACACAGTTGTAACACAATGGTAAATATTTGTGTATCTAAACATAATGGAGGTAAAGTCTGGAATGATTGGAAATAGCTATAATTTAGGAGAGACATTAGATTTATAATTTCAATTACTAGAATTTCAGCTTTATTCTAATATTTACATGGTGGTTAATTTATACAGAATTAATGTATTATGCACATACTATGTACTTGACTGTCTTCTAGAATAGGAATTACTATCCTCAACAGTTCTGTCTCTCAAGGAATTAATGACTTACTGGGAAAGAGAGACAAATAAAAAAAATCAATTGTGATGCAGAAAATGAGAGTTTCTAAAGGGATGACTCGGTGGTGCCATAAGAATAGAAAGAAGGGAAGCCTAATCCCAAAGGGAAATGGCCAGTCAGTGCTTTCCAAAGATAAATTTATACTGAGACTTAAAAGAATAAGAGTTAGATGAGCTAAAAATAAAGTACAGAGACTGATAAGAGTTGAAATGGCTTTGAACATGAAGGCAAAACTATGAGGCTATTGAAGGAAGTAGAGGCATTATCATGAACCTAGGAATTCACATTAAGAATAATGCAGAGCCCTTGAATGTTAAGGAATAGAGTGGTCAGACAAGATTGACAGTTGGAAACCAATGCATTTATTTCGATGTGAAGAAGTAAGCAACAATCAAGACCAGTGTGTTATTAAGATTTGCTGCATAACAAATTACCTCCAAGCTTTGCTACTTAAAATAGCAATGATACATTCTCTTCAATGTAGCTTCAGGTCAGTTGGAGGGCAGCTGAGCTAGGCTGGTCCCAGTATGAGTTCTTCCAATCCATGAGTTTCTCATTCTTCTTAGGCCAGTGGGCAAGCTGGGCATGTTCACACAGCGATAGCAGAGATGCTAAAGAGCAAAAGAAAATTAATTGTATCTCACAGACTACTGCCTCCTCCAACATAGTAGCCACTTACTACATATGGCTATTTAAACTTAAATTTTAATTCATTAAAAGTAAATAAAATTTATAATACAATCCCTTTAACTGCAGTAGACACATTGCAAGTGTTTCATTGCCAGGTAATTAATGCTACATTTAATCACAAAGAGATGAATATTTCCATTATGACAGAAAATTATATTGGTTATTCCAATATAACATTTTTCTAAGAAGGAGAAAATCTACTTGCTTACGATTTCCACTTTACAATGCCCATATTCAAAAGTTCCAGAGACTTGTCAATATGCATCTATCAATTATTGTGGATATCACAGTGACAAAGGGTGAAGAAAAGCATTCGGCGCACTATGAGGCCATAGCAAAGGTGTGGATACAGAGAGAAGACTCGGGATCACATAACCTAGGAAGCAGTTGTTATGTTATTGTGAGGGGTAGTGGTAGCTGTGATAAAGAAAGTAAAAATGGAGAGAGAGATAATTTACTACCTGGAGAGATACTAAAGAGTGATTGTGAGTATGACTTGATGATCAATTGTTTTGGATTAGTGGAAGAAAGCAAAAATGATGTCTAGGATTTTTGCTTGGACAACTAGGTAGACAGTAGTACCAAACACTGAGCCAGAAACAAAACATATAGTTGAATGCTTAATGAGATAAAGCACACTACTTCTAGAGCAGTGCAGAGTACTAGAATAATACAGTACTTGGTTCAAATTATAGTATTTATTAGTAGTGATGTTATTGTTGTCATCATTTCTTATGTGCCTATTATTTCCTTCTCCATTCTCCAGAACTGCTCATATGAATTCGCTATTCTGATTAATACTGTTGCCGTCCACTTAGGCTCCTAAGCACATAGCAGATTTTCAATAAAAGTTAGTTGGTTTTTTTTGTTGTAAGTACATGGTGGATCAATAAATGTAAAACTTTTTTTTTTCTTCTAAAAGCAGAGGAGAGAGCTCTTGAAAATGAATTCCTTGAGTTTTAAATTCCATTTGAATGTTGTTACTTTAAAATGTTGTGCTATAGTCATCAAGATTATACTTTCTTTTATATACTTTGGTTATGTTTCAAAAAATCAGCTCTTTGGACTAAAGTTCTCTCTCTCTTCATTCACTCAGTGCATGCTGATTTACTAATCCAAAGCTTACAGGATCCTTTAAGAGTCAACACACAATCTTTTTAGCAAAATCCATACCCTTTCTGCGAAGTTTGAGAAAAATAAAGCATTGAATCTCTTAGGCATGTGTCTAAGCTTTTTGCTTATTTGTTTATGGATTGCTTTGTTGCAAGGTTAGAGGATTGTAGAGGGAAAGATAACTTAGTGAGAAGCCAATTGCTCTGTGGGATGGATAAGCAGACTTTTTATAAAGTCCAAGTTGATCCCTATGTTTGCCCTCAGCGTTTATCTTTAGTTTTCTTTACGTTAAAAAACTTCAAACACAGAGTGGCTTTACTGGATTTATGAATATCTGTAGTAACTGATAGATGTGAATCGATAACTCTACAGAACTTTTGAATCTGGGCATTAGATTTTCTAATTCTAAGAAAAATAGTAAAGGAACAAAGTTTCACTTCAGGATAAATAAAACGAAAAGTGTGCTAATACTTATTATGTGCTTATTATGTTACCTGCTTACAATTTGTCAGGTCCATTTTACCTTTTTACCTGTCCTGTGATTTAGGAATGTCAAACTGTTTCCAGATGCAGAAAAATGGGGCTTGGGTGTTTTGTATAATGAGCTGAAGATCACATATATATTATGTGGTATAAACTAGATTTGAACTCAATTCCGACTTTCAAGTTTGTGTTCTTAATCAATTTGCTACACTATGAGACATCTATCATTATGACAGCATGTCCCAGTTTTAATGAGTCCATACTAATTTAAATAAATTTTAATATTAAAGCTCTATTTTCTTGAGTGCCTTATTGGTTTCATATACACTTTTATCTTGTTATTCACAAGATTTTCATCAGAGTTGCCCATTTTCCTGAGATCAAATAATTAGAAAGTAGTGGTAGAGCCTTTTCTGAAACACAGTTCTCTTGAGTCATATTTTATGCACTTCCTCCCTTCCTGGATTTATTTTTAATTTTATTGCAATAAGCACACTTAACATGAGATCTACTCTCTGAAGAGATTTTATGATATTGTTATCTGCACAGTGTTATACAGCAGATGACCAAAACTTATTCATCTTGGAGAACTAAAATTTTATATCTATTTATTAGCCCCCATGCCTCCAGCTTCTGTCCAGCACCATCCTGTTCTTTAGTTCTAACAGTTTGACAATTTTAGGTATTTATGTAAGTGGAATCATGCAGTATTTGTCCTAGTATAATAGCTTATTTCATTTAGCAAAATGTGCTTTAAAGTTCAGCTCTGTTGCCATATATTGCAGAATTTCTTCCCTTTTTTAAGGTTGATCAATATCCCGTTGTACGTATACATGGGCCAGTCACAGTGGCTCACATCTGTAATCCCAGCACTTTGGGAGGCTGAGGCCAGTGGGTCACAAGGTCAAGAGATAGAGACCCTCTTGACTTTGGGAATGGTGCTGCAATGAACACAGGAGTTCTAATACCTCTTTGAGATCTGATTTCACAGGGATAAGAATAGTCTCTTCAAAAAATTATGTTGGAAGAATTGGATATTCACATGCAACAGAATGAAATTGGACATCTGTATAACAAAATTGGCAAAAATCAAAAGAAGTGGATTAAAGATTTAAATATAAGATCTGAAACTGTAAAATTTCTAAAAGAAATCATAGAGGAAAAGACCAACTAAATAATCGGTTTTCACAATGATTTGATGGATATGACAACAAAATCACAGGCAAGTGAAACAAAAATAGACAAGTGGAGCTACATCAAATTAAAAAGCTTCTTCACAGCAAAGGAAACAATCAACAGAATGAAAAGCAAACCTCCAGAATGGGAGAAAATATTTGCAAACCATATATTTAATAAGGGATTAATTTCTAAAATGTGTACTCCTACAACTCAATAGCAAAACAAATAATTTTTTTTTTAAAAATGCTAATATGACTAAAAAGTGAGCTAGGGACCTGAGTCGGCATTTCTCCAAGAAGACATAAATATAACCAATAGATATATGAGAAGAGATTTAATGTAACTTGTCAGAAAAAAAAGGCAAATTAAAACTACAATTAGATATCACCTCACACCGTTTTAGGATGGTTATCATTAAGAAAAGCAAAAGGCAGGTGTTGGTGAGAATGTAGAGAAATGGGAATCCTTGTACACTGTCGGCAGGAATGCTAAATGGTACAGCCACCAAGGAAAAACAATATGGAGAATTCCTCAAAAAATTAAAAATATGACTACCATGTGATCTAAAAATCCAACTCTTCATTTTTATCATGGTTTTGAATTTAGGAAGATATGAGGATGCACATGCTTCTTGACTTCAAAGAGCCAGGGTATTAAAAGAAGGAATAGGACCCATTTCTGGCTCTTTTTTGGAAGTGAGCAATGATTTCAATTATGCTTTCAAGAACTAAGAAGAAATTACTCTCTAGTAATGTCACCACTTCCTGCCTTTCTGTCTTGCCCCCTTACAAACTTACAAGGAGAGTTTTTGCAGAAGACTGTCTTTCATTATTTCAATGAGATTTAATGCTGAAAACACTACATACCACTTACAAACCATACAACATTGGGAAAGGCACATAGTTTATTTTAACATCACTTTGTTCATTTTTAACAATAAAACCTATCTCACAACATCCCTTTAAGCAGAAATGAGCTAAATCCTGGTGGTTAATTAAACTCACATCAAGACATAATTGACAAATTGATCTCCAAAACCAGATTTTTATATCAGAAAGGAGAATGGTAGGTAATTAATAATAACAACAGTTAAAAACTAATATGGCATCTTCCCCCTTTTTTCCTACTTTTTCATTCATTCTATTTCTTTTTCTTCTTCTCCCTGTATCTCTTTTTAATCACTTCAGTTCAAAATCAATTAGATGTCTCCAAGCAAGGTAGGCACTTGGGGGTTGAGGTTGATGGAGGGGTGTGGAAAAATGAAGTTATGGCCAGGGCTGTCTATCAGAGTTGGACAACCACAGGGTAGAGGTAGGGCCCACCAATCCTGGTGACTAGAGTGACGTGTCCAAACCTCAGGATTTTGAAGTGCCTGTTTGCCCATTGGGAGGGCAGGTGCCTTGGGGTGTTGTAGCCTTAGCCTAGCAAGAGTGAGGATGTCACTGTAAGAAGAGACGTCCTACTGTGTGCAGTGTTGGAGACTATACAGGGGGATGAGGGTGTCTGCAAGGGGGTGAGAGTATCTAGCAGGGGTGTTAGGAGAGTCTTTACATACACGGTGTTTACTTGAATGAGTGAATATATTAAGGAAAATGGGATTTAGGCTTCTCAACATTAGATAAAGCTGTAGCACACCTAGAGTAAACACTGAGATGAATCCTGAGGTGTTGGGATGGAATTGCACGTACTGATGTGAACTTTTCAGATACATAGATACATGGATGCAGATGTCAATGTGAGTGCTTTGATACATGCATATATCCCCTTGATCTACCCACTGCAAGTGCCTGAGAACAGCTATATCCAAGAGCAGGGAGTGAGCACATATCCTGAGCTTAATTTCCAGACATAATTCTCTGCTGAAAAAAATAGAGCTTCTTAGAAAAATTACTGATTCCAGAGTTAAGACAGGGAAAGTACAAGATGAATCAGAACATCTCATTGTGCCAAAAATAAGAATTTGCTCCAAGAATGATAAGGACCCATGTGAAAAGGACACAGAAGAGACTCCCAGTAGGCAAATCTGGGAACATTTAAATATCACTCATTCTTAATAGATGATAATCTATTGAATAGATTAAGAATGATCTATATGCTTATACTGTAGTAAATAAACATTACTATATTTACTACAGTAAATAAATTAAAGTACATAAATTGAGGATGTGATATTTTATCAACTCCAAGTACCTCCCCCAAAATACATATCCATTCAAAGGAAATTTTTTAAAAATAACTTTCCAGCAGAGAAGATTGGCAGAGATCACATTTGTTAAATGATCAAAGTGAACATCACCAGTAATGGGGCAAATCAAAACTGTATCATCCAATAGGCTGCAATGAGATGAACATAACATTAGGTCTGTGATTTGCTTGTTAAAGATGCATAAATGGAAACTAATCCTGAGGCAACATCCCACAATCCCAAATCATGGACACTCTAATAAACAAACAACAACAAAACCTCAAAGAACTGTCCTGTAGTCTTCAGATGTGTTGAGGTTATGAAAGTCGGAGAAGGTTGAGAAATTTTTTTTTGCATCAAAGAAAACCAAAAAGAAATGACAACTAAATACAATGGGTAAATATGGACTGCATTCTTTTGTCATAAAGGATATTGTTATAATAACTGGTAAAACTTGAATGGGATCTGAGGATTAGAGGGCAGTAATGTGCCAGTGTTAATATCCAGATGTTCATGGTCATATTGGAGTATATAGGAGAATTCCTCCTTTGTAAGAAATACACAAGAAAGCGTTAGTATTTACTGAATATTTTCTACCTACTAGAAAAGTATACTCTATTTAAAGGCTTTTTATATGGTTTAATTAATTTGTATCATCATCATATAACCCAATGAAGTAGACACCATTATTATTACCACTGCACACAAGGGAAATTGGAGAATACATGAAGACAGGAGCTGAACAGTTTTCCTGGTTCCAAGACCATCTCTTTGTCACTAAACCACCAATCTCCATTACTTTTCGGCAGAAGTTGCCTGATTTCCCAAGGTTTCACAGCCTGTCTGTAGCAGAGCTAATATACTGATTTCTTCTATTTTTTACTCTCAGCTCTTTAAATATGTCACAGTTGTTTTTTTTCCTAATTATTATTTCACTTTAGGTTCTGGGATACATGTGCAGAAAGTGCAGGTTTGTTACATAGGTATGCATGTGCCATGGTGGTTAGCTGCACCCATCAATCCATCATCTAGGTTTTAAGCCCCACATGCATTAGCTATTTGTCCTAATGCTCTCCCTCGCCTCACCCCTCACCTCCTGATTGGTCCTGGTGTGTGTTATTTCCCTCCCTGTGTCCACATGTTATCATTGTTCAACTCCCACTTATGAGTGAGAGCATGCAGTGTTTGGTTTTCTGTTCCTATGTTAGTTCGCTGAGAATGAAGCTTCCAGCTTTATCCATGTCCCTGTAAAGGGCATGATCTCATTGCATTTTATGGCTATAATGTATTTCTTTTTTTTTTTTTCTTTTTTTTTTCTTGGTCAAGAGGTTGTGTTTTCTTTTCTTTTCTTTTTTTTTAAACAATTTTATTTTAGATTCAAGAGTTACTTCTATGTCACATAGGTATATTGCATATTGGTGGGGCCTCTAGGTAAAATAGGTAATTTTTCTTTCTTTTTTTTTTTATTATACTTTAAGTTCTAGGGTACATGTGCATAACGTGCAGGTTTGTTACATATGTGTACTTGTGCCATGTTGCTGTGCTGCACCCATCAACTCGTCAGCACCCATCAACGCGTCATTTACATCAGGTATAACTCCCAATGCAATCCCTCCCCCCTCCCCCCTCCCCGTGATAGGCCCCGGTGTGTGATGTTCCCCTTCCCAAGTCCAAGTGATCTCATTGTTCAGTTCCCACCTATGAGTGAGAACATGCGGTGTTTGGTTTTCTGTTCTTGCAATAGTTTGCTGAGAATGATGGTTTCCACCTGCATCCATGTCCCTACAAAGGACACAAACACATCCTTTTTTATGGCTGCATAGTATTCCATGGTGTATATGTGCCACATTTTCTTAATCTAGTCTGTCAATGATGGACATTTGGGTTGATTCCAAGTCTTTGCTATTGTGAATAGTGCTGCAATAAACATACACGTGCATGTGTCTTTATAGCAACATGATTTATAATCCTCTGGGTATATACCCAGTAATGGGATGGCTGGGTCATGTGGTACTTCTAGTTCTAGATGCTTGAGGAATCGCCATACTGTTTTCCACAATGGTTGAACTAGTTTACAGTCCCACCAACAGTGTAAAAGTGTTTCTGTTTCTCCACATCCTCTCCAGCACCTGTTGTTTCCTGACTTTTTAATGATTGCCATTCTAACTGGTGTGAGATAGTATCTCATTGTGGTTTTGATTTGCATTTCTCTGATGGCCAGTGATGATGAGCATTTTTTCATGTGTCTGTTTGCTGTATGCATGTCTTCTTTTGAGAAATGTCTGTTCATATCCTTTGCCCACTTTTTGATGGGGTTGTTTGTTTTTTTCTTGTAAATTTGTTTGAGTTCTTTGTAGGTTCTGGATATTAGCCCTTTGTCAGATGAGTAGATTGCAAAAATTTTCTCCCATTCTGTAGGTTGCCTGTTCACTCTGATGGTAGTTTCTTTTGCTGTGCAGAAGCTTTTTAGTTTAATGAGATCCCATTTGTCAATTTTGGCTTTTGTTGCCGTTGCTTTTGGTGTTTTAGACATGAAGTCCTTGCCCATGCCTATGTCCTGAATGGTATTACCTAGGTTTTCTTCTAGGGTTTTTATGGTATTAGGTCTAACATTTAAGTCTCTAATCCATCTTGAATTAATTTTCGTATAAGGAGTAAGGAAAGGATCCAATTTCAGCTTTCTACTTATGGCTAGCCAATTATCCCAGCACCATTTATTAAATATGGAATCCTTTCCCCATTTCTTGTTTTTCTCAGGTTTATCAAAGATCAGATGGCTGTAGATGTGTGGTATTATTTCTGAGGACTCTGTTCTGTTCCATTGGTCTATATCTCTGTTTTGGCACCAGTACCATGCTGTTTTGGTTACTGTAGCCTTGTAGTATAGTTTGAAATCAGGTAGTGTGATGCCTCCAGTTTTGCTCTTTTGACTTAGGATTGTCTTGGCAAGGTGGGGTCTTTTTTGGTTCCATATGAACTTCAAAGCAGTTTTTTCCAATTCTGTGAAGAAACTCATTGGTAGCTTGATGGGGATGGCATTGCATCTATAAATAACCTTGGGCAGTATGGCCATTTTCACGATATTGATTCTTCCTATCCATGAGCATGGTATGTTCTTCCATTTGTTTGTGTCCTCTTTTATTTCACTGAGCAGTGGTTTGTAGTTCTCCTTGAAGAGGTCCTTTACATCCCTTGTAAGTTGGATTCCTAGGTATTTTACTCTCTTTGAAGCAATTGTGAATGGAAGTTCATTCATGATTTGGCTCTCTGTTTGTCTGTTACTGGTGTATAAGAATGCTTGTGATTTTTGCACATTAATTTTGTATCCTGAGACTTTGCTGAAGTTGCTTATCAGCTTAAGGAGATTTTGGGCTGAGACAATGGGGTTTTCTAAGTATACAATCATGTCATCTGCAAAGAGGGACAATTTGACTTCTTCTTTTCCTAACTGAATACCCTTGATTTCTTTCTCTTGCCTGATTGCCCTAGCCAGAACTTCCAACACTATGTTGAATAGGAGTGGTGAGAGAGGGCATCCCTTTCTTTTGCCAGTTTTCAAAGGGAGTTTTTCCAGTTTTTGTCCATTCAGTATCATATTGGCTGTGGGTTTGTCATAAATAGCTCTTATTATTTTGAGATACGTTCCATCAATACCGAATTTATTGAGTGTTTTTAGCATGAAGGGCTGTTGAATTTTGTCAAAGGCCTTTTCTGCATCTATTGAGATAATCATGTGGTTTTTGTCTTTGGTTCTGTTTATATGCTGGATTACGTTTATTGATTTACGTATGTTGAACCAGCGTTGCATCTCAGGGATGAAGCCCACTTGATCATGGTGGATAAGCTTTTTGATGTGTTGCTGAATCCGGTTTGCCAGTATGTTATTGAGGATTTTTGCATCGATGTTCATCAGGGATATTGGTCTAAAATTCTCTTTTTTTGTTGTGTCTCTGCCAGGCTTTGGTATCAGGATGATGTTGGCCTCATAGAATGAGTTAGGGAGGATTCCCTCTTTTTCTATTGATTGGAATAGTTTCAGAAGGAATGGTACCAACTCCTCCTTGTACCTCTGGTAGAATTCAGCTGTGAATCCATCTGGTCCTGGACTTTTTTTGGTTGGTAGGCTATTAATTTTTGCCTCAATTTCAGAGCCTGCTGTTGGTCTCTTCAGGGATTCAGCTTCTTCCTGGTTTAGTCTTGAGAGAGTGTAAGTGTCCAGGAAATTATCCATTTCTTCTAGATTTTCTAGTTTATTTGCGTACAGATGTTTATAGTATTCTCTGATGGTAGTTTGTATTTCTGTGGGGTCGGTGGTGATATCCCCTTTATCATTTTTTATTGCGTCTATTTGATTTTTCTCTCTTTTCTTCTTTATTAGTTTTGCTAGCAGTCTATCAATTTTGTTGATCTTTTCAAAAAAACAACTCCTGGATTCATTGATTTTTTGGAGGGTTTTTTGTGTCTCTATCTCCTTCAGTTCTGCTCTGATCTTCGTTATTTCTTGCCTTCTGCTAGCTTTTGAATGTGTTTGCTCTTGCTTCTCTAGTTCTTTTAATTGTGATGTTAGAGTGTCAATTTTAGATCTTTCCTGCTTTCTCTTGTGGGCATTTAGTGCTATAAATTTCCCTCTACACGCTGCTTTAAATGTGTCCCAGAGATTCTGGTATGTTGTATCTTTGTTCTCATTGGTTTCCAAGAACATCTTTATTTCTGCCTTCATTTCGTTGTGTACCCAGTAGTCATTCAGGAGCAGGTTATTCAGTTTCCATGTAGTTGAGCGGTTTTGATTGAGTTTCTTAGTCCTGAGTTCTAGTTTGATTGCACTGTGGTCTGAGAGACAGTTTGTTATAATTTCTGTTCTTGTACATTTGCTGAGGAGTGCTTTACTTCCAATTATGTGGTCAATTTTGGAATAAGTGTGATGTGGTGCTGAGAAGAATGTATATTCTGTTGATTTGGGGTGGAGAGTTCTGTAAATGTCTATTAGGTCTGCTTGCTGCAGAGATGAATTCAATTCCTGGATATCCTTGTTAACTTTCTGTCTCATTGATCTGTCTAATGTTGACAGTGGGGTGTTGAAGTCTTCCATTATTATTGTATGGAGTCTAAGTCTCTTTGTAAGTCTCTAAGGACTTGCTTTATGAATCTGGGTGCTCCTGTATTGGGTGCATATATATTTAGGATAGTTAGCTCTTCCTGTTGAATTGATCCCTTTACCATTATGTAATGGCCTTCTTTGTCTCTTTTGATCTTTGATGGTTTAAAGTCTGTTTTATCAGAGACTAATATTGCAACCCCCGCTTTTTTTTGTTCTCCATTTGCTTGGTAAATCTTCCTCCATCCCTTTATTTTGAGCCTATGTATGTCTCTGCATGTGAGATGGGTGTCCTGAATACAGCAGACTGATGGGTCTTGACTCTTTATCCAGTTTGCCAGTCTGTGTCTTTTAATTGGAGCATTTAGTCCATTTACATTTGAGGTTAATATTGTTAGGTGTGAACCTGATCCTGCCGTTATGATATTAACTGGTTCTTTTTCTCGTTAGTTGATGCAGTTTCTTCCTAGCCTCGATGGTCTTTACATTTTGGCATGTTTTTGCAATGGCTGGTACCGGTTGTTCCTTTCCATGTTGAGTGCTTCCTTCAGGGTCTCTTGTAAGGCAGGCCTAGTGGTGACAAAATCTCTAAGCATTTGCTTATCTGTAAAGGATTTTATTTCTCCTTCACTTATGAAACTTAGTTTGGCTGGATATGAAATTCTGGGTTTAAAATTCTTTTCTTTAAGAATGTTGAATATTGGCCCCCACTCTCTTCTGGCTTGTAGAGTTTCTGCCGAGAGATCTGCTGTTAGTCTGATGGGCTTCCCTTTGTGGGTAACCCGACCTTTCTCTCTGGCTGCCCTTAAGATTTTTTCCTTCATTTCAACTTTGGTGAATCTGGCAGTTATGTTTCTTGGAGTTGCTCTTCTCGAGAAGTATCTTTGTGGCGTTCTCTGTATTTCCTGGATTTGAATGTTGGCCTGCCCTACTAGGTTGGGGAAGTTCTCCTGGATGATATCCTGAAGAGTGTTTTCCAACTTGGTTCCATTTTCCCCCTCACTTTCAGGCACCCCAATCAGACGTAGATTTGGTCTTTTTATATAATCCCATACTTCTTGCAGGCTTTGTTCATTTCTTTTTCTTCTTTTTTCTTTCGATTTCTCTTCTCGCTTCATTTCATTCATTTGATCCTCAATCGCTGATACTCTTTCTTCCAGTTGATCGAGTCGGTTACTGAAGCTTGTGCATTTGTCACTTATTTCTCATGTCATGGTTTTCATCTCTGTCCATTCGTTTATGGCCTTCTCTGCATTAATTATTCTGGTTATCAATTCTTCCACTCTTTTTTCAAGATTTTTAGTTTCTTTGCGCTGGGTACGTAATTCCTCCTTTAGCTCTGAGAAGTTTGACGGGCTGAAGCCTTCTTCTCTCATCTCGTCAAAGTCATTCTCCGTCCAGCTTTGATCCGTTGCTGGCGATGAGCTGCGCTCCTTTGCCGGGGGAGATGCGCTCTTATTTTTTGAATTTCCAGCTTTTCTGCCCTGCTCTTTCCCCATCTTTGTGGTTTTATCTGCCTCTGGTCTTTGATGATGGTGACGTACTGATGGGGTTTTGGTGTGGGTGTCCTTCCTGTTTGTTAGTTTTCCTTCTAACAGTCAGGACTCTCAGTTGTAGGTCTGTTGGAGATTGCTTGAGGTCCACTCCAGACCCTGTTTGCCTGCGTGTCAGCAGCAGGGGCTGCAGAAGATAGAATACTGCTGAACAGTGAGTGTACCTGTCTGATTCTTGCTTTGGAAGCTTCCTTTCAGGGGTGTACTCCACCGTGTGAGGTGTGGGGTGTCGGTCTGGCCCTAGTGGACGATGTCTCCCAGTTAGGCTACTCAGGGGTCAGGGACCCACTTGAGCAGGCAGTCTGTCCGTTCTCAGATCTCAACCTCCGTGTTGGGAGATCCATCGCTCTCTTCAAAGCTGTCCGACAGAGTTGCTTGCGTCTGCAGAGGTTTCTGCTGCTTTTTTTTTGTTGTTGTTGTTGTTTAGCTGTGCCCTGTCCCCAGAGGTGGAGTCTACAGAGACTGGCAGGCTTCCTTGAGCTGCTTTGAGCTCCACCCAGTTCGATCTTCCCAGGGCTTTGTTTATCTACTTAAGCCTCAGCAATGGTGGGCGCCCCTCCCCCAGCCTCACTGCTGCCTTGCTGCGAGATCACAGACTGCTGTGCTAGCCATGAGGAAGGCTCCTTGGGCATGGGACCCTCCCGGCCAGGTGTGGGATAAAATCTCCTGGTGTGCCTGTTTGCTTTAAGCGCAGTATTGGGGTGGGAGTTACCCGATTTTCCAGGTGTTGTGTGTCTCAGTTCCCCTGGCTAGGAAAAGGGATTCCCTTCCCCCTTGCGCTTCCCAGGTGAGGCGATGCCTCACCCTGCTTCAGCTCTCGCTGGTCGGGCTGCAACAGCTGACCAGCACCGATTGTCCGGCACTCCCCAGTGAGATGAACCCAGTACCTCAGTTGATAATACAGAAATCACCGGTCTTCTGTGTCGCTCGCGCTGGGAGCTGGAGACTGGAGCTGTTCCTATTCGGCTATCTTGCTCCACCCCCCGGCTATATAGTATTTCATGGTATATATGTACAGCATTTGTTTATCCAGTCTATCACTGATGGGCATTCTTTTGAATTGTTTCCATGTGTTTACTATTTGTAAATCCTTCATGACCAAAATACACCCCACCAGCTGCCATCTTCAACACTGGGGATTGCATTTTAACTTGTGATTTTGAGGGAACAAGTATCCAAACCATATCATTCCACCTCTGGCCCCTAAATTGCAAAATATAATAATCTCTTCCCAATAGTCCCCCAAAGTCTTAACTCATTCCAATATCAAGTCCAAATTCCAAAGTCTCCTGAGCACTTTCCTTCTACCTATGAGCCTGTGAAATCAAAACCAAGTTATTTACTTCCAAGAAACAATGGTGATACAGGCATTGGGTGATCTTTTCATTCCAAAAGGAAGAAATTGAACAAAAGAAAGGGGTAATAGGCCCCATGCAAGTCAGAAACCCATCAGGGGAATCATTAAATCTTAAAGCTTCAGAATAATCCTTGGCTCCATGTTCCAGATTCAGGGCATGCTGGTGTAAGCGATGGGCTCCCATGGTCTTGGGCAGCTCCACCTCTGTGGCTTTTCATGGTTCAGCCCCTGTGGCTGCTCTAATTGGTTAGAGTGGAGTGTCGGTGGCTTTTCAACACTGAAGTTGCAGGCTGCCATTGTCTCTACCATTCTTGGGGCTGAAGAACAGTGTTCCCCTTTCCCACAGCTTCTCTAGACAGTAACCAAGTGGGGACTCTCTGTGAGGGCTCCAATCCCATACTTCCCCTCAGCACTGCCCTAGTGGAGTATCTTTGTGGAGTCTCTGCACCTACAGCAAGCTTCTGCCTGGGCATCTAGGCTCTTCCGTACATCCTCTGAAATCTAGGTGGATGCTGCTAAGCTTCCTTCACTACTGCATTCCACATGCCTGCAGGCTTAACACCATGTGGAAGCCAATAAGGCTTATGGCTTACACCTTCAGCAGCCCTAGGTGTACCTGGGGCTCTTTGAGCTGAGGCTGAAACTGGAGCAGCTGGGATGGGAAGAGTAGCCTCCTGAGGTGGTGCAGGGCAGTGATGCCCTCTTCCTAGTTCACAAAACCATTTCTTCTATCCTAGGTCTCTGGGCCTGTGATGAGAGAGGCAGCCTTGAATTTCTCTGAAATGCCTTCCAGGCCTTTATCCCATTGTCTTAGAAATTAGCACCTGCATCCTCTTTAGTCATGCTAATCTCTCTAGCAAGTGGTTGCTCTGCATACTACTTAGATTCTCGTCCTACCACAGGGCCAGGCTGCAAATTTTCCAGTTTTTATACTCTGCTTTCCTTCTAAATATCAGATGCAACTTTAAATCATTTTTTCCTCCTGCTTCTGATGTAAGCTGTTAGGAGTGGCCAGACCACACCTTGAGTGCTTCACTGCTTACAAATTTCACTTAGAAATTAAGAATGGACTAGATCATCCACTCTTAATTTCAAACTTTCATGGAGCCCTAGAACATGGACACAAGGCATCCAAGCTGCTTTCAAGGACATAACATGGGACCCTTTGCTCCAGTTTTCATTAACTTCCTCTCTTCCATCTGCAACCTCATCAACTTGGCCTTCTTCTCAGTCCATAATTCTATCAACACTTTGGTCACAGCCACTTAACAAATCTCTGAGAAGCTCTAAACTTTCCCTTATCTTCCTGTCTTCTTCTAAGGCCTCCAGACTTTTCCAATCTCTGTCCATTACCCAATTCCATACTTGCCTCCACATTTTCAGGTATCTTTATAGCAACACCCAACTCCTGGTATCAATTTTCTGTCTCATTTCATTTTTGAATTGCTATAAAAGAATGCCCGAGGCTGAGTAATTTATGAACAAAAGAGATTTAATTGCCTTACTGTTCTGCAAGCTGTACAAGTATGGCTCCAGCATCTGCTTCTGGTAGGGCCTCGTGAAGCTTACAATCATGGCAGAAGGAGAGGGGACTGTCACAGGGTGAAAGTGGGACCATCAGAGAGGAAAGGTGTCAAACTCTTCTAAACAATCAGACCTTATGTGAACTCAGAGTGAGAACTCACTTATTACTACAAGGATGGCACCAAGATTTTCATAAGGAATCCACTCCTATGACCCAAACACCTCCCACCAACCTACACTTCGAACACTGAGGATTACATT
This sequence comes from Macaca fascicularis, assembly GCF_037993035.2. NCBI lineage: Eukaryota > Metazoa > Chordata > Mammalia > Primates > Cercopithecidae > Macaca > Macaca fascicularis. The sequence goes on along the minus strand of NC_088379.1, from coordinate 11,216,088 downwards.
TCACCATGAAATTTAAAGGGCACAAATATCTAGACCATATCAAGTCTCAAGTTGTGTTTTGCCATACCTCCCAAGTAACCTGAAAATTCCCAGTGATAACAGGACTTATTGAAGCTTCCTTTGATATCTCAAATATCTTAATAGTGCATGAAGATTAATAAACTTTTCTTGCACAGGGCCTCACCCTCTCCTTGCCTAGTCTACCAGGCTGCCATTATATCAGCATCATTTCTAGCAGAGATAGTTGTATAAATGTTATTGAATATCTATGTTATCATGATACTTCAGCCTTACATCTTAATATCAGTGAAAATAAATGATCAGGCAGGAAACTTGGCTCCAGATTATTAGGCTACATTGTCATGTTAAACAAAATGACTGATTTCAATATGCTTTCCTGTTAAATGTGTGTATGTGTGCATGTGTGTATGGATGGATGTTTGTACAGCTATGTATATCTATGAATTGGTATCAATTACTTTGCCTTGACATATTCGTTTGTTTCCATGCATATGTAAATCAAAAAATCGTCATCTCAAATAATTCAGTAAGCCAGTCTTTGGAGCTATTTACATTAGACCATGGCTCTATATTACGACCACAGCCTGCTATCACAACACCACATTCTTTCCCATAAAGAAGTTTCCAATCTGTTTTGAGCCCAAATTCTCAAAGACATTCATCCATTCTTGCTAATGTACTAAATTGATGAGTGCCTAGGACAGACTTGTGAATTGGCAAAGTCTTACTTCCATAAGTTTGTTGTTTCTTTCAGTATGTATCTGAATAATGAGAAAGAATGCATTCCATAATTTTTAAATAGTGCATAGCAGTGCAATGTGAATCCCCAAATCTGTCCTCTAGTAATTTGATCACCTAGTAAGATACATTATATTTAATTAAAATAAAACAAGAAATGCAGTTGGTATAGTTGATTCATATTAAAATTAAAGAGGCAAGTATTTCTTAAATATTTTACTGAGTAACATCTTAAAGAAGTGCAAATGCTACAGTGTTAGCGTTACTTATCTGAGAAGCATCTTAGTGTCAACTTTGGATTTAAAAATACTGATTTTCTCCACATCTCACAATATACCTTTGTAACAAACCTGCTTATGTATCCCTTGATTGTAAAATAAAAGCTGAATACAAATTGTTGGTTTCGAATCTTTTGATAGATCCATGGAAAGTTATACTCTCCCAACTTTTCAATCTCACCATCACCAAACTGGGGGAAAGATGGAGGGCAAATCTCTTTTTATTGGAATTTCATTAAGGTTAAAAGATCTAATGACTGTAAATCACCCCACATAGTAAATGCTCAATAAATGAGGGATATTATATTTTTGTAATGCTTTGTGCCTAGTGAAATTTCTTATCTGTACAAAAACTATGAACACAAAAGTAACCAAAACCACAAGACAAAAATAATGAAAATACAAACTATCCCCAAATGTTTTCATTATCTTATTGAATGCTTATGACCATTTCACTGGACAACTGAATTACATTCCCTTAATGGTTTACATCATGTGGTTCCTCCCTTTGTAGGTAAGCATTAGGTTGTAATTCTATTTTTCTCCAAAAAATGTGCAAACTTTTCTCTGCTTAAAAGACAAATTTGGGAATGGTCACCTCAGTTCATTTGGGAGCTTTGCTGAATGAAGCCCAATAAGAGTTGCTCTAGTTCTGGTTTGCTTCTACTCTAGAAGATACTAATCTTAAGATCTTTTTGAAAATTTGTGCTTTGATATTTATAAACCTTCTGCTTAAAACTTTAGTCTGTCACCTTGTGTAGATCTAGAATTCTCTAATTTTACTCAAGGAAATCAGCCATGTCTTTTAGTCTTCCCAAGTCCCTGTAAAATACTCTGCTGGTGTTTCTGTCCCCCAGAAGTAAACATTGGTGAGTGCAAACCCAAGATTTTCTTGCTATTTTCCAAGTTCAGCATCAAGAAATTCTTTTCAGAATGTCTGTACAAGTCAAATCACTTATTCAAGACTTTCCCATGCTCTTGAGTCTTAAGTCTCCCCAGTTCGCACTGTCCCAGAAGATTCCTGTTGCCTTCAAATAGATACATTCTGTATTTTACTAGTTTTTGGAGAAAGGAATACTTTTTTTGTACTTTTCTAGTTGTCTTTCTGTATTTTACTGATTCCAGACAGGAATAACCGTATCCTGCTATCAACTCCCTCCCATTCAAAAGTCCTGATTGGTTTTTTGTTTTCGTTTTTGTTTGTTTGTTTGTTTGTTTTCAATCTCTTGTGACTACATATTTTATTTACTTACTATTTCTTGCATGGCTGTTCTCTATTTTAAATCTGACAATTTTGATAAATTCCACAGAAAGTTTAATCTGAGGCTTATTATTTTTGCTGTCTTATTAATCGATTGAAAGCCAATTCACATTATGTACTTTGATAATATTTGACTGCAAACTCAAATGTACTTGATTTTAATCTATGAGAGTCGTAATGTGCTTTTATTTGGAGTATTTTTTCCAGAGAAGCTTTGTTTCTGCCAGTGTCAGGAGGCTCAACCAACTTGGGATGATTCGAGTTGTCCTTGAGATGCCCAGCTTAATCTAGGAATCTCCATTTCAGCTCACCCATCTTGCAGCTGGCCCAAGAATTAGCTTTCTAAATGCAGCATTAACTGTCGTTTACCATCAGAAATACCTGCATCCTCCTTTCTTATTGTGGTTTCAGCTCATTTTTGCTTTTGCTCTTTTCATATTTTGTTGTGGTTGGGTTCCTTTAACAAATTACGATTCTTTCTCTTGAATAAGTTATGTTCTGTTGAGATGATCCTTCAGGATACATAATCAGTCTATCATATTAGCAATTTTTGAAGAAGGTAAAGTTTTTGCCAAATTGTACTTATGAAGCAGAAGTAATGGGAATTTTCAATGAATTGAGCCACACAAAATAAATAAATAAATATTCTGTTACATAAAGAATTGCTATGTGTCATATCTAAGGATATTGTAAAAAAAAAAAAAAAAAAAAAAAGAAAAAGAAAAAGAAAAATCATACTCCTAGGGGAAAAAAAAAAAAGGGGGGGGGGGCCGGGCCCAGTGGCTTATGCCTATAATCCCAGCACTTTGGGAGGCCAAGCAGACAGATCATGAGGTCAGGAGATTGAGAACAGCCTGGCCAACATGATGAAACCCCATCTCTACTAAAAATACAAAAATTACCTGGGCATAGTGGCATGCGCCTGTCATCCCAGCTACTCAGGAGGCTAAGGAAGGAGAATCGCTTGGACCTGGGAGGCAGAGGTTACAGTGAGCCGAGGTCACACCACTGCACTCCAGCCTGGAGACAGAGTGAGACTCCATCTCAAAGAAGAAGAAGAAGAAGAAGAAAATTAACCACATAAAATACTCAGTTGTGAGCAAAAATTGGCAATTTTAACAAATTAAAACTATTAAAATGGCAACAACATAAAAAAGAAAAATGAGCAAGAGCTATACATGCACATAATGAAAAGTAATTATGTGAATTATTGCAAAAAGGTAATAAATACATTGAATACTCTCTAACTCTTTATTATTCGGGAAAATTCAAACTTGAGTTCTTTCAGGAAAAGGACATTACTTCTTGCCCTTTTGATCTTGGTATTGGCCATGTGAGCAATTTTGGCCAATGGAACATGAGCAGAATGGCAGCATAATCTAGCCTTCACTGGCTGAGATCATACACTAGATAAGCATTTATATATACATACAATAAAACATTTATTAGATACTTTGTAAAACATTTGTGAAAAATTCCTAGCAACAATTTGTAATGGCAAAAAAAAAAAATTATTAAAAAAAGTGGAAACAATCTACATTCCCGTTAACAGAATTATGGACAAATGAATCGTGATATATCTATTCAATAGAGTCTTCCAAGAAAATAAACATAATCTGCGTTACACACAATAACACTGATGAAATCTCAAGAACGCAATGCTAAACAGTAAAAAGCATCAACTAGAAAATGTATGATTCCGTTTATATGGAGTTCAAAAACACGAAAGAAGCGAATTGTTTAAGAATGTGAGATCACATTATGAAATTATAAATGAAAGTAGAGAACTAAAATAAAAAATAGTCAAGGGGGTGACAGTAATGAATAGTGTTGCATGTCACCAGAATCTCCCTGCCAGGAATGTGGGCTGCTGACAATAGAGTCTAACAGACTCTGAAACAAAGAATCAAATGAAATTAGTTTAGTTATGAGGTAAAGAAAACCTTAACACAGTGGGAAGGTGAACTGAAGAAGGAAAAAGAAACAATCAAGGGGGTAATTGAAGCTTCACCCCATTGTGAAACATTGAAACACTGCAGTGCCACGAAGTTTGAGTTACTGCATTCCTCCCCCAATGGAGGAATAAGAGGGCTTCTGTATTTTTATACCCACTGCTCTCATTCTTTAAGACATTCTCATAAGACATTCATTCTGTGGTGCTTGTGACTGACCAAGCAGGTGGCGAAGTGAGTTAAAAGATGCCACACAAAAAATCATGAGCTAAAAAAATGTTTTCTGTCATTTGGCAGTTGGGCCAGGATCTGCTAGAATGCTTCTTTGAAGGAAACATGCACACTGGACTAATCAAGATAAAAATTATAAAATACAATTTTAGGAATAAAAATAAGGAAATATTTTTTAAAAAATAGCCAGAGACATTTTAAAATTCATTGTCTTATAGAAAAGAAATGGATTATAAAATTAAAGTCAAAACACAACTAGCAATTTGTATTTGTTACCATATTTAGAACATCCATTAAGATAAATTTCTTACCACATAAAAAACTTACATCAATTAATAAATGTATGAGAATGCATACTTCCTTTCATCATCAATAATATTATGTGATATTGAAACTATTACTTGTGTTATTACCTATAAGTTTGTGTAGACCATCATTATTTTACTTTTATTTGATCTTTTAATGAATAAAATGTGCTCCAATTTATTCATTAAAAGGTCAAGTAAAAGTAAAGTAAAACAAAAGTGAAGCAAATAAAAATTAAAATAATAAGGGCATATACAAACTTACAGGTAATAACACAAGTAATAGTTTCAATATCACATAATATTGTTGATTATGAAAGGAAGTATGCATTCTCATACATTTTTGGAGGAAGAGTAAATTGATGCCATCCCATATTTTGGTTATATTTATGAAAACACCAATTTTTTTCAAATGTTCTATCAAAACTTAAAATGTATAGAATCTTTCCTTCAAAAAGATCATTTCTTGAAATTTTTATTTTAGTTATACTCTCCGTGTGCACCACAAGGTATATACCATTGTTGCAGCAACAAAGGAATATCAAAATCAAAATCAAAGGAAGCAAATATTTATTAGATTAAAAATACTAAGAGTTTTGTTCCTGGCTAAAGAAACTAGTAATTTAGCAATGGGAGAAAACAAGTATTAAAATGTCACCATTTACCCTTTCATACAGATTAAATTTTGTACCATGTATGTTTATTTCTATGTCACTTATGACTGGATAATGAAAGTCAGAGAGAGAAAATCTGGCATCCTTAATCCAAACTATGAATTGACTCAGAGCTGGAAGAATGGTATTGCCCTGGTGTGGTGGCTCATGCTTTTAATCCCAGCACTTTGGGAGGCCAAAGGAGGAGAATCAGTTGAGCCTGGGAGTTTTAGATCAGCCTGGGCAACAGAATGAGAGCTCATCTCTACAAACAAATTTAAAAATTAGTTGAGTGTGGTGGTATGCACCTATAGTTCCAGCTACCCAAGAGACTGAGGCAAGCAGATCACTTGAGCCCAAGAAGTTTAGTCTGCAATGAGCCATGTTCATGCCACAGCACTCCTGCTTAGGTGACAGAGTGAGACCCTGTCTCTAATAATAATAATAATAATATAAATAATAGTCTTGGAGGCTAAGAGGGATAGCTACATGGAGCCAAGATGCAGGAAATGCAATAGGTAACTATCTTTAGCCAGAAAATACTAACAAGAATGATACTCTTGCCATGCATATTTCTGCAGTGAGTGAACACCAAAACTGGAGAAAGAAAACAGACATTTTTCTAATCATTTCCCATGAATCTCTCATCTTTGCACCACTGACTCCAAGACTGAAGTTCCAGATAGGAACAGTGATTGAATGAAGCCAGGGTATCTGTCCCTGGCTGGCTGTTAAAGGCCTTAGAAAGAAAGGATAATGCCCCTTCTGTGTCCATACCTGGGGGCTGCATACCACAAATCTCTAATATCACACACAATTGGAGATCCACTAATGTAAAATTAGAATTAGATTCTGAGACAAAAAAATCAATCACTACAATTATTTTTCTCAAGTGAAAAATAAAACTGTGAAAAATAGCTTTGACAATTAGTGGAACACTGTTCGGTATTTTGCAAAATCATCTTACATAATAGCTCCATTGATGTCTCTATTCCTGAGTTATTTCTATATAAGAATTTATCCTATGGAAAACTGAGCTCACGTTGGTGTAGTTGGAGAACACGTACATCCAATTCATTTTCCCCTGTGCGCTTCATGATGTTAATTTTTCTGTCCCACAGAGATAATGTTTCAGAATGATGTCTGGTGTGATTTTTCTCTCCTTAGTTCCATGCTGTTCTGAGTGTTTAAAAAATCTTTTAAAGCAATAGAAACTACAGTCCTCCCTTAATCTTTTTTCACATCATATATGTTACCTATTTTAGAGAATTATCCTCACCTCCTCTGTGTGTGTTTGCTGAATTTGTATATATTACGTTAATTTACGAAGCCATTACCTTTCTCATGACTCCTGTGGAGTGTGTTACCTTCAGAAAGGACCTTTCAGCTTTCTGATTGATCTCCTGGGAGGCTTGCATTTCCAAGTAGAGAAATGTCTCCTTCAAATATGAAATATGGTTCAGATTTTCTACCTGAAGGCCATGAGCTTGAATTCAATAATTCTAGAATCTGCCTCAGAGCATGAGCCTCAGAATTGCATTTGTTCATTTGTGTTATTCTCTTGGCCAAAAAGATGTAGACATAAGATGCAGTGTTAGCTGGCACTGCCTTCAGACCCCTGCCTTTTCTGGCCACTTCCTTCGTAGTCCCCAGGTTTCCTAGTGGCGGGAACCTGGAGATGCTGCTCTAACTTCCTGAGCCTATGAGTCCTCATTTGTTTTCCATAGCAGTTGTACTAATTTGCCTTTCCACCAACAGAACATATATGTGGCATGTGGGAGGAAGTGAAAGCAATGTGGGGCAGGGCAGTGAGAAGTGATGGAGGGTTGGGGGCTGGCCATCAAGAGGGCCCGTGGAAGCCTGTAACACCAAGCACACTGAAATTTAGCGATGGCCTGATACAGGTAATGGAACTTGGCAGTAATATTTTCCATCCTCTGATAGAAATTAAAGTGTGCAACTTGGAAAGCAAACAACAAAAGTTTAAAAACGAAGCTGTGTGTGGAAACAACGTGAGACTACGTAATTGTACGCTGCCCTACTTCCCACCCTAAGCTCACGGCTTCCATCCTTCACTGCCACCTCGTGGAAGAGAAGAACATTATTTTGGGCATGTTTGCTGTAGGGCAGAAATATTAACACTTTTATTTTAATGCCTAATGTTTAATGTTCCATTATTGGAATGCTAAGCATGTGTACTGCTCAAGGTCATCACCAAGGTCTGATTGCAAAAATTCAAAAAATTGCATCCTCAGGCATAAATGGGTTAATACTCATCTATTATCTGTTTTATTGTGTGTTTCCTCCCATCAGGTGGTAGGCAGAATACTGGAAGAATACATGGACAGACAAATCCTCCATGTCTTTCTTCTCTTTCTATATATCTCTTTTTTCCTTTTTATTCTTTTTCTTATTAGAGTTTAGTTGTTTTATAAAATGCTCTATTTTAAACATATTTTCCTGAACACATTACAGTGAGTTTAAAGCCTGTGTCCAATATCTTCAATACCTAGGTCTCCAGTGGATTTTTCGTATTATATTCTTTTGTTTGGTTTCTATTGAATAATTATTTGTTTGTTTTCTATTTTATCTTGTCTCTTGTCACACCCATTGATTTTATGGAACTGATAAAATTCAATTCCATCTTGATATCAGAAATAAAAATTGTTAGAGACTAAAGATGATGTCTTTATCTCAGAGGACTTATCTTCTTTTAACATAGAGTGAGACTACAGGATATATAACCTTGGCTTAATGGGAGACTGAGATAATTTGGGGGATAGATTTTAGTATTGAGGAAGCCTGGTCTATCTCAGTTGCCTCAACTAAAACCCTGGGTCTTACAACATGGTCCTATCTGGCATAGTCCTATGTACTACTTAGAGTTCTGATCGGTTTATAATATCTGGCTGCCAATTTCTGCCATTTTGACTTCTTCATCTCTTACCTAACACCACTCAAAAACAGGAAAATGCCCTCAGGGTACGAACAATGCCAGAATGTGGGCTCATCTCTCTTGTTTTCTCTGAAATCTTGGCCTTTCAAAGTTTGTTCATCTTGGTAGCCAATAAGTCAAGATCTTGCCTCTCCAGCACCATGTCTGCCACGTTTACAGTGGAGCCTCTACTTTCCGGTTGTTCTATTATTCTACAGCTTCAGAAGCAGAAAATTTCTCTGAGGAAAAGGTGTATAGTATAGAATGAGGAGCCCACCTCAGTATGTTTCACTTCACTTGAGGGTCCTGCACATTCAAATCCTATCTGCCTTTGTTGCTCCTTTTGCCTTTTTCCTCATTTTGAGTGGATTTCAGCTACCACGCTGGGGAAGGTAGCTGGTGTGATTAAAAAAATTCATTGAAAAAGTAGAAGGTTCTTTACAACCATTTTGTGTTTCTCCAGTTTTTGTTGTAGTAATGGGAAGGTAGAATCAGGTTGAGGTTTGTGACCTGTCTTTATCTCTTACTCTTTCTCTTCCACTATTATTGGCTTGGCTGGCTTCAAGATTTCTCTGAGGTCTGTGAATGAGGTTATTTAATATGTAAGGAAACAAATTATATCTTTGTAACTAAGCCATTTGAATTACTCTATTGTCATACTGCTATAAAGACATACCTGATACTGGGTAATTTATAAAGAAAAGAGGTTTAATTGACTCACAGCTCTGCATAGCTGGGCAGGCCTCAGGAAACTTACAATCATGGCAGAGGCAAGAGAGAAGCAAAGTCACACCCTACATGCAGGAGGTGGCAGGAAAGAGAGTGAACAGGTGAAAGGGGAAGAACCCCTTATAGAACCATCAAATCTCCTGAGAACTTACTATCATGAGAAAAACATGGGGCAAACTACCCCCATGATCCAATCACCTCCTATCAGGTCCTGCCTTCGACACATGGGGATTATGAGGATTACGATTTGAGATGACAATTGGGTGGGGACACAGAGCCAAACCATATCATTCTGCCCGGGCCTCTCCAAAATCTCATGTCTCTTCACATTTCAAAACCACTCATGTCTTACTAGCAGTCCCCCAAAGTCTTAATTCATTCCAGCATTAACTCAAAAGTCCATTGTCCAGAGTCTTATCTGAGACAAGGCAAATCCCTTCTGCCTATGAGTCTGTAAAATCAAAAGCAAGTTGGCTACTTCCAAGACACAATGGGGGTACAGGAATTGGGTAAATGTTCCCATTCCAAACTGAAGAAATTGGCCAAAACAAAGGGGCTACAGGCCCCATGAAAGTATGAAACCAGATGGGGCAAGTCTGAAACCAGGTGGGGTAGTCGTTAAATCTTAAAGCTCCAAAATGATATCTTTTGACTCCATGTCTCACATTCAGGTCACAATGATGCAAGAGGTGGGCTCCCATACCCTTGGGCAGCTGCACCCCTGTGACTTTGCAGGGTACAGCCTCCCTCCCAGATACTTTCATAGGCTGGCATTGAGTGTCTGTGAGTTTCCAGGCACATGGTGCAAGCTGTCAGTGGGTCTACCATTCTGGAGTCCGGAGTACAGTTGCCTTCTTCTCACAGTTTCAATAGGTAGTGCCCCAGTGGAGATTCTGTGTGGGGGCTGCAACACCACATTTCCCTTCTGCACTCCCCTAGTGGAAGTTCTCCATGAGGGCTCCACCCCAGCAGCAAACTTCTGTCTGAACATCCTGATGTTTCCATACATGCTGTGAAGTCTAGGCAGAGGTTCTCAAACCTCAATTCTTGACTTCTGTGCACCTGTAGGTTCAACCCATGTAAAAGTCACTAAGCCTGGGGACTTGCATCCTCTGAAGCAACTGCTTGAACTCTATGTTGACTCCTTTTAGCCATGACTGGGATGCAGGGTACCAAGTCCTGAGACTGCACAAAGCAGCAAAGCCCTGGATTCGACCCATGAAACCATTTATTTTTTCCTCCTAGGACTCTGGGACTGTGATGAGAGTGGGTACCATGTAGACCTCTGTCATATCCTAGAGACATTTTTTTCCATTGTCTTGGAGATTAACATTTGGCTCCTTATAACTTATGCAAATTTCTGTAGCTGGCTTGAGTTTCTCCCCAGAAAATGGGGTTTTCTTTTTAACTAAATCATCAGGCTTCAAATTTTCCAAACTTTTATGCTCTGCTTCCCTTTTAAACATAAATGCCAATTTCAAATCATTTCTCTCAAGTTCAAAGTTCCACAGATCTCTAGGGAAGGGGCAAAATGTTGCCAGTCTTTTTGCTAAAGCATAGCAAGAGTGACCTTTTCTCTTGTTTCCCAGAATTTCCTCATCTCCATCTGAGACCACCTCAGCCTGGACTTTATTGTCCACATCATTATCAGCATTTTGGTCAAAACCATTCAACATGTCTCTAGGAAGTTCCAAACCTTCCCACATCTTCCTTCCTTCTTCTGAGCCCTCCAACCTGTTCCAACCTCTGTCTGTTACCCAGTTCCACAGTTTCTTCCAAATTTTCAAGTATATTTATAGCAGCAGCCCACTCCCAGTACCAATTTGCCATCTAAGTCCATTGTCATACTGCTATAAAGACTTCCCAAGACAGGCTAATTTATACAGGAAGGAGGTTTAATTGACTCACTGTTCAGCATGGCTGGGGTAGCCTCAGGAAACTTACAATCATGGCAGAAGGAGAAGGAAACACATCTTTCTTCACATGGCAGCAGCAAGAAATGCCAAGGAAAAGGGGAAAAGCCCCTCTTAAAACCATCAGATCTCATGAGAACTCACTCACTATCACAAGAATAGCATGAGGGAAACCATCCCATAATCCTATCACCTCCCAACAGGTCCTGTCCTCAACACATGTGGATTATGGGGATTACAATTCAAGATGATATTTGGGTGGGTGCACAGAGACAAATCATATCACCATTCACTCCAGATAGTCTGTTTCCAGGACTCTGCTTTGAAATATTCAGTGCTTGCAATGATTGGAAAATGTCATCCTTTGAAACTCACTTTTTTTTTTTTTTCTTAATACCAATTCTTTTAGGAAAAAAGCTAGGTAAGAGTCATTATCGTGTAGGATATGACCATCATTGGGTTTTAGCAACAATACTGTCAAAATTTCCCCAAAACTTCCCCAAAACACAAATAAAAGATCTTCTGTTTTCTATGTGCCAAATCTATAACGGGCCTTTTTATCCTCTCATGGGACTTCCAGGATAATCTTACATAGTACCTCCATTTGAGATACATGAAAATTAAGTCTCTAAAAACCACAATCTGGGCTGGCTGCAGAAGCTTATGCCTGTAGTCCCATATTTTGGGAGGCCTCAGGGGATGGATCACTTGAACCATGTGTTTGAGATCAGCCTGGGCAATATGGTGAGACACCCCATCTCTATTTAAGAAGAAAAGTAAAGTAAAGAAAACCCACAGTCTGTTCAGAATCACTCAGCTAGGCTTGTGCTTCAAATTTAGGGCTGATCACATTATTTGTGCAATGTCAACCATAGCAATATTTACCCCCAATTTTTTCAGGGAACATGCATGCAGTGTGAGATTAAGAAGTTTTCTATTAAAATAAATGTTTCCATAATGAAATTATCTTGCCTAGTTGGGTGATTGCACACCTGCTGTGGAGTGAATAGTGTATCAGCATGTTTATAGCCCTAAGACCTCCGATAAAAAACACCAACCTTAAATACTCAGAAATTTTCAAACTTATTTGAACTCAGAATACTTTTCTTATGTGATGCCTTTTAACATTACATGGCCTACAAATGTTCTATATAAGCACTGTTGAGGAATATTAACCACATTGTGTAATTTTGTAGTTTTCATACAGGTTTTAGCACACTCCCAGCTCACCAGAAAGAGAATAGGATCAGAGAGGGGCAGAGTACTAGAAAAAGTATTTAGCTTTCTAGAATCTCTAACAAACAAATTGTAGTTTAGAGTCAAACTTCTCTCCCATGAAGAGGCAAGAAAATCATCAGGACCTCTAACCAAAGTCTGGGGGTAGTGATCTGACTAATACAGTGGGGTAAGTTCTTCTCAGAGGCTCTCAGAGGGTATGGGGTACCGGTCCTCAAGGCAAATTGTCACAGAGTCTGCTATTACTTTACTTGCCTTTACTACCATTAGCTCAGGAAGTGGTTGGGCTGAGCCTTCATCTGAGATTCACTGGGGGAATTTAGGTTTCACTGTCTCTGTCTTAATTTGGTCTTTAAGTCTTTATCCATATATAAAATAGGGTAATGGTACTTCTACTGTGATGTTTTTAAAATATATGTGTAAATTCTTTGGCATTCATTCCACTAAAGAACAGTTTCTATGTCCACTCTCCTTGAATCTGGGCCAGGCTTAGTGTCTCTCTTGTAACCAGAACAATGAAGCAGAAGTGATGCTGCATAACTTCTGAGGCAAGGGCGGAAAGGGACAGGAAGCTTTCTATTTGTCCTCTTGGAAACTCACTCTGGGAAAACCAGCTGCAGTGCAAGGTCTGACTAGCTTGAGGCCAACATCCTGGAGAGGCGATCTATAGGTTCACACCCCAGTTGTGTCTCCAACCTGACAGCGAGCACCAATGGCTAGCCATGCAAGTTCATGATCTTGGAGATCCAGACCCTCTGCTTTTCTGGTAACTACAGCTGCAGCCAACAATTGGCTGCGATCACATGATCAGTCTCAAACACGAGCCTTCCCTACATGAAAGTCTTCCATAACTTCAAACTCACAAATTTGTGAATCAAATAAATTGGTTGTTTTCAGGTCTCTAAGTTTTTGGTATAATTTTCTGCACAGCAGTAGTAACTGAAACACCTACATCTCAGGGTCATTTTAAGAATTAAATGAGATAATAAACATAGATCACTAGAGTGGTCATTGCTCAACACAAAGTATATTGCCAGTACATCCACATCCAGATGGTTCCTTGTTTACCAACCGATACACTAGTCCTCAGGAGAAATTGTTATAAAAATTGACTATTTTTGTAATAAAAATAATCTGAAAGGTTAGAAGTAGTCTAAGAGGTCTAAAGTAGTTTTCTGAAGAAGTTCATTGTATCAAAATGATAATATTTAGTATCCTGTTTCTATATTTTTTCTATTATTCGAAATGTAACAAAGGAGTAAATATGTGCATAACACAATAAAATAAGAGATATTTAATTTGGTATGTAGATCAGGGTTTTTCAACCTTGGTATAGTTGACACCTTGGCCTAGGTAATTTTTTGGCCTAGGTAATTTTTTGCCCTGGGCCTGGGGATGTCCTGCACATTTTAGGATGTTTAGCCGTACCCTTGGCCTCTACCTACTGGATACCAGTAGAATCATTTGCCTATAGTTGTGCGACCAAAAACATATTTATGTTTTGCCCAGTGTCCTTTGAGGGACAAAACTGGCCCCGGTTTAGAACCACTGGTGTAGATTGTGGTGTTGTAGAGGCTAGGTGGATCATAATTGGGGGTTTATATGTTATTTCCAGATGAAATTGGCATTATTTGCAGAGTCAGAAGGTAAGGCATGTCTCTAAAACTGTTTTCTCTCCCTCTCTAGCAGACTACCTACAGCTGAATTAAAATATTGTGAATATTTGGTACTTGAGAAGTCCTTTCTCAAGGAGACTGGAGCGAGGGGGGAAGAAATGCTTACAGCAAACCAGTACATTTTTTCCTAAGTAGGGGCCATCAAAAGTAGAGCTGTATAGACAACAGGCTAGGAAGGAGTGTGGTCACTGAGAGACCAGTATGAGGACAGAGCACAGGAAGAACAATGAGAGAAGGTCACAACAGAAACAATTTAAACAAAAGTAGTTTATCTGGGTACAGGACTCTCAGAAAGGCTCAATTGCCAAGGCAGGGTGCAGATATTAGGCAGAATTGAGTTCAAAGGCAGTGTGCTGCATTTTCATTCAGAAAGCTAAGTATTTATTAAAACTATCTTATCAAAGAATATATATGCATTAAGGAAAATGTAGTTAACCTTGATAAGTGAAAAATGTCACTTATCAAAATATAATCCATGTGAAATCAGGTTTTTTAAAAAAAGTGTAGAATACAATAATTGCATAGAAATATACAATAATGTGTACAGTGGTGATTTCTGTCTATGAGATCTTTTAAAATTTTATTTCTTAGGGTTCTCTGTAGTTTTTCAATGTTTTTACATGTAGTTATTTTGTTTTAATTAAAGATAGGGGATAACAAATCATAGGAAGGATTGAGTTGTAGGCTGCGGCAGTGTTTGGGGCCATAAAGAAATGTCACAGGATGAAAAGAAATAAAGTGTACTCAATAGCAATGACATAGAATCAACGTAAATGTCCGTCAATAACAGACTGGATAAAGAAAATGTGGTACAGATACACTATGGAATACCATGCAGCCATAAAAAAGAACAAGATCATGTTCTTTGCAGGGACATGGAAGGAGCTTGAGGCCATTATCCTCAGCAAACTAACACAGGAACAGAAAACCAAATACCACAGGCTCTCACTTACAGGTGAGAGCTAATTGATGAGAACACATGGACACATAGAAGGGAACAACACACACACAGAGACCTTGTGGAGGGTGGGAGGAGGGAGAGGGTCAGGAAAAATAATGAATGGAAACTAAGCTTAATACCAGCATAACAAAACAATCTGTACAACAAACCCCCATGACACAAGCTTACCTGTATAACATACCTACACATGTATCCCTGAACTTAAAAGTTAAAAACTATTGAAGTGTGTTTTTCTGATGTCCAGAACTTTTTTAACATAAAGGTACACCAGTCTAGGAAACCTTAATCCCTTTGTTATTTCCTTTGTTGACTGGACTCTGCCCTGTTAGTTGTGCATAGCTGCCAGATATAAAAGTGAATTCAAAGTGATAATCCAGTTGATCAGAAAGTGGCTAAGATTGTCTTATTTTTTCATGTATGCACTAATTTCTTATTCCTGTTTTTAACTATGATCCACAAAAGGGAATAAAGATGCACTAAGTGTCTAGAAATAATAAGACTAGGTATAAATATTACTGTATGATTTTTGAGCGATTGAATGAACTCTACTAGATTCCAGACGTGGGCTTTTTTATTTAATCCCCATACATTTGTCAGTGAGATTTTAGTATTTACCCTTTGCAAATTACAGAAACAGGTTGAGACACATTAAACAATTCATTTTAGTTCCCGACCTGGTAAGTGGCAGAGCCAGGATTTGTAACAAAGGATTTGTATTGATTTGTCTGAATCTAAATCCCGACTTTGTCCACTGTGCCTTGCTGCCAGTAATCATGTGAAAAATTTTGCTGAGTGAATTTATATATTTTTGACTTCTGGGGAAAAACAAAAACAACAACAACTTATTTTCTATGCCTTAAAACCCAATGGCAGGCTTCAAATTTCATTTATTTCTGAATTTGAATTTATTTGCCTCCAGCTCCTTAAAGAGTCAATTAAAGAGAGCCTAAAGTTAGTGAGACTTTGGTTTAACATTTCAGCACAGCCTACGCATTCTGTCTGCAAACTCCATCACAGAAGAGTGAAAGTCATCAAATTTCATTTGTTATAACATTAGTTTAGGAAGATATTTCCCCTCTCACCAGCTAAATTGTCTTTTACTTTGTAAACTGTTTCTATTTTTCAACAATAACATTACAATGTGTTCAATTCTAACCACCCTGCTGCTCAATCCTTTATAAACCCAAATAAAGAAATAGTTATATAACCAAGAAACATCAAAAAGTAAATAAAAGGCAGATATTGCTTCAGATGATTCTCCATTCGCTGAGGACAAAAAAGCAATTTTACGTTTTATATTTTATATTTATTATTGTATTATTCTTTTGTTTACCTTGTAACAAGTGGAAGCCTGATAGCATCTGTTACCCTCCCACAATTTAATTACATATTCCATATCTTTATTCTCACTTGGCACTGTCTTTGCTTGCCTAGAGCTGTCTTACCCACCACTTCCAAGTTCATCTTGCATGATTTTTGTAATTGAGTGCGTGGCAAGTTAGCTACCTCCATCCTTAAATTGAACATTTCATAGTTTGAAAGCACTTCTAATAAACTTCCTTGAATCTGAATCCCCATTAGTTCCCCATCTTCCCCTGATGACTCAATTATCTCCTCAGGGGAGAATCTGTTCAATACCAAGAATTACCTTTCCTCCACAGAGGGGGCCTAGAAACAATGGCTCTGAAACCCTCTTTCTTTCACTCTGTGTCTTCGATGAATAATTTATATTTGTGACAATCTGTTTTCTGTTTTTCCTGATTCTTAGCATTGAAAACTATATAAAGAATATATTCACCCTATCTCATTACTTTCCACACAGAGCACTGAAAGCCTCCTAGTCCTAGGTACCCCTTGGATTCACCTTCATTCAGGGTTAGAAAACAATAATGAACTTTCTCCTATTGTTTTAAGGTGTGTCTCTTCTTAGTCAAAGATTTGTTATTCATTAAAAAGTTAGAAGCTTTCTAGAAAAAACAAAGCACTTTTTTTCCTGTGCCATCACTTTTCTTAATATGAAAGTATTACCTGCCAATTGTAGAAAAAAAAATAGAAAATGCAGAGAAGAATACATATAATCTGCCCTAAACTCCACCATCATGAGACGAGTAATTGAATACCAAATCAGAAACATGCACTCATACACATACAATAAATTGGACACTATCTGTATTGTAGGCACCAATAGTATACTACTAATTCATCTCTTTCATCACACACATTTAAAATCTCATAGATGCTATGCACCGTGAGTGCTCTTTCCTTAATTTACTGTATATAGAAGTTCCTCAGAGGTATCTCTCATTTGGGTTGAGAGGTTAATAGGTTTTAAAAGAGCAGAATTATGGTGACAGATACTCAATATTTAGTGAGTACCTTCTAGGTACCAAGCACTGTGTTGGTCCTGGGTTGACAAAAACATAGAATGTGCTTTCTGCTTTAAAATAGTTCATGAAGCAATAAAGCAATAAATACGGTATGAAGTAGGTCCTAAGATATTAAAAATTATGCTTTGAATTCAAAAGAACTTTTGTTTAAATCTCTTGTTTTTCTTGCAACTATTGCTGACTTATGTTTATGTTGTTGTAAAGAGTAGAACACTGTCATATTCCCTTATTACATCATTTGAGAATAAAATGTTTAGTTTGGTTCCTTATAACGAAACCTGGATTTGAAGCCCAAGCATACAACCTGAACTTGAGTTGATGATAAATAACAATTCTGTAAAAGTGGATACTTAATTTGGGGATCACTAATTTTCATTGTATTGTTCTGCTGAAAAACCTCTATTGGTTCCCTGTTGCTAACAAATGGACATGTCTTAGGCAGGATTCCCATCTCCTTCAAAATTTAGGTCCATTCTTACCTTTTCAAGTATATTTTCCACTCCTGTTACCCCTGGGTCCTGGTGTTCCAGTAAACATGTTTTGCTATGTTCTGTTCATGCTCAATTCTTTCTGTCTTCTCTTTTCTCCTATGGTTTCCTCTGGAATACAATTCACATGCCCATGTGACTTCCACTCTCCAATTGACTAACTCCAATGCACAGTCCTCTCCTCTGCGAGTAGTTGGTTTGACTGAAACCCCATGAAACTTTAATGGTGGCTCTGTAGCATGAACCTCTCCTCCCCTGGTGGACAATGAGACTCTTCAGAGAAGAGCTTGAAGCACTGCTGCTTCCTTCTCACTGCCACACATGTAATTGGGACTCAGATGTGTCGAAATAGTGAATTAATTAGTTTCCTTTTCTTACAGCACATCTTTGAAATGATTGCCCAACTATATTGATTTTAATATGCTTCCAAATATAAAATAATATGGGCTACAAAGCAAACTGAAATATGAATGTAAACAGAATAGAGTAAAAATCGTGACATAAACTTATAAGACAGCAAAATGGAATGTAAATATATATATTTATATTGTGGGATATATATGTCTCACAAATGTTCAATATAATAACCTGCAGAAGAGAAAAAATAACTCCTCCTCATGTTCATCTTTTCTGTCCAGAATAATTTCCTTTACATAAAAAGGCATAACTAGTATATTTTAAGTGTTTTTAGCACTAAGATTTTGAGACAGTCTATTAGAGTGAGAAAAGAATTAGACTTCAACAAAAAAGACGTTCATTCAAGTCCAACTTTCTAACATATTGTATGGAAACCTTGCAAAACTCACCTGACCTTCTATGTCAATTTCTTCACCTGTATTATAGCAACGATATCAAGAAATCATGGAGAGGATCAATAAATATATTTTTGGTAAATTTTCATAGTAAGTTATGGAACCCTGCTATAAACATGAGGTATTATTACTGAAGCAAGTACCATTTTCAAATTATTTGTGGGTTGGAAATCATTTTTTAACAGAATTCAAAACGAATCTAGAAACTAAAATTGTGATTTTCTTTAAAAACAACAATGGAAATATCAAAATATTCTGAGACTCATCCCTGAATTAAACTGTGTCATTCCACTGCAGCCTCTGAATGATAGATAGGCACACTGTTCTTCTGTCTTAGCTCAAGCATCAGTTTGTGTTTGCTGATGATTTTGTGTGTTGAGTTTGATTACTGTTATTTCTGCTGAATAACTCTGACATCATAGTGATGGTTTTGCCTTAGCTGAAGGTCGCAGCCGTCTGTAAGGAGTGTCTATAATGCATGTCACTATCCATAACTGCAATTAACCCTCTCTCATGCTGCATTTCTTCCATTCAAATCTTTATACCAATACCATAGCCTTTTGCCTTTTAAAAAACGATAAGAATAGTAGTCCTTCAATCATTGAATGACGAGTTAGTACATTGTAGCTCTCTGTGTGCAGCAAAAATGACAGGACATGTAATGTAAATTACACAGAACAAAGGCTTTGAGGCAGGGAGACGCAACCTGAAGTCTTAATGTCACCTCATTGACCTTGAAAAAGTTATCTCAATAGTGCTCAATTCAACTTCATCTACAATACGGAAATAAATGAGAGCATTAATGAGCTCATCGGGTTGTTGTGAGATCTTTAAATTAACATGCGAAAACTCTTTATAAACTATAAGATAATGCTCAAATATTATTTATTATATTGTAAAACTGCTTTCAGTTCTTTAGTAAGGCTAAATTGGGGGCAATATTTTTAGAATTATTGAATGAGAAAGATTTTGGAATTCCTGAGGGTGGTAGCAACACACAGAGAAATGGCTTGTTAATATCCACTGGGTAGAGCAGCAGCGTGGCATCAGGACCATAAAGAATGCAGGTGACAAGTCATAGCTGCTTGCCTTCCAGGAGGGATCTAACCTGCCTCTAACTACCTGGCTCCAGAACAACACAGTTGCATCTCCAGTCCTGACTGCTTAAAACAGGTATTCCCCTGCTCTCTCTTAATCTTTGGCATCTATATGATATCCCAACACCTGACTCATAGCAGATTATTTTCCTATCTGGAAAGTGACCCATATGGTACCTGCCAGGCAGCTGTACTGAAAAGACTGTGCCTTAGGCCTGGGCCCAAATGTCTTGGGTTTGACCGCTGTCTCTGACATTGGCTGATTTAGGAATTTGGTAAAGGAACTCCATCTTCCTCAACTTGGGTGTCCTCAGTTTTCAGAAATAAAAAATTGGGCTGGGCGTGGTTGCTCATGCCTATAATCCCAGCACTTTGGGAGGCCGAGGCGGGCGGATCACGAGATCAGGAGATGGAGACCATCCTGGCTGACACGGTGAAACCCCGTCTGTACTAAAAATGCAAAAAAAATTAGCCAGGTGTGGTGGTGGGCACCTGTAGTCCTAGATACTCGGGAGGCTGAGGCAGGAGAATGTGAACCCAGGAGGCAGAGCTTGCAGTGAGCCAAGATCATGCCACTATACTCCAGCCTAGGTGTCAGAGAGAGACTCTGTTTCAATAAATAAATAAATAAATAAATAATGAAAAATTACATCACAAAGGACTGAAATAATGGTTAAGTGTGATAACTGAAAGTGCAAAATAATTGCCTGATGACACACATTCAAAATAACAGCAAGTCCCTTCAGAAGTTGTTGCCTTCTTTCGAAACTTCATGAGATTCTTAATTTTGCATTGTCTTCAGAGGACTTAAAAAACCACAAAACTCATAGTGCTATGCAGAGATCTGTAATAGTTGCTTAAGAATAATTTCAAATTCCAGTTCTAGCTTATTGGTGAATAATACCTTCATTCTAATGACTCTTGTGGCACAGAACAAACACCAGGATGCAACTAGGTGACAAGCCCTGATACATGTTATTTGGGGTTTGAGGCAGGTTAATTGCTGAGCTTTTGGAAATAATATCAAAGTGAAAATTACATTAGTCTCATTGAACCCAGAGTCAGCGTTAGAGAACCCTAGGATCTGAGTCTTCATAGGATGTGATCCTAAATTGCAAAGACTGTGTTTCAGGAATTTTGTCTGGGGTCCATGAATCTGCATGATTAACAGGCATCCTGAATGAGTTTGATTGTGGTTGTCCAGGGTACAGGAACCACATTTTAAGATGCTTTATAACAATTTTTCACAGAGAGGCTAGCTGTAGCCCCATGACAGTAAAGCTGGTGAATTAAGTCTGCTCAAGTAGCATTAATGTTATCTACCATGATAGCGGAATAGAAAATTTATGAAAGTGGCACAATCTGCTGAGGCATCTGGGATTGCTAATTTCATCATCTTGTGCTATTTTCAGGTGCTGAAAGAATAGAAACAAAGTTCGATGATGAAACAGCTTTTAAAGCACAACCAAAGCCTGGTATTTTTTTCCCAGCTGGTGAAATAAGATCTACAATGCATTTTTAAAGTTTTGTACATTATTATTGTACCTTCCACATACAACAACATAAATGTAAAATTGAGTGAAAAGTGAATGTAAAAAGAAAAACTAAAAATAATGGCATTTCAAAGCTTAAAGTAAAATATATTGTGAAGAAAAATATTCATAGATTTTACTGTACAAAACCTTTCTATAAAACAAAAATCTTATAAATGTGTTAAATGATGAATTATAAACCAGAAAAATATTTGTAGTATGTATTAAAAATTAGGTGCACATATATTTTTATATAAATAATTCTGAGTCAACAGAAATTAGTATGTACTGCAACAGAAAAAAGAGAAAGATAAAGATCAAAATCTTAAAAGAGGAAATACAAATATTAATAAGCAAAGAAAAATATTTAGTCTCATTAATAGCATTTGATTTTCTGAGAGGTGCTACAGAACATAATAAAATTCATCCTGGAATTCTCAATCTTTTCCTCTTTGCTACATTTAGCATGATTTGGAAGTCGAGAAGCAAGCGAGCTTTCAGAAATTGCTATCACCTGATATGAGTCCCAAAGAATCGATGGAAATCAGTGAGATGAAGACAAACTCTCTAGCCAATGGAAATCACACTGAGAAAGGAAAGCCTGTGAAAGGAGTATAAAGGCAGGCAGCTTCAGGTTGCTGCAGAGTGAAGTGCATGGGTAGAATTGCCTGAAGCTGAAGCTGAAAGGCAAGACAGGTGACTGAGAGTCTTAAATGGCAAGCTATGGAAATGGTTGTGTAATATGGGCAGGGAGACATTTTCTAAAAATGAACTAAAGTGCTGCCAAGCGCGGTGGCTCATGCCTGTAATCCCAGCACTTTGGGAGGCCGAGGCGGGCAGATCACAAGGTCAGGAGATGGAGACCATCCTGGCCAACATGGTGAAACCCCGTCTCTACTAAAAATACAAAAATTAGCCAGGCATGGTGGCGGGCGCCTGTAGTTCCAGCTACTCGGGAGGCTGAGGCAGGAGAATGGTGTGGACCCGGGAAGCGGAGGTTGTAGTGAGCCAAGATGGCGCCACTGCACTCCAGCCTGGGCGGCAGAGCAAGACTCCGTCTCAAAAAAAAAAAAAAAAAAAAAGAAAGAAAGTGCACCTTTAGTCCCAGCTACTTGGGAGGTTGAGGAGGGAGGAACATTTGAGCCCGGGAGGTCAAGGGTGCAGTGAGCTAACATCACACAACTACACTCTACCCTAGTCACAAAGCAAGACCATTTCTCAAAAATAAAAAAATATAAAAAAGAAAAGAAAGAAATACAAGACAGAGCAAAACAATAACAAGCAACTGAAAAGACCAGGCTATCCATGTATTTTTCTGTTTTTATTCCTGCATCCATTTTTGCAATAAAAGTTTATTAAGCAATGACCATCTGCCTCTTTTTCATAAACTATGAGTCAAATGATGTCATTCACCTGTTCAAAGTCCTGCTATGTTTTGTTTGGTTTCACCCACCTGCCTCAGTTAAAGTCATCATTATGAGTATAGTTCTCAGAACCCTACCCAAACTCATATAAAAAGGGAATCAGATAAAAGTGAATTTGAGCCTGTAATCCTAGCAGTTTGGCAGGCCAAGGCGGGTGTTTGAGATCAGCCTGGCCAACATGGTGAAACCTCATATCTACTAAAAATACAAAAATTAGACGGATGTGGTGGCTAATGCTTGTACTCTCAGCGACTCAGGAGGCTGAGGCAGGAGAATCACTTGAACCTGGGAGGTGGAGGTGCAGTGAGTCGAGATTACACCACTGCACTCCAGCCTGGGTGACAAGAGCGAAACTCCATCTGGAAAAAAAAAAAAGTAATTTTAAATTAAATGGAAGGTATTAGTTTATTCTTGGGAGCTGTATCAAAACAATGGAACGAAATGTTAATATCTCCCCACCTACCAAGCCCCATTGGACCAAACAACTTCTCTTCCTCCTTTGAAGCTCTAGCCTATGGATGTTTATCTCCAGAGTCACTTTAGTAATCAACCCATTGCTTTTAAGGATAAAGGGAAACTTGTTTATGAGTATAGAGGACTCTTAAGACTCTCCTATATTCAGTAGTGGAGAATTCCAGTTCCAGGATAAAGAGTAGCGTGAATGCCTCTTGCATTACCCACATCTTATAGGAAAATATTTGCATGTGAAACGAAATTACTGGGCTCTAGGAAATGTGTAATTCCTGCATTGTTAAACAGCTAAGGATAAAGGATATGGAGTCAGTCTCCAGTGGTGGATTACACTGAGCAAGACCTGGGTCTCTAAGAGAGCAGAACTTGCGAGAATGCAGTAGCGGTATTTTGCAGAAGCGAGAAGCAACCCAAAGATGAAATGAGATGTGAGCCGATTGGGCACCAGGTGTATTTGTTTCCTAGGACCTACTGTAACAAATTTTCATGACCTAAGTGGCTTAAAACAGCAGAAATTTACTGTCTCACAGTTGCGAAGGATAGAAGTGTGATTGTCAGGGTCATCCTCTCACGGAAGTCCCGAGGGGAGAATTTGCCCCATGCCTTCTGGCTTCTGGTGGTTCCTGGCAATTCTTGGAGTTGCTTGGCTTGTACACTTCTCACTCCAATTTCTGCCTTTGTTAACACAAAGCGTTCCCCCTGTGTGTCTCTGTATTTGTGTCTCCTCTTCTTGTAAAGACACCAGCCGTATCAGATTAAGGGCCCATTCTATGCCAGCATGACCTTATCTTAATTTGGCTACATTATAAGAGTCTAAAAAAAAAAAAAAAGATTACATTCACAGGTACTAGAGGTTAGGACTTGAACATCTTTTAAGGGGACACAATTCAGCACACAGCACTAGAAATCATTCACTTTTGGGAAAAGTCAATATGATTTTTTTTTTTTTTTTGACCTGTGTATACTTCCTGGAATTCATTGGGAATCCCTGAGGGAGGAAGACCTGTATACACAGCCAATATGGCAGGCAGGGTCTTGGGCTAGATTTAATGCGATTGAGAGAAGGAAAAGAGGTTGCATTTTTACACTGTGTTTTATGAAGAAATTGTAGTGATTACAATGAGAAAAGAAGTAAGGGGGTTACTTCCTACCATTATAAATGACAATCTATGCCCATTTAATGTGCAGTAATATTTCCAGATGACTCCTGGAGGATAATGTGATGGTGTGGCCATCAACAGGTACCCAATCGTAAGTTGAATCTCAGAATTAGAAAATGGTTCAGAAGAGCAGGTTCTAGTTCCAGTTCTGCCACTTACTAACTGCACTACCTCAGAGTGGTCATGTAATTTCTCTGCGTCTCAATTATCTCAGCTAAATCCAGGTCTAAAAATGCTTATTCTGCCTAACCATTGGGTGTAGAAATGCTCACTAGAGGTAATCCCATGTTAAATTTCTGAATAAAACTTAAAGTGCATGAGAATGCTTAGAAACTATTCCCAATTTAGTTTGTCTTTTGTTTTCTAAATCTTTCTTTTTTCCAGGATGACTTGATACTATCAGAACAATATTATTTTCTAACAATACAACTTATTTTAATATATTATTGCCATCCCAAGTAAGTTATCCTTAGATCGATAAACCCAAATATTGGTCCTTAGCTCTTGATCCAAAATAATGGTCAGAAAGTCTGCAGTATAATAATCATAATGATGATAGTAAGTGCCACATGAGGCTTAAACCTATATCCTTGAGTTAGATATGATACCATAAACATCTTTTAACCAAGCTTACTTGCTTTAAAACACAAACACCTATTTATCTACACATAGACAAGATTTGCAAATCTCACAGAAATGCCAGAAAGTGATAAAGCTGTATTTGGTCTCATAGAAGCTTAGTAGTAGCCCAAGAACCTGAGAGTTGGTAAGTGTCAGGGGCAAGTTTTGTGCTATATGTATTATGTGTGAATTCAGATCCTATGCATTTAAATTCAAGCTTTAAAATTCTGAAGTCCAAGAATTGTTTTTTTTTTCTACTTGCATTGCATATAGAAATGTTGCTTGTATAACATTTCATAGTGATTAAGTCACTTTTTTGTGATGGATTGTTATAGATCATTATGAATTATGGAATGAATGTGAATATTGTAAAACACCATTTCAGAATCTTTCTAAAGGATTACTTGATTTTTTTTCTAATTTGACCAAGTAAAATGATATGCTAAGTTAAAGAATCTGTAATATAAAATATGTCTTTGTCCCTAGATGTCCTACTAAGCTGGAACATGGAGATTTTTATTTTTTAAATAAATGTACTGCCTATTGTATTTTACAAGTATTTATTTAAAGTTTATTTATTTAAAGTCATAGGTAAGAATTGAGTGAAGTTTTCTTTTTGATGATTTCTTTGTCAGTTTAGTTATACCAATTGTTCTAGCCCCAAAAGTGTGCTTGCAGATGCCTTCTTCCCTTTTTTTTTTGTATGATCAGAAGTAATTCATGTAACCTACAAATAATTTGTTACTTGAAAGTTTGAAAGCACCCACCTATAAAACACTGCCTGGAGCAGACATTTTGAGGTAATATGATAGTCTTAAATATTTTCCCTTTCATTGATCTTTTCATTTTTTCCTTTCTTGAATCAATTTGCAAAATTAATATTGTGTTGAAAATTATTCATTAAGTTTTTCCAACTTAGCATAGATTTCAATTCATTTATATTTTAAACATCTCATGTGTCTATCATTATATTTCTCTTTTCTAATGTTTGAGTACTACTGAATTATACTTGATAACATTTTCCATAACCTCTCTTCAGATCTATGTTTTTATCCTTTTAAAATTTTTATTTATCTATTTCTTTCCTAGAATTCTGAGATAATGTCTCATCTTTTTCTTGACCACTTCACCATTCTTAACTATTGATTCTTCTGTCCACTGAAACAATTATAACTTTTCATTAAAATCATCTAAAGAAAAATGTTTTTTTGTGAATATTTCCTAAGTTCATAATGTAGTTTCTTTATAACTCTGTATTTAATTTCATGTGTGAGTAAAAAAAGACAAAAGCTTTTGCACATTATAATATACATGAACATAGAAAACCAAGTTTCTTCATATTCTAAAAGGAGTCTGAGTCTTCATGAGCTACCAACTAACTGCTGGTAACCAAGCAAGTAAAATCACTGAATCCAAATCCATTCCAGTTGACATAATGTGATATATAATTACTGGACCTTTAGGTAAATGATTAATCCTTCAAGTTTCTAACCATTGCCCTTTCTTCTCCAACAGAATCTGGATTATGAGTGTGTCTCTGCAGTTTAGAACAGTTGGCAGCCTCATCTGCAGAGAATCTTCCAGTGTCCCTAGTCCCAGAAGAGGAGCTGAGTCAGCTACTTTTTCAGGTGACCACTGAGGCACAATCTCCCCAATCCCTGGAGTTCTGCTCCAGAAAATAGCAACTGTTTTAGCTCAATCTGAGGCTATACTTGTAACATCAAATTTGGTGGTGATGGTGGTGGGTGCAGGCTTAAAATAAGAGAATCTAAATTGGAAGTTATTAAATCTTCCCAAAATAGTATGCTATTTACATCTTGCTGAGTTAAATTTTTTTCTAGCATTTTGTCCTATTTTTTTTCAGAATATATATTTTGGAAGAGTATCACTGTTGTTATAGATATATCATGTATACATATTTTTTTCCATTATCATTACACAGTGACATTGATGCTCTCTTCTGGAAATAGTTGAGTTATACCAACAATGATAGCATACTGACAGTAGGGATGTTTACTTGTCTATCCACACACTATTGTCTTGCTTCTAATAGCACAACTTCTCATTTCTGGGAGAGACTTTATTGCATATTATTGAGAGAAGCATAATTCACCCATATTCCCTTGCTTCTGTCATGAGGATGGGTACTTGACTAAAACTGACTAATAAGAATGTTCCATCCTCTTTCCCAGAGTAATGTGTGTAAGGAGGGATGTTTAACCCACTGTACAAAAATGCTAGGAACAATGACAACATTTAAGAAATATTTAAATTGGATTTTTTTGCAGTCATTTTCCTCAGATACATGGAGAAATCTGTCTACAAAAGGTAAAAGGCAACCTACAAAAAAAAAAAAATCAGTGATACCAGGTATGAACAAATAGGGAATTGTGATGCTATTATGTCAGCTCCCATTCCCGTTCCACCTCACTTCAGATTTGGTTCTAAAACCAAATCAAACCACGATCTTTTCAATTATAGTCTAAATATATCATCTGTTTTATCATTAAGACAGTTTTCATTGGGTTTTAGATACTAAGGACTAAAAGAGTTCTCATGAAAAAGACAAAAGCTTTTGCACATTATAATATACATGAGCATAGAAAACCAAGTTTTTCATATTCTAAAAGGAATCTGAGTGTCTTCATGAGCTACCAACTGCTGGTAACCAAGAAAGTAAAATCACTGAATACAAGTCCGATCCAATTGATATAATGTGATATATAATTACTGGACCTTTAGGTAAATGATTACTCTTTCAAGTTTCTAACCATTTCCCTGTGTTCTCCAACAGCATCTGGATTATGAGTGTGTCTACGCATTGGTTGGCAGCCTCCTCTGCAGAGAATCTTCCAGTTTCCCTAGTCCCAGAAGAGGAGCTGAATCAGCTACTTTTTCAGGTAACCACTGAGGCACAATCTCCCCAAATCTTGGCTGGAGGCCAGGTAAGACAATGCTGCCCACTCCAACAAGGCATGGTGAAGACATCCCGGGCAAACTCATTGCCAGTGTCGCTCCAGCATCAAGACTTTTTCTCAGTACATTTAATGGCATCAAAATATGCACCCCACGTTTTGCCATGCCCTCATCCCTCCCCCTGGGTTATTTCCAGGGAATAGTTAGACTACCAGTGTTGACTCTTCTTGTTGCGGGCCCATTGCCCTTTTACAGTGGGTATTTTCTGACAAACCCTTTACTTATTCATATTCCCTCCTTAATATACTTTTAAAATCCTTTTTAAGAATATGGAGATGACTCTTTGCTGGTTTAGAATACTGGTGCAGATTTCTATTTTTATGACTCATTATTCATTTCAACGAGCAATTGGGAAATGGGATGAAGCCCGGATCAATTATGTTCAATTATTTCCTTTGCTTGGGAGTCCCATGGAGCATTTTTAAGAAGAAAATCTTTGAAAACAGTTACAGCTTTCATAATTATTTGTCTATTCAGCTTTTCTACTTGTTATTGAGACACTTTAGGCAACTTGGATCTTCTGAGAGAGAAAAAGATCCTTTTCACTGGGATTTTCAAACTTAACAGCACAGAGTTGTACATTTTACTTCCTTATGATGTTGAAATCTCCACAATATCTGCTGTTATGTCTCCTCTTATATCTCATTTCCTGACAGTCTCTTGTTTCCCTTTTGTGGATCCAAGTAGTCAACACTGCATTCAATTCATTAAAGTTTCCTAAAAAACAAATCTTGAATTTGTTTTTAATTTACCTATTATTAGTTTGCAAATCTTACTTTTCATATTTATTTACCTGGATTAACTTCATTTACTTTTAATTTTCTACATCTAAAGTTAAGTTCTGAATTCCACTATTTTTGTTCTTTGTGTAATTACATATTTCAGAGTCAGTTTTTTGGTTTTTTTTTTTTTTTTTTTTTTTTTTTTTTTTTGGCTAATGCAACCATAAATCCAATTTATTCCACTGATCATCAAATACTTAATCACCTATATCATGCCAACCACTGTGCTAGACACTGGAGCTAAAGTGGGGAAAATGAATAAACTGGCTTCTTTTTCAAATGTCATTTAAATTTATGTGAAAGATAGAGATAAAAACTATAAGTGAATCAATAGTTGCCAAGTGTTAGAAATGTGAAGGAAATAAAGAACAACATTATGATGGAAAACAAACAAACAAACAAAAAAAACAAAAGACCAGTTTCTAATTTACATAGGGTAGCCTTTAATGTTCTTCGGGACAAGGAAATATTGGGCCAAAGGCTGGAAGTGGAAAGGGAGATGGCATGGGAGAGAAGTTTAGGTCAGTGCAGCCTGAGATGAATGAGCAGGGGTAGGTTTCCATGAGATGAAATTGATAATACACACTAATTCACACAGACTTCAGTTTTCCAGTGTCCCTCATCACTGTCTTATACTCACAAGGCATTTTTGTTTTCAAATCTTCCACTCTTCCCTTCATTTCCAACTCCAACATATCTTCCATCATTCTCACAATAAAGACATCACTTTTTACATTTACAGAGGAAAACAGAGACACCAGACAGGAATTCTCTCAACTTCCAGCTAGCACACTTGCAAAACAAACATCCTTGCCACCCTCTTTCTTTCACACAGGAGGAAATAGCATCTTCTCTACAATGATCATTTTGTCTGTGTGACCCATCTTCCTAGGAACTCATCCAATCACATTCAGAATCATTATTCTGTATCTTTTAATGGCCCATCCCCTTAGCTTTTTTCTTTTTAGTTAAATATACTAAATTATCTCTCATGTAATTAAACTGTCCTTCAGTTTCTCATTTCTCTTCATTGACCACTTTATGTCTCCCTTCCCTTTTAGAACTGTTTTGTTTCAATAAATATCTTTAGCGCTTTGCTAAAACTGTCTTTTGCATATTGCTAATATCATCATTCTTGCCAAAATTATTGGAAAATGTTCAGACTTTGACGTACTTGATATACCTCAAATATTTGATCAACAACTATTTCTTCAAACACTCTCTTCACTCTGCATCTGGAATGCTAAAGATTTATTCTCCACTGTCCAATATCAATTAATTTATTTTCATAGTTATTTTCTCTTTCCTTACCTTAACTTTTTGTTACTCATGATTTTATCCTAGAGTTGCTTCTCTTCATTCTTTCAGCAATTCTTTACCAAGCACCCTACTATCCACTGTATAATCTTCTCCAGTGGCTTTAATTTCCCTAATTACACCCCACCATCTATTCTGTGATAGCCTCTCTCTCTCTCTCTACCACCCCCCCTTCTGTCTCTCTCTCTCTCTCTCTCTCTCTCTCTCTCTCTGTCTGTCTCTCAGTATTAAAATTTGCATAAAACTCTACTTCTATTGACCAACACTTGGGTGTCCCCTGGGCATAGCTATATGAACATTTCTAAGCATTCTAGAATCATCGTCTTTCTACTCTTATCTGCTTGTGCTGTAACATTCCCTCTTTCAGTAAATGCCATCTTCATCTAAGTCATTCTTTATACCAGAAATTTGAATGTCATTTAGCAGTCCTTCTACTTCCTTAACTCATACAATAGATTATAAGGACCCAGTGACTCTGTTTCCCAAGTGTGCACCACATGAGTTTACTTCTACTTCAATCCATTTTTACACGATTCTTTATGTCAAGTAATTGTCCTCTCTCAAATTTTCCATTTATTTATTTGAAAATCTTTGTTAGAGTGACAACTATTTTCCAATCTCTATTCAAGGTTCTAGCGACTTATCAGCAAACAAATCAGATGAACATTTCTGCTCTTTCAAGGCTCACATTCTAGTGGGGGAGAGGGTGAAATTAGCAGTAGGTATAATACATTATTGAGGAGCATCATTACAATTGCTAAGTGTTATGGTAATTTTTGGTCACAGAGAGGATTAGGTAAAACATATTTAGTTATTCTAGTCCATTTTAAGCAGATAATATCTTAACTTCAGTTATATCTGTACATTTTTTTTTTTTTTTTGAGTCAGACTTTCACTCTGTCTCCAGGCTGGAGTGCAGTGGTATGATCTTGGCTCACTGCAACCTCTGCCTCCCAGGTTCAAGCGATTATCTTGCCTCAGCCTTCAGAGTAGCTGGGATTACAGGTGTGCACCACCACACCCAGCTCATTTTTGTATTTTTAGTAGAGATGGGGTTTTGCCATGTTGGCCAGGATGGTCTCAATCTCTTGACCTTGTGATCCACCCGCCTAGGCCTCCCAAAGTACTGGGATTACAGGCATGAGCCACTGCGCCTGGCCATATCTGCACTTTTACTTCTCTCTTTCCACATACTTTATGTTATGGATGATAACTGTTACTCATTTTCATGTTATGTATACATTAACAATTGTTACTATCGATATTATTGACATTTCTGTCTTTCAGTTTTTATGCCAAAATTATGAGTAGTCTGCATACCAACATCACAGTAATATAGCATTCTGTATTTGTCTTTAGAGTTACCTGTATGAAGTGGGTTTTATACTTATGTATGCTTTTATTTTTTTGTTTAGTGTCCACTTGTTTCAACTTGAAAATCTCCCTTGATCGTTTCTTGTAAAGCAGGGCTGCTGGTGATAAACTCCCTCAGCTTTTGTTAATATGGGAGAGTCTCTGTCTCTGCATTTTTTTTCTCCTGCATATTTAACAGAGCATTTTTACAGATATAGAATTCTTAGTTGAATTTATTTTTCTTTAAGCACTTTGAATATGCCACTCCACTTCTTTCTCGACAACAATGTCTCTGCTGAGAAATTCACCGAAGTCCTTTGGGAACTTTCAGCCACTTTTGTCCAGTTACTTTCAAAATCATCTCTGTCTCTGACTTTTCACGATTTGATTATAGCGTGTTTTAGTGTAGACCTTTTTGGGTGGGTCCTATTTGGATTGTGGGTGGCTTTATGAATCTGGATGTTCATTTCCTTCCACAGATTTGGAAAGTTTTCAGCTATTACTTTGTTATATGTGTTCTCTGCGTCTTTATCTTTCTATTCTTCTTTTGGAACTCCAGTAATGTGTCTGTCAGTTCAAATGATGGTGTCCCTTAAGTCCTTTAAGCTTTCTTCATAGTTATTTATTTTTCTTTTGTTATTATTTTTTGTTCTCTGACTAGTTTATTTCAAATGATCTTTCCGTGAGTTCACTAATTATTATTCTTGATCAAGTCAGATGTTTAAGCTCTCTATTAAATTTTTCACTTCAGTTGTTACATTCTTCAGCTCCAGAATGTTATTTTGGTTTCTATCTATTTTTCATGCTTTAACTTTCTTAGTTAATACTCTGATTTTTTTCCTGTATCATTTTTCTTATTTAATTTAGTTTTCTATCAGTGCTGCTTTTTAGCTCGCTGAGCTTCTTCAAGGTGAATACTGTAAATTCTTTGCAAAGCAATTAATGACTCTGAATTTATTTAGGGTTAGTTACTGGAGATTTATTTCATTAGTTGTTGTCCTATTTCCCTTCTTCTTCATGTTCCTTGTAGTTTTAAAGTGATGTCTGTGTATTTGAAGAAGTAATTACCCTTTTCAATTTTTCCTGACAGGCTTTGACAGGGAGAGATCATCATCAGTTATTAGCCTGGGTAGAAATTCTGAAAACCTCTCAAATATTTTTCCATGAATGCACATGTTTCACTTTTCTTTCTCTTTCTCCAGGGAGAAGTTTTAGAATTTTGTGCCATAATTCAATCCTGCAAAGTTGTTATGGGTGCTTGAGTGTAAGGTGAACTTTTCTCTTTTATTCCTTAAAGAGATGTCTCAAGAGTGTGTGCTTTGTCCCAATCCTACAAAGCAGAGGCAACTTCTGACAGCAATGCTGTTTGCCGAGATTCTTGATGGGTGCTGAGATCCATGAAGGCTGGTACATTATATGCAGGTTAGTGTCGTGGACATTGACAGCTGTGATCAGTACTGGGTGCTGATGTCTGTGCTGCCTCCTGGGGGCACCACTGCTGGAGGCCACACTAACTCCTGTGAGCCATATAGCAATTTGTGCCAGCCCTGTGATCAGCACCAGTGCTAGGGGATTGTGCTGGCTACTGGGCACATGTATACTTTTGACTGCTGAGATTCACCTTTCTCTCTGCTCCATTTTAGCCACCTCTATGTATTCCAACTATGAAAGGGCCCCAACCACCCTGGGTGAGTAAAATCAATAGTGAGTCTCTTGAATAGTGCCCCCAAAAGGGCATCAGTTACAACTCTTGCTCTTTCCTTGTTGGACAAATCTCTGATCAAGACTACTTCTCTTGGCACTAAAGTGTGCTGACTTGGGGAAGCATGAGATGTTGGCAAAGTGAAACTTATCTTCTTACTTGTTCCAATGTTACTTCTTGGTCCTGTGCTCTTTGGAGTGCTGCAATTTCTTATCTGGATTCTGAGGTTCTTACAAAGGTATTCTGGTTGATAAATAGTTGCTAAATTCGTGATTCTATAGGAAGAAGATATCTGATACCTCTTATTCTACTATCTGGCTGGCATCACTCTCTTTCTTTTTTTTTTTAAACTCCCCGGTGATTTTGATGTTAAACTAAGGTTCTGAACTACTGTGTAAGAGTTCTTAACCTGTGCTTCATAGGCCCCCAATTTGGAAATAAAATTATTTTAAAAATTTTTGTTTTCACTAACCTCTAATTTAAATTTAGCTTGTCCTTCTATTGTGAACTTAGATAACTAATCACAGTAATATATGCAGTATTTGTGACTTTGCTACTGAGATAATTTATAGATGAGTTCAGATTATATTAAAAATGTTTCAGATATCTTAAGATTATTTATATTCATTATTACTCTGCTATCCTGTTATTTATGATACCTGCCACTAGATATTGTTATTTCATACATTAATAAACAAACATCTGTATTACTATATTACAAATTGGTTTTATGTTAATATTTTAATAGTTACATGTAAATGTAACTGTAATTTCTTGCTATCTTAGTTATTTATTTTATGCAGCTCTAACATTACTTTTAGGAGAGAAAGGATCCATAGGATCAATTTCATAGTCCAAGAGTTCATATAGAAACTCTTAAGAACACAGAACCTTAAGAATATTTTCTAAGGAGACCTTTCCTTTTCCAGGGGTCCTAGTTCACAGACAGCCTAGGCGCAGCCAGACAACCATCATCAGCAAAGTCATCTCTAATCACACAGTAGGCTGCACCCTTGTTAGCCTAAAAATCTATACGTTGAGTTCACTAACAACACTAATTTCAATTTTGCATGTAGATCTTTTTATTAAGGCCTGTTTTCTTGAATCTTCAACCATTTTCTGTTGGTGTTACATTTCCAAGTTACATTCCACAAGGCCTCATTGCTCCAAGGGTACAAATGAAAAACATTAAAATTAGAAAGTCACTTTGTACCTAAAGATAATGCACTTTCATCATCTAGTTATAACATTTTTGACAGTGTTTTCCAATTTGTTCAGTGAACAAAGCCATAAGTATTTTCTTAATTTTAACTCTGCAAAGAGAGTCTTACCTTTAATTCCACTATAGAACTTATCAGTGTGAGTATTTTCAAATGTTAGGTTAGACAAGTTCTTTATCATTCAAGAAGACCTATAATACTCTTCACAAAAAATTTGAGGGGCCACCTACAAACTGCTAATATGCCGGGCTTGATTTAATCTTCAACTTCTTTATGAACTTTGACTTACATTCTAGGACATAACCAGATGTGATGTTTCTTCTCTTAATCTGGAAACCTATAGAAGCCTGTCCACAAACTTCTTTTCTAATAATAGTGATATTTAATTTAAAAAATCTAATGAATTTCAGCACCTCAGTGAATAATAGTATCAATTAGGATTGAAAATACTCAAATCAGTTTTTTTAAGGTGATCCTTATAGCATATGAAAAACACTGAAATTCTGTATTTGACAATATTTTCATCAAAATTTATATTTGAGTCTCTCTTTAATATTAACAAATAAGTGATGTTTCCCATCACTTGTCATAAGAAAGTAAAAGGCAGAAAAAAATCACCACTTGTGCCCAAAATGAATAATGTTCCATTTGTTCTACCCACATCTGATCTAACTCAGAGCAAGGAAAACAACTAGCAAAGATAGGTTAGAAATATTATTTAGCTTTAGTGTAGCAGCAAATTATAAATTAGTTACATTTTCATTCACTAACTTATCTTTATGCCTTGTTCCTTTAAAACTCCCCCAATATTTTGGATTCTCCACAGAACTGAATTCTCAATATGCCTGGAGAAATACAAAGGAAAGACAAAATAACGTAAGAAAAGCATCCTAAAATTATCATCAAAAATCTAACTTGGTATGATGGTTAATTTTGTGTGTCAACTTGGCTAAGCCATTATACACAGATATTTGGCCAAACATTATTCTAGATGTTGCTGTGAAGTTATTTTTATATAAGATCAATATGTAAATCAGATGACATTGAATACAGAAAATTTTGGGACACATCCAATTATTTGGAGGTCTTAGTAGAAAAAGACTGAACTGCTATTCTTTTCTAGGTCTCTACCTTACAGTCATCCTCTGAAATTTTTAGATGTGTAATTGTAAATAATCATATAGGCTAATTTCTTATTATTATTATTATTATTATACTTTAAGTTCTAGGGTACATGTGCACAACGTGCAGGTTTGTTACATATGTATAAATGTGCCATGTTGGTGTGCTACACCCATTAACTCGTCATTTACCTTAGGTATATCTCCTAATGCTATCCCTCCCGCCTCTCCCCACAATAGGACTCGGTGTATGATGATCCCCTTCCTGTGTCCAAGTGTTCTCATTGTTCAATTTCCACCTATGAGTGAGAGCATGCAGTATTTGGTTTTCTGTTCTCGTGATAGTTTGCTGAGAATGATGGTTTCCAGCTGCATCCATGTCCCTACAAAGGACATGAACTCATCCTTTTTTATCGTTGCATAGTATTCCATGGTGTATATGTGCCACATTTTCTTCATCCAGTCTGTCATTGATGGACATTTGGGTTGATTCTAAGTCTTTGCTATTGTGAATAGTGCCACAATAAACATGCGTGTGCATGTGTCTTTATAGCAGCATGACTTATAATCCTTTGGGTATATCCCCAGTAATGGGATGGCTGGGTCAAATGGTATTTCTAGTTCTAGATCCTTCAGGAATCGCCATACTGTTTTCCACAATGGTTGAACTAGTTTACAGTCCCACCAACAGTGTAAAAGTGTTCCTATTTCTCCACATCCTCTCCAGCACCTGTTGTTTCCTGATTTTATAATGATTGCCATTCTAACTGGTGTGAGATGGTATCTCATTGTGGTTTTGATTTGCATTTCTCTGATGGCCAGTGATGATGAGCATTTTTGCATGTGTCTGTTGGCTGTATGAATGTCTTATTTGAGAAGTGTCTGTTCATATCCTTTGTCCAATTTGTGATGGAGTTGTTTGTTTTTTTCCTGTAAATTTGATTGAGTTCTTTCTAGGTTCTGGGTATTAGCCCTTTGTCAGAAGAGTAGATTGCAAAATTTGTCTCCCATTCTGTAGGTTGCCTGTTCACTCTGATGGTAATAGATGCAGAAAAGGCCTTTGACAAAATTCAACAGCCCTTCATGCTAAAAACGCTCAATAAATTCGGTATTGATGGAACGTAACTCAAAATAGTAAGAGCTGTCTTTGACAAACCCATAGCCAATATCATACTGAATGGGCAAAAACTGGAAGCATTCCCTTTGAAAACTGACACAAGACAGGGATGCCCTCTCTCACCACTCCTATTCAACATAGTGTTGGAAGTTCTGGCTAGGGCAATCAGGCAAGAGAAAGAAATAAAGCATATTCAGTTGGGAAAAGAAGAAGTCAAATTATCCCTGTTTGCAGATGACATGATTGTGTATTTAGAAAACCCCATTGTCTCAGCCCAGAATCTCCTTAAGCTGATAAGCAACTTCAGCAAAGTCTCAGGATACAAAATCAATGTGCAATAATCACAAGCATTCTTATACACCAGTAACAGACAAACAGAGAGCCAAATCATGAATGAACTCCCATTCACAATAGCTTCAAAGAGAGTAAAATACCTAGGAATCCAACTTACAAGGGATGTAAAGGACCTCTTCAAGGAGAACTACATACCACTGCTTAGTGAAATAAAAGAGGACACAAACAAATGGAAGAACATACCATGCTCATGGATAGGAAGAATCAATATTGTGAAAATGGCCATACTGCCCAAGGTAATTTATAGATTCAATGCCATCCCCATTAAGCTACCAATGAGTTTCTTCACAGAATTGGAAAAAACTGCTTTAAAGTTCATGTGGAACCAAAAAAGACCCCGCATTGCCAAGACAATCCTAAGTCAAAAGAACAAAGCTGGAGGCATCACGTTACCTGACTTCAAACTATACTACAAGGCTACCGTAACCAAAACAGCATGATACTGGTACCAAAACAGAGATATAGACCAATGAAACAGAACAGAGCCCTCAGAAATAATACCACACATCTACAACCATCTGATCTTTGACAAACCTGAGAGAAACAAGAAATGGGGAATGGATTCCCTATTTAATAAATGGTGCTGGGAAAATTGGCTAGCCATAAGTAGAAAGCTGAAACTGAATCCTTTCCTTACTCCTTATATGAACATTAATTCAAGATGGATTAGAGACTTAAACATTAGACATAAAACCACAAAAATCCTAGAAGAAAACCTAGGTAATACCATTCAGGACATAGGCATGGGCAAGGATTTCATGTCTAAAACACCAAAAGCAACGGCAACAAAAGCCAAAATTGACAAATGGGATCTAATTAAACTAAAGGCTAATTTCTTAAACTCTCTCTTGCATATATATATATATACACACATACACACATATATACATATATATGCTTATATATGAATTATATATTTAATTATATAATAATAAATATCTGGGTATAATGGCCTAGCCAAGTTGACACACAAAGTTAACCATCACACCACATTAGATCCTAATTGATAATTTTTGGATGCTTTTCTAGGCTATTTTGTCTTTCCTTTGTATTTCTCCAAGGCATATTGAGAATTCAGTTCTGTGATGAATCCAAATTATATATAAGATGTATATATCTAATATATAAGTATATGATATATGTCCCTAAATATATTTTAGGATATATACAATTGGTGTGCTTCTCTAGAAATCCCTAACTCATACACTTGGTGATATAAAAAAGTCATATAAAGAAGAGTATTTCATTAATGCATATAAAGAAGAGTATTTCATTAAGTAGTATTTGCATTACTACTACTACTATTACTATTACTACTACTACTATGTGGTAGTAGTTATTTTGTCAGACCAGTCAAAATTGAGCTTAAAATTCTACCTGTTTCATAATTAAGAAAAATTGGCAGCTGGGTACGGTGGTTCATGCCTGCAATCCCAGCACCTTGGGAGGCTGAGGTGGGCAGATTGTTTGAACTCAGGAGTTTGAGACCAACAACACGGTGAAACCCCTCTCTAATAAAAATACAAAAATTAGCCCAGGAGTGGTGGCACATGCCTGAAGTCCTAGCTACTCAAGAGGCTGAGGCATGAGAATCACTTGAGCCTGGAAGGCAGAGGCTCTGTGAGCCGAGATTACACCACTGCACTCCAGTCTGGTGACAGAGCAAGACTCTGTCTCAAAATAAAGAAAAAGAAAAGAAAAAGTTGCTCCAGCAGTCACTGTGGCATTCCAAATGGTTTCCATTTTAGAGATCTCCATTTCACTGGCTTGCTAATATCAGTCACAGTACAATCATTTATTCAACCATGATTTATTGAGTGCCTCCGTATTAGTCTGTCCTCACTCTGCTAATAAAGATATACCCAAGACTGGATAACTTATAAAGGAAAGAGGTTTAATTGACTCACGGTTCAGCATGACTGGGGAGGCCTCAGGAAACTTACAATCATGGCAGAATGAAGCAAACATGTCCTTCTTCACATCATGGCAGCCCAGATAAGTGCTATGCAAAAGGAGGAAAAGCCCCTTATAAAACCATCAGACCTCGTGAGGACACACTCACTATCATGAGAACAGCAATGTGGGGGTAACTGCCCCCACGATTCAACTCCTCTCACCAGGTACCTCCCATGACACGGGGAGCACAGCCAAACTATATCAGCCTCCTATGTGCAGGCTTCATTCTTAGGACTTATAATACTGTGAAATGAGACTAGATATTTCCTTGTGGAATTTACATTGTAGTCATGGGTATAAAACTACAAAAGTAAACAGGGAAGTGAGGGAAATAATTAGAGATGATGATACGTATTTAAAATGAAATAAGCAGAATCCTGGGAGGCATAATAGCATAGAGTTATTCAGGGAAGGTTTCTAATGGAAAAAATAAAAAACTGATACTGGAGGACACAAAAGATCCAGTCAAGAGTAGAGCCAAGAGAACACTCCATGCCATGAAAACAACAAGTGCAAAAGCGTGGGATGGGACAAATCTTGAATTACCTAAAGCTGCAGCTTCAGGTTAATGAATGAAGGAGGGATGCAATGGCACAAGATACGGGGCTTTCTGGGGCATGGAATGTGATGCAATTGAAACACCTCAAGCATAGGTGATAGGAGACATTGATCTGATAAGTTATTTAAAAATTACTGTTTACTGTATAGATAAGACTTTGTAGGAGGGTTCGAATGGAAGTTCAGTTGCTTGAACTTGGCTATTGCAGTAATTCAAGCAAGAAATTATGGTGGTTTAAGTTTACTCTTAGTAGTATATCCGCATGGTACTCTTATTCTGTAAAGTGCAACAACTGCCTCTGAGATCACCAAGATTTCTTCAATGTAAATGTTGCTTGATGATTTGCAGTAGTGGCACATCCAGGGAACATAGCCTAAAAATCCTAAGAGACAGAAGAACAGCCAACTGGAAAATACCTCAAGGTTTTCCTTAACCCAATTAATTTTAAAAATCCAGGTATAGTATTAACTAAAGTGTGCTATGAATTTGTAATCTGAGTATAATCCTATAATATGTATGTATTATATGTTATAAAGTCCTATATATAATAATATATATGATAGCTTGATGAGATAATATGTATCAATAAAGAATATTTTAGCCTAAAATACAC
This sequence comes from Macaca fascicularis, assembly GCF_037993035.2. Taxonomy (NCBI): domain Eukaryota; kingdom Metazoa; phylum Chordata; class Mammalia; order Primates; family Cercopithecidae; genus Macaca; species Macaca fascicularis. Next base: position 11,176,137 of record NC_088379.1, on the reverse strand, counting down.
ACCAGAAAACTTGGTACCAAGGTCTTTATTTTTTTCATGTAAAATAAAATTCAAAGTTAGGAAGTCATTTAGTTAGGGCTGGGTCAGTAGCTCAAAAATTTTAGTGCCAATATACTCTTGCCTTCTTCCCATGGTCATAATATGATTTTTGCACCTCCAGCCATCGTATCTGAATATATCTGGATTCAAACATTGTAAAAGAGAAAAAGTAAAGAGGTGGACTACTGCCTATGTCATTAGTAAAATCGGTGCCAATTTTTCAATGTCTTAATACAGAGAAGCTTTATAAATGATTTCACTGTATATAACCTCTATCATAGATTTGCCAAGGGAGAAAAGAGGTTGAAAGAAACACATGTCTACAGTTGTAATACTTGATTTCAGGTTTTATTCCAAGTTAATAGTACAAAATTATTGAGTTGTTTTTATTGTATGACATTACATAAGTTAAAAAAGTTGACATTTAAATACAGATGGGCATAGTTTTAAATTATGGTTCAAACCACACAGCTTTGTGACCTTTTAAAAAGATATAGCCTCTAGAGTTTAGTTTCCTAGTTCATGAAATTTTGTAACAAGGATTAAAGATGGTGTTTATAAAGGATCTAGAAACCTACCTGTTATTCAATAAATGGTAGTTTATTTTTTTATTCTTTATATATCCACATATATCTCCAGTACCCTATTCCTATTTTATAAGCAAAGTGAAGTGTAAATTTTAAAAAGAAAAAAATGCAGTAAAATCTCAAGCCTAAAGTTGGTTGAAGCCATGTTGCATGTGTTTCTCCATCTGTAAAATGATAAAGATAGACTGGGCTGTCCCTTCAGTTACTTGCAATTTTAGTATTTACCTATTTCTAGAAGGTTACATATTTCAAGACAAAACAAATAGAAAACACATTGAACAAATCTTAGGGCAGTTGTATCCGGACACCTAGGTGGAGCAGATTACAAATTTGTGCAGTGAATTTGACCCTATTGTTTTGCCACATTAGGCAATAAGGGTAACAAGTTGTTTGAATTTACTAAAAAGAGAAAGCAGTTCAGTTTTGTCTTTGGATACATTTATTTTTTCTGGAACTAAACTCAAGTGGTAAGGTATTCTATGAGTTCTTGACAAAGGGTTCTGAAGAACAAAGTGGACAATATCTTTAAATGTGGTTTTACAAAGTATCAGAATGCAGTTCAACTGATTGAATCTTAGAGAAAATATCTCTAGAGGCAGAGAGAATTACTAGAAAATTGTAATGGAGTAGAAGTAGTTGTGTGTGGGCCTGAAATAAAGTGACCTAAATACTTTCCTGAAGCAAGGCTCAATACACTGAAAGCCTGGCTTAAGGCAGAGCTAAAAATAGATGAAGTTTCTTATAAAGGAGAAAAATAGCACTGTCTCCAAAGAAAGTGCCACGGAGCCTAATAAAGGGATTAGATAATTAGATCTTTTTTGTTAAGTAAACATTTTCCTTAATTTAGGGATGTGATGTGAGGTTATTGAAATCTCTTTTGGAGCTGACCTAGAATCTGTGGAAAGAAGGAAGGAAGAAAGAATAGAAGGAGGGAGACAGGGAGAGAGGAGGAGCAGAGGGTTAAAGAAGGAGGGAAGTAAGGAAGGAAATAAGAAAAAAAAAAAGAAATAGTAAAAGAATGAGCCTCAAATTTAGAAAGAAAGAAGTAAAGCTATCTCTTCATGCATAACATAATCCTATACATAAAAAATACCAAGCAATCTATTTTTATAAGTATGACATTTAATAAACCAATTCAGCAAAGTTTCATTGTACAAGGTCAACATGAAGAAATCAGTTGTGTTTCTCTACATTAGCAACAAACAAGCCAATGATACCAAAAACTTCACTTGATGTATGATAGCATCAAACAGAATTAAATACATAGGGGAAGTTTTACCCAAAAGGTGAAAGACATGTACATTGAAAACAATACATTACTGAAATATATTAAAGAAGACCTAGATAAATGGAAATATACCCTGTGTTTCTGGAATTAAGATTTTAATATAATAGTAATATTACCTAAAGCATTTCATAGATTCAGTGAAATCTCTATCAACAGGTTTTGTTTTGTTTTGTTTTGTTTGTTTTTTTTTTTTGTTTTTGGCCTAAATGGGAAAGTTGATCTTTAAGTAATATTGAGAAGGGAAAAACAAAGAGGGGATTCACACTGACTGATTTTAATGTTTACTACAAAACTAATCAAAACTCTGCGGTATTGATATAAAGTAAGAGACAAATAATTGAGAGTTCAGAAATAATCCCATATATCTATCACCAACTTTTTAAGTAAGGGTGTCAAGATTATATAGGATTTTGATAAGAAAATGTAGTCTCGTCAACAAATGGTACTAGATAAACTAGATAGACATTTAAAGAAATGATGTTGGACACCTACCTCACATTGTGAAAAAGAAATACCTCAAATCAGACCAACAACCTAAATAAAAGAATGAAAACAATGACACTCCATAAGAAAACATAGAGGAAAATTTCTATGACCTTGAATTTAGTGATAGATTCTTAGGGCATCAAATGCATGAGCAAAAAAAGATAAAAATAGATACATTGGGCTTCATACAAATTTGAAACTATTGTGAATCAAAGTACTTTAATAAGAAATTGAAAAGACAACCTTCTGAATTAGAGAAAATTTCTTAAAATCATGTCTGTGATAAGGATCTAATATGCAAAATACATAAAGAACACTTGCAATTCAGAAACAAAAAGACAGCTGTACCAAATATCACATGTACCCCAAAAATGCATACACCTACTGTGTACCCACAAACATTAAAAATTTTTAAAAAAGACGAGCAGTTCAATCAAACAGGCAAGATCTTGAATAGAGATTTCTTTAAAGAAGATACACGAATAATCAAAAAGCATATGAAAAGATGCTTGACATCATTAATAATGAAGAAAATGCAAATCAAAACAACAATGAGATATTTCACACCCAATTGGATGGCTATAAAAATGTAAATACCAGGTATTGTCAGAGATGTGGAAAATTTATATGATTCTATATTGCTGGTGGAAATATAAACCAGTTCAGCCACTGTAGAGAACTTTCTGGTGATTCCTCAATATGTTAAACATGAAATTACCATATGACACACAATTGCATTCCTAGATGGATACCTAAAGAATGGAAAGTAGGTACCCACACAAATATGTGTACGCACATTTTCTTAATGGTATTATTCATATTTGCCAAAAGATGGAAATAACCTGATGTCCATCCATGGATGAATGGATGAAAAAATTTGGTATATGCATACAACTAAATATTACTCAGCATTGGAAAGAATTCCCATACTAATAGGTCCTTCAACAAACATGAACCTCAAAGAAAACATGTTAAGTGGAAGAAACCAGAGCGAGACACCAAAGGTCACATATTATATAATTCTATTCATATGAAATATACACAATAGGTAAGTCCATAAAAATCGAGTGGGTTAATGGTTACCTGATGCTCTGTGGACTAGAGCATGGGGTGTAATTGCCTTATGTGTATGAGGATGCTTTTGGGATGATGAAAATGTTTTGAAACTTTTTGGAACTAGATAAAGGCATAATATTTTGAATATACTAAATGCCACTAAGTCGTTCACTTTACAATGGCTAAATGTATGGCATGTGACTTTCACCATTTTTTATGGGCAAATGATTTGAATAGATATTTCTCCAGGGATGATATACTAATAGTGAATGAACACATGAAATATAACTAGGTATTAAAGAAAAGCAAATCAAAGCACAATGAGACACCACTTCACACTCACTAGGATGGTTGTAGTAAAAAGAAAGACAATTATTTGTGTTGATAAGGATGCAGAAAATCATCCTCATATTTCTCTGGTGGTACTGTAAAATTGTACAGGCTCTTTGAAATCTAGTTTGGCAGGTTTTTCTCAAAAATGAGAACACAGAGATGCCACATGACCCAACAAATACACTCAGAATATGTAACCAAGAGAAATTAAAACACATCTGCATAAAAATTTATGCACAGTTGTTCACAGCAATATTCATGGTAGCCAACAAGTGGAAGCAAGTCAAATGTCCATCAGCTTATTAATAAATAAACAAAATGTAGTGTATTCATACAAATACCATTTAGCCATGGATGAACTTTGAAAATATGCATTGAAAGATATCGAACACAAAAGGCAATACATTATTTGATTTCACTTATATGAAATGTCTAATTGGGCAAATAAATAGTGACAGAATATAGATTAATGACTTCCATGGGCTGGGGAGAGTGGTTATGGGGTAGTCTCTGTTGATGGGTTTCTTTGAGAGGTGATGAAAATATTTTAATATTAGATGCTGGTAATGATTAATCACCTTTGTGATTAAAGTCTTAGAATTACTTTCAAAGGATAAATATTGTGCTGTGTGAATTATATCTGAATTTTTAAAATTCTCAAAAAAATTAGGTGTCTGAACTAAGTTTCCTTCACTCCCCGAAATCCTCTGCATTACTATGCTCTGATATTTTCAAGCAGAGAGACATAATTTAAAAAAAACCAAACAAACAAACAAGAAAACCATTACAAGCTACTCGAACCCTGATGAGATTCTCACAAATCCCTGAATAAGCTATCGTAGTCTAATTCAAACCTCCCTTTCATGGTGACTGTGATGAATGGCAGAACTCAATATTTGTGGTCATCTACAATGAATTAGATATATGGTGATTTGGTAAACTACAAGTACCGAGTCTTCATCATAATAGTAACAGTTAAGTGAAAACAATGACTGGACTTTATCAAGTGAGTGATGCAGGGAGGAATATTGAATACTTTGCTTTTGTTTCCAAGGCCCACATGGTTCTTTGTCTACTTGCCTTTGCTTCTTTTCCTCTCTAGTTCCTTAGCTGGAGTTAGTGTGTTCCTGACTTACCCCGTCTACCTCTGGGGTCTGGATGGTTTTGTTTCTATTCATTTACCATGAGAGTTTGTTGAACTCACTTGTGAGTCTTAAATTTGAATAAAATTACACGATAGTAGGGAAGTCACAAGGAAGTATGCTTAAATCTCAGTTCAAACCTTTACTAGCTGGGTGAGCTCAGTATAAGCATTTAAAGGTCTCTGATATTCAGTAGAAATACTAATCTCATAGGCTTGTACTAAAATTCAATGAAATGTGTGTGTGGGCCCTACAGTTTCTAGCACAGATAAATACTTCTCATGTCCTACCTTTCCCTGTGGCTGAGTTGAGTACAACACACACAAACCCATACCACGGCCAATCCACAGAGCCTGTCTTGATCCTAATTCTGGTCTACTTTTCTGTAGATGTAAGAAAACAAATGACTGATCCCCACCCTCTTCACACTCCAGGCTGTTCCAGGACTACAACCCAATAAAGCCTCTTCATTCATCCTGAGGGCACCTGAGGGCAATGCATCCAGAGGGAAGTTGACAGAAAGGGAGGCTGCTGGGTAACCAGACCGTTGTGCAGGAACAGTTAATTATCAAAGCTGCAGGGACTGAGGAAAGGAAGAGATCAATTTAGCCTTGAAAATGCTGCCAGGGTGAAGGTAGAAAACTGAAGTGAGCTGATGCTTTAATCTGACAAAAGATTTCCATTAGATTAAATTTATCTTCCAAATTTAGAACAAAGAACAGCATGCTGTTTCTCTGAGTGAGCCTTAAAACAGTATGAGTAAAACAAAATCTGTTCCACATCCTTGCCAGCATTCTAGTAGGTGTGAAATAGTAGCCTGTTTTGGCTTAAATTTGCACTTTTCTGTTGACTGTGTTGAGCACTTTCTTTTAACATGTTTATTGGACATTCCTATCCCCTTTTTAGTGAAGTACTTTTTGAAAATATTTGACCATTTTATTGAGTTGTGTTTTTTTTATTTATATCAATTTTCCATATAATCCAATAAAAGTCATTAGAAGTTTCTTCTCAGAATTATGCCATTGATATCTTCTCATAGTCTGTGGTTCTCTTTTTTTATGCTTTATGTTGTTTTAAATTGATGGTAAAATGCATAGAATATAAAATTTACTATTGTAACCTTTTCTTGTTTTTTAGACAGAGTTTTGCTCTTGTTGCCCAGGCTAGAGTGCAAAGGCAAGAACTTGGCTCACTGCAACCTCTGCCACCTGGGTTCAAGCGACTCTCGTGCCTCAGCCTCCCAAGTAGCTGGAATTACAGGCACTCGCCACCATGTCCAGCTAATGTTTGTATTTGTAATAGAGACGGGGTTTCATCATGTTGGCCAGGCTGGTCTCCAACCCCTGACCTCAGGTGATCTGCCCATCTTGGTCTCCCAAAGTGCTGGGATTACAGGTGAGAGCCACCTCACCCGACCTGTTGTAAACATTTTTAAGTGTATCGTTTGGTATTGTGAAGTATATTTACATTGTTGCACAACCAATCTTCATGTTTTTATCTTGCAAATCTGAAACTCTATACTAGGTAAACAACCCTGTATTTCTTACTGCATCTAGCCACTGGTAACCACCATTCTGCTTTCTGTTTCTATGAATTTGACTACATACCTCATGTAAGTGAAATCATACAGTACTTATGGTTTTGTGGCTGGCTTATTTTATTTTGCATGATGTCCTCAACATTTATCTATGTGGTAGCATGGATCAGAATTTTCTTCTTTTTTTATGGCTGAATACTATTCCATTATATGTATGTGTGTGTATATATATATACACACACACACATATTTACATATGTTTGCATGTGTGTATATGTATGTGTATATATGTATCTGTGTATATATACATTTTGTTTATCCTCTCATCCATTAATGGATGCTTGGATTGCTTCCACCTCTTGGCTATTACGAATAGTGCTTCATTAACAGAGGTGTACAAACATCCTTTTGAGACCCTTCTTTCAATTACTTTGCATATATACCCAGAAGTAATATTGCTGAATTGTATGGTAATGTTATTTGGAATTTTTTGAGGCATCACCATACTACTTTCCACAGCAGCTACACTATTTTACATCTACTAGTGGTGAATAAGAGTTGCGATTTCTTCACGGCTTCACACTTTTCTGATATTTTTTTGATAGCAGCCATCCTGATGGGTGTGAGGTGACATATCATTGTGGCTTTAATTTGCATTTCCCTGATAATTTTAGTGATGTTGAGCATCTTTTCATTATGTCTGTAGACATTTTGTATACCTCCTTTGGAGAAATGTCTATTGAAGTTATTTACCCTTTTTAAAATTTGATTATTCATTTTTATTGTTCTTGACTTACAGACATTTATTATATATTTGAATATTAATTTCCCACCAGATGTATGATTTGCAAGTATTTCCTTTCATTCTATAAGTTGTTTCTCATTCTGTTTATCATGTCCTTTGATGCAAGAAGTTTTTAATTTAAGACTAGATTAGATTTATCCATTTTTTAATTTTCTTTCTGATTATTTTAATGTCATATCTAAGAACTCTGCCAATTCCAATATCATGTTTTTGTCTAAGAGTTTTATACCGCTTATATTTATGTCTTTGATTCATTTTGAGTTAATTTTTACATATGGTGTAAGGTAAGATTCTAATTTCATTATTTTGCTTGTAGAAATACAATTTTCCCACCACCATTAGTTGAAAAGATTGTTCTTTTCCCCATTAAATGATCTTGGATCCCTTGTTGAAAATCATTTGACCATATACGCAAGGGTTTTTTTTCCTAGGCTCTTTATTCTATTCCATTGGTTTACATGTCCGTCTTTATGCTATTTACTGCACTATCTTAGTCAGCTAGGGATGCTCTAACAAAATATCATTAAGTGGGTAGCTTAAATGAGAAAAGTTCATTTCTCTCAGTTCTGGTGGCTGGAAATTTCAAGATCAAGGTAACAGTAGTTTTGGTGTCTAGTGAGGGCCCATTTCCAAGTTCATAGACTGCAATTTTCTCACTATGTACTCCCATGGTGGAGAAAGGAAGCAAGTTCTCTTGGGATTCCTACAAGAACACAAATCCTATTTATAAGGGCTCCACCAGCATGACCTCACCTAACCTTAATTACTTCTCAAATATTTTCGTTTCCTAAAACCACCAAATTAGTAACGTTTCAACATAGGAATTTTGGGGAGATATAATCATCCTAGCCATTACACACACTCTTTGGAATACAACAGCTATTTAATAAATTTTGAAACCAGGGAATATAAGACCTTGTTCTTTTTCAAGATTGTGCTTGCTATTTGGAGTACTTTGAGAGTCCCTATAAGTGTCAGGATAGATTTTTCTATTTCTGCAAAAAATGCTGTTGAGATTTTGGCAGACATTGCATTACATCTGCAGATTGTTTTGGATAGCATTGACATCTTAACAGTATTAAGTCCGTCCACATGAAATATCTTTCCCTTTATTTGTGGCTTCTTTAATTTCTCTTGTAAAATTTATTAATTTAATTTTATTTTCTATTGACAAATTAAGAATTATATATATTATATATTTATGGCATAAAATGTAATATTTTGATACATATTCACACCGTGTGATGATTAAATCAAGCTAATTAGTAAATTCATCACTTCATATACTTATCTTTCTGTGGTAAAAGCATTTAAAGTCAACTTTTTAAGCAATTTTTCAACAGGAAATGTATCATTATTAGAATCACCATTTTGTGCAATACATCACTAAAGCTTATTTCTTCCATCTAATTAAAATTTTGTACCCTTTCATCAACATCTTCCCTTTCGTCATCCACCCCCACCCCCAGCCTCTTGTACCTACCACTTTACTCTCTATTTCTATATATTCAACTTTTTCGACTTCACAAATTATTTAAATCATGTATTATTTATCTTTCTGTGTCTGGCTTATTCAATTAGCGTAATGTTCTCCATGTTCATGTTATCACAAATGACAGAATTTATTTCTTTTTTAAGGCTGTATAGTGTTCTTTGGTGTGTCTATACCACATTTTCTTTATCCATTTACTTAATAATAGACATCTGGATTTCATCCATATCTTAGCTTTGCAAATAATGCTGCAATGAACATGGTAATCCACATATCTCGTATGCATGCTGATTTCTATTTTGTTTTTAATACAAATCCAGAAGTGATATTGCTTGATCATGTAATATTTTTATTTTTAATTTTCTGATGAAACGCTATACTGTTTTCCATAAAGCCTTTACTAATTTACACTCCCACCGTCGGTGCATGTGTGTTTTCATTTTTTCACATCCTAGTCACAAATGATCTTTCATTTTCTAAATAACAGCCCTTTCAACAGGTGTGAGTTGATATCTCTTTGTGGTTTTAATTTGCATTTCGCTGATGGTTGGTGATGATAAAATTTTTTCATATGTCTATTGGCCACTCGTATGTCATCTTTTAAGAAATGTTTATTTATGTCACTGGCCCAATGTCTAATTGGGTTGTCTTTTTGTTATTGACTTTTGCTATAGTTTAGATGTTTATTCGCTCCAAATCTCATGTTGAAATTTGATCCCCAGTGTTGGAGGTGGGGCCTAATGGGAGGTGTTTTGGTCGTGGGGGCAGGTCCCTTATGAACAGATTAATGTGCTCCCTGTGGGTGAGTGAGTTCTCTCTCACTCCATCAGCTTCTGCAAGAGCGAGTTGTTACTGGAGCCTGGCAGCTCCCCTCTCCCTCTTGCTTCCTTCCTCGTCACGTGATCGCTAACCACAATGACTTGCCTTCACCTTCTTTGTTTTATGAATAGAAGCAGCCTGAAACCCTCACCAGAAGCAGACACTGGTGCCATGCTTCTTGTACAGGCTGCGGAACAGTGAACCAAATTTATTTTCTTTATAAGTTAACCATCCTCAGGTATATCTTTATACCAACACAAAACATACTGAATCAGAAATTGGTACCAAGAGGAGCATGTTCCTATAAAGATACTTGAAAATGTGAAATCAGTTTTGGAACTGAGTAATGGGCAGAGTTTGGAAGAATGTGGAAGGCTCATAAGAAGACAAAACAATGAGGGTAGGTTTGAAAGTTCTTTAAGTTTGAAACTTCTTCAAGATTGTTTAAGTGACTGGCACCAAAATGCTGAAAAAAGTTTAGACAGTAAAGGCCATGCTGATGAGGTCTTAGGAGAAAATGAGGAAGTTATTGTCAACTAGAACAAAGGTAACCCATGTTTCCCCTTAGCAAAGAAGTTGGCCGCATCGTGTCCATGCCCTGAGGTTTGAGGAAGGCCAGACTTAAGAGTAATGACCTACCGTGTCTGGAGGAAGAAATGTCTAAGCAGCAAAGCATTCAAAACTTTTAACAGCTTATGATCAGATATGGGTGTGGAGGACTCACAAAAATGTAGAATTTATAATTGAAAGGGAAGCATAGTATAAAAATTTGAAAATTTTGCATCCTGGTTATGTGGTAGAGAAGGAAAGGGCATTTTTAGGAGAGGAATCCAAGGATGCTGTGATGAATCCACATGCTAGAGAGATTTGCATGACTAATTAGAGGCCACGGGGCAGGTGGTAAAAGTCAAGGCCCCAAAGCCATTTCAGAATTCACTGATACTGCCTCTCCCATCCCTGGCTCAGAGGCCTAGAAGGGTAGAATCATTTTGAGGGACAGACTCAAGGTACCACCTAAGGATGCTGCTCCTCACATTGTGGACATTCAGTCTCTAGCAGTGGCCCAAACAACCCCAGATGCTATTCAGGTCACCTCTGCCAAGAACTCAAGCAATTAGTCTTGGTGGTATGCATGTGGTACAACATCTGCAGGTGCCAAAAATGCAAGATTGGTAGAGGCTGTGGCTTCCTCCTAGATTTCAGAGGATGTATCAAAAAGCCTGGGGTCCCAAGAAGAAGCCTTCCACAGGAACAGAGCCAAAAGAGATAGCCTGTATTAGAGCAGAGTCTAGTAGAGCTGTGGTAACAGGGCTGCCATGGGGATCCTCGAATTTCAGAGCCAGTGGCAACATGCTATGTCAGCCTGGAAAAGCCACAGGCAGGCACCATATTCAAATCCAGAGAAGCAGCCATGTGACTGTGCCCCGCAAAGCCATGGGGGTGGGGCTGCTCAAGGCCTTTGGAGCTCAACCCTTGCACCAGTGTGCACAAGATGCAAGGCATGAAGTTAAAAAAATGTATTATTTTGGAGCTTTAAGATTTAACATCTTTCCTGATGGGTTTCAGAACTGTGTAGGGACTGTTATCCCTTTCTTTTGGCTAATTTCTCCTTGATGAAATGGAAATGCTTACCCAATGCCTGGATAGTCATCATAAATTACCCAGCCTGAGATGGGAAGGGCAGCATCACTCAATTCTGAAATACCTTTGGGGACTTGACTTTTACCACCTGGACCCCCATTTAGTCATGCAAATCTCTCTAGCAAGTGGATTGTATATTGGAAGTAAATAACCTGTTTTATATTTTACAGGCTTATAGCTGGAAGAAACTTACCTTGAGTCTCAGTTGAGACTTTCAACTTTGGACTTTTGAGTGGATACTGAAATATGTTATAACTTTGGGGACTATTGGGAAGGAATTACTGCATTTTTCCAATATAAGAAGAGCATGAGATTTGGGGGACTGGGTTCAAAATGGTATAGCTTGGATGTTTGTCTTCTCCAAATCTCACGTTGAAATTTGATCTGCAGTGTTAGAGATGAGATCTAATGGGAGGTTTTGGGGTCTCAGGGAGAGATCCCTCATTAATAGATTAATGCTGTCCCTCAGAAGTGAGTGAGTTCTCTCCTTACTAGTTTCTGAAAGACCTAATTGTTACAGAGAGCCTGGCAGTGACCCCCTCCCTCTTGCTTCCTCTCTTGCCCCATGATGTCTGCACATGCTGACTCTATGAACAAATTAATTACATTCCCTCAGAGGAGAGCTGGTTGTTGAAAAGTGTCTGCCACATTCCCTCTCTCTTTCTTTCTCTCTTTCCATGTGATCTCTGCATAAAGCAGCTCCCTTTTACCTTTCCTTATTAGTGAAAGCAGCTTAAGTCCTTCACTAGAAGCAGATCCTGGTGCCATGCCTTTTGTGCAGCCTGAAAAATTTTGAGTGAAATTCACTTCTTTTATTTATAAATTACCCTGCCTTTAGTATTCCTTAATAGTAACACAAAGTGGACTAAGACACATTGTTTGGGTTCTTAACCTCCATTACCTGATGTATTATTTGCAAATATGTTCTCCCAATCCATGGTTTGTCTCTTCACTCTATTAATTATGCCCTTTGCAGTGTGGCAGCTTTCTAGTTGGACGTAATCCCACTTGTTTCTTTTTGTTTTTGTTGCCTGTGTTTTGGGGGTTATAACTGAGAAATCTTTTACCAGAGATCAATGTTGTGGAACATCTACACTATGTTTTTCTCTAGGTGTTTTACAATTTCAGTTTTTATGTTTAAGTCTTTAATATCTTTTAAGTTAGTTTTTGTATATGTTGTAAAATAAGAGTGGAATTTGATTCTTCTGCATGTGAATATTTGGTTTTCCCAGTACCATTTATTGAAGAGATTGACATGTCTCCATTATGTGTTCTTGTAATTGATGTTGAAACTCACATGAGCATAAATGTATGGGTCTATTTCTGGGATCTGTATTCCATTGGTCAATGTGTCTGTTTTATCCCGTGTTATGGTGTCTTGATTACTATAGCTTTGTAATAGATTTTGAAGTCAGGTAATAGGATGCCTCCAGCCTTTTCCTTTTTTATCACGATTCTTTGACTTTTCAGGGTGTTTTGGCATTTCATAAAATGTTAGAGTTATTTTTCTATTTGTGCAAAAAAATGGTATTGGCATTTTGACAGAAATGACATTGAATCTGTAAGTCTTGGGGTTCAACATCTTACTAATATTAATTCTTCCAATCCTTGAACACAAAATAATTTTCCATTTATTTGTGCTGTCTGCTTTTGTTGTTATTAATGTTTTATACTTTTCAGTATATAGATTTTCCATCTGCTTCGTTAAGTTTACTCATAAATAGTTTATTTTTTTTTTTTGAAGCTATTGTGAATGGATTTTTTGGTTTAGTTCTTTTTCAGATAGTTTGTTGTTAGTGTGAAGAAATGCTACTGAGTTTTATGTGTTGGCATTGTATTCTACAACTTTGTTTCTCAAGTCTAACGTTTTCTTGATAGTCTTGATTTTTCTATATATGAAATTATGTTATCTGCAACTGAAGACAATTTTACTTCTTCCTTTTCAATTTAGATTCCTTTTGTGTTTCTTGTCAATTCTGTGGCTAGATTTTGGGATTGAATAGAAGTGATGAGAGTAGACATCCTTATTTTGTTTCTCATCTTAGAGGAAATGATTACAGATTTTCACTATTGAGTACGATGGTAGCTGCGAGTTTATCATACATTACTTTTGTTGTGTTGAGGTAAATTCCTTCTATGAAGTTTTTTTTTTTTTTAAATCCTCAAAGAGTGTTGAATTTGATCCAATATTTTGCAGCATATATTGAAATGATTACATGTTTTTTTGCCTTATTCTGTATTACATTTACTAACATATATGTTTATATGTATATATATATAAACATTTTTGCATCCCAGAAATAAATTATCATTAGAAATATTGGTCTGTAATTTTCTTTTCTTCTGGTGGCTTTGATACCAGGGTAATGTTGACTTCCAAAATTACTTTGGAAATATTTTCTCTACTTCAGCTTTTGAAAAAAGTTTTGAGAATGATTGATTTTATGTACTTAAATGTCTGGTAGAATTCCACCATGAAGCCTTCTGGCCCTGAGTCTTTCTTTGAAAAGAAAGTTTTTTGCTGTTGTTGTTGTTGTTGTTTTAATTAATTCAATCTCTTTACTCATTTTTCGGTGGGTTTAGTTTTTCTATTTCTCTTTAATAAGCTTGTTAGATTGTATAGTTTACCTGGTAATGTCAAAAGTATCAAAATCTAGTTGTAAATAATATATTCAAGTGAAAAGCTGAGAAGAGCCGTCTAGGAAACACAGACTGTGGAGAAATAGGGTTGGTGCTTCAAAGTTAAAAGATAAGGTCTTGCTTTTATAGGAAAAATAAAAAGAAATTTAACAGAATTATTATTATTATTATTATTATTATTATTATTTTGAGATGGAATTTCACTCTTGTTGCTCATGCTGAACTGCCTCAGCTTGATCTCGGCTCACCACAACCTCCACCTCCTGGGTTCAATCGATTCTCTTGCCTCAGCCTCCTGAGTAGCTGGGATTACAGACATGCATCACTACGCCTGGCTAATTTTGTATTTTTAGTAGAGATGGGGTTTCTCCATGTTGGTCAGCCTGGTCACGAACTCCATACCTCAGGTGATCTGTCCACCTCGGCCTCTCAAAGTGCTGGGATTATAGGCGTGAGCCTCAGCGCCCAGCTGAATTATCATATACAAGGCTGGTTTATGAGTTACAACAACTTAGTTACAGTATTTTTTTCTTTTTTACATGGCTTGCTTTTATTCCATTTCCAAATTAAAAGAGTATGTTTAATATTCTATCTTAGACAATGTTATAATCATGAAGTCTTTGTATGAGAGAGGTAATAGGGAAGTTACCCTATAATGAAGATCAATAGTGAAGAGGGAAGGGGTCTTTCTTGGCACACTTAAGCCAATTACATTTCACAAAACATTGTAGGCAAGCAAGAAATAAGTCTAACATATAATCATAGAAACAAAAGTTACAGCTGCCTAAGTTACAGTGGCCAAAGAATAACTGCTTGCCATGTGACTCAGGACCCATAGTCATTTTTCTTTAGTACTCAACATAACTTAAAATTCCAACAGCTTTGATTTTGAATTGCTTATTTTCACAGTTCATAGTAGTCACTTATGATCCTTTACATTTTTGTGTTACCAGTTGTAATATCTCTTCTTTCATGTTTTATTTTATTTATTTGAATCTCCTCTCTTCTGTCTAAGTCTGGCTGAAGGTTTATCACTTTTGTTTATCTTTTTAAAGAAGCAATTCTAAGTTTTACTCATTTTTCTATTATCTTTTGTATTAGTCCATTCTCATGCTGCTATGAAGAAATACCTAAGGCTGGGTAATTTATAAAGGAAAGAGGTTTAATTGATTGACAGTTCCACCTGACTGGGAGGTCTCAGGAAACTTACAATTATGGTGGAAGGCAAAGGAAAAGCAGGCATCTTTATCACAGGGTGACAGGATGGAGTGAGTGCAAGGAGGAGAAATGTTAGAGGCTTATAAAACCATCAGATCTTGCAAGACTCACTAATTATCACAAGAACAGCATAGGGGAAACCATCCCCATGATTCAATTACCTCCACCTGGTCCTGCCCTTGATACGTGGGGATTATGGAGATTACAAGTCAAGGTGACATTTGGGTGGGGACTCAGAGTGAAATCATATCAATCTGCCCCTAGGCCCTCCCAAATTTTATGTCCTCACATTTCAAAACACAATTATGCCCTTCCAACAGTCCCACAAAGTCTTAACTCATTCCAGCATTAACCCAAAGGTTAAGTCCAAAGTCTCATCTGAGACAAGGCAAGTCCCTTCCACCTATGATCCTGTAAAATCAAAACTAAGTTATTTACTTTCTAGATACAATGGGGGTACAGGCACTGGGTAAATACACTTATTTCAAATGACAAAAAAAATGGCCAGAACAAAGGAGCTACAGGCCCCATGCAGGTCTGAAATCTAATAGGGCAGTCATTAAACCTTAAAGTTCCAAAATGACCTCCTTTGACTCCATGTCTCACATCCAGGGCATGCTGATGCAAGAGGTGGGTTCCCATGGCCTTGGGCAACTCTGTCCTTATGGCTTTGCAGGGTAAAACCCCCCTCCCAGCTGCTTTCATGGGCTGGCATTGAGTGTCTATGGCTTTTCCAGGTGAACAGTGCAAGCCATCAGTGGATCTAGCATTCTGTGGTCTGGAGTATGGTAGCCCTCTTGTCACAGCTTCACTAGGCAGTACCCTAGTGAGGACTCTATATGAGATCTCCAACTCCACATTTCCCCTTTACAATTCCCTAGCGGAGGTTCTCCATGAGGGCTCCATCCCTGCAGCAGTCTTCTGCTGGGACATCTAGGCATTCCCATACATCCTCTGAAATCTATGCAGAGTTACCAAGCCTCACTTCTTGACTTCTGTGCACCCACATGCTCAATACCCTGTGGAAGCTGCCAAGGCTTGGGGCATACAGCCTCTGAAGCAATGACCCAAGCTGTACATTGGTCACTTTTAGCCACAGCTACATCTGAAGCAGCTGAGATCCAGGGCACCAGTTCCTCAGGCTGCACAGAATAGGAGATTCCTGGGGCCTGCTTATGAAACCGTTTTTCCCTCCCAGGCCTCTGGGCCTGTGATGGGAGGGGCTGCCATGTGGGTCTCTGACAGGCTGTAGAGACATTTTCCCCTTTGTCATTTGGCTCCTCGTGACTTATGCAAGTTTCTGCAACCAGCTTAAATTTCTCCCCAGAAAATAGCTTTTTCTTTTCTATCACATCATCAGGCTGCAAATTTTTCAAACTTTTATGCTCTGCTATCTCTTGAACGCTTTGCTGCTTAGATATTTCTTCTACCAGATACCCTAAATCACCTCTCTCAAGTTCAAAGCTCCACAGATCTCTAGATCAGGGACAAAATGCCTTCATTCTCTTCGCTAAAGCATAGCAAGAGAGACCTTTACTCCAGTTCCCAATGAGTTCCTCATCTTCATCTGAGACTACCTCAGATTGGACTTCATTGTCCATATCACTGTCAACATTTTGGTCAAAGCCATTCAACAAGTCTCTAGGAAGTTCCAAACTTTCCCACATTTTCCTGTCTTCTTCTGAGCCCTTCTTGTACTGATGTTGGGCTTAGTTCTTTTCTTTTTCCTTGAGGCTTGATGTTAAGTTGCTTATTAGAAACCTCTCTTATTTTTTGATGTAGATATTTAGTGATGTAAACTTCCTGCTTTAAACTGCTTTTGAAGCATCCCATAAGTTCAATATTATGTGTTTTCATATTCATTTGTCCCAGGATATTTTCTGATATTTTCTTTGATTACTTCTTATATGCCTTGGTGTTCAGGATTGTGTTGTTTAATTTTCACATGTTTGTGAATTCAACTCTCCTTCTGTTACTAAATTCTAGTTTCATTTTATGATCAAAAAATATAATTGATATGATTTCAATATTATTAAATTTGTTAAGACTTGTGGCCTAATAAATGACTTATGTTAGAGAACATTCCAAGTACACTTGAGAAGAATGTGTATTCTTCTGCTATAGCATATAATTTTTTACACATCTTTCCTAAATCCATTTGGTCTAAAAAGTGTTGTTCAAGTCCACTGTTTTTTTGCTATTGATTTTATGTCTGGATGATCTATTCATTATTGAAAGTGGAGTCTTGAAATCACCTGCCATTATTATCTTGCTGTCTATTTCTACCTTCAGATCTATTGCAACCTGAGCATCTCAGATCTGAACATCTGAAACTGAAAATACTGCCAAATCAAAAAAATGTATGAATGCCAACATAATGCTAAAAGTGAGTGCCCATTAGAACATTTTCAAGTTCAGATTTTTTGATTTGGAGTGCCCAACTGGTAAGTATATGATATAAATATTGCAAAATTCAAAAGAAAATATTTGAAGTCTGAAATACTCCTGATCCAAATCACTTTGGATAAGGAACATCTATAGTCAACCCATAATATTTGGTTTCTATATTCAGGTGCTCCAATGTTTAGTGCATTTATGTTTAAAATTGATATATTCTCCTGATGAACTGACCTCATTATCATTACATAATTATCTTCTTTGTTGATTTTTTTACCATTTTTGACCTAAAGTCTTTTTTAGCCACCTGTTCTCTTTTTTTCTAATTATTTGTCTGATTTATCTTTTCCTCATCTCTTTATTCTCAGTTAAGTGTGACCTTAAAGCCAAAGAAGGTTTTTTTTTTTTTTTTTCTTTTTTGAATTCTTCCAGCTACTCTATGTAGCTTGATTAGGGAATGTAATCTTTTTAAATTTAACAATTATTGGTAGGTGGAGGCCTAGTACTGTTATTCTGTTAAATTTTTACTAATTTACAGTTATTTTGTTTCTTCCAATGTCATCTTTATTTGTGATTTGTTACATTTTTAAAGGAGTATGTTTTGATTACTTTCTTTTTTGTATCTACTGGAACATTTTTATTTCTGCTTATTATAGGGCTTACATAAACATCTTAAAATTATAATACCCTAAGTGAAGCTGACAATAGCCTAGCTTAGATTACATAGAGACATTCTCTGCTTATTCTTCTCCCCCCCTTGACATTTATGCTATTAATTTTATACTTTATGCATATTTGTCTTGTGTATATATTAATCAATTTTATAGCTATAGTTCTTTTAAGTACATTTGTCTTTTAACTCTTATACTACATTTAAGAGCAATTTACACATAACTTTTAAATTATTAGATTATCGTGAATTTAACTATATATCTACCTTTTGCCAGTTACTTGTATAACTTTATGTCTTTTTGTATTGTTTCTTATTTTAGTCTGCTTCATACTGCTATAACAGAATACCAAAGATTAGGTGATTTAAAATGAAGATAAATATATTATCTAATGGTTCTGGAGGTTGGAAGCACATGTTCAAGAAGCTGACTTATGGTGAGGGCCTTCTTGCTACATAATTTCATGGCTAAGGGCAAAGAGAGTGCTAGAGAGATCAAGAGGTAAAACCTACAGCTTCAAGCTATTTTATAATCAACATTAATTCATTAGCTAAGGTAGAGCATTCATGACCTAAAAATCTCCCATTAAGTCACACTTCCCGACACCATTGCATTGAGGATTAAGATTCTAACGAGAGATTTTTGGGGACATAGACAAATCATAGTATATATTGTTCTTTGTTTAAACTCAAGGAACTCTCTTTATGGTTCCTTGTATGTCTGGTTTTATCATGCTAAATTCCCTTAGCATTTGTTTGTATTGGAATCCTTTATTTCTCTTTTATTTCTAACAAATACTTTTGCTGTTATAATATTCTTCGTTGACATTATTTAAAATTTTATTTTAGCCCTCTGACCGTGTTATTCCACTTTCTCCTGGTTTGCAGCTTTCTGTTGAGAAATCTCCCAACAATCTTATAGAAGGTCCTTTATATGTGACAACTTTCTTCTTTCTTGTTGCTTTCAAGATTCTCTCTTTGTCCTTGACTTTTGACTATGTAATTATTATGTGTCTTGATTATTCATTTTTAATTTATCTGTTTTGAATTGGTTTTCTGAGCTTCTTAATACATGTCTATATCCCTCCAAATATTTGATGGGCCTTCAGACAGTATTTTTTAATAAGCTTTCTGTCCGTTTTTTCTCTCTTTTCTTTGTGCTGCTTTCACAATTCCTATATTCATACATTTGATGGTATCCTAAAAATCCCTTATTCTTCCTTTACTAATTTTCAATTTTTATATTTTGGTTCCTCTAATTGGCAAATTTAAAATATTCTGTCTTCAAGTGCACTAATTTGTCATTCTGAATGATTGAATCTGCTTTGGAAACTAGTAAGTTTTTTTGTTCTGGTATTGTAGTCTTTAGCACCATAATTTCTGTTTATATTTTATAGTTTCTATTTCCTTTTTAACATTTTATTTTACTTATGCAGTATTTTTTCTAATTGCATTTCAATGCCTATCTGTATTTTGTAGGATCTCATTGGATTTTTTAGAAAGTATTATTTGGAATTATTTTTCAGATAATTTTTACATTTCCATTTCTTTGGGGTTAGATATTAGAGCTTTTTTTTCCTTTGGTAGTTATGTTGTCTGACTCTGGTTATTCCTATAGCCTTGCATTGGTATCTGTGCTTGAACAAACAAATCTCTTTTTTGGTCTTATTGACTGGTTTGCCAAGTTAAAGTCCTCTTCTGTTAGGTCTCTAGGTTGGTGGGATTGGCTCAGAAATTACAGTTCAGTGGGATTGCATTCATGGATCTTGGCCGATGTTGAATTGACAGTGGAGACTACAGTTGGTGACCATTACCAGGGGCTCTAGTGGATGTGAGTCATATCTGGTCCCTGGGCAAACCAGACCGTCTCCAGGCCCTTGATCTGTGTGGGGTGCTTTCAGTGAGATAATGGTCCACTCTGAGATTTTAAGAGATATTTCAGATAACCATGAACGCTTATGGATATGGCTTCCTTCCAGTTTCTGGGAGGGCTCTTGTTGGATCACTGATGTGTCTCTGAGTTGGACACACTTCCACATCTATGACTGAAATTGGCTGGAACTGAGACACAAGATTGTTTCATGATCTACAATTGAGACCGAGATTTTCAAGGCTGTTGCTGAGATTATAGATATATGTATCTCCTAGTGATTTCCTGGGTGAGCAGGCCTACTCTTACACAGCAGTCAAGAAGGGCTGTAGCCAGTTTATAGGGCTATTTAAAGATAAAAAATGAGATAAAGGTCAGGGCTTTACCCCATAGAAGCAATGCACAATGGGCCTCTGTCCAGGTCTCCAGGTGGGCAGAGCTACTTTCAGTGTGCAGACTAGTGGGGCCATGACCACGATCCAGGGCCATTTGAGATATACTGTGGTAGTGAAATTGGCAAGCCTACCATGGGAACTCAGACAGGCATGTCTCCCAGAGGGAGCCTGGGTAATCAGAACTGCACCAAACCATCTGTGAGGGGCTGAAACTGAGCTTCAAGACTACTTCAGAACTGATGGTGCGGCCAGTGGTGGCAAGTCTGTTCCAGTCGTACTAGGGGTGAGAATCTAAGCAGACTTCAATGTGAGCAAGATTGCTCCAAAACTGTAGCTGAAAGGGGCTGAATCTGAGATTTAGGGCCACTTCAGGATCTGCTACGAAAGAGGTCAGCAAGCAGGTCCCTGCATGTGTTCTAGCAGTTTCCTGTATAGGCAAAATAACTTCAGGACTCCACCAGAGAAGGGTTAGTACCCAGACAGGGCCCCTTCTGGATCAGATCTGAGTTGGAGCCCAGTAAGACTATCCCCTTGGCATAGAGTGTTGCACCTTTCAGTGGTTCTTTCTGCCATTTGGATTGCTCTATGACTGCAACCAAGAGGGGCTGGAATTGAGTTTTCAGGACCCCTTCAGAATCTGCTGTTGACTGGAAGCTAGCTAGCCTATGAAGGCAACAACAATGTGCAAGTATCTCAGCAATTTTCTGTGGGGAGTACTCCCAGACTGTGGCAGAGGGGCTGGAGCCATGATAGAGCTCCTTCAGGATCTGTGTGGGACTGAGAGTGGCAAGTCTGGTGAGTGATAAACACGAACTTATAGACAGGAGAGTCTCCCAGCAGTTTCCTGTGGCTTTGGGATTACTGCCTGGCTGCAGCAGAGAATGGCTAGAGCTGAGACTGGGTCTCTTCAAGATCTACTGTGGACAGAAGCTGGCATATCTGTCTCAGAGGCTCAGATTGGCATGTCTCCCAGGGGTTCTATGTGTGAGTGGGATAACTTTTAGGCTGCAACAGAGAGGGTCTGAGACAGAGACGGAATTCCTTCAGTATCTGCTGTGGGATAGAGTCCACCAACCCTGTCCCAGTGGCACAAATGAATGAGTCTTTCTGGGTCCTTGATTGAGCTGTACTAAGATGGGCCACATCTGAGTGGGACTGGAGACAAAAGACATGATAACTTCTTAACCCACAGTGGAGACCAATGTCAGTGGGTTTGTCTGCCAAGGCGCTAGTGTGCATGATTCTTCCTGGATGCCCTGACAGATGGTTCTGATACCAGATTCAACTACTCAACTTGAATCTATATGCAAGCATTTTGGGGAGTGAGGTTATTTCTGGGTCTGAATCCAGAGCCAAAATGAGCAGGTCTGCCACCTAGCTGTGGGTCTGGACTCTCAAAATGACCCTCTTAGGTTTGGGGCTCCATCAGGATTTCACAGAAATGCACCTTAACCCCAAGGCTCCCATGGAGAGACTTTATCCATGGATGTGTGCAGGCTTCTTGTTATGGGGAATATGAGTGAGTAATCACGTCGTCTACCATCTTTCTGACATCACCCCCCACCTTTTTTATTTCTTTCACAAATGTTTTGCAGTTTTCAGGGTGAAAGCATTTTTCCTCCTTGGTAAACTTTTCCAAAGTGTTTTATTATTTTGGTGCTATTATAAATGAAGTTATCTTAATTTGCTTTCCAGTTAGCTCATTTTTAAGGTATTGAAAAGCAATTGATTTTTTGTGTTGATTTTTTATGCTGTAACTTGACTAAATTTCTATATTACTTTTAACAGTTTGGGGAGGAGACATTTAGGGTTTTCTACACATTATATTATGTCATCTGTAAATAGAGATAATTTTACTTCTTTTTTCCAATTTAGATGCCTTTTATATTTTTCTTGCCGAATTGCTCTGGCTACAACTTCAGTACTATGTTGAATAAAATTGTTGAAAGTAGGCATCCTGGACTGGTTCCTGATATCAGAGGAAAAACTTTCAGTCTTTTATCACTGAGTATGATGTTAGCTGTCAGATATTTTTTTTTCTTTTTCACTTATAAACACTGTTTTATTTCAGCAGAATTTTAAAATTTTGATAATTATATTTTATATGAAATAGATGAAAACTATTACATTTCCATATAAGGCATATATGTGTATATACTCATCATATGTGAATAATGACATAAAGACCCACAGATAGATACCTACATACATACAGAGATACATACATAGAAAGACATCTTTTTTGGTACTAAGAAATTTTTTCCTGCCATGAAGTTTATGACTATAGTTTTCTCTAATATTTTTCCTAGAAATGTTAAGGCTAGAGCTTTTATTTAGGACTTTGATCTATTGAAAATTAAACTTTGTATTTGGAGTGAAGAGCGGGTGAGGTACATTTTCTTTCAAATGGATACCCATTATTTTCGAGCACTATTTGTTTTTTGTTTTGTTTTGTTTTGTTTTGCTTGGTTTTGTTTCTTTCTCCATTAAATTAACTAAAACCTTGATAAGAAATGTATTGATGAGATGTGGGTGAGTCTATTTCTTTGCGCTCTTTTCTGTCACACTGTGTATAGGCTCATCATCATATCAGTGACTCACTATTGCCATATGCCTATGTCCTCACTAATGGTACATTAATATACATGTGTTAGGCTTATAGTAATTATTGAAATCAGGTCGTGTAGGTTCTGCAAAGTTTTTATCTTTTTTAAGATTGTTTTGCCTATTCTACATTATATGCAATGCCATATAAATTTTAATGATAATTTTAATGTTGATTTCTTGAAAACAGCATACTTTCTATTGGCATCAATTTGATGATAATGAACATCTTAAAAATACTGTCTTTCAATTCATAAACAAGGTATACTTCTCCATTTATTCAGGTATTTGTTGTTATTTTTCAGTGTATAGATCCTGTGTAGCTTTTGTTGGATGTCTTTCTAGGTATTAGAGGTGTGATCCTATCGTAAATATAATGGATTTATTAATTTAATAGTCTAAGTGGTTACTGCTAGTATATCAGAAGTCCACTGGTATTTCTATTTTGACTCTCTATCATCAGACTTTTCAAAATGCACTTATTATTTTAGCAGTTCTTTCTTCATTATTATTTATTATACTTTAAGCTCTAGGGTACATGTGCATAACGTGCAGGTTTGTTACATATGTATACTTGTGCCATGTTGGTGTGCTGCACCCATCAACTCATCAGCACCCATCAACTCGTCCTTACATCCGGTATAACTCCCAATGCAACCCCTCCCCCCTCCCCATAATAAGCCCCGGTGTGTGATATTCCCCTTCCCAAGTCCAGGTGATCTCATTGTTCAGTTCCCACCTATGAGTGAGAACATGCGGTGTTTGGTTTTCTGTTCTTGCGATAGTTTGCTGAGAATGATGGTTTCCAGCTGCATCCATGTCCCTACAAAGGACACAAACTCATCCTTTTTTATGGCTGCATAGTATTCCATGGTGTATATGTTTTAGCAGTTCTTTCATCTTCGATTTTATATTGAAATAATGTTTGAGTCACAAGAGTTGTAGGAAAAATACAGATGTCCCCTTTACTCTTTACTTAGTTTCTCCAATAACATCTTGCAAAGCTATACTATAATATCACAAATGGGTTAGTGACATTGATGTAGTCCATTAACGTTATTCATATAGTCCCAGTTTTACTTGTATGTGTGTTCACACAGACATGCATATATGAGTATGCATGCATTTGATTCTGTGCAATTTTTCTTTTCTTTTCTTTTCTTTTTTTTTTTTTTTTTTGAGACAGAGTCTTGCTCTGTCACCCAGGCTGGAGTGCAGTGGCGTGATCTCGGCTCACTGCAAGCTCCGCCTCGCGGGTACACACCATTCTCCTGCCTCAGCCTCCAGAGTAGCTGGGACTGCAGGCGCCCGCCACCATGCCTGGCTAATTTTTTGTATTTTTAGTAGAGACGGGGTTTCACCGTGTTAGCCAGGATGGTCTCGGTCTCCTGACCTCGTGATCCACCCGCCTCCGCCTCCCAAAGTGCTGGGATTACAGGCGTGAGCCACTGCACCCGGCCAAGTTTATCTTCTGTGTTGGCTTATGTATCCACCACCCCAGTGAAGATGCACTCTTATATACACATGCACACACACACACACACAAATGTCATTTTATATATATACATATGTATATATACATATATATATAGCAACTGTCATTACAGAGGTAATATCATTAAATTGTTAGTACTAAAAAATTTCAGAAATTTTCTAGTTAAATGTCTAATTTTATAGATGATTAAAACCTGAAAATACGGATAGACTTGTCAAAGATTATATACTAAATGAAAGAACAGAAACTAAAGAAAATGCTCTTAAACTACCAATTGTACATCCATTTAACTCACCTGCAGTTTGTTGATAGTCTAATATCTTTTACCATACAAGTGAAACATAATATTCAATCAGTTTTATTATCCAATTATTTTTTTTTTCAATTTCATAACTGCATACATTATGGCAAGGAGAATGGGACTTCTCGAAGTCATTTTGAATAGTTTTAATTGACTCTCCCTGGAAAGAATGAGGGATAAATAAATATCAAATACTGTTAATATTTATCAGTTAAGTGTAAAAATAGCAAAAGATCTGAGGGAAGTGAAGACGAGAGATCAAAGTAATCCCCCATCTTCTCCTCTTCCCTGCCCACATATTACCTCTCTTATACAATCGTAAGGTCCACGTCACTAGTATTTCAGGATTGTAA
Source organism: Macaca fascicularis (assembly GCF_037993035.2). NCBI lineage: Eukaryota > Metazoa > Chordata > Mammalia > Primates > Cercopithecidae > Macaca > Macaca fascicularis. The sequence goes on along the minus strand of NC_088379.1, from coordinate 11,150,969 downwards.
CACACAGTTAGAGATTAGCCTAAAAAAGCAGAATATTTGGTAAGAGTGTAGAAAAAAGTTTATTGCAATTTAACAAAAAATGAAGATTTTAAAAGAAGAAAAAGACAAAAACACTTATACAAGCTTCAGAAGAAGCTGGCATGAGGAACAAGAGTTATGGTGTCATTGGTCGATTTTTTCTCTTTTCTTTTAGAAATAATTTGACATTTCCCACCCCATTGCTTTCTATAATTCAAGCTAAGGAGTATTACAGAATTCTGTCATCGTTTTTAAAAATAACATTTTTTCTTTTGTTTAGTTTTATCTTCTTCAAATGTCTGACTGCCTTTTTTTGATATCCTTTATTTAGCCTGTCTTCCCACCTTCATGGATTCAGTGTAAACGGTAATTTCAGCAGATCTGTGGATAGCCAATTTCCATTAACAGAAGAATGACTAAAAATAATAAAGAAAATCATAATAGCAGCTAACATTTATAGACCTGACTATGTGGTGGGCCTTCTCTAACTATAATTTCAGTATACAATTGTAGGAATCTTATGTGATAGATAATAGTGGTATGGATTTACAAAATTTGACTGTCAAACTGCTAATAACTTAAGAAGTTGGGCCCACAAATCCTGGTCTTTCTGATTCCAAAGTCAAATAATTTAATATATGCTACCATTGCTACACATCCTTAAAACAAAACTTCCCTAGAATTTAAGTATGCCCAAGTCTTGTCATGGCACAGATTCATGCCTTTCCCTGCAGCAACTGAGAATCTCTGAACTCTTGGATGATGGCAGCAGTTGGTATCTCTGGATGGTCCTCATTGAGGAGCTGGATGCAACCAGGGGTGAGTGCTGCCTAACAGATTTTCTGATCAATATTCTCTGCAGAGAACTTCTTTGAGGTAATCAGTCATGTTGGATTGATGCTCCCTTGGTAGAAGCATTAGTTGAGTGATTTGGCCAGGTCATTGTTGTTTTTCCTTGTCCTTGAGATTCTATCATATTGTTATTTGTCATGCGTTGAATGCTAGTAGCAACGAGTTTTTCTAACTTAGTGTTTGCAAGCAAATTGTCTCAAACACAGTAGTTCCAATTACCTTCATATGTGGTCTGTATGAGTGTCAATGAAATGCAAGCAGGTTGTTCACACATTATTTATATAATCTACAAAAGACGTACACATTTATGTGGATTTGATGAAATTATTGTGCTGCAGTCATCTGTTGATTCCGAGATTTATCATTAGCTCTGTTCTGCTCCTTATAGCCACGCTGACCTCAATAGATGGCTTTTTACGGGCTTTCTTGGAAGCTGGGATTTTTATGATTCACCTGGCGGAAGCATAGGCAGGAGACTGAAGGGCCGTAAGAACATAGAAGTAAGGGCATTTGTCCCATTTTTTTCTTCTTCTTCAAGGTTTTTCTCTGGCAAGAAATCTGTGCTCTATAATTTTAGAACCCGTTTGGCAGACTCCCCTTGATTCTAATTTTCACTGGGCAAAGCCATGGACCTACCTTGAGATCTGAGGACATTGCCTTCTCTCTTATATTTTTATTTTGGAGGGTGGTAGCAGCTTACCTACTTTCTAAATTGCTTCACCACCTCCTGTGTGCCTGTCAACAGTTTTATCACCCAGGTATCCAATTCTTTACACTACCCTCTGTTTGAAAGGTGTATAGATTCTGCTTTTCTAACTGTGGTTTGTTTGATGCACTTCGAAACTGGCTAGAAGCTCTTAAGTGAGGAGAATAGCTTGTGTTAGCTACTGGAAGGTGAGCTACATAATATCTAGCTGACCAGAATGGAGAATAGAGGGCTCAGAGATGGCAGATCTGTGAACTTGAGCAAGGATGAAGATACTCGTTATTTCCAGATAGGCCTGTTTTACATACATTGTCTGGACAAACTTATAAAATATTTATTTTATTCTTGAAGGTGTCCCAGCTTGGACAACAAATCATGTGGTCACTATATTGATGCTAAATGAAGTCCACAGTGACTGTGTAAGACTGAGATTCTAGGCTCAGATGTGGTGGAACAGGCAGCACCAGGCTAAGATACCTGAGATATAATAAGCCTGCAGAGATGGCAGTGGTGGTGGTGGCAATGCCCAGTTAGGCTTGGCTGGTACCTAACTCCTTAAAAATTGCACAAAGAGGAGTGGGGGTAATGTGGACTGGGTCAAACAATAATAAAATGGAAGAAAGAATTCAGCAGAGCAAGAGAAATTGAGGACTGACAGGTTTTGTAAGCTAAATGTGGCCTCAATAAAAACAGACGGACCCAAAATGCAGACAGCAAATGGTGGCAACTCTGTGTTCACACTTGGTTAACTAGACACACCAGAGACCCCTCCTCGGAAGATGGATCTGGTGCCAATATTTTAAGTAACCCAGACTTGTCACTTCTCAGGAAGCCCCTCAGGAGAATCAAATGGAAGGGCTGTGGAAATGGGGGAGTCAAACGGGGTTGGGAATTCAAACAGCAGACAGGTTGCATTTTAAAGACCAGGTCTACCCCTCCTGAGCTTTTATTCTGCCACATTCTTCACTGAATAAGAATGACTTTTCCATTTTTGCTGCCAATCAGTTCAATATTTATTCCATCTACTCTACCAAATATTATTTTTTAAAGCACTGAACTATGGCAAGAGAAGACAGCTTTCAAAATAAATGATTATGTCCTAGAATTTTAGGAAGGTTGGGAAGTCATTTAAAAGTTTCTTCAAAATTATTCATCTGTCTCTTTAAAATATTGATCAGGTCTAGAGTTTCCTTTGCCAACTGTACTCTTTTAACAGAGGCATGGTTTTATGTGCAGTTACATTAATAATCCACAAATTTCATCTTCCAGATTCTATACTATCTTCCTTCCTTCTTTCCTTCCTTCCCTCCGTATACAATTTACTATTCATAATGTTCCTCTCCTGGAAAAGTGGCAGTTAAAGAAGAAGAAGTTAAATGGGAATGTATTATTTCATGATGTCCACAATCTAGAAATATGTAAAGAGTTTTTTAACAGATAACTATTGCATTAAAAAAGATATGTGCTAAAGTAGACATATGGACAAATCATATATAATTACACAAAAAAAAAGAAAAAGGGAGAGCTAAAAATTCACCTTTTTTTCTACTGTAGCCCTTCACAAAGCCCATGTTTTGTTGTTGCTGTTGTTATTTTGAACATAATGTTTTTATCTTCATAGTCTTACAAGGAAGGTAGTATTTTTCCTTTTTTTTTTTTTTAAGATAGAAAACTGAGTATCAGAGAGATTAACTTTCCTAAGATCAAATGGAGATAATAGCAGAGCCGGAGTCCCATCTAGGCTATCTTTCCTTACAGGTGACTGCATGGGCAACCAGAAAAGGATTTGAAGGAAAAGTGAGGCATAAGAATGGTCTTCAGATGCTACTTATTAGGTGGTCAGAAAGAGAAGAGCATTCTAGGTAGACAGAACAGCAGCAGCAAAGAGATGGTTTAAAATAAAAGGGCACATTTAGGTTAAAGAAATGAGGAAAAATTTGTACAGCTGACAAGCAAGCATTAATTCTTACTAAATCGTAATGTGTAGTGGAGTGGGGTGACGTGTGCTTTATTGAGCTGTTGATTTAATAAGTAATATGATACTAGAGTAAGCTGTTTCCATAAAGAGACAAATGACTTCTATATTTTTAGAGTTTCCAGTCACTATATTGTCAACAGAGTATGCCAGGAGAGCACAAGGGAGGATTTCAGTCTCCTGGAACATTTCATAAACTCTTCTTTAAATGCATCTTGTCTGCAGGGTCCACAGCAAAATTGAAAGAAAGTAATTTATTTTCCAAAGTCTTATTGCTATTTAGAAGAAGTCTGATGCAAAACATCAAAATGAATCTCCAAACAAAGTGCTCTCTCATTATATTTGTTTATTGCTACAAAGTTAAAAGTTTCATTCAGAATTACAACATGCAGTGCAACACCACAGGGAATACCTATAGGCATCCTTGTTGTAAAGTGATTGTATCACCCTTAGGGCTCTATGCAGTGATTATAACTTACATTTAACACTACTTTAAGGTTAAAGTCTAGTGAAATAAAGATGTAATAACATTTTAAAACAATAGAGCTCATACATTGAAAAACAGTAAGTTATGGTTTTCCAGGAAAGGGAGGCTGAAGAGTATTTTAGCAATGGAACGGGGTTGCTAAAGCAGAAAGAGTTGGTGTAGAGCTATGTGAGGCATGGATGGAGTGCCTGCTAGCCATTCTAGGCCTACAACCTTTCTCCGTAAAGGGCCAGATAGTAAATATCTCAGGCTTTGCTGGACAAATGGTCTCTCTTGCGACTGTTTAACTCTGCTTTTATAGCACAAAAGCCTCCACAGACAAACAGTCATGGCTATGCTTCAATACTTAAAAAAATAATAGCAGGCCATAGTGTGCCGATCTTTGTTCTAAGCCAATTAAAACCTCATCTGATGCATATGCCCCATTCATAGCATTGTGGTGTGTTGTACATTAATGCATCTTAAGGAAGGATGCCTTTAACCATTCACTTTCTTATATAATTCCTTTTTCTATTGATTCTGGGTTTAACTATTTAATTTAGTTTGTTCAATGGGATTTCAGCAAATGTGGCATCAACAGAAGCTAAATAAGTAGTCGTGCATCAGTACTTGCCTTCCTGGAACTCACCTGTCACATGTTAAGGAGCCTAGTCTAGACTACTCTATAATGAGTTACCACATGGATAGAGATGCCCAACCAAAGTGCAACTTAAGTCTAGACAAGTTCTTAAGACCATCTTAGACCCTCTAGCCTCAGTTGAGCCTCCAGATGCTATAGCTACATGAGTGAACCCATAAAAGACCAGCAGAATAATTGCCTTTCTGAGTTCAGCCAGTCCACAGAATTTTGAGAAAAAATCCCACTAAGTTTTGAGGCAACTTGTTGTATAGCAACAGATAACTGATAAATTAACTTCTACCATTTATGAGCATCACATTTCATGATACTCTTAAAAATCAGGTATGCAGTATGAAATTTGAAACTAGTAGACTGGGATTTGAATTTAGGGACTCAGCATCACCAATGCTATGACCTAAAGTTAGACTCACACCTGTTTGCCTCTCACTTTGCTCATCTGAAAAATGAAGATATTAACAGCACACATAGCTGCCATCTTCCCTGTGATCATCTTTAAAGTGGCACCTGACATGGATCAGAAAATGTGCTGGATGCCTTACGGTTCATATCACTAATTTTCAGAATTACCACTTAAATATAAGAGTTTATGTAAGTGTGTAAGTGTTTATATAAGTATATAAGTGTTTATGATGTAAGTATATAAGAATTTATATAAGCGTGTATTTTAAATATTGCCTAATTTTGCCATAGTTCCTTTCAAAGTGGTTCCAACAATTTGTATTATAGCCAGCAATGTGATTCTCCAAATATTCTTCTTTTCTATATATCATAACCATTTTGAAAATGTACCATACTGATAATTAAAAATGGTATATTGGGATTTTAATTTGCATTTATTTAAATTTATTAACATCCTTAGACATATTTATATGACATTTTAATTTACTTTTCAATGAATTCACTTTTGAGATCCTCAATTTTTTTTCTAAGTGTCTAAGAGTTTAAAAATAGATATTTAAGTAAATTAGCCCTTTGCCATCTGATATGATTTGGCTGTGTCCCTCCCCACCAAATCTCGTCTTGAGTTGTAGTTCCCATAATCCCCACGTGTCATGGGTGGGACCAGGTAGAGATAATTGAATCAAGGGCGCAGTTTCCCCATTCTGTTCTCGTAATAGTGAGTTAATTCTCACAAGATCTGATGGTTTTATAAGGGGCTTCGCCTTCACTGGGCACTAATTCTTCTCTCTTCTGCTGCCTTGTGAAGAAGGACGTGTTTGCCTCCCCTTCACCATGATAAAGTTTCCTGAGGCCTCCCTAGCCATGTTGAACTGTGAGTCAATTAAACCTCTTTTGTTTATAAATTACTCAGTCTCAGGCAGCTCTTTATAGCAATATGAGAACAGACTAATATACCATCTATGTGGAAAATAACTTTTGACACGTGATGTTTGTGTTGGACTTAACATTTTGTCCATTTGAGGATGCAGAATATATTAATTGTTTTATGTAGTCAAATTTAGCAATGTATCTATCATTTTGTGCGTTTTGGCTGTATTACTCAGAGAGGCCTTTCTCATCAATATTCTCAATATTTTATTTTTTTATATCATTTAGTATTTTGATCCTTAATACTTAAGTATTTTATTTATTGAGTATTTTTCACATAAGAAACAAAAGAAGGGCTGGCACTGGGACTCACAGCAGTGATCCCAGTGATTTGGGGGACCGAGGTAGGAGGATTGCTGAGGCTAGGAGTTTGAGGCCAGCCAGCCTGGGCAGCAAGCATGACCCCATCGGAAGGGAGGAAGGGAGGAAGGGAGGAAGGGAGGAAGGGAAGGAGGGAGGGAGGGAGAAGGGGGAGAAAAAGGAAGGAAAAGGAAGGAAAGGCCAGACACAGGGGCATACACCTGTAGGCTCAGCTACTCAGGAGTCGAAGGCAGGAGGACTGCTTAAGCCCAGGAGTTCAAGGTTGCTGTGAGCTGTGATTGCACAGCTGTACTCCAGCCTCGAAGACAGAGCAAAACCTTGTCTCCTTGTCTCTAACCAAAAAACAAAGGAAGAAAAAAAAACGGGAAGGAAACAATAAGAAATATTAGGGTTATGGTGTTTAATTTATTTATTTTGGGGATTTTTTAGCTCTCCTTGCTATGCCTGCCACCACAGATTGCAGCTAGTAATTTTGATGCTATTCATTCTTTCTCCACTTCTCATACTTAGCTGGGAATGTTTTAGAATTTGATAGTCTATCCTAATGATCTGTCTCTCTCAAGGCCTGAAATATAAAATTATTCTAACTGCTGGAGTTTGGTCACACATTTTGATAGCTAATATGCTTGTCTTAAATTTTTTCCTTCAAACTTTAAATGCTAATGTCACATATAGATTTTCCCATATAAACTTTGGAATCAAATCACCTAGTTTCAGGAAAAAATAAATGTTTTTTCTTTTTTATTGTATCACATTAGGTTCACTGATTCGTTTAGAGAGAAATATCATTTTTACAATTCCAACTCTTGCTATCCAGTCATAAAATATGTCCTTCCATTTATTCATGTCTTCTCCTATGTTCCTCAAAAGAGTCCTAAATTTTATTCATGTGTTTTCTGAATCCCTGAAGTTCCACAGGTATTTAATTGTCTGCTACTGTTGCTGTTGCAATCCCTGTTGTTGCTGAAATGTGTTCTTTGTATGATATATCCTAGCTTGTTATCATTTGTGTAAAGGGACACCATCGAGTCATTATTTGCCAGTGACATTACTCAGTATTATTATCATTACTAATGTTTTTCTTAATTTCATAACAGGTGAGTTGGAAGTAATTAAAATGTACTGTTTCTACTTCCTCTCAACACGGTAATCCTGCTGGTTGCTGGTTCAGTGCTAAACACTGAACTCTGGGACTAGACTCCCTGTGCTTAAAATCCTTACTTTATATTTAAGTTTCTTGACTTCTCTATGGTTCAGTTTTCTCATCTGTAAAATGGAGATAATAGTACCTTCTTCATAGGGGTGCCAGAGTACTAAGCAAGTTAATGTATGTAACATATTTAGACCAATGTTTTATGGTTAATAAAGACTGAACTGGTGTTGTCTCTCTCTTTACTATCTCTGGTACTCAGTTTCATCAGTATCACAGCAATAGGAATGCCCACTCTGATTTGCCTTTGAAGGGCAATTTAACAGTTTTGTGGTGTGGTGTAAATGAAAGTGCTTTGCAAATTGGCACTATAAAAATGCAAGATGATTGTAAACTGCCAGAACACAAGTGCGTTTTTTTTTTTATTATTATTATTTAGCTAGCATTTACTATGTCCTGGTAGAATTCGAGAAAAATGTAAAACCCAGATTCAGGTTTTGTCTCATTTATTAAGAAGTTTTTCATTTTGTCTTCCATGGGATTAAATCTAGATGTGAGATCCAGATCGCTGACTCGCAGTTCTTTCTCTACATAGTGCCGGAGAGAAATACTGATGAGGATTATTTTTGTGAACAGACCAAGTGTCCCTTTACTGTAGTCCGGTTTTGTATGCAGAGCTGGAAGGAAACATACATTGTTAATAATACTTAAGAGATCTTAGTATCTATCTCATGCCAGACACTCTGCTAATTATTCACTACACTTTCTATTACACACAAAATTTAGTAAGTAGGACATATTATCATCTGTAGTCCACAGATAAGTTTACTGTATTAGAAAGTTTCAATAAAGTAACCAGACTCATACAATTGAAAGGTAGAAACTGGAATCTCAGTCTTCTGAATCCAGGGTCTGTACTCTTACATACTTCTTTGGACTAGGACAGGTGTGGTGTGGCTTTTCTGCCTTCATTTCCCAAGCCATTTCTCCTTTTCCCTTTAGAAATTTAGTACCTATGGTATCTATTCTGAATATAAGTATTTGGTCTTCAGAAATAATCTGGCATTGGTCATTTATATCTGAATATCAAGTGCAATCTGGTAACTTTTCACAGGATGAGAAGAAGGGAAAGGAGAATTAGCAATTACCGATCCTATGGCATTCATTTCATTGCCTCTTAGAGGTAAGTTTTTCCAGTTGACTTTATCATTACAAATAAAGACACTGAGACTCGCAGTTAATAAGTCATTTGCTCAGTGTCACACAGCTCAGTTCTGTGACAATGACTTAGATTTAAGTCACCGAGACTTAATTTTCTCTGAAAAATTGAGAGTGGTGTGTCCTGTTAAAGGAATGTTAGATGTTAGAGTTTCTCATTTGCCTTTCTGAGAGCAAAATAGAATAAGCCAGATTGCATTAGATGGCCACCTCAACTTGGTTCTTGCTGCCCCTTTCAATGTCTTGTAGATTCGAATGCTTAGCAGTTAAGAAGCATGTGCTGCATTGACCTTATATTAGAGGTATAAAAGCAAGAGATGGTCAAAACACTGATCTGCAGGTTGGAAGAACATTCACATTAGACTTATCCCACTTGTCCCTGGAATCCTGAGAAAATGCACAACATTAAAGGAAATTTGTGAGTGGTAAAATACATAGAACAAAAAGTTGTAATTCAACACATTATACTTCAATTATTGGCAGAAATTTTCCTTACTAGGATTTTATGACTACAATTTTATCAATCATCATCATAAATAGGGTACTCTGTGATAACAATAATGATAATATTGACAGAGTAATAATAATGATAATGTTGACAGAGGGTTTACTTGAGTCTGAGCACCATTTTTAATATTTTATATTCATCAAATTGCTTAATATTTCCAGCATGAAGAAATAGAGGCTATTATGATTCCCTTCATTTATATTATTAGGTAAAGAAACTGAAACACAGTGAGATTGTGTAACTGGCCCTAAGTCACTTGGCTCGTTAGCTGGAATTTGTGATCAGCCTGGTTTCAGAGCCAACTATTATGCCATATACCTACTTTTTCAAAATGGCTTTAGTCTGTTTTGTTGTTGAAGGTGATGATATTGTTGTGATTTTTAGTACTCATTGTAAACATTCCTTAAGTCCTGGAATGCAAAAAAAAAAAAAAATTAACTCAATTAAATATAAGTTATCAATTACATAGTGTAGGTTGTTTTCCATTTTTGTATATTGTTCTGTCATTGTCTTACTACTATTTTAATTTCGTAACTTTTCTTTGTAAGTTCCTGTCTTTTTGTAATGTATACTAATACATAATAATGATTATGCTTAAGTGCTTGCAAAATTCACCATTTGGTGTTGCGCTCTTTTATTCCTTTTTATTGTATTTTATAGGGTTCTTTGCTTTAAATTCTTCTTGAACTGAATTTATTACAGTTAATATCACATAGTCCTTGCATTCTTAATCTTTGTGCTTGCCTGTATGAACGTAATAATTTTCTTACTAAAATTTATTTATATCTATTCAAGATGCATAATTTTTTAACTTGCAGTTTGCATTTTTGAAGGGAGGGTAATATTCTCCTTTTATTCAATTAGGAAGTAATCTATACAACAGGGCACAATGTTTTTAAGTATATACATTGATAAATTTTGTTAAATACATAGCTTTGCATGACCAAAACCTACATTAAGGTATGTAACATCCAACCCCCCAAAAGTGCCTTTGAGCCTCTTTCCAATCATACATCCTAAGGCAACCTCTGTTTTGACTTATCTTCTTATACATTAGTTTTGCATGTTCTTTAACTTTTTGTTAAATAGCATCATACTTTAGCACCATATTTACACACATTTTTATGTGTGGATTCTTTTTGCTCACCACAATGTTTCTTAAGTTCATTTATGTAGCTGTGCATGTCAGTAGATTGTAATTTTAAGTGTTTTACATGTTTTTTTTTTTACTTAATAGTGTTTCATTGTAGAAATATACCACCAGGTTTTAATCTGTTCATTTTCTGATGGGCATTTGGATTATTGCCAGTTCTTGGCTGTTAAGATTACAACACAATGAAAATTCTTATGTAAGTAAGGCTTTTTGTGATTACGTGCTTTTATTTCTACTGAGAAATTACAACAGAATGGAATTCCTGGGACATAGGTACAGTCGTCCCTCAGTATACTCAGGGTGTTGGTTTTAGGAGCCCCCAGGTACACAATAATCAGTACCTATGCAAGTCCTATATTTTAGTTCAGAGTTTGGTTGAAAAAAATCTGTGTGTAGTAGATCCATACAGTTCAGACCTGTGTTATTTATGGGTAAACTGTCATTGAATGTTTTACTAGCGATTTCCAAGCAATTTTTAAAAGTGGTTGTACTTTTCACCTCCCGCCATTAACACTTGCAAGGCAAGTGGCTCCACATCCTCTTTAACGTCTGTCCCGTATTTCCTAGTTGTTATTTTTTACTACTCTATGTATGAAATCATTTATTTCTGTGTTTTCAATTTGCATCTTTCTGATGACTAAGCATGTTGAACATTTTTCTCATAGATTCATTGAACAGTACTGTATATTCTTATCGAAGATATATTCAAGTATTTGACCCTATGTTCCCTTACCTGTGTTGTATGTTGTAGTGGACCTGAAAGACATGCCATCTAGATCCCGCGTTAAGAGAGGATATTGGATACATGCGGGTTTGATTCAGCTGCAGAGAGCTGTCTGGTAAAAGGACACATCCTTCCTGTGGATGGCCTATATCCAAAGATTGATAAAAGGGATTTAAAGATGTGCCCATTTTAGCTCAATTCAGACAACAACTCTGAACCAAATAGGCTTCGGAGTTGCCCTTCAGATTGGCTGAAGCTCGTTAGGCCTGCATCATAGTTTGGCTTCTTCTTTTGCAAAATATTTCTGTCTCTTCTTCCTTTTCTCAGGACGTTGATCCCTAACATATATTTGCATATTAAAATATCAATCTTAGTATCTGTGTCTTAAAAAAAAATCACAGTTATTTTTACTGTGAGATGTTTGAGAAATTAAGTGTGAAGATAAGGATTAGTTAAAAATTATTTATCACCAGTCTGGTCATGTAGACTCATCACTGTTGGTCAGTATAGTACAGACACATCTTGGTACTAGGTAGTGTCAAACTGGGACCAGGCACCCAAAGTTTGACAGTGCGAGTAACTGAACTCTGGAGGAAATAAAACACTAAATCCATGCAATTCTGGTATGCTAAGGTTAAGACTTTGGATCAAAAATAATGGGGACATTGAGTGAGTGTCCTTTAAAATTTTTAAAGTTCAAACTCCAAGCCTGCGGAAGTGGCTCATACTTTTCTATTAATATCTAGCACATCCTCATTATAAAATGATCAGGAAAAGGCTTTTACTTCTAACATTTCTGTATCCCCTTTAGAATCTACCCCACTACCCTTCCTGGCTCCTAGGCAAGCCACAACTGACAGTAGCAAAGTCATTGCAAAACTTGGCTCACTGACCAAAATGGGGTTATTAGGGCCCCCAAATAATAAAGACTATATGGTGACACTTAACTTCCAGAACTTAGATAGTTGAAACTATCATAATGAGAGGTAGGGTTGAAGTGGAAGAAAAATGGACTGACCTACACAGACTTATGGGGATGTTTAAAAAAACACAGTTTCTAAGGACAAAATAGATGAGTTGCCAACAAACAATACTCAACTTGTAACATTAGAAAATAATTACAGGCCTGGCACAGTGGCTCACGCCTGTAATCCCAGCACTTTGGAAGGCTGAGGCGGATGGATCATGAGATCAAGAGATTGAGACCATCCTGGCCAACATGGTGAAACCCCATGTCTGCTTAAAGATACAAAAATGAGCTGGGTGTGGCAGTGCACGCCTTTAGTCCCAGCTACTTGGGAGGCTAAGGCAGGAGAATTGCGTGAACCCGGGAGGCAGAAGTTGCAGTGAGCCAAGATTGCGCCACTGCACTCCAGCCTGGTGACAGAGGGAGAATTCATCTGAAAAAAAAAGAAAAAGAAAAAGAAATACAAAGGATGTCCAGAAGGGTGAGGACAGTCACCTCAATTAAAAAAAATGTCACGAGCCTTTGGCAAATAGCCTCCAGAATTGTTAGTAATACTTTTCTGGTTTTTATAAGCAAACTGGTCTGTGGTAATTTGTTATAGCAGCCCAAACAGTCAAGACACCCTTGCGGTCAAGAGAATGGATCAAAAACAAATTGCATGTCAAGTGAGATGGCTGAAATCAGTGCCTCCCTTAAAGTACTAATGGATGCAGAAGTTGTGGGCCCTGACACATATCCATGTAATTTGTAAGTCTGGCCCTTGCACAGTGCAGATGGATCCTGGAGCATGCAGTTATCTGTGAATGTTACCTTATAGATCAAATAGGACTTTGCACACATGATTAAGTTAATAATTTTGAAATGAGAGATTTTCCTAAATTGTACTGATAAGTCCAATGTAATTGCGATAATCCTTATATAAGGAATACACGAGGAGCTAGAGAGGGGGAGGAAGACTATATTGAGGGAAGCATAGACAAGGTAGTAGCTTTGAAGATGAAGGAAGGGGCTACAAGCCAAGCAGTACAGGCAAAAGCTGAAAAAGGCAAGGAAAGGGATCTACCTCCAAAAGCCTCCATACGAAACCATCTCTTCCAGCACTTTGACATTAGTCCAGTGAAATTGGACTTGATTTCAGACTTTCGACACCCAGAAGTGTAAGATAATAAATTTGTGCTATTATAAGCCAGTATGTGTACTTCAATTTGTTACAGCAGCCACTGGAAACTAATACACGATTTACTTTTGGCACTTTAAAGATGCTATTCCACTTTCAAGACTCTGGATAATGAAAAATACGTCAACTTTTGCATCCTTGTTCATGGTACAAAATGTCTTTTCCTCTAGCTGCTTTTATATTTTGTTTCTTTATTTTGGTTTTCAGAAGTCTGACTATTAAATTCATTAATATTTTATTTCTGTATTATATTAGTTCGTTCTCACCCTGCTAATAAAGACAAACCTGAGACTGGGTGATTTGTAATGGAAAGGGGTTTAATGGACTCATAGTTCCACGTGGCTGGGGAGGCCTCACAATCACGGCAGAAGGCAAAGGAGAAGTAAAGGCACGTCTTACGTGGCGGGAGGCAAGAGAGCTTGTGCAGGGGAACTCCCATTTATAAAACCACCAGGTCCCTTGAGACTTGCTCACTATCACAAGAACAGTATTGGGGAATTGGCCTCCATGATTCAGTTACCTCCACCTGGCCCTGCCTTTGATATATGGGGATTATTACAGTTCAATGTGTGATTTGGCCAGGGGGCAGGGGGACACAGAACCAAACCATATCATCTGTGTTTATCCTGCCTGGCATTCACTGATCTATAGATTAGTGGTTTCAATAACATTAGGAATATTTCACTCAATATTTTTTGAAATATATTTGCTTGCACTATTTTCTCTTTTACTCCTTTATGAAACCCGAATTTCATAGGTATTACAATGTTTAATACTATTTTATAATTCATCAAAATTCTGCCAGTTTTAAAAATCACTTTTCTTTTGATTAATTTTGATTACGTTGACTTCCTGTTCACAAATTCTTTTTTATACATTGTATAATTAACCATTACTGTTGTTACTACTGTTTTCTTTTTTTAATTTCAGCTATCACGTGTTTTACTTCCAGGAGCTTCGTTTAGTTATTAAGGCTTTTATTTAAAAAAAAAAAATCAGTTTGACATTCCTCATATTTTTCTGCAAATTCTTGACTAACTTTTTCTTCAAATTTTTAACATGTTTGACATAGTTACTTGAAAGTTCTTGTCTTCTTATTTCAACATTTAGGATATATAGAGATCTATTTTTACTGACTAATTTTCTCCTGACCATAGGTCATATTTTTCTTCTCTTCTGAATTCCTAGCAGTATTTTGTTCTGTGCTGGTATTCCGAATCATATACTGAAATATTTGAAGTTCTTTTATCTTCCTTTGTAGAATGCTGGATGTGGTTCTAGTGGGCAGTTAAATTATGGAAGGATTGTCTTGGTCCTGTGGTAACTTGGGTTTAGGCTTTTGAGCGCTATTTCAATCTTTCCTTGGTGCTGGGATTTAATGCCTAGGCTTAGGATGTTCTTACTCCAAAATCATGGTGCTTCTGGAATTTCAGTGGAAAGCTAAAGGGATTTATCAAAACCCTCTCCAAAGCACTTGGACAAAGCACAAAGGATGGCTTTTACTAATTGTGCTCGACCCTTATAGTCTCTTAGTTGTTGCTTTCAGCTGTATTCCTGGGATTCATTACCTGCACACACACATTTCTGGAGTCAAATAAGAATTAAGATGAATTTCTGTACAGATTTTGGAGCAGCTCCTTCTACAACATCTTTCTGGTATACCCTCCCTGAATTTCTAGCTGCTTTAGTAATCCCAAAATCTAACCCCTTAATTCTTTGTCCTAATAAGACTATACTTTCTGCTTGAGCTCTCTTATCCTTGAACTTTCTGGACTGGAGTGTACCCTCAGAAGGAATTCAAGCTTAAAATAAAAATAAGAAGAAAAAAAAACAACCCCACCCCAAAGCCTCAAATAGCCTTTTAAACCCATCCACCCTCATTAAGAACATTTTCTAGCTCTCTCACTGATGCAAACATTAACACTGGCTTAGTTTTGCGTGTGATAAGGTCATTTCAGAGCATATTCCATCAGAAAACCCCATCAACTTCTCTATCACATGGTTCAGCTTCTCTGTTTAGCATGCCACAGAAGCTAGTTATAAATAATCTCTGGCTTCTTTGATCATCTCCCCTTAGGAATAGTACAGGAAACTCCATATCACCCTGTGGTCTGCATAACCTTTACTTTCTAGTTCTGTAGCATATTTATGATTATACTCAAAACATTTGACTCATAATGTGTATATGATCAAATACAATTTCTCCCTCTACAGAGAAATAAGTTATTCCATAAAACTAGGATTTTTCATAGAAATTCATGTTTGTGTGAGAGGTGGGGAACACATTAAGAAACTAGTATTTGGCCAGGTGCAGTGGCTCATGCCTGTAACCCCAGCACTCTGGGAGGCCAAGGCAGGGGGATCACCTAAGGTCAGGAGTGCAAGACCAGCCTGGCCAATGTGGTGAAACCTAGTCTCTACTAAAAGTACAAAAATTAGCTGGGTGTGGTAGTGGTGGCCAATAATCCCAACTACTTGGGAGGCTGAGGCAGGAGAAGTGCTTGAACCCCCAGGAGACTGAGGTTGCAGTGAGCTGAGATCTTGCCATTGCACTCCAGCCTGTGTGACAAGAGCGAAACTCCATCTCAAAAAAAGAAAAAAACAAAAAACAAAAAAGAAACTAGTATTTAACTTCCTTATTTAAATTCTTCTATCTAATTTTAGGAACCAGTTGCTAAAGATAATCTGTACTGTAATAAGCATAATAATAGTAGTGATAGATAAGCTATTGCTATAAATAAAAATAGTGATAAAAGGATTAGATTTAGCCTCGCAAATTTAAATCTAATAAGACCATTAATATTAATAAAAGCAGCTAATGTTTATTGGGTGTTTACAGTGCTCTAAAAATTTTATTTAACTAAATCTCTTATTAAGCCTGTGAAATCATGAGATTTATAAAAACATTAAAATATCATTTAGTTCATTTCTGCAAATATAAAAAAAAGAGTATGACACAGTAGTCTCACACATCTTATCACCCATTTATCTACTAAACTTTTGTTAAATATACTGATTCTTGTATATACAGGGTAGAATAAAGCATTCCTGATGTCCTCTGTAATGACAGACTGAAATATAAACAAGTATATTACAATGGAGCATGTTATGCACAATTGCATACACAGTATAAAAGTCATACAGACAAACCAGGAAAAACTGGTTGAAATGTTGAACTTTTCAGAAAAGAAGAATTAAAATAGTCAGTGAATGTTTCCTGAAGTAGATAAGTGTCACAGATCAATTCATGTTCAAAAATACATAAATACATCTACTTTCTCTCCCTTCCCTTACCCTCATGTGCACGAAGTGCACCTTGATCTTGTGTTTGGCTAGCTGGATTTGCTCTGGCCAATGGACATTAGCAGAGGTGACCCAAAGAGAAGCGTAAATACCGTTGAATGGTTAAGTTTACTTCCTGGAGCTCCTGAGTTTCATTACGAAAAGAACATGCTTCAGTTAATCATAATCTAAAAATGATGTGGAACAGTGCTGAGCCCAACCTGCATCTTGGTGGCAAACCCAGCTAGTTAAGCCTGAATTAACCAAGTCCCAGTGGACTGGCAAATGTGTGAGACTAAATACTTTTGATGTATCCCACCGATACTTTGTGGCTATCCGTTTTATAGCAAAATCTGACTGATAGGGTAAACCAGTAGATTAATGCTCTTCATCACAAAACATATTTAATTCAATATATCTATTATCTTGCAAAGATTTCAGTTGAACCCTTATCAGGCTATTAGTTCCATCCCATTATTGGAACTAATACATATTGTGTATTTTCCTATTATGTACATGACTTACCTCTGTAATTATATAATGTTTTATTTCTTCCTAGAGTAAAGGGAGATACTAAAACTTCTCACCTAGATACAGAGTTGCATGTTTTTTTTTTCCATCTATAATAAGCAGGGGTAAGAAAAAATGTAAACAAATATATGAGAATACATAATCAGCAAAATATCTTCTTTTGTGTCAAGTTTAATTTACACTGAAAAACTCAGCAATTGGCTCTTACAAGATCTGATCACTATGCATACTTTCAAGCTATCACTTGTGCTTAATACAGAAAATACTTAAGGAAATAAAAGTAACATTTTGTTAATACAACTCATATTTTTAGTGTGAGCACATGCTATTTTAAAATGGTTTATTCTGACAGATTCTTATTTTCGAAAAGCAGCTAAAAATGCCAAGGGAGATAATAAATGAATTTACCTCCCTTCACCTATCTCTTTTTGACCTTTATCAAAGTCCACTTTCTTCTCCTTTGTCTCCCTCAACCAAGAAAAAAAATCCGAAGAACAAAAAAAAAGGAACCTTCTCTGATGATGAAACAATAACTAATTGCACTATTAAGTAACCTACACAAACCTGGTGGAAAAAGGTGAGAGAAAAGATATTTCCTTGAGAAATATTCCCAAAGGTTTGATATTAATCAAAGTACGTGTGATTCAGAGAAAGAAGAAGAAAGACCTGAGGAAAGATAGGCCGTAAGGAGGCTTCATGGGCAGCACCCTGAGAATTTTTAAGTGTTTTAAGAATATATTCTCTTGGATGTTATATCCCATTAATCAAGTCACATGAATGCCTTATAAATTAACACCAGAATTGTGTTAGCTTTGAGGAAGATAGCCAACCAAAAGCTCCTAGCACTCTTTCCCTACACACATACACACCAATGAATAAGCAGCTGCATTTTAATCAAAATAACTAACAGTACTTTAGAAGAGCAAAGAAGCAGCAAAAATCCTGTAAAGCACAGAAACCCAAGACGGCTTCATAGAGGAGAGCACACCTTGCCTCTGCCACTCTACCCCCCAATTCTGGAGCAGCCAAAACCAGGAGGAACTCCTTTTCCTTAAGGGGTAAGCAAGAAGATACCGTCAGCCCCCATAGCCACTGTGGACATTTACAGTCTTCATCACTGGAGACTGCTGTAGTCCCCACAGGCTCTGAGCCCAGCAAAGGGAGCTCTCCAGAGCCTACAGACAAAGCTGCTCCCAGAGAGGTCAACACTGCACCCCATGCCCTCCCCACCGCCTGTAGTACTACTGCACTGCACCACCATCTTTGGACTAGAGTCACTGCTAGAGTGTGTCCTGCTCCAGGAGTGAGTGGTAATTGCACTTTCTATTTATGAGACCTTCCACCAATGCAAGATGCCCACCTGGTGTCATGCCATCTCTGAACCAAGCTGCTGCTATGCCTTATCCCCTAGGACCAAGACACTACAGAGCTACTCCATCTTTTTCTCCAGTCTCTGGTGAACCCTCCATTTAGGGCCAAGCTGAAGTCACACTGTGCTTCCCAGTGACCTCAGGTTTCTGGCACACTAGAGCAGTCATGCCTCCTGGTACCACTGCTGACAATGTGCCCCAGCTCCCAGGGATCTACAGGCTTCATTTACCTATGTCGCCACACTTTCTTGAGCCGAGCAGAGGTGCCTTACATCCCAGAGAACTGGAACCTTGGCTAAGCTGTGCCACTCCACCTTCCAGGCCAAACAGCCATAGTGCCATGCCTACATAGAACTGGACTAGCCCCCTGAGGTCAAGCTGTATACATGCCTTGCCTTTCTGGGAAGCAGAATAATCACTGTTTTTCTCCCCCCACCCCCCTTGGGCCCAAGCCATGTCTTGAGATTTCTGGGTCCTTCCAGTGGTTTTATCTTGCCTCACAGAGCAAAGGATACTACTGTGTCCTCCCATTCCAGGATCCACATTTACAACTTTGTGGTACCTCATCCCCTGGAGCCCAAGTAGTATTGTTTGTTCGTGGTCTCCAATTGCAGCTGTGCATTGCTCTCTGAGGCCCCAACCTCTAAAGCACCCCTTCTTCTTCAGAGTCAACGCCAGTGTTGTGGCCTTCCTGCCAGGGACAGAACCACAGTTACGTCATAACTCCCTGGGCCCAAGCTGCTGGGGTATGCCTCAGAGCAATAAATCTTGGCTTACTGGAAAAGCAGCATCCACTCCGGGCTTAGTTAGTGAACCTGTGCCTCATGTTCCAGGTGTTACAGGAGTTTCGCAAGACCCTGAGACCAGGAAACTGGCACCACAGTTTCTCTGAACACCTGAGCCCTGGATCCCAGTGCCTCTGTAGCTGCTTGTGGGCCATGCCAACCCCAAACCCAAGAAAAATCCATTCAACTATGAGTTCCAGTTATGAACCTTGAAAAAAGATTAGACGAATTGCTAACTAGAATAACCAGTTTAGAGAAGAACATAAATGACCTGATGGAGCTGAAAATCACAGCAGGAGAACTTTGTGAA
The DNA here is from genome assembly GCF_037993035.2 of Macaca fascicularis. NCBI lineage: Eukaryota > Metazoa > Chordata > Mammalia > Primates > Cercopithecidae > Macaca > Macaca fascicularis. Next base: position 11,131,466 of record NC_088379.1, on the reverse strand, counting down.
GCACAAGTACCAATAGCCGAATCAAGCAAGTGGAGGAAATGGTATCAGATATTGAAGAACAACTCAATGAAATAAAGTGGGAAGATTAGAGAAAAAAGAGTGAAAAGAAACACACAAAGCCTCCAAGAAATATGGGACTATGTGAAAAGATCAAATCTACGTTTGATTGGTGTACCTGAAACTGATGGGGAGAATGGAACCAAGTTGGAAAATGTTCTTCAGGATATTATCCAGGAGAACTTCCCCAACCTAGCAAGGCAGGCCAACATTCAAATTCAGGAAATGCAGAGAACACCACAAAATACTCCTTGAGTAGAGCAACGCCAAGACTCATAACTGTCAGACTCACCAAGGGTGAAATGTAGGAAAAAATGTTAAGGGCAGCCAGAGAAAAATGTCAGGTTACCCAAAAAGGGAAGCCCATCAGACTAACAGTGGTTATCTCGTCAGAAACCCTACAAGCCAGAAGAGAGTGGGGGCCAATATTCAATATTCTTAAAGAAAAGAATTTTCAACCCAGAATTTCATATCCAGCCAAACTAAGCTTCAAAAGTGAAGGAGAAACAAAAATCTCGAGAGCGAGAGCAAGAGAGAGAGAGAGAGAGAGAGAGAGCGCGCCATAGACCAGTGGAGCAAAACATGGAGCACAGAAATAAATCCAAATATTTATGGTCAACTAATTTTTGACAAGGGCACCAACAGGACACAATGAGAAAAGGATAGTCTTTTCAATAAATGGTGCTATATGCATGAGAGTAAAATTGGACCCTTATCTTACAAGATACACAAAAATGAACTCAAAATAAATGAAAGTCCTAAATGTGAGACCAGAAACTATAAAACTGCTAGAAGACAACATAGAGCAAAATCTCCTAGACATTGGCCTTGGGAATGGCTTCTTCAATATCACACTAAAAGCTCAGACCACAAAAGCAAAAATGAAAAAATGGGACTAAAAATTTCTGCACAGCAAAATAAATAATAAATAAGATGAAACAGCAAACTATGAATTGTGAAAGAGTTGGAAACTATGTATCTGATAAAGAATATCCAACATTTGTAAAGAACTCGTACAGATCAATAGTATAAAAAAAATTCATTAAACAATCAGTAAAAGGCCTGAATAGATATTTTCTTTTTCAAAATGTATATTGAAATGGCCAACAGGTAGATACAAAGGTGCTCAACATAATTAATTACCGGGGAACTGCAAATCAAAACCTCTATGAGATACTGATACGGGAGCAGGACAAGAAAGTGCTGGGAGAAGAAGGGTGGGTCCCTGACTAGGGCTCCACCCCCAGGGCTTGTGCCCACGAACATAGGTGAGGACAAGCATTTCTGTTTTCCTGCCCATATGTTGCATTTCCCAAGACCACCCTGGCCTGCCACGCCCCCATTCTGGCCTATAAAAACCCTGAGACCCTAGCGGGTATGCACACAAGTGACTGAATGTTGAGAGAAACACACGGGCAGAAGAAGACACAAGCAACTGGATGTCGAGAGGAACACACCGGAGTAAGAGCACAGCAACAGTTACGGGCAGATGTCGGCAAACTGGCAGGCCATCAACCAGTGGAATGATGCGGAGTTTGGCCTGAGTGGTTGGAGGGGAGTCCGGCCACTGAGAGGCCCAACTCCAGGCAAAAACCGCTTTCCCACTCCATCTCCCTTCTGGCTCCCCCATCTTCTGAGAGCTACTTCCACACCATAAAACCTTGCACTCATTCTCCAAGCCCACATGTGATTCCATTCATCCAGTATACCAAAGCAAGCCACCCTGGAATACAGAAAGCCCTCTATCCTTGCTATAAGGCAGGGGTCTAATTGAGCTAACACAGGCAGCCTACTGACAGCTAACCTGAAAGAGTGCCGTGTAACACATACCCACTGGGGCTTCAGCTGTGAACATTCACTGGTAGACACTGCCATGGGGTCGCAACCCCACAACCTGCCCGTCTTCATGCTCCCACTAGAGGTCTGTGCAGCGGGACACTGAACAAGTGAGCCACACCCCCGTCGCATGCCCTGAGAGGGGGACAAGCAAACTTTTCCCATTTCAATACCACCTCACACTTGTTAGGATGCCTATTTTCAAAAAGTCAAAGATAATAAATGTTTCTCAAGGTGTGGAAAAAAGAAAACTCTTATACATTGTTGATGAGAACGTTTATTGATACAGCCATTGTGGAACAACAGTGTGAAGGTTTCTGAAGAACTACCAGATGACTCATAAATCCTTCTTCTGGGCGTACCTTCAAAAGAAATAAAATCATCTTTATTTCAAAAGAAATAAAAATATCTGTACTTTTATGTTTATTGCAGCATTATTCACAATAGCCAAGACATGGAAACAACTATACTATAGCTAGATAGATAGATAGGTAGATCAAGATAGGTAGATAAATAGATAGATAGATTGAGATACATAGATATATTTTATATGCATATATAAACTATCTTTCTGTTTTTAAAATGTTAAGAATTTTTATCAATAAAAGATGTTGAAATTTGTCAAATGGTACTATTGCATAATTGAGACAAACGTGATTTTATGCTTTGTTCTGTTAATGTGATGTATCATGTCAATTGATGTACATATGTTAAACCAGCCTTGCATACTAGTGATCACTCACACTTGGTGATAATGTATACACATTTCGATATGTTGATGGATTTAATTAATATTTTATTGAGGATTTTTACATACGTGTTAATCAGAGAGGCCTGTAGGTTTCGAATTTTTTCTGTTCTATATTTTATATATACATATATAAACATATATGTATATTATGTATATATAAACATATATCATATATACATACATGTCTATATATATGCATGTGTGTATATATATGACTATGAAGTATAAGTGTGTGTGTGTACATAAAACTATAGAATATTATTTAGCCCTAAAAAAGAATGAGATCTTGCCATTTGCTACAATATAGGCTGGAGAACACTATGTTAAGTGAAATAAACCAGACACAGAGAAAAATCATACTGTATGATCTCCCTTCTACATAGAATCTTAAAAAAAATTGTTTATACAGATAGAAAACAAACTTGTTACCATGTTCGTGGGTTGGGGTGTGGGGAGGAAATGAGGAGATACAGATCAGAGGATCCAAATATGTAGCATGAACAAATCTAGAGATCTAACATACAACATAGGAATTCTAGGCAATAAAATTTTCCTGTATTTCTGATTCATGCTAAATGAGTGCATTGTAACTGCCTCTGCCACAAAAGCAAAGAAATGGATAATTATGTGAAGTGATGTGTATTTTAATTTGCTTCACTCTAGTAACCTTTTTACCTTGTGTATGTATCCCATAGTATAATCTTGTGTACCTTAAATACATACAATAATATTTTCCTTAAAAAAAATAAAGTTAGCATTGATTCTGACTTTCTTATTTTGGCTTGCTTAAAGGCTTTGTTTCAAGGTGGATAACAGAGTTCCAAAGGGAATGTGTGATGTTGTGGCTTGGGAGACTATCACTCCTCTTTCTCACAGTGCATATTCTTAGTATAGTAGTTCTGATTTCTGACCCAAGATATAAGTGATTTGACTCTGTCGGGACTTCCTGGTTTGGCTTTCTTCTCGGGTGCATCCTAAGCATTGGAACAGGAACTGGCAGTTAGAAGAACACAGCAAGTACTGGTTAAAGAAGGGATTATGGAGTTCCTATTAAAGCTAATGCTCTAATCTCATATTTGGAAGAATTCTTGTAGTAATAGACTAAATAGAGATTCAGGAAGCAGTGAGACTTGTTAGAGGAAAACTGTAGAAATAAAGCCAAGATAATCTGCTGACTGGTCAGTGACACAGATAGTGAAGGTGTGAAGGGATAGAGAGAAAGACCTTGTAGAGATAGCCCTATTCTCTCTGAATTTCTTCCTGGCCTTAATGCAGCTGCCTTCTCCACCAAAAAATATGTATATAAGGAATGTTTACGTGTTCATTGATCCGTTCTTTTAACCAAGTTTTTTTTTTTTTTTTGCTTTGTGTTACCTCTAAATTAGACTCCAAGAGCATGCAGTTTATTTGGTGGGTGAAGGAAACACCAGTAGCAGGGGGAGAAAGGGGACAGAGAGGAGGACATGGCCACTGCCCATTGTCAACATGAAATCATGGTGGGTGATGGGCTTAAATCCACTGAGGATTTAATAAACATAATGACCAGACCAATTTTTATACCCAAAGGCAAATTTTTATTCTTATTCTGTTGTTCATCTCAAAATATGTCTAGCCACTATTTAATATCAGCTTGTAAGGTTTTTTAAAGAAAATCAAATAAGAATTTTTTTTTATATCTCAATGATATCAATATAGAGATGCTCCAAATTTAAATATATAAATCCATGCTCATTAAGATGTCCCTAGGAATACATTAAATTTCAAAGATTAAATCTCCTTGCAAGTTAAAACCCAAAGATTTCCAAAACTAAAGAATTAATTCTACAAATTAAATGTTTTCACCTTTTCAGCTAAAAATGCAAAACAATTGTTGTTCAGGTTCTTGTTTTGCTTAGATTTAGCCAGAGGGTGGCGTTCCTGATATCTGAGCTCCCTCTTCTTGACATGGCTATAATTCCTTCATAGCACAAGAACCGATATTAATTCAATGCCAAATATTACCTTACAATCAAATGAGATTAGAGTACATATGAAATTATTACAGCACTGAAATCTGACAGCAAAATTTAGAAATAAGATTGTCTCCAGATCCAAAAACAAAATTACTTTTCCAGATCTCAGTCTTCGGTGCTGCTAAATACCTAAAAATCAGTGTTATTTGTGGGAAAGATAGTAGAAGGAGATTTTTTTTTCTCTTTTACTCTTGCCAGGATGTCAGGCAATCTATTTCAGGATTACAAAATTTATAAAGTACATCCCTTAATTCAGTCTTTAGCAGTATCCCAGTAAGAAGTTGATTTGGACAGAATGTATTTACCATATCTAAGGGGAAAAAGCATCCCATGAACACTGTTTCTCCTGGAGCAGGTGTTGGAAAATTATGACCCTAAGGAATTACCACTTTTTGGGCTGAGTGTGGTGGCTCTCGACTGTAATCCCAGCACTTTGGGAGGCCTAGGCGGGTGGATCACCTGATGTCAGGAGTTCAAGACCAGCCTGGCCAATGTGGTGAAACCCCATCTCTACTAAAAATACAAAAAATTAGCCAGGCGTGGTGGTGGGTGCCATTAATCCCAGCTACTTGGGAGGCTGAGGCAGGAGAATTGCTTGAACCCAGCAGGTGGAGGCTGCAGTGAGCCAAGATCACGCCACTGAACTCTAGTTTGGGCAACAAGAGTGAAACTCCATCTCAAAAAAAAAAAAAAAAAAAATACCACTTTTTTCGTAAATAAAGCTTTATTAGAACACAATTATACCCATTCATTTACATGTTATAGATGACTGCTTTCTTGGCTTTATATAGAGACTATATGTTGTGCTAAACCTAAAATATTTACCACCCAGCCCTTCACAGAAGGATGTGCTGAGCTCTGTCTTAGTGGCCTTAAAAATGTTGCTAAGTTTAGAAAACCGTGATGGCGGGAGCCCAGGTCCCTGGATCAGAAGCTCGGGATCACATATGTTTATTTCCTGGCATGATTATTCAAAACCTATCAGTTTCCATTTCCTTCCATGCTTCTAAAATCTCCATGTTTCTAAAATCTCAATTCTTCATTGTTCATCAACTCTTGCTAATGGCACAGCCTCTACCGTGTTTGAGGAGTGGTCTCGTGCCACTGGAGCAGCTGTCAGAAACTGGCTATGGGATAGCATGGGTCCATGAAATTCTCTTGTTCTAAGCGTTTTTCAGCTGGAGAATCTTGTTCAGCAGGTTTCAGTACTGAAGGTGCTAATTATGTTCCTGCAATGTGTGCCATTAGGGGCCTAGCAAAGAAGAATGCCTCTTCTACATGTTCTTCAAGGTACTGTCTGCCTTTTCTTTTCGGATATTCCAGGCCTCAAGAAGTGTCTCTTGCTGCTACATCTTTGATTCTTTTATTCACTAGTAGCTGCACTTCTCAAGTTGTGCCTCTCTCTGCTGTTCTACTCCTTACAGAGGGCCTGGCTGTGGTTGTAGAATTTGATCTTTTTCCTTCTCAAACACACATAAGCCTGGCACTTGTTGTCTGAATGGAACCCCTACTCTGTTTTTACTTCCCTTTTGCTTACTGCCTTGGATATTTTTGTTTTTATATATTCCTAAGTTATTAAGTTCTGAGTTGGCCAGATGTACCCAGTGTTCAAATTAATATTATTTACCACCTTGGGTTAGATAATCCCACTCAGGAGATTCTTCTCCCATAAAATAAACATCTAACACAGGCCTGGAAAATCTATTATATTTAGCATGGCTTCCCATTAGTATCCTTCACCTTTGCTTTCAGTTCTAATTTCATAAATTTCCGGAGCATCAGGACATAAGCATTATTTAAGTGCCCACTTACAACACCACAGGATCACCTTGAGGTTCACCCTGTAATTCTGTGAAGATTTCTGATTCTAATCAGTCCTTATACAATCGCCACCTTCCTTTAAGTGAGGAATGGGATCAAGTGCAGCCAACCTAGTACTGCTTACCAAAGTTTGGTACTAATAACTTAAAATGAAGCCCCCATGAGTGTTCTCAAGCAAAAGCAGGTGGCAGCCTCCTATATCTTCTTTCTTTCTTTTTTTTTTTTTTTTTTTTTTTTTGCCTTTTTTGAGACAGAGTTTCACTCTTCTCCTCCCAGGCTGGAGTGCAATGGCGTGATCTTGGCTCATTGCAACCAATGATCTTGGTTCACTGCAGTTCTCCTGCCTCAGCCTCCCAAGTAGCTGGGATTCAAGGTGGCTAACTTTTGTATTTTTAGTAGAGATGGGTTTCACCGTGTTGACCAGGCTGGACTCAAACTCCTGACCTCAGGTGATCCACCCACCTCGGCCTCCCAAAGTGCTGGGATTATAGGTGTGAGTCACCGTGTCCGTTTGCCTCCTATATTTTCTATGGCCCTAGTGCAACATGTATGTTATAGACGATTCCTTAATAGTTCAAGGTCTGTAACAGCCTGCACTCTAAAGACCTCACAATAATGACGAAAGTAAGGCTAATTTTGTTTTCTTTAAAATGCTCTTGTAGAAAAAGTGACATACTTTTAAAACTAGAATATTTTATAGAATGTTAATGAAAAGAGTCAAACTCTGTAAAATCTTTGAAGAGATTTATTCTGAGCCAAATATGAATGACCATGGTCTGTGACATAGCCCTCAGGAGATGCTGAGAACATGTGCCCGAGGTGGTTGGGATTTTATATATTGTGGGAGGCAGTGAGGGTGTGGGGGAGGGGAGACTTTCAGGTAGATTTTTAAATTTTCTGGTTGACAATTGGTTGAGTTTTTCTAAACACCTGGGATCAATGTGCTACAGAAAAGGGGTCTGGATCTAGATCACAAGAGAGGGTTCTTGGATCTTGCACAAGAAAGAATTCAGGGAGAGTCTGCAGTGCAAAGTGAAAGCAAGTTTATTAAGAAAGTAGAGGAATAAAAGAATGGCTACTCCATAGACAGAGCAGCCCTGAGGGCTGCTGGTTGCCCATTTTTATGGCTATTTCTTGATAATATGCCAAACGAGGGGTGGATTATTCATGCCTCCCCTTTTAGACTATGTAGGGTAACTTCCTGATGTTGCCATGGCATTTGTGAACTGTCACGGTGCTGGTGGGAGTGTAGCATTGAGGACGACCAGAGGTCACTCTCATCACCATTTTGGTTTTGGTGGGTTTTGGCCGGCTCCTTTACTGCAACCTGTTTTATCAGCAAGGTCTTTATGACCTGTATTTTGTGCTGACCTCCCATCTCATCCTGTGACTTAGAATGCCTTCACCATCTGGGAATGCAGCCCAATAGGCTTCAGCCTCATTTTACCCAGCTCCTATTTAAAATGGAGTTACTCTGGTTCACATGTATCTGACAATGGTACTTGGAGGTGGGGCTTTTGGGAGATTAGGTTACGAGGACAGAGAACATTTACGAATGGAATTGTTGTATTTACCATAGAGGCTTCAGAGAGCTCCTCACCCCTTCCATTATGTAAGGACACACGGTAAAGACAGCTGTCAACCAGAAAGTGGTCAGTTATCAATTATCAAATCTGCAGGTACTTAGAATTCCAAGCTTCTTCCCATTCTCATTCCCGGTTCTCATTCTCTCAGAACTGTGAGAAATAAATCTGTCATGGCCACGCAGTCTCTGATACTTGGTTATAAAAAGCTTGAACTGACTAAGACAGATGGGTTAAGTAGTGCTACAAAGTCCACTAGGCATCAAACCCAAGTATTTCCTTAAACTCTGATCCAATTCTCAAACAGTATGCTGACCCATCTCAATGAAACAGTTCAAAAAGATAAATTATAAGATAAATATTATCTGATAAGATAAATATTATCTATTCAGAAAAATTAATTATATTAATTCACTTTGGATAGTGGAATTACTTTGTGAAACAAAAAATATACACAACTGAAGTAAATTGGGCAGAACCTGGCACAATCACGATGTAGAAGAGTTATTTCTTTTTGTTTTTCTCTCTTTTCCACTTTCATTAATTATTCCTCATTCCCCACCTCACTGACCTTGCCAAAACCAAATTTTTGTCCTATATTTCCTCTCCATGGGTGATACTAAGCCACAAATTTTACAAAATTCCTATCCACGTTTGTTAATTCTACTCCTAATTCATATCCTTACCTTTGACATAAGTGGTATATCATGTTAGTTATTACTACTTTTATATAAACATTAATTTACATAAACTAATGTTCTATATTAGTTTCATGTTTTATACTCGTTTTATATATTAGTTTATGTAAATTAATATGATTATATAAAACTAGTATAGAACATACAACTTTTATGTTTTTTGTCTCCTTCTACCACATTACTTCAAGTTTATATTATCTATGACCATATACTTGTGATAACTTATCACCTGCAACACCCATGCAGCAAAATTTATTTTCTATATTACACCCAAGAAAATATTTGATGATTAGATTATGTTATAACTGCCAGAAGGCTTCTTTCTGCCTGCCGCACAAAGAAAGACCATAGCATTGCAGTAAAGAAAGAGTTTAATAGACACAAGGCTGGGCATGCCAAGTGGAAGATGCAGTTAGTACTCAAATCAGTCTCATTCAACACTTGTAGCTTACGGTTTTTCAAATGCAATTTGGAGGAAAGGGTGGTGGTTGCTAGGCTTACTACTGATTGACTGGGGTAAAGATGAATCATAGGAGTTCAAAGCTGTCCTCTTACATGCTGAATCATTTCTGGGTAAGGCCACAGGAGCAGGCTTGGCAGGTACAGGTGGAGTCATGGGTGGTAGACATTCAAAAAAAAACCCTGAAAAGATATCTCAGAAGGCTAATCTACTGTAGTGGTGTTAGGTGCAGGAATGGCTGGCCATCTATGACTATACCTTAGTGGAATTCAGGTTCCTCTCCTCCCTCAGCCTGATAGACTTTCATTAGCTTTACAAAGGTGGTTGAATTTTGGGGAAGGGCTATTATCATTTAAACCAGAGCCTAAATGTCTCTCTAGCTTGGTCCAAAATCCCAGGAATAATTAAGGGAAAGGTAAGATGGGGGTGGGGATGGGTTAGATCACTATACAGTTATTTTTACTGATATGATTCTTGCAAAGGTGGTTTCACTATTATTACCTACATGCTTAGAAATGGTTCAGTGATTGCCATTTTCTCCCCAGAGTTAAGTCTCAGAACTACCTGGCTCATGTTTAACCCCTAAGCCCGACATTTTGTCTTTTTTTTTTTACATGATTTGTCTTGCAGAAATGAATAAATTAGTGTATTACTTGAATAAGGCCACATCCAGTAACCTATCTGACTGTTGTTCAACCATCAAGTCTCAGATGAAATGTTTTTGGGGGAAGCCTTAAGTTATATTGCAGCTCCCCACCTGTACATATCTTGCACCTATCTGGTGGTCACTGTAAGGTTAGTTTTCATACGAGATGTCAGGCTATTTCCATGGAGATGGTGCTACCTAACCCAGTGTTGATGCTGTGAAAGGAGAATAAAAACTTGGGACCCCAATTCACTCTGCCAAAAGAAAAAAATTAACCTGAAAGCTGAGTCATGCAAGAAGCTGCCTTCCCTTTTGTTTCTCATCAGGTAGTTAGTGATAGAAGGTTAAATATCCCTATAGGTAGCTACTCTATGTTCACCTTATCTTATGTAAAGTGCCAGTTAGTGAGTACCAGATGAATCCATAATTGACTATTCTCCTACCTACTCCTTTTCTCTTGCAATGTGTGGATTCAGTAATGTTACCGTATCCTCCCTCTTTCTCATCTACCCTGCTTTCCCCCTTTAAATACTGAAACCCTCAAATTTATCTTTAGAGAAGAGCACAGATCTGTCTCCCTGGCATATTCCTTAACCTTGGCAAAATAAACTTCTAAATGGTTTGAGACCTATCTCAGGTACTTTTTGGTTTACAATGCAATGTCACACAGATCTCAGCAATGGCCCAAACTTCAGAGAAAGCATCCACTATAAATAGAATGACCAGGCATCCTTGTTTTCCAGGATAGCCGTGGTTTGTACTTAATGCTCCTGCCTAAAGAATCCTGTAAACCAACAATAAAATTGTAAGGCCACCCAGCCTTCTGAGTGGACTTTCTTTTTGACCAGGGCGATTTTAAATTTTAACCAGAGAGACTGGTTGAGGTCATGGTGGTTAGTGGGGGTGGACCATTTCCCTTATATTTGTCAGACGCCTGTGAGCCAGAGAAACTCCATTTTAAATAGGAGCTGGTAAAATGAGACTGAAACCTACTGGGCTGTATTCCCAGATGGTTAAGGCATTCTAGTTCACAGGATGAGATAGGAGGTCAGTACAAATACAGATCATGAAGACCTTGCTGATAAAACAGGTTGCAGTAAAGGAGCCAGCCAAAACCAAAATGGCAATGAGAGTGACCTCTGGTCACCCTCACTGCTACACTCACTCCAGCCAGCTCCATGACAGTTTACAAATGCCATGGCAACATTAGGAAGTTACCCTATATGGTCTAAAAAGGGGAGGCATGAATAATTTACCCCTTGTTCAGCATATCATCAAGAAATAGCCTTAAAAATGGGCAACCAGCAGCCCTCAGGGGTTGGAATAGCCATTATTTTATTCCTCTACTTTCTTAATAAATTTGCTTTCACTTTGCACTGCGGACTCTCCCTGAATTCTTTCTTATGCGAGATCCAAGAACCCTCTCTTGGTGTCTGGATCAAGACCCCTTTCCGGTAACACCATCACATTGTGGGGATAAGATTTCAAAATATCAATTTGGGGGGAGTGACACTAATATTTAGTCCATAATATTGCTTTGTTTTTAATTATTTCATTTAGAAAATGGGATGATAAAGCTTCCAAGGCATTGTCAAAAGATGAAATGAAATATGATACATTGTTTGTTTAGCATTTTGCTTGATGCTGGATAGATTCTCCAAATGGTGATTGTTGTAGTATTTAGGCATTTACTTTCTAAAATGTGAAACTAGAGGACTGACAATCAAAAAGAAAAAATATCCCCTGAGCATTTGTTTATTCAAGTATAAAATTAAAATAACATAAACCAACCTAAAGGACATACGTTTCTAGTCATTTGGAATAACTGATACTGGATGTAATTTCCTTCTGTAAGTAGCTAGAAAACTGGACAAATATATAAAGCAATTATTTTCAGACAGCATAAAATAATGAGTGTTGGATTGTTAACTCTGAAAGAAAAGAAGCAAATAAGGTGAATCGGCCTAGGTTTTGTCCTGCAGGTACTTTCCACAATGTGGTTGAGGGGAGCAGAGGTCTCAGTTGAGAACATAAAAAACAGTTTGGGGAGGCTGAAACAGTTAGAATTTTCAGGATGAGTGCTATAAAAGAGAGAGCAACACACACACACACACCCTCTAAAAATCTGCATAGCTATCCCCTTGAACATATTGCTGCAACATAGAGAATGTGATTTGAAAAGGCCAGGCAAAGAAATATCAGAGTACTATTAGGTAAAGAATTCTCAGAGCTGGAAGATACTAATGTTGCTATGAGTCAGAGCGGTTTCACTGAACCCCTGAGACAGTCAGTAGAGACCTGAGAAGGCTAACACTTCAGGGGTAGGGCTAAACAAACCCTGGGGTAGAAGCTTCTTAGAGCTGCCACAACAAGAGTCCAAAGGTCAAGCCATATCAATAAAATGTCAATGTCTTCCAAAGCAATGCTCTATATCCTTTTAAAGAAGATGAATTTCAGATGTTGAAAAACATATAATTCACAGTGTTTCCTATCCAATCAGAAATTATTAAGCATGCCAAGAAACAAGAAAAAAATAGGACCTACAATCAATCAATAAAAGCAGAGTCAAAAATGATAGAGAAGATGATGTTAATGGAAAACGACTTCAAAACAGATCTTATAAATGTGTTTTGTATATAGTTTAAAGCCTATATATATATATATATATATATATATATATATATGAAGAAAATAGAAGATATAAAAGTGAACCAAATGGAAATTATAGAAATTCAACATTTAGAAAAAAAATTACTGGGTGAGTATAACTGCAGTTTAGATTCTACAAAGGAAAACATAAATGACCTTGAAAACACATCAAAACTGGCTTTTAAAAACTGAAGCAAACTGATAAATAAAAACTGATAATGAACAGACTTAATGACATGTGAGATAACATTAAGTGATCTAATGCATGTGTAATCAAAATGACCCAGGAGCAGAGAAAAAAAATTGCTTGAAGAAAAGTCTTTTTTTTTTCCAGTTTAATGAAAGCCATAAACCATAAATCCAATAACTTGATCAGATCATGAATAAACTTTCAACCAAAATAAACATACAGAAGAGTACATTGAGGCATATCATAATTCAATAGACTGAACACTAATGATATAAAGAAAATGTTAAGAACATGTAAAAGTGAAAAGACGTTGTACCTAAAAGGAAACAAATATAAGAATGATCTGCAATAGATAATTTTATGTGTCTGTGTGGAGAGTGTTTTGGATGAGGCTGACATTTAAATCAGTGAACCTTGTGTTAAGCAGATTACCCTCATAATGTGGATGGGGCTCATAAAATCAGTTGAAGACTTGACTAGAACAAAAAGACTGGCCTCCCCAAGGAAGGGGGAATTCTCAGCAGCCTACCTTCATACTTCATCTGCATCATTGGCTCTCTTGAGTCTCTGCTCTATGGCCCCACACAATTCTGCAGATTTGGACTTTCCAGCCTCCATATTTGCGCGCGCGTGCGCACACACACACACACACACACACACACACACACACACACCCTATTGGTTGTTTCTCTGGAGAACTCTAATACTCCAGCAATCAATGCAAGCCAGAAGACAAGAGGCAACATATTGATGCTAAAAAAAAAGTTGTGTACCTCAAATACTGGCTTCATCAACAATATGAAATAAAAATGAAGTTAAAAAATTTTTTTAGACAAAAACAGTCTGGCAGAATCTGTTGCTCACAGGCCTGCACTATGAAAAAAGGTTAAGGAAGTTAATTAGGAGGAGAGGGAAATGGCTTCCAATGAAAACTTTAATTTACACAAAGAGATGAAAAGCATAAGAGATAAATATTTAGGTAAATAAAAATATTTCCTGTTTAAAATATTTTTAAATATAATTGACTATTTAAATAAGAAACAATAGTGATACATATTGGAGTGGCAGAACATATGGATAAGTAACATATATGAAAATTGGGTAATAGCCAACTAATGGACACTAAGTTCCAAATTCTCTCTTCCTTGTGTATAATATATTAGGGAAAATCTTTTAAGACTTTACCAGATGGCCTGATATTAGGCTTAATCAGTAGAAAATGCTAGAGCATCACTGGAATACAAAAGCATTTCTCTTCCGGGCATGCTCATCCTGTTGGATGAGAGAGCACTTGTTTTTACCAGTGGCCAGTGGCCAGCAGCAGCAAGGCTTCCCTTTGGCAAGCTCCCCCTCACTCCAGAGGGCAGACATACAGCAAATCCTATTGGGATGACAACTCACTAAACTTGTGAGCCATGAACACGTCCTCTTCCAACCAGTCTGGATTGCCTACTAGATTATGTCATGATCTATATTGTAGAAAAACCTGCCTCACCTTCCACAGTAGAAAGTTGCAGCATCTCACTCAGCTAGATGTCAATCAATTCACACACAAACACAAAATTCTTGAATGATGGGGAGAACAAGTCACCTTCAGGAAATGATCTTACACCATTGTCAGAAATAAACCCTTTATATCATCCTCCAAAGAGATTTATGGTCCTCAAAAGAGATTTATGGTCATTTGCTAGAGTGACCATGTATTTGGAAAAGAAAATACAGAGATTTGGCTGAGGAGCATAAGAAACAGGCTTTAAGATGTCAGTGCCTGGGAATCCAAAATGCCTTTATGACCTACCAATAAAAATTGGGGAAATTGGAGTTCACGGTCTTCAGGTAATAGGTCAAGTTTCATCTCAAGTCTTACTCACAGTGGACCCAGTTAGTGCAGAGACTCATTCTGTGTTTATTTCCAAGGAATTAAAAAGAGGATATCACTATAGGGTCCTAGGAGCATAATAGTGAATAATACTATCAATATAGTGTGACAAAAATTTCAGAAATGTAATTTAAAATGTGCAAGAGTTTTGGAGACATCAATATAAAAACAGAAGATTAAAAATTTGTAATAGCTCTATGTCTAAAATAGAAATTGAACCCAAAATTGAAAGCCATTTTAAAATAAAAACATCCAAAGCTGGTTGGCCTTGTCAGTGAATTATCTCAAACAATTAGGGTAGGAATACCAATAGTACACTTTTTTAAAAAATAGAAGAATAGGAAATACTTTCCAATGCATTTAATGAGACCAACATTACTATAATACCAAAACTAACAAAAATATTACAAGAAAAAAATCATATTACCATCCAATATTCTTAATACACTTACATGCAAAAATCCTCAGCAAAATACTAGTTAATATTATCTAGAAATATATAAAAAGGATGATGCACCATAACTAAATGGGTATTATGCCAGGAATATAAGATTATAACATTCAAAAACAAATCAGTGTAGTTCAACACTTTAATGGAATAAAAAGAAGCTAATTACATGATAATTTCATAGATACGGAACAATCTTATGATACGTTCAATATATATTCATGAAGATAATACTCAGCAATCTAAGAATAGAATAAAACTTTCTGAAATTGTTTGAAGACCTCTGAAAAACACACAGCTAATGTTATTATTAATGATGAAAGACTGAATGCTTTCCCCCAAAGATCACGAACAAGGTAAAAATATACCACTCATTTCTTTTACAATGACTAGCACTAAAAATGCTAGTCATTGTAACAAGCCAAATAATAATATCAATAACATAATGGGCATCTACGTTGGAAAACAATGTAACGGTCTTTGGGTATTTGTTATTTGTTTCATAGATGGTATGATTATGAAGCAAATTTTATTAAATTTATTTTTAATAGCTACTAAAATAAGTGAATTATCAAAGTTGTAGAATAAAAGATCAATATATAAAATCAACTATATTTCTATACACTAGTAACAATCGGAAATCAAAATTAGAACAATGTCATTTACCATAGTATGAAAAATTAAATATTCATAGATAAATTTGACAAAGTATAATCTGAAACAATGGCAAGTGAAATTTTAAAAATTTAAATAAATTAAAAGATTACTGAGTTCATGGCTCAGACAATTCAATATTTTAAAATGTCAGTGCTCCATAGATCAATGTATAGTTTGAAGGCAATGTTTATCAAAATTTCTGTAGAGCATTTTGTAGAAATTAAAATACTAATTCCAAAATTCATATAAAAATGCAAGAAAATAGAATAAGTAAAACAACTTTGAGATATAAAAACATATTGTTTGAGAATTTTTACTATCTTGTTTCAAGAGCATTATAAAACTACGTTAAGCAAGACAGCATGCTATTGCTATAAATAAACTGGTAAAACAAATAGAAAACCCAGAACAAGAGCTACAAATTTAAAATCAGTTAATTTTTGACAAAGTGACAATTCAATGGAGAAACATAGTATTTTTAATACTTGGTACTAGAAAATGTGAATATTCATATGGAGAAAAAAAGAAAATTAGAGCTTTGCTTCTCACATGTCCAAAATGAATGCAAATTGGATTACAGACTAAAATGAAAAACCTAAAACTATAAACTTATAGATAAAAGTAAACCAGTAATGGAGATGACAAAGTGATGGTTAGGCAAAGGTTTTTAGACAAAACCCATTAACATTAAAAAATCGATAAATTGGACTTCATCAAAAGTAAGTATTTTACTTTTCAAAAGACACTGTTAAAAGAATAAAAAGATAAGTTACATACTAATATAAATGATTTAAAAGAATAAAAAGACAAGTCACAGGCTAATATAAGTGATTAGCAAATCATATATTTGTAAAATAATTTGAGTTCAGGATATACAAATAAATTTCAAAGGTCAATAAGAAATCAAACTAGTAAACAAACGGACAAATGTCTAAATAGACATTTCTCCAAATAGTATATACATACAGAAAATAAGCACATAAATAGATACCAAATGTAATTAGTTATTAAAGAAACCCAAATTAAAACCACAATAATATTTATATATATATGTATGCCTAAAATTTTAAAAAATCCAACCATACCAAATGTTGGTGAAGATGTGATTCAAATGAAATGCTCGTGAAATTGCAGGTAGGAATATAAAGTGGCACAACTACCTTTGTAAACAATCACCATTTAACTAAAAGCTAAAAATACACCTGCCATAGGACACAGATACTGCAATCCTAGGTATTTCAAAAATGAAAGTGTTTTTTTTCAAACAAAGGCTTCTGCATAAATACTTGTAGTGGCTTCATTTTCATTTTCGATAATCAAAAACTGGAAGGAATGCAGTCTATCAACATGTGAGTAAACAAATTGTATTTTCATATAATGGAATACTCTTCAATAAAAAGAATAAATTATTGATATACATAATGATATTTTGGATGACTGTCAAAATAATTATATTAAGTATGTCGACTGAAGAATCACAAGGTTAAAAAATTTGCAAAGGAGAACTTTGTTTCTTCTAAAGGGTTGTATCCTGCAAAGTGGCCACTCAGACAGGCTAGGAAGCACAGTCTCTCACAGAATCTGGAAACAAGCACTTTGAGTGAGGGAAGAATAAGACCAGATTATGGTGAATAGGGTGGCTGAATATACATATTTAATAATCTATAAGTGGAGTCCTAATTATGAAAGGAGAAATGTGCACATGTGCAATTGAGCCTTGTGCCTCTTCATGAGTGGAATGATTTAAAAATAGCAGCATAAGCATGATCTAAAAGTGGAGTTTTCAACCCACTGACATCAAAAGGTGAAGCCAAGGATGCAAAAATCCTTTATGTGCATCCTCTCCAAACTAGTCTGGTGATCATGGTCAATTTTTAGGAAGAGCTGCACTGTAAATCTGGTGAGCTGTCACATCTCCTGTTGGCTTCAGATGATTGGCCTAAGGAGATAAAGGAATGTGTTTTACATTTTTTGTTTTTCAGAGCTGGTTTCTGTTTACTCCTTGGGAAAGCACTCTGGTTAAAGATTAATAAAGGGGAGTTATACTGAGGTGTATCCAACCTCCCATTCTGTCATGGCTGGGAACTCAGTTTTTGAAGTTTCTCTGGGTTCCCCTTGGCCAAGATGGAGATTAGGATTCATTCAGTTGATTTTGTTTTTATTTCTCAAGTGAAAAAAGCCACACCAAAAGAGTACATATTTTGGGATTTTGTTTATGTAAAATTTGATAAAATGCAAACTAATCTAAACTGACAGAAGCAGGTTACTTATTGCCTGGGTAAGAGGATTAGCAGTGGGGAAGGAAATGTGCAGAGATACGACAGTATGCAGGAGAAAACTTTTGGCTGTGATGGATTTGTCCATTATCTACATGTAATAGTGGTTTTATAGGTGTATACATGTATCAAAACTTATCAAATTGTTTGCATATTTTTACTTTATTGTATGACAATGTTATTTCAATAAAGACATTATAAATGTAAAAACAACAACAACAAAAAATAGTCTTCAGCAAAATTTCAAACTTCCTTTACAAATCCCAATTTTAAAAATGAAAAGTCAAGTCACACAATTGGAGTATACATTATTAAGTTTATCTGAAAAAGAACTTACATTAGGATATATGAATAACTCATGCAACTCAGTAGGAAAAATCAAGCAAGCCAGCTTTTAAAATGGACAAAAGACTTGAATAGTCATTTCACTAAAGAAGAATATGAGAATCTGGTAAGCACATAGCAGAATATTTAACATCATTATTCATTGAGGAAATACAAGTTTAAATCACAATGGGATGTCATGAAAACCTGCTAGAATGGCTAAGATATAAAAGACTTAGAATACCGTGTGTTTGGTTGCTATGTGGAACATTGTTAACACTCAACATATTTTACTGATGAAAATCTAAAATGGTACAACCACTTTGGAAAACAGTGTAACAGTGCCTTATAAAACCAAACATAGATATGCCATAAAACCTAAAAATTTGACTTACATTATGTAAGAAAAATGAAAATAGATAGCCTTACAAAAGCACGTACATGAAAACTGATAGCCCTTTATTCACAAAGGGCTCTGTCTTAGTCCCTTCTCACACTACTATAAAGATATACCTGAGACTGGGTAATTTGTGAAGAAAAGAGCTTTAATTGGCCACAGTTCTACAGAATGTACAGTATTCTGCCTCTGGAGAGGCCTCAGGAAACTTACAATCATGGCAGAAGGCAAAGGAGAAGCAAGAACATCTTCACATGCCGAGCAGGAAAGAGAGAGAAAGGGAAGGTGCCACACAGTTTACAAGAATTAGATCTCAGAAGAACTCTATCAGGAGGTACCAGTAGGGGATGGTACTAAACCATTAGAATTGCCTGCATGATATAATCACCTCACACCAGGCCCCTCCTTCAATACTGGGATTACAATTTGACATGAGATTTAGGTGAGGACACAGAGCCAAACTATGTCAGCCTCCAATGGAGATGCAACAAATCTTTAATAGTTGAATGTGACAGATGGACAGGAGGCAAAAAGCAAAGAGCGAACAGTTGGCACAATAAGAAACATTGGAAAATCTACGCAACTAATTGCCAGGTGAAAGAAACCAGACAATAAAGAATGTATATTATTCCATTTATATTAAATTTTAGAAGAGATAAAAGTAATCTCTAGTGACAGAAAGCAGATCAATGGTTGTGTGGGGCCTGCCTTGGGGAGGAGATTGACTGTAAATAGGCAAAAAGAAACATTTTGGGGTGACAGAAATGTTTTCTATCTGATTGTACTGGAGGTTTCATGGATGTATATATTTGTAAACACTCATAGACTCATGTACTTCTAATGGGTACATTATATTTTATGCACATTTCCCTTCATTAAATTTATTGAAAACAGCAATAGCAGCATTGTATTAGCAACATTTCCCTTCGTTAAATTTATTGAATAGAACAATAGCAGCATTGTATTAGTTTTGCCAGGGCTTAATGGAGTCTTAATCAACATAAATTAATTTTGTCACAGTTCTGAAGGCTAGAAACCAAGATCAAGGTTTTGGCAAATTTGGTTTCTCTTGAGGTCATTCTCTTGGGCTTGCAGAAAAGCTGCCATCCTTCTGTGTCTTCATATGGCGTTTACTCTGTATGCATGCATCTCTAACATCTCTCCCTTTTCTTATAAGGACATCAGGCCTTTTGGATTAGTGTACAACCTTAATAATCACCACCTGAAAGACCTTATCTTCAAATACAGTTACATTCTGAGATACTGGGAGTTGGGACTTCAACATTGACCTTTGTGGGAAACACAATTTATGCCATTACATTTCACCCTCTAGACCTCTATATTTCTGTTCCTCTCACAGGCATAATGCATTCAACCTCATCCCAACAGTCCAAGAGTCTTAACCCATCGTAATAATCTTAAGTCCAAAATCTCTCTAAATATAATCTAAAGTGTGTATGAGATGCTATTCATACTGAGGCAAAGTTTATTTCCAGCTGTAAACCTATGAAACTAGTCTAATTGTCTGTTTCTAGAATATAATGGTTGGACTGACATAGAAGAAGCATTTCCATTTCAAAAGGGAAAAGTCATGAAGGGAATCATGATTTCCAAGCCAGTCCAAAACCTATCAGGGCAGATCCATTAGATTTTAATGCTTGAGGGTAAGTAATCATTTTTGGCTTAGTAGCTGTGTCCTCTAGGTCCATGAGGAAGGCAGCCTCACCTTCCAGGTTCACAGGTGTGGCAATGTTGCCCCCTTCACTTTGTGTGGCATTCCTGTCCCTATAACCCTGCGTAGAAGCTCTATCCCAAGGTCCTAGGTGTCAGCAGCCTGGCCTGCAGAAACTGAGTTGGGCCCATCCTCTGGCTCAGGCAAAGACAGCTCCACCTTTGGGATCATTCGTTTAAAAAAAGTTAATTGGCAAATAATTGTATATATTTGCAATGCATAATGTGATGTTTTGGTCTGTGTATACGTTATAGAAAGATTTGATAAAGCTAATTAACATATTTATTACCTCACCAACTTATTACTTTTTGTAGTGAGAACGCTATAATCTATTTTTTCCAGAATTTTGAAATATACAATGCATTATTATTAACTGTAACCATCATGCAGTGCAATAGATCACAGAAAACATATTCCTGTAGTCTAACTGAAACTATTTACCCATTGATCAACATCTCCATTGCCCCCCTTTGGTCTCTGGTAATTTTTGTTTCTCAGACTGACATGTTTTAGATTCCACATATAAGTAAGACTGTACAATACTATGTGTATTTCTTGGATAGGCCTCTAAAAGCACAAGCCACAAAAGCAAAAGTAAACAAATGGGATTGCAGCAAGTTAAAAAGCTTCTGCACTAAAAGAAAATAACAGAATGAAGACACAAACCACAAACTGGCAGACCATCCCTTGATATGAGACTGATATCCAAAATATATGAGAAACTCAGAAAACTTAATAGCAAAAAAACAAAAACAAAAACAAAATCGCGGTTTAAGACTTGGCAAAGGATCTGAGTAGACACTTCTCAAAAGAAGATATATGACCGGTATCTCTCAAACTCCACTCCCCAGCCACCCTAGCCTCTGGTAATCACCATTCTACAGTGTATATATCCTTCAAAATATCATGTTGTATATTATTAACATATATAATTTTGTCTGTTGATTAAAAAATTAAAAAATAAAAAAGAAGAGATATGAATAGATATGACATTTAAAACAATGCTCAACATTTTTAATTATCAGGGAAATGTAAATTAAAACCATAGTAAGACATCACTTCACACCTGTTAGAATGACTATTATCAAAAAGAGGAGTGATAACAAGTGTTGGTGAGGATGTGGAGAAAAGAAAACCCTGGACACTGTTAGTGGAAATATAAATTAGTGCAGCCATTTTGGAAAAGAGTATGGAGATTTAAAAAAAAAAAAAAAAAAAAAAGTAGAATTTTCATATGACCTTCCATTTCCTTGCAGAATAACTTTGGTTTTTGTTGTTGTTGTTGTTATTGTTGTTTATGTGTGTGTGTGTGTGTGTGTTTTTTTTATCTTCTTTGCAGCTGAGTACCTCTATTGTCTTATCCTATAGAATCCCAGAAATCCTATATCCTTACTTTATTTTTACCATCTCTTTTCCCGTTAACCCAGGCCAGCAGTGTTTCTTCCAATAAAGCTATCTTCATTTATAGCCTTGACTTCTGCTGACATGGCTTATTAGACCTATGAGTGACACCTGTCATTGTTTCATGGAGTAATTGTCCAGCCACACCCTTGGTATTCTCTCCCAAACATACTTGTTCATTTTTTAAAGTATGGGATGAGAGAGTTTTCCAAATATCCAAGTGTTGGTTCTTTTCTTCTTAATGATTTATTTTCTATTTATCTCACTCCTCCTGCATTTTACTATAAGCAGCAAAGAGAAACCAAGTCATGCCTTCAGCATTTTGCTTAGAAATATCCTCACCTAAATATCCAAGTTTGTCACTAATGTGGTTTGGTTGTGGTTCCAAATCTCATGTTGAAATATAATCCTTAATGTCAGAAGTGGGGTCCGATGAAGGGTATTTGAGTCATTGGGGCTCAGTCACCCTTAGTACCATGGTCCTGACCATGGTAATAAGTGAGTTCTCACTGTTAGTTCATGCAAGATCTGGTTGTTCATAAGAGCCTGATATTTCCCCCACCCTTGTTCCCTCTCTCACCATGTGACATGCTTGCTCCTTCTTGTCTTCCACCATGCGTAGAAGCTTTTTGAGACCTCACCAGGAGCATATGCTAGAGTCATGTTTCCTGTAGAAGCCTGCAGAACCATGACCGATAATAAACTTCTTTTCTTTACAAATTACCCAGCCTTAGGCATTCCTTTATAGCAATGCAAATGGGCAAACAGTCATAATGTCTACTGTCTACAATACACTAGAATACAATTTGGCCAAGTTGGTTGTCAGTTTATAACAAGAATCACTTTCTATCTAGCTTTTGATACATTTTCTTCGTTTCTATCTGATATTTCACTAGAATCACCTTTAACATTCATATTCCTTTTCACAATTTCTTCAAGACAATCTAGATGTTTTTCTAGCATACATCTTAAAACTCTTTCACCTTCTTTCCATTAAAAAGTTACAAACCCCTTTCATATTAATTGTGGTTATTTAGAGAAACAGAAACAAAAGAGTGAATAAATATATATACACTTGAAGGAATTGGCTCACATGACTATAATGGTCCAAACTTCAATAGAGTCTACTGTATTGTAGGCACATTTCTCTTAGTTGATTCAAATGTAACAATAGCACTTACTATGCAGGATTATTTGATAAATAAATGATCATTTTTTATGATGTACAGTTTTGACACATAATGAATGCACATTTAATGACAGTTTATTTTATCTATCTACTGGGTTTTATAAGTAAACATGGCTCCTTTGACTGGTTGTCTTTTTAATTTATATTCTTACCTCATGAATTTATATTCTCAGTGGAAAGTCAGTCTGTTTACTCAGAGCTCATGAGATTAATCAACTCAAATTATGAGTCACAAAATCTCATGGATTCTTAGCATATTTACACAGCAGATGATAATTTTGTATTCTTGAATACATTAAATCAAGCCAAAGGTCTGACATGGTGAGCACTGGGATTTCTAAAAGACTTTGTTTTTCTTTTCAGAAAACTGATTGGGGCAAACATATCTCAAATCTAACAGCTAAAGCCAGATGTACTTAGGAAAGAGCTCACAATCTATGGGCAGATTGAACAGCATTCCCTGCACCCAAAGAATAATATAAATTATGTGTCCAGTAAATAGTTGTTGAATATATTCTTGAAGAGCCGCTTTTTATTTCATTTTTATAAAGCAACACAGCACCATCTTCTTTATAATTATTACCACTGTAATTCCATCTGATTAAATTGAAACAAACTACTATGTCATAAAAGATTCCTCTTTTCAAAGAGTTTATAATTGCAGTAGAACAAAGATAAACCATGCTTATTTTCAGAATATAGTTGAACTTTAGAGGATGTTACATGATTAAGTGACAAAATCAGTGCTAGGAAAGAAAATCCAAAGATGTTCAGTAAACAGAAATATCCTAGTGGAGTATAGTAGTCAGAATGTTTTCGTAGTACAAGGTCACGATTATAACCCCAAAACCATGAGGAGGTAATCAACTCAATTATCTTAAAGCAGAGATGTCCTGCATACAAGACAACTTTTGAATAAAATATGCCTCTCCAGCAAGATTACATCTTCTGTCTAGCTGTATTTTCAGAAAAACCATAATTCATTTCCTAATATTATGCCACTTTGAGACATAATAATATTTGGGATTGCAAGATGTTTTATTTAGAATAGCTATATATTGCTTTACTGACCTATAAAAACAAGTTTATGTTTATTATATTACATGCCGATATTGGTGGGGGACAATGCTCCATTCACTTAGGAACCAAGCTGATATATGTTCCATTATCTTGCAGTTGCATCAACTGGAATGCAAGAACATCTAGGTCTCCACAACAGAGGAAGAAATAGCCATATGATTAAGCAGACAGCTCTTATACACTTTTAACCAAAAAAGTATATTCTTACTACTGTTTACAGTCCACAAAACATGTAGTCACATGATCCTAACTGTGAAGAGGTTAGAAAATATGGGCAAGTATTTAGAATGTGTCTTTCTGATTATATCTCTGCCCAAGATTGCTCCCCTGATCAAATAATCCTTTACTCCTTTCTTCTAACATGTAGAACATAAATAATCTCTTTCCCAAGGTAGGCAACTCAAGTTCCAAGATTGAGCCAGGAAGCTCATTATGCTCAAAGTCTGAAATCTCCAGATACTGCACAATAGTCACTATAAGTCCATATTTCTTTCACTCAGTCTAGACAACTACGAACAAGAAGCCTAATTGTCACTTACAGACATCTAATAAAGAACAGAGAAAGAATAATAGGTTAGTTATGGTTCTTCAGAGAAACAGAACCAATGAGAGAGAGAGAGACAGACAGACAGACAGATGGATAGATACTCGTCTATTTCCAATTGGTTTCAGTCTCAATAACTCATTGTAAGTTGAAAATATGATAAAATGCATTTAATACACCTAATCTACTAACATTATTCAGGTTAACCTTTTCTAAACATTCTCAGAACACTTACATTAGCCTTCAGTTGGGCAAAATCATTTAACACAAAGTTTAACATATAATAAAATATTTAATGCTTCATGTAATTTATTGACTATTATACTGAAAGTGAAGAATAGAATTATTGTATGAGTGCTCAAGTATAGTTACTATTGAATGGATATTGCTTTCATATCTTCATGAAGTTGAAAAATTATAAGTTGAACCATAAGTCCGGTTGGTGTGTGAGTGTGTGTGTGTGTGTGTGAGAGAGAGAGAGAGAGAGAGAGAGGAATTGGCCCACATGATTATGGAGGCAGAGAAGTTATATGATCTGCCATCTACCAACTGGGGAACTCAGAAAACTGATGGGGATTACCTCAGGTGGTAGATGGCAGGTATGAGCCTAAATGCCCAAGAACAGGGATCACCGACGTCTGAGAGCAAGAGAAAATGAATGTCAGAGGTCAAACAGGAAACCAGTTTTCCCCTCCTCCACCTATTTGTTCCATTTAGGACCTCAGTGAATTGTATGATGGCCACCCTCACTGGTGAGGGCAATCTTCTTAATCAATGTATTGATTCAAATGCTAATCTCTCCCAGAAATAGCATCACGGTCACAACCAGAAATGTTTTGTCAGCTATCTGGGTATCCCTTAGCCCAGGCAAGTTGACACATAAAATTAACCATCACAGGTAACTATGGTAAATACTCCCTTCTCACTGGTCCTTAGCAATTTTTACATACCACTGGTCAGACACTGCATGCTCCCTTTACCCAGGTATGAACCTGTTTCTTTTTTTTTTTTTTTTTTAATTTATTTATTATTATTATACTTTAAGTTGTAGGGTACATGTGCATAACGTGCAGGTTTGTTACATATGTATACTTGTGCCATGTTGGTGTGCTGCACCCATCAACTTGTCATTTACAACAGGTATAACTCCCAATGCAATCCCTCCCCCCTCCCCCCTCCCCATGACAGGCCCCTGTGTGTGATGTTCCCCTTCCTGAGTCCAAGTGATCTCATTGTTCAGTTCCCACCTATGAGTGAGAACATGCGGTGTTTGGTTTTCTGTTCTTGTGATAGTTTGCTAAGAATGATGGTTTCCAGCTGCATCCATGTCCCTACAAAGGACGCAAACTCATCCTTTTTGATGGCTGCATAGTATTCCATGGTGTATATGTGCCACATTTTCTTAATCCAATCTGTCACTGATGGACATTTGGGTTGATTCCAAGTCTTTGCTATTGTGAATAGTGCTACAATAAACATACGTGTGCATGTGTCTTTATAGCAGCATAATTTATAATCCTTTGGGTATATACCCAGTAATGGGATGGCTGGGTCATATGGTACATCTAGTTCTAGATCCTTGAGGAATCGCCATACTGTTTTCCATAATGGTTGAACTAGTTTACAATCCCACCAACAGTGTAAAAGTGTTCCTATTTCTCCACATCCTCTCCAGCACCTGTTGTTTCCTGACTTTTTAATGATCGCCATTCTAACTGGTGTGAGATGGTATCTCATTGTGGTTTTGATTTGCATTTCTCTGATGGCCAGTGATGATGAGCATTTTTTCATGTGTCTGTTGGCTGTATGAATGTCTTCTTTTGAGAAATGTCTGTTCATATCCTTTGCCCACTTTTTGATGGGGTTGTTTGTTTTTTTCTTGTAAATTTGTTTGAGTTCTTTGTAGGTTCTGGATATTAGCCCTTTGTCAGATGAGTAGATTGCAAAAATTTTCTCCCATTCTGTAGGTTGCCTGTTCACTCTGATGGTAGTTTCTTTTGCTGTGCAGAAGCTCTTTAGTTTAATGAGATCTCATTTGTCAATTTTGGCTTTTGCTGCCGTTGCTTTTGGTGTTTTAGACATGAAGTCTTTGCCCATGCCTATGTCCTGAATGGTACTACCTAGGTTTTCCTCTAGGATTTTTATGGTATTAGGTCTAACATTTAAGTCTCTAATCCATCTTGAATTAATTTTCGTATAAGGAGTAAGGAAAGGATCCAGTTTCAGCTTTCTACTTATGGCTAGCCAATTTTCCCAGCACCATTTATTAAATAGGGAATCCTTTCCCCATTTCTTGTTTCTCTCAGGTTTGTCAAAGATCAGATGGCTGTAGATGTGTGGTATTATTTCTGAGGACTCTGTTCTGTTCCATTGGTCTATATCTCTGTTTTGGTACCAGTACCATGCTGTTTTGGTTACTGTAAATTATATTATGATTGTACCCTTTAGAAGGATCTCCTTTACCTACAGGACTCCATGATCCTTAGCTCCATCTTATTGATGTGTCTTGGCTTCCCACTACCCTCCTTTACTACATTTGAAGAGAGTGTAACGGAATATATCCTCCTTGAACTGTACTAATTTTGTACTGTTTACTTTTCAATCAAAGAATTGTTGACTCTTAAGAATTTTTTAAAAATAACTTTTAGTGTAGGGTGGATGAGTTTTAACAGTTCAGGTTTCTTTAAAAAATCAGTGGGATTATTATGTATTTGATTGATTCCAGTCAGTTCCATGTTCCAGTAACCATTACTGGATTTCTCTGTTGAAGAAAACATTTTTTTACTGTGCTATATTTCAGTGATTTATCACCAGTGTGTTCTCTCTCTCCTTCTCTTCCTCCTACTCCCTCCCACCCCCTACCCAGTTGATGCCATGGTTTCCAAAAGGAAAACCATATTCTTAATATGACTATTGCACTGAATAATTTTTATTTAATATAAAAATATAGTGGGGTCAGTATATTCTTAATTTAAATTTTTGGCATTAAGCACTTAACCAGTTAAGAGATTTTGGATGTTATTGTGACACCTTTACTCTAAGATGTGTCTCTGAGATGACTCGTTTTTATTTTACTTTACATTTTTAACTTAATATATAATGCACATAGAGTACAATTTAGCCAGTGTAGTTTACAGTTCTCTGAGTTGTGTCAAGCACATGTGGGAATGTAATCACCACCAAAATCAAGATATCGAACAGTTCAATCACACACACACAATACTTATTCCTCCCTTCTTGTTAAACCCTCCCAATGTAGAGCTGCTGTCAATAACTGATCTAGTTTCTATTACTATGGTTTTGCCATTTTCACAATGTCATATAACACAAATCGTATACTATCTAGCATTTTGAAGCCTGCTTCTTTAATCTAGCACAGTGAATTTGATATTTATTTTTAGTTGTATATATATCAGTAATTTGTTTTCATTTATTTCACTGCATGTGTATACCACAGTTTTTTTAACCCATTGTCAAGAAGCAAGACATTGAATTTGTCCAACTTTTGATGATTTTGTATAAATCTTCTATAAACATTCATGTTCAAGTTTTTATATAAATTTAAGTTTTTACTTTGTTTAAATTTCACTTGAGAGTGTAATAATGGGTTACATGAAAAGTATATGTTTAACATTGGAAGAAACTGCCAAACTAGCTTCCAAAGGAGTTCCATTTTGCGTTTGCCTCAGCAATATGTGAGAGTTCTAATTGATCCTTATCCTTGCCACCACTAGGCATTGTCAAGTTTTTATTTCTTTTTGTTTTGTTTTGCCATTCTAATAAATTTTAGTG
Source organism: Macaca fascicularis (assembly GCF_037993035.2). Taxonomy (NCBI): domain Eukaryota; kingdom Metazoa; phylum Chordata; class Mammalia; order Primates; family Cercopithecidae; genus Macaca; species Macaca fascicularis. The sequence continues at coordinate 11,103,044 of NC_088379.1, read as the reverse complement.
GTATCTCATTGTGGTTTTGGTTTGCACTTCCTTTGTGACTAAGGGAAGTATGTTGGACATATGTTCATGTACTTATTTGCCTTCCATATGCCTCCCTTGTTGAAGTATCTGTTTACATCATTTACCCATTTATTAGTTGGTGATTTGTTTTCTTATTATGATGTTGCATGCTGAGTTAGTTGTTATTCCCCCTTCCTCTATTTGGTTCAAGACAGAACAGTAGGGTAAAATGCTTTTACTCTGCTATCTTTTAACTGGAAATTGTGCTTCTGTGTTTTGTAAACGGCACCAAAACTGCAAACTTTCACAGTCTCCATTGTTTCCTTCTACCTGAGGGATAGAACACACAGATTTCAGCTAGGAACATGTTAATCCACAAAAATAGACTAGATTTCTCCACCTCCTTTCAGCTAGATTTGACTCTGTGACTAAGTTCCCACCAATTAGATGTACGTGGTTGTGGTGAAAGCATCTTTTGCAAGTAACATAAAAGTGAGAGAACCTGCTCTTTGTCCTTTTCGTCTTCATGTTGACTAAAATGTGGTTTTGGTGGCTGGTGCTCCAGCATCCATGTTGGACCTGAAACAGCCTGAAAGTTGGTAGTAACTGATGGTGGGACCACAAAATAAAAGGAATATGAGTCCTGACAATAGGAAGCCATCCTGCTAGTTTTCACTGCTTAACATGAGATGCACATTAGCTCATTTAAAGCAGTTTATTTTGGCTTCTTTAGCACTTGTAGCTGAGCTAAATCCAAGTCGATAAAGGACCAAAGGATGGATAAGCATCTATAATCCCCAGCACTTTGGGAAGCTGAGGCAGGAGAATCCCTTGAAACCAAGAGTTTGAGACCAGCCTGGGAAACATAGTGAGACCCTATCTCTACTAAAAATAAAAATAATAATTAAAAATGTATTATCCACACATAGTCGTGCCACTTGTAGTCCCAGCGACTCAGGAGGCTGGAGGAGGAGGATTGCTTAAGCCCAGGAGTTCAAGACTTCAGTGAGCTATGATCACAACACTGTACTCCAGCCTTGGTGACAGAGTTAGACTCTGTCTCAAAAAAAGAAAAAAAAAATCAAACCAAAAAAACAAAAAAGAAAAGAAAAAGAACTCAGACAATCCAGATTTCCAGATTTCCAGATTTCACACTTCAGGGAAATTAGAATCTCCTCCCAGGTACATAAAACGTTATAGATCAGAAAAATACATAAGTAGTAGAATTATTCCAAAAGAAAATCATTATTCAAAGACAGGGATTTTGTTAGGCTATCCATCTTTGAGATGGTAATGTCAGAACCTAGCTCTAAAGACAAAGGATAAAGAATTGGTTGCAAGGTGGGGGTATGTAGAGAAGTGAAGGTATAGGGGAAAAACTTTTTGTTTTTTTTTTTTTTTTCACTTGCATAATCTAGTTACGCTTAGTTGTGTTTGAATATTTGGCCATATTTATTTAGTTACATATTTAGTTATACTTGAATATTTGGCCATATTTGGCTAATATTAGTTTTCTGAAACCCAATTCTTATGCACAGGTTTAAGTTCAGGGTGAGGGTTCACCTGTCTCAAGGAAGGACTGCACAGTGCTCACTGCATTAGACTAGAACGTGGAAGCAGCCACTAAGTGCATAGAGACTCAGAGCTCCTATGATGCTTGTAATGTACTCTATTCTACAGGTACTCGCCATTATTGTGGTCTGTATTACTTTTTTTTAAGTTTTACTTTATATTTGAATGTACCCTCAAGATTTGTTTACACTGTAGATTCCCATTGCTTGGTGAGATCAGAGAAGGTTTGCAATAATATTTGCTCAATGAATAGAAAAATACATCACCCTCATCTGAGCATCTGGCTATAGCCCTACCTTTGGAGTTTTTTAGGTATATGCTTAATATTTGTCCATTCATTCGACATGCCCTGGCCTCAGATGAGGTGGGATTCACCCCTATTCCTTGGCTGAGGGCCATTGGCAGAGCTCTTGCCCAGCTTGTCTGTATTCTAGCCCCACTGGAAAACAAAGGAGATTCTGACACATAGTGCCTGAGTACTAGGCGATGTGTGGCTGAAGAGTACATGTAAATGTTCCAGCCACTGAGGACCTCACACACTGTCCCTGGATACAAAGAGAAAGACATGTAACCACAACACTCTCTGACAGTAAGAAGAGCAAGTGAAGTGCGTTTTGGTCATAGAGAGAGAAAAAATTCAGAGTGTGCATGAGATCAGGGAAAGTGAAGGTAAAAAGTTTACTCTTGAGTATGTCATTCAAAAGGCAGATACTGGGAAGTCTTACATTCCAGGAACGTGGACTGACCTGATTAGAGGGGAGTCAAACTGCAGCGTGAAATGGTCCCATTTACCTTTTCTTTTGTTATTTTGCTGTGTCAGCTATACTTGCCCAGATGTTATTTGTCCATTCAGAAAGAGATTCAGATGACCATAGGCAAAAGCCTTCAATTCTCTGTTCTGGTTTCAGCTACAATTCTCCCCTTTCCTGTTTGGAGTCTGGGTTCTTAGATAAGTCTCCTACTAATACCTTGGACATATTTTCCAAGCACATAATTATTTTCACTCTAAAAAGATGTTGTGTTGAACTCACTCTCTGACTCTTTGTGCTTTTGGTACCCTGGCTATATTACCCATTCCCTTACTACTTCAGCAAGGATACCTGCCTGATCTCCAAATTAAAACGCTTGCATTTTTTTTTTTTTCTGGAATGTTTCTTTTGGCTTCTGGAACATATGGGAGGTGAACACTTCACACCTCATGGGGCAGCCCTCAACCGTACATGGATGTGAGTTAATGTATAAAACCAGTATCATAGACCCTCAAATAGAATAGAGATGTGTGCCCTATACAAGCTTCCAGAGTTTACCAAGTGGAATTGACCTGCATTAGTGTTGTCTAGAGGAACAGAATTAATAGGATAAATGTATATATAAAGAGGACTTTATTAAGGAGTATTAACTCACATGATCACAAGATAAAGTCCCACAATAGGCCGTCTGCAAGCTGAGGAGCAAGGAAGCCAGTCCGAGTCCCAAAACCTCAAAAGTGGAGAAGCCAACAGTGTAGCCTTCAGTCTGTGGCCGAAGGTCCACGAGTCCCTGGCAAATCATTGGTTGGTGTAGATCAAATAGTCCAAAAGCTGAAGAACTTGGAGTCCAATGTTTGAGGGCAGGAAGCATCCAGCATGGGAGAAAGATGTAGGCCTGAGGACTCAGCCAGTCTAGTCCTTCCATGTTCCTGTGCCTGCTTTTATCCTAGCTGTCCTGGCAGTTGATTAGATGGCAGCCACTCAGATTGAGGGTAGGTCTGTCTCTCCCAGTCCACTGACTCAGATGTTAATATATATTGGCAGCACCCTCACAGACAAACCCAGGAACAATACTTTGTGTCCTTCACTCCAACTATGTTGACACTCAGTATTAACCATCACCATTGCCAATGGCAAAACTACTCTGACAGTGCACCCTGAAATGTTGCTTTCTCTTCCATTTATTTTTTTTACTTTTACTATTATATATGACATGAATAGAGATTTAGTGCAAAGAAACAATTCTCCCATTTCACTGCATCCCTGTTCACTAATTAGGTGTTTTTATTTTCCCGTGCTGTTCCTCATATGCATTCATAACTGTATTTGTATTGATCCTTATCTAATTTAATTTATGTTCTTTTTGTTACATAATATTCATTATTTGTGGTTGCATCATGTTCTTCTTGAATTGATGTTCCTTTTATTTCCTATATCTCCATTCATCTACCTGGGGTTACTTCAATTTCCACATCAACACCTTATACTTGAAACTTCATCTTAGTCTATGTTTATAGCGGAATGAAAAACTAGACACTCAGGTTAAACATTTATTCTTTCTCCAAACATGGTAGATACCAAACCATGATACAGGTCTCTTGGGTGTTACCTGAGTCTGCCCAGAGAAGCTATTTCTACTTCTCTACCACGTATCTTAAAAACAAACAAACGAAAATGTAAATGTAGCTCATTCATGAAACTGTAACTAGTTCAAGGTAGAATTGTAATATTGCTGCTAAGGATCTATTGCTTTGATCTTTTACAAATTAAATGAACCTACTTTTTATTTATCCACGTCTCTAAATTGATTGAACAAATATATAACCAAATTAGCATGTGATCCCAAGAGAATCAGATCTAGATATACACATTAAATTAGAATTCCTACCTCATTGGGAAGCATCAATTTTTCGTTGGTTTTAGTTTCTTCTTGGAAATTTCTGTGTGAGTATTTTCTTCCAGGTGGCTGTGTATGATCTGATTTTTCAAACAATCAATTCTAAGCTAAATGAAGTTGTTTTCAGTATGTTTGTGAAGTCACCTACCATTCATGTTTAATAAGAGTCAGAAAAACCATGGTGGCTGTGTGAAAAATGCAAGATCGCTTAACTCTTAAAAGCTATATAAATGTGAAAATGACCAAAAGGATAAGTGAAAATAATGGAGAAGCTCAGAGACTGGTTTGCCTCTGAAACTGATGTAATAGTTCAAAGTGATTAAATTTATTAATTACCATTTACGAACTCCATTTTATTTGAGTTACCCATTAATGTTGTAAATATAGCATGAAATAAATATGCTGGGAATATCCCTGGATTTTTTCTTTAATGATAGATTGAAGAAAAGACTTGCTTCCTGTGAATGGGAGAAATAGACACCCATTAGTGCTATTCTTTGTGAAGAGAAAAACTCAGTTTCAGAGCTATACTAGGATGAATGGCAATAAAGGTGATGTAACACAATTTTGCACTTTCTATTTTACTTTCGTAAGTTTAGGAAGGGTGTTCCTTCTTGTGGGAAGAAGACCACGCACCAATAGAATGCAGGTGTGAGGAAACAAATTCTTCTGTGATTGGTTTTCTTGCCTTTCAATTTTTCTGAGATGTCTCCTGATGTCTCCATGCAGCCTTTCTTCCCAAGGCTAGACACCCATATTTCTTTCATTTATTATATTTGTGAACCGTATTTCAGAACATCAAAATCTGGTCACTTCATTATGTACTCTTGTCTACCACTCAGAAGGAAACACTGATTTCTGGTATTGTCTGACGGCCGACTCTGATGGCAGGAAAGGTTTGCATTTACGACATCTGGATCCCTCCATCCAGCATTAAGAGAAATTGTAGCTCCTGTCAGGGAGGGATAATGAGGCACAAGAGAGATGCTTGGGAAGAAAGATTTCAATAGGTAAATAGAAATTTGATTCTCATAAAATGTATATATTGCCCCACAGAGGCAGAATCGTAAGATGATCCCCAAGATTCCTGGTTTTTGGTGTGTGTTCATTTTCTCCCAGTTATTCAATCAGGTACTAATGCAGGTGCTGCTGCAAAGGAATTTTGCAGGTGTCATTACGGTCCCAGATTCTCCCTCAAGGGAAGGCAGTTATCCTTGGTGAACTTAACCTAATCAGGTGACCCCTTCGAAGATATATTAGAATCTTCCTGGAAATATATTTTAAATATGAGAAGAATTGGACAAAAGGGAGATTCTCCATTGCTGGCTTTGATGATGGTTGTATCTGTGCAGTAGGAAAAGATAGGTGGACTCTAGGAACTGACGGTGACTTTCAACCAAAAGTTAGCAAGAAGACTTGGACCTCAGTCCTACAGCTGCAAGGAACTGTATTCTTCCAACGACAGAATGAGCTGGTAATCAGGCTCTTCCCCAGAACCTCCAGATAGAATGTAGCCCATCTAACACCTTGAGTGCCTGCCCCTGAAGGGAGAACACAGTTGAGATCTGCCTAGACCTCTGACCCGTAGAACTCTAAGATAATAAATGGTGTGGATTTGAGCTGTTACATTTGTGATAATCTATTATGAAGCAATAGAAAATAAGTATACGCCCACAAACTCTGACAGAGCGTCACTCTCTTTCCTGGCCTAGCAAAGCACATGTCACTTGTTACTGAGGTAGTTTGCTTGTGTGCTAGTTGCCCTCAATTAATTTTGAGAGCTTCTGCTCATACAAAATACACAGTAGCATATTAAGAGCCAGGATCTGGCATCAGACACTTTGAGTTTGAGTCCTGATTCTGCCACCTTCTATTTGTGTGACCTTAACCCTCTGGCTGTCAGTATTATTATTTTTAAGTGGATAAAATAGCAGTACTCATAACCAAAAACTTATTTTCATGATATACACATAATGCTTAGCATGTACCTTTGCCTATGTTAGGTAACCAATAAAGTATAAATGAATGCACAACTTAATAGAGTCCGAATTTTAAATTAGTGAGCATTTAGTGAATACTTTATTTCAGCCACACTGTAAAAATTTTTTTTAAAAATGATAGGATGGAAAAATGTCAAACTCTTACTTGAAAAGCCCTTCTAATGAAATAGGATAAGCTGACACATCTGCAACTATATCACCAACTAATGTGGCCAGTAAAATAGTAATCATGAGATACTCGTAGCTCTAAGGAAGGAATGATGCACTCCTGGCTTCAATGGAGGTAAGAAAGGGAAAGAAATGGCTTTCTTAGATATGTTGACATTTACCTTGGGATTTTTTTATAATACTTTAAGTTCTGGGATACATATGCAGAATGTGCAGGTTTGTTTCATAGGTATACACGTGCTATGGTGATTTGCTGCACCCATCAACCCATCATCTACATTAGGTATTTATCCTAATGTTATCCCTACCCTAGACTCCCACCCCCAGACAGGCCCCAATGTGTGATGTTCCTATCCCTGTGTCCATGTGTTATGATTGTTCAACTCCCACTTATGAGTGAGAATATGTGGTGTTTCATTTTCTCTTCTTGTGTTAGGTTGCTGAGAATGTCCTTTTCAATGTCCCTGAAAAGGACATGAATGCATCCTTTTTTATGGCTGCATAGTATTTTATGGTGTATATGTGCCACATTTTCTGTATCCACCCTATCATTGATGGGCATTTGGGTTGGTTCCAAGTCTTTGCTATTGTGAACAGTGCCACAATAAACATACGTGTGCATGTGTCTTTATAGCAGAATGATTTATACAGGCAACCTACAGAATGGTAGAAAATTTTTGCCATCTATCCATCTGACAAAGGGCTAATATCCAGAATCTACAAAGAACTTAAACAAATTTACAAGAAAAAAGAAAAATCCCATCAAAAAGTGGGCAAAGTATATGAACAGACACTTCTCAAAAGAAAACATTTATGCGGCCAACAAACATAGGAGGAAAAGTTAATCATCACTAGTCATTAGAGAAATGCAAATCAAAACCACAATGAGATACTATCTCACACCAGTTAGAATGGCGATAATTAAAAAGTCAGGAAACAACAGATGCTGAAGAGGATGTGGAGAAAGAGGAATGCTTTTAAACTGTTGGTGGGAGTGTAAATTGTTCAACCATTGTAGAAGAAGTGTGCCGATTCCTCAGGGATCTAGAACCAGAAATACCATTTGACCCAGCAATCCCATTACTGGGTATATACCCAAGGATTAAAACATGGGTTTTAAAGAATGGATACACATTAGCCAAATAGCCAAAGACTAGAAAACATTCTAAGCAGACCAAGTCAATTATACAAGTTTTTGAGATAATATTGTAGAAAATATTAGACCTTATTCAGGTTGTAGTGGCAAAAATAACACTTAACCAGATTAAGGTCACAAGATGATTTATTGAATTATTTTAAAGCATATCTGAAGGAGAATCTCACTTTAGGCATGGTGAAATCCAGGGACTTATGCAATGCTGTGAGGGACTTCCCCACTCTCTCCCTACTTCCATCCCTACCTCCCCTCTCTTCCTTTGTTCTTATTTTTCCCTGCTCCCTCTCCACTCTTCCTCAGCTTTTCTCTTGACATTTTAACTTTTTTCTGAGGCAGAATCACTTCAGCTGGTGGAAATTATGATTTATAATTCTATGCCTAGGTCCTAATGATTGACAGGCTAGAACAAAGAAAGATTTTCTGTTTCCCAACAACCATGCACCAGTTTTCAAAAACAACCTCCACTGGTCTTTATCTGCCCACCTCAAATTCTACTGTGTGGCCTACTCATGTCCCACACTTATCTTGGTGGAGGGCAAGCAAGGTATTGCAACTGACAATCTCCGGGAAAGCACATAAAATGGGGGATGAATGGCTCAACTATCCAAAGGACTGCTTAGGCTAGTCACTAAGTTAAATGCATGGAGAAAAGGTGAATTAGGAAAACTAACCACAATAAAGGGGAATCAATTTTGGCCAAGTGGAAACATATAGAAAATGTAAAAGATTTTGTATCATTGGAGCCCAAAGTGGGAGGAGTTGAGGTGGAAGGCAATAAACTAGAAATGGGTCAAATTGTACTGTATCTTACACCCCACTAAAAAGTTTCAACTTCATTCTGCGGGTAATGTGGCATCTAAGGACTCTAATTAGTGTAAATAATTGGTTGAATTTCTAGTTTCAAACTATGATATTTATTTCCTGGTGGAGAATGAACATGGCTGATGTTTGCCGGGGTTTTTGGAAGTCACACAATACCAGAGGCTCTCAATCCAAACTAAGGTAACAGCACTCAGCAATGGAAGTCCAAAGACAAGCCCTATAGGAACTACTCAACATTTCACTGGCCTTCCACTTAACATTCATCTTCTTTAAATGCACAGCTGCACACAGTCACATCTTCTAACACAAAGGTCAACATGAAATAGTACTCTCAAGTAGCACATCAAAACAGCCTTTTGAGATTTGGCATAATTGCTTGCTTAAGTGCTTGTATATTACATGATCTTGCTTTCAGAAGTTCAACATTGCTGCCAATTCTCTTTTTTTACAATTTCTTTTCTAAAATTTTGCTAACTTCCGATAGCTAAAGATTTCTTTTGTGCAGGAGAGCCTCCAGACTATTATTATTTTAGAATTTTAATTTCAGTGTCTCTGCATAATTTTATACCTTGAAAAATTCATTCAGGGTAAAAAAACTGCTGCATGAGCCAGATCCTTATATTCATTTGTTCTTTACTTCACTAATACAGTCAGTCACCAACTTATTCATTATCCATCCGCTGTGTACAAGGCTCTATAAAATGTAGTGTGGTTTCCAAGATGGAAAAAACCAAGTGTCCAACTATTGAGAATTTAGAGTGTATTGGAAAAGTGGCAAGGTGTTCTCCATGATTTTCTATAAGGGAAAAGGGAGCCAAGATCAAACCCTACCATAAAAAGGTGTAATATCTGAAAGCTATTGCAAGATTTCTTTTTTTATAATGGGTGAATATTGCAGAATAGAAAAAAAATGCTTTTGCCTGAAACTTGTTGCCCAAGGCACACGTAGACTCACAAAGTCTCAAAACGGTTCAGTTCATTTTCTTACAACCTGTCACAGGTGGGATTCTTCAGAAAGCTGACTCACATGGAGATCTGCATGAGGAAAGGCTATTAGGAGGTCCTCTTGGAGTTAGCATCTGTGGAAGATAAGGGAAAGATGAAGAATTGAAGAGAGAGAAGTCAAGGAAAGATGCAGTCTTGAGGGACACCTTACCCAGCTGTGTGGGGAGTTCTGCAGATGGGACCACCCTCCAGGGCTGTTCTGTGTTGGAGTAAGAAGGCCAGGTCTTTACTCCCCTGTTTCAATCAGTCATTGAATACTGGCCACCCCAGAAAGGCTGTAACCTTGAGCAAATAGCCTCTTCAAGTGAAGAGGCTGATAATACAGGGTTATCTGCTGGAAGTTCTCCTGGCACCTGGTTTATGAAGTTCTTTATTTCTGAATCAGGATCTGTGAACCCCATTATAACATCCACTATACCAACATTGTCTGTGAAATTGTGTAGATGTTAGATGGAAATACTAACTTTTGTACCATTTAAAATCAGTTTTCACTGAGCATTTACTTAGGCTAGGAACAAAGTTAAATGCATGGAGGAAAAGATCTCTGAATCAGAAGCACCTGCACAGGATGCTTCTATGAGCATGATTTAATCTTTTATTATGCTTTGCTACTAAAATTTGCACAGGATGCTTCTATGAGCAGGATTTAATCTTTTATGCTTTGCTACTAAAATTAGGAATTGGTAAAATTAGAATTTTTAGTATGAGCTTTATCCTGATACACACCCCAACTCTCCCAATATGTCAACCATAACTTAATTTCAAATCCAATTCTTGAACCTCAACACTAAGCCAAAATACTACTAATACTAACTAAATTTATTAAGCATTTGCTCTGTGCCATGTACTATTCTGAGCACTTTTACATGCAATAACTCATTTCATCCTTACAGAGATTACCAGAGATTTACTGGTGTGTATGATATGATCTTCAGCTTATAAATGAGGAAACCAAGGTACAAACGGGTTCAAGCACCCTTCCACAGCTGCATAGCACTTAAGACAGTGGAAATTTGAAGCTTAAATACATTCTCTGCCATTGAGGACCTCAGCATTATAGAATCTTGTAGTTGAAGGATTGTATTAATAGCTAAGGGGTTTCTTTTTTTTTAAAAGAGGAGAAAAATATAGAAAGTAAATAATTTCCAAAAAAAATGTGTTACATGTTGACTTCAACTAGATACACCTATATAAAACATAAATATATGTGTCATTTCAAATTTTAAGCAGGACAAGTTACTTCTGCTGAATCCTAATTCACACACAGTTATATTTTGAGTTCTAGATTTACACATTTTCTGATAAAAATATTAATTATAAATATAACATGCAAAATATTATTCTACTTCTGCATGATTTTTCACCTTAAAAAAATCTTTCTCCAAAATTGTTTCTCCTGTGAAAAATTGTTTTCTCCAAAAATTGTTTTCCTGTGAAAAATGTCCAAATCCTCCCTTCAGGGTTTGAAAGTTTTCCAAAAACTTGAATTCTTCTTGGCAGAAGGCAGACTTTCAAGAGAAAACCAAATGCATAATAATGAGGGATGTCTGTGTAATCTTTTTTTATTATTAAAAAAATAAATAAAAAATTGTTAGTACTGGCTGAAAACTTTATCTTATTTTACCAGAACTGTTTATGAGTCCTATTAAATTTTATTCTGTCATTAGTTAAGGCATGCTTTTTTCAGCTTTCCAAAAATCCTTGAATAAATGATGGACTGACTGACCTTACTCTGTGAATTCACTCAATAAGCAAAGCACTTACTATGTGCTGTGGGTGCTGTTAGGTCCTGTGGCTCAGAGGTCCCCAAATGTTTTGGCACCAGGGATCTATTTCATGGAAGACAGTATTTCCATGGACTGGGGGCAGGGGATGGTTTCGGGATGATTCAAGCACATTACATTACATCTGTCTTGTACTTTCTTTCTATTATTATTACATTGTAATATATAATGAAATAATTATACAGCTCACCGTAATATAGAATCAGTGGGAACCCTGAGCTTGTTTTCCTGCAACCAGACAGTCCCATCTAGGGCTGATGGGAGACAGTGACAGATCATCAGGCATGAGATTCTCATAAGAAGCATGCAACCCAGATCCCTCACAGGCACAGTTCACAAGAGGGTTTTTGCTCCTATGAGAATCTAGTGTCACTGCTGGCTGATCTAACAGGAGGTGGAGCTCAGGCACTAATATGAGCAATGGGGAGTAGCTGTAAATACAGATGAGGCTTCACTTGCTCAACTGTGGCTCACTTCCTGATGTGCAGTCCAGATCCTAACAGGCCATGGACCGGTTGGGGACCCTTGCTGTGGATGCGCATGGAAACAAAGTGGAAGCTCTGCCCTAAGTAGTTCATGATCAATTGAAAAGAGACATGTAATAAAATAATTACAATAAAGTGACAAATAATATTCATATCTAAAAAGCATGTTTAGAATAATGGAATGAGAAATGAGCAATTCAAAATAAAGACCAGTAAAATAGCAGAGTTTTATTTTGTTATCTGAGCATTCTTAGATTTTCTTTGTTTATTCCTCATCTGTATCAGTAGTCAACAGATTTTTCTTTAAAAAATCAGATAGTAAATATTTTAAGCTTTGTGCCCCATAAGATTTCTATGGGAACTACTTGATTCTTCCACCGTAGGGCAAAAGCAGCCATAGATAATATGTAAACAAGTGAATGATGCTGTCTTCCAGTAAATCTTTATTTCTAAACTAGACAGCAGTCTGGATTTGGCCAATGGGCTACAACGCACCTACCCTAGTTCTACATGAGCTTAAATTTTGGTGTCCTCAAGGCGGGGTGCAATGACTCATGCCTATAATCCCAGCACTTTGGGAGGCTGAGGCAAATGGATCACTTGAGGTCTAGAGTTCGAGACCAGCCTGGACAACATGGTGAAACCCCATCTCTACTGAAAATACAAAAATTAGTTGGGTGTGATGGCAAGTGCCTGTAATCCCAGCTTCTTGGGTGGCTAAGGCATGAGAATTGCTTGAAACCCAGAGGCAGAGGTTGCAGTGAGCCGAGATCACGCCATTACACTGCAGCCTGGGTGACAGAGTGAGACTCCATGTCAAAAACAAGTAAATAAAATAAAATAAATAAATGTTGGTTTCCTCAATTTGGGGATTATTTTCTTCTCACTCTATATTCCCCCCTTAGGTGTTGCTACCTACTTCCATGGTTTCAAAGGCCATCTGTTTTCCAAGATATTCCAAATGCATACTTCAGACTTGATGCAACTTCTGACATCCAGATCCATTTATCTAGGTTCCTGATGAACATTGTTTTCCTAGACTAGCTCACATTTCTGTCAAAATTAAGAGAGTTCATCTCACCATCTCCACTAAGCCTCTCACCCAGACCTTGCTCTGAATACCTTTCTCTCTTTCCAAAAATAGCACTTCTAGCCACCTTTTATTTATTAATTATCCAAACTGCTTCCACATTTTTATCTTTTTTCTTTTCTTTTCCCATTCACCTATTTGCTTAAGCCAGAAAACTAAAAGCCAGACATAACACCTCCTTCTCCATTACTCCCCATATTAGGTTTTCAAATTCAGTTAAGTATAGCACTAAAATAGCTCTCAACTATAATCCCCTCTGTGTATCACCACGTTCACACCACTGCCATACCAAGTTACCATCACTTCTGGCATGGACCGCCTTGATGCCTTTGTAAAGGGTTTCTCAGAATCCAGTCATCCACTCTTATGCTCTTCTACTACATGTTATATCCATTCTAGAATTTCTTTTTTATGGGAGGGAGACAGGGGCATGCTCTGTCATCCAGGTTGGAGTACAGTGGTGCGATCCTAGCTCACAGCAGCTTTGGCCTCCCAGGCTCAAGTGATCCTCTCACCTCAGCCTTCCGAGTAACTGAGATTACAAGCGTAAGCCACCATCCCTAGTTAATTTTTAAATGTTTTGTAGAGAAGGAGTCTTGCTACATTGCCCAGACTGGTCTTGAACTGCTGGCCTCAAGTGATTCCCCTGCCTTGGCCTCCCAAATCACTGGGATTACAGGTGTGACCCACTGTGTCCAGCTTCCAAAGTGACCTTTTTGATAAGACCTCTGATTATGGTCATCCCTGCTTTAAACCTGTCAAAAGATTCCTTGGGCTCTATGGATAGATCCACATCCTTATTACTCTTCCCACACTGTATCCTTAGCTCATAACCATGTTTATTAGTTTCCTAGGACTGTTATAAAAATAACCAGAAATCTAGTGCCTTAACACACATTTATTAACGTATAGCTCTAGAACCCAGACATCTGAAATGGGACTCAAAGCTAAAATCAAGATTGGAAGGGCTGTGTTCTTTCTGGAGGCTCAGAGGAGAATTCATTACCAGGCCTTTTTCGGTTTCTAGAGGCCCCATATTTACTGCTGTGTGGCCTTCAGTCAGTAATCATGTATTTCCGATCTCTGTTGCTTCCAGTGTCACATCTTCTCTTGCTCTGCCTCTCCTGCCTTGCATAAGGACTCTGTGATTCCATAGAGCCTGCCTGGATAGTCCAAGAGAACCTCCTCATTCCAGCATTGATCTTCACTTAGTCACACGCGTGGTGTTTCTTTGCCAAAAAGTTAGCATGGCCACAGGTGCTGGAGATTAGAGCATAGGCTTCTTATGGGGGCTGTTCTTCTGCTCTCAATTTTCAGGCTCCTAACACACTGGCCTTCACTATCTCATTGAAAGCTGCTATTTTCTCCTCCTCCTCCAAGTCCTCTGCACATGATATGTCCTCTCTCTGAAATTCTCTTCCTTCAACTCCGCCTTTGGCTAACTCCCAATGACCCTTAATATATTAGTATACATATTTCTTCTCCAGAGAGAAACTTTATTTGACCCTCTTAATCCCTTTAAAGTTAAGTTAACCTTAATTTATTCTCTTATATCCTCCTATATTTTTGTGTTTTCACATGTTTCAGAGTTGAACTTAAATTCCAGCATAATTATTTCTTTGAGGTCTGGGCACTCCATTAGATTGCAAGCTTACTAAGGGCAGAGCACTGTCTGTATTTACCACATGTTATACTAAGCACCTAACACATTGTACCTGCTCACCAAATATGAATGGAATTAGTCAACAGTTTAATAAAAAAATCAATTTATTAAAACATTAATATTTCAAAAAGGGTAATGAAATATTACCCTTTGATCATAATTTTAAATGATGACTAATTTTAAAGACAGAGTATCAGGGGATCAAGATATGTTTTAGGAGAGGGGAGCATCTTTTGTGAAAGTTTGAGTAAGAGGACATTGTTCAGGAATTACAAATAATTTGAAAAGACTGGAAGATACATTCCCATAGTTGGTGGTGGCAAAAGTAGGACTAAGATGTAAATAGAGACCAGATCATAAACTGTCTATAACATTTAAGATGCCATCAGTGGCAAATAATAGGTAACCTAACCTAAGGCACTTAAGGAATACAAGATTCTAATCAGTGTCTGAAAGTAAACTGTTCTGGATCAGATTCAGTAGCTCAAAAGTATTAGGGTACTGGGTTTGAATCTTGGGCATTCTCTTGGTTTTTCTCTCATTGTTGCAATGGCTGCCATAGCAACAAATATTCTTAGTCCCTCAGAACAATGTCCCAGATATGGAGGGAGAGAATGGGAGAAAAAGGCTCCTGACTTGCATTAAGCTCCTCTTTTTTTGTAAAGGAGAAAAAAATATTTCCAGAAGCTCCCAGTAGATTTTTCATTTTGTTTAGGGATACCTATTTTGCAAATAAAAATACAAGATGCTCAGTTAAATTTGAATTTCACGTAAGCAATAATACTGTTTAGTATAATAATCAGAACATACTTATACTAACAAAAAGTTACTTATTTGAAATTAGGATTTTACTGAGTACTATGTATTTTATCTGGAAATTCTACTCTTACTTCAATAGTAAGAGCAGGATTATATATGCTCACCCCTAGACTAGTCACAGGTAAATATTAATGTGGATGCCATGATGAGGTTAGTTTCTTGGGCCTGGGCACATTGCCAAAATATGGGTGTAGTTAGCAAAGTCAGGAAAGACTGGTTGTTACATGAGTACAAACTGTGTCAGCCACAGGATCTGTGTAAATTGGTAAGGTGGTTTTATTCCTGTCTGTAGATGATGTGGAAGTGTTGAAGGATTTAAGCAAAGAACTGATATAATTAGTTTGGAAATTCGTGTAAAGATATCTTCTCTGGTAACGTGCAGATTGGTAAAATTAGAGGAAGAGATATCAGATAAGAAGCTATGACATTAGATGTGTTAAAGAATTGTGAAGGCACTTGAACCTAAGAAATAGC
This sequence comes from Macaca fascicularis, assembly GCF_037993035.2. NCBI lineage: Eukaryota > Metazoa > Chordata > Mammalia > Primates > Cercopithecidae > Macaca > Macaca fascicularis. Next base: position 11,087,360 of record NC_088379.1, on the reverse strand, counting down.
AGAAGGAATTTAGAAATATGTAAGAGGATTATATATGCATATTTATTGATCATAGTTGTCAGGATTTCAGACTTTGGACTAGAAATGTTTTTGCGTTATATTTTGGCTTTGCTGTAAAATATGTGTGTAAGTTTCTTTATCTTACTGGCCTTAGTTTCCTTATCTCTAAACATGAAGATAATAAAACTATGTGATTTATTATGGCATTGAATGAGGTTTCAGTTAGTCAGGGTTCTCCAAAGGACACACACACATACACAGTGTGCATGTATATATATTCTGCCCACTTTATATAAACATTTGTATGTGTGTGTGCGTGTGTGCATGTGTGTGTGTGAAAGGGAGTTTATTAGGAAGAACTGGCTCACATGATTACAAAGTCCCATGAGAAGTGATTATAAGGTGGAGGATGAAAGAAGCCTGTAGCGTGGCTCCCCAGGAAGCTAGTAGCATGGCTCAGTCCAACTTCAAAAGCCTCAAAACCAGGAAAGGTAACAGGACAGCTTCCAGTCTGAAGCTGAGGGCCTGAGAGCCCCTGGAAGGTTTCTGGTGGATCCCAGAGTCCAAAGGTCAAAGAACCTGGAGTTTGTTGTCCACAGTCAGGAGGGATAAAAAGACTTACTGCTCTGGAAGACAGAGACAGAGAGAGAGAGAGAGATACACAAAAAGGAAGCCAAGTAACCTTACCGCCCTCTTTCTTTTGCCTGCATTGTTCTATTAATAGCTGCACCCATGGTAGATTGGATGATGCATAGTCACACTGAGGGTAGTCATCGTCTCTCAACCCACTGACTCACTTGTCAATTTACTTTGAAAATTCCCTCACAGACACACCCAGAAACAATGCTTCACCAGCCATCTGGGCATCCTTAAATCCAGTCTAGTTGACTGACAACTAATATTAAAAACAAAGTGAGCCTAATATGCATTTAATGGATGTTAGCTGCGTTTATTATTTTGGTTTTACTGTTAGTTTTGTCATGTATTATGACAGGTATGATACAGCGTTGAAGATAAAAGATAAAAATTCTCCCCAACCTGCTCTACCCATGATCTTTCCCATCTCAGGTGATAACAACTCCTTCCTTCCAGATGCTCAGAACAAAAACTTTATTGTTACCACTGATGTCTCTTTCTCTTACATTCTATATTCAGTTTTGGGGGGATTCCTTCTGGCACTCAGAATATATTCAAAATGCATCCAGAATTCTGCCATTGCTCACCACTTCCCCTGCTGACCCTCTGGTCTGAGCTGCCATCATCTCAGTGGATTGGGGTGAGTATTGCTCGAATAGACTTCCCTGCTTGTACTCCAGTTCCCTGTTGTCCATGCTCAGCACAGTGGCCAGGGTGCTTAACCATTAGGTCAGATTTTGCTGATTTTTGCTCATTCCTGCAATGGCTTCCCACTCTACTAAAAATAATAGCCGAAGTATTTAAACTACATGACTGATCCCCTGTTTGTTCGCCGACTTCACCAGCTGTGGCTCCTTTGCTAACTCCACTTGGTCCTGGTTGATCTGTCTGCCCAGGCTACTCTTTCTGCAGATATTTAAATACCTCATTGTTTAACTCCTTCGAGTTTTCCTCAAATCACACCCACTCAATGAACCCAACTTCAGCTACCTTATTAACAATGTCAAGCAACTATCACCAGCCAAAGTGCCATTCAATATTCCCTTCATCTATTGTGTCTTTTTATCTGTTTTTCCCATGGCCCTGATTGTATTCTAATTTACAACATAGTTTACTTATTTGTTATAATTATTGTTGGTTATGTGACTCTTCCTGTCTAGTTAGAACATCTTTATATGTTTTGTCCAATGACATATCAGAGCACCCAAAACAATGGGTTTTGGGTATTCAATACAATGCAATGACTAGTAGGTACTCAATAAATATTGGTTAAAAATACTAAGTTTTTACCATATGTGGTCACATATATGTCATTCACTCTTGCTCTTTATGTTTTAAAAACAAATAACTATTAAATACTTACTCTGTGTTAGGCATAGTTCTCATTATTTTACATGTCATTGAATGCTTACAAGAATTTTGTGGTATGCATCTTTCCTTAGCAGTGAAACACAGTGGTTAAAGGCAGAAATTAGGGATATAGCACAGCAGAGAAAATCTCAGAATTTCAAATTATTATGCACGGATATAAGTCTTGGCTCTGCCACTTACTGGGTATAATGCCTTGAGCAAGTGACATAACCCCCTCTTGCCTCAGTACCTAGACTTTCTCATTTGGGAAACCAATACAGTCTATTGTAGTACAGCCCTCATAATACCATTGTTACTGTAATGGAGTTAACACATCTAAAGTATTAGAATGACGTCTGGAACAGAGTATACACTAAACTAGTGTAAGCTATTATTCTTACAATTAATATTTTGTCACTTTTTCACATTATGGACGTGAGACTTAGAGAAGCCAATTAACTTGGCCAAGGTCACATAGATAGTGAAGAGGCATTTAGGCCTTTGACCCCAAAACTGTGCTTTTAACCACCATGCAACAAGAAACACAAAAAGAAAAGTCTTTTGGGGGGAAATATAATGAGTTGAAATATGGATTTTTGTATCTTCACCCCAGGATATTTTCCACCTAAATTTAGACTTCCTAGAAAATATCAAATTTCTAGCTATATGTTTAATTTTCTCTCCAAGCTGGCATAAAGCAGACTTGATCTTTGGAAGACAGCAGGGTTCGTGTGATTATTTTCATGGCCTTTGCCAAAAGTCAGTCATTTAAGCATCTTCACGGCACAAGACCAACTGCTTTATACATCAGCTGCTCTGTGAAAAAGTTGAAAATGTGATAGATTTGCTGACAAGCATATTTTATGTTTGATGTGCATATATTTTTTGCAATGATAAAAATAGCAGCCCTTTAGAGTTACTGAGTAGTTTGTTTTCCCTTCTGTCTCTTGAATATTTTGATCTTAAGAAAGAGCAGATGTCTTGCTCGTTTTCACCTGTGTTTCCAGTTTTAGCTTCCACAGTATGCATTGCTTCATTTATAAGAAAATATTCCTACCTACTGTGTGCAAAGTTGAATGTATGTTGTCTTGTGGGCAGACTCAAAAGCATCAAATATTGCATTATAATCTGGTAGGAAAAATGGAAAACCATGAATGCGTCAAATCTAGCAGTAACACCTCAGTGCAAGCCATAGTCATTCTTCACCTAAAGCACTGCAATAGCCTACTCATGCTCTCCCAGATTCTCTAAGCCATTCCACACTTAGAAGCCAGAGTGATTTTACTGCATTGCATACCTAACCGTGTTTGTCCTCCACATAAAATCTTTTAATGGCTTCTCATTGAAGTAAAATCCAAAATCTTTTCCATGACCAGAAAGGTCATGCATGATCCTGCCCCTGTCAATCTTTCTTAGACCAACTCTTACTAATGCCCATGCTATTCTGCCAAACTAGACATGATTTATATCACACCATCCAAACTTGTTCTGGACTCAGGACATTAGTACTTACTGTCTCTATATATTGCATGTTCTTTTCACAGATTTTCATATAAATAAACTCCTCAATACTTAGAAGCCAGTTATATTTATTTTTGTATTGAGGCCTCATAATAAATATTTTCAGTTATACAGAGAAATTCTATGCCTCTTATTCTCTGCTGTATCCTCATTGTTCAAAGTACCAATCAATTATAGGTGCTCCCTAAGTGACTGTTGTTTTCTGATTGACTGACTGATGAACTGACTATGAATATATCTGCAAAAAAAGTAAAGGTTCCTCAGTGCCAATATAGAGTCATAGAGAAAATGTTAGGGATTCCATGAGAGGGTGCAATCAGGCTAGAATGGTTATCGTGGCCTGGTTCATTGAGAAAGAATCTGCTGAATCAGATCTGGCATAGGTAGTATCATTGTTATTTTTGTCATGGGTAAATATTTAGTGTCTGCTATGTGTGAAACAGTATTCTAAGTCTATTCTAGAAACAGTATTATTTAATATTCATAAAAACTCGGTGAGTTAGGCGCAGTGGCTCTCACCTGTAATCCCAGCAGGTGGGTCACTTGAGCCCAGGAGTTGGAGATCAGCCTGGGAAATATGACAAAAATGCATCTTTCCAAAAAAAAAAAAAAAAGAATTACGCTGGTGTGGTGGTGCACACCTGCAGTCCTAGCTACTTGGGAAGCTGATGCTGGAGGATTGCTTGAGCCCAGAGGTTGAAACTGCAATAAGTGTTGATCATGCCACTACACTCCATCCTGGGCAGCAGACTAGACACTTTCTGAAAACAAAACAAAGCAACAAAAACAACTCAGTAAGTCACTTTTCATTTTAAAAGCTACGACTGAGGGCCAAAGAAATTCTGACATATACAAGTTGACATCGTGAGCAGCAGAGCAGGAATTTGAATCTACACAAACGGTAGACTCCTTGCATTCAGTGGCTTTTCTACACTGGATTTGGACAAGTGGGGACAAAAGAAAAAGCCAATCTGGTTGGAGGAAAAAGTGTTATCACACGCAAGGAAGAGGGAACATCTAAATACCATATCAGGAGTATGTTAGTTGGTGAACCAAAGGGATAAACAGGAAGTTTACAAGTCAATTGGAATCAGATCATTAAGGGGCTTCAGTAACAGGCTGAGATGTTAGAGTGACTGTAGAACACAGAAGGCATGGGAGGCCTTTGGAGAAGAAGTTGGTATGGGCTTAATCTGGGCTTTATCTGAATCACTATTCATTTTACAAGTATCCGGGTTTTAACTTGTAAGATCACTCATTTGAAAATCTTGTTCGCGAAGGAACAAAGTGAGAAGGGGTCTAGGGTCAGGAAGAATAATTAGGAATTGCAGTGTTTAGGACGAGAAGCAACTGATCTTTCTCATACTACTACTAACATGTTTCCCCAAAGAATTGTGGCTCAAAAAAATTTCATTCTCAATAATTTTTATATTGCCACTGTCAGTATTATTAGCTCTATTTTGCAGGTAAAAACAATTCAATTTAAAATAATGATATTCAGGAAGGGCAAGTGATTAAAAAGCCCAAGATCAAATGATGAGCATGACTGAGAAGGGAAGATTTTCACGAAATTGTTAGGCAAAATTGGGGAAGTTTCCCCACTGAGGGAAGCATGGTTCCTGCAGCGCTTACCTCTCATCAAACAGCTCTATGTTGAGATCCTTTGCTGGTGCTGTCTCTATCTCACAAAGCTGCAGAACTGCCAGGAAGCAAGGAGCGAGAACATCAGAGCCAAATTCCTGGTTTTGAATACCAAGCCGGGCTTTCTATCTATTTCTCTCTAAAGAATGTATTTAACAGTACTTTGTCTCGGTTGCAAAGAGCTGTTTGTTTTTTTAAATCAAATCAATTAAATTGTGTAAAGTGCTTAGACCAACTCCTCGTATCAAATAAACTCTCCCAAATATTTTATTGTTGATGATACTTACAATAATTCTGCAAGCGTTACTATTTTTTTAATACGTGAGAGAATTAAAGCTCACACTAATGATGCTGTACCTCAGGAGTATTAATGCCTGAAAACAAAACAAAACAAAAAAAACCTTGTGAAGAATAATAAATACATTTTCATTTCTTCTGGAAAATGTGAGCAATATCGCAAATGGGGAAGACTGGCAATAATTGTTAAATTTCCCTATACCAAAATATGATAAATCCACATTTCCTTTTCACTGTGAGGGGAGGATGATAGATGATAAGAAAGAGGTTGTGGGTCTCCCAGAACAAACACATTCACAAAAATCCACTGGCCAGGCCCTGCTCTTCAAGAACACTGCCTTATCCAGTCTTACCCACTTCCTTTGATCTCCTGCATCTGATTTGGTCAGGGTTCAAGAATACCTCTGGAGTCAAGCAGACTAGATCAGAACTTTGCTATTTCTTTACTAGCTGCGTGAATATAAACAAGCTGCTTAACCTCACTTGACCTACATTTTTTCATATATATAATGAGCAAAGCGATTCTTAACTTCGAAGAATCTTCAGGTTCACAATTTACCATGTAAATGTGTGCTGTGCTTAATAATGATTACAGAAACATTAGCAATCACTATTTCTTGGTACTTACGGGTATTCCAAATATTCTGGATGATGGAAGTAGTTTAAATTTGAGGTGAATGAAAGCATTTTCTTGAAATACTGTTAATATAATTATCCAAGTTTTTTCTTTTTCTTTTCTAATCTTCATTTTTTACTTTTTCTAAAATTCTGTCTTTGCTGTTTCTCCCTGTTTGTTTCATCCATCCTATCCGAAGAGATGTTGTCAAGATGCAGTAAGATCTAGGAGAATGTCAAGCACAATGTGTGGTAGGTTGCAATCACTAACCAGCAATTCTAAGTCTCATCAGACAGGTCACATAAATTTGCTGAACCTCAATATCATAATCTCATAATATACCGTTTGCAGTTATGTAGCAACATTTAAAAATCAGTGGATAGAAAACTGCCTTGCACATAACACAAGTTGTTAGTTTCCTCTCCCTTTTCATCTCTTTTATCATTCTTCTGTCTCTGGATTGTCAAGGGACACTATTTCTCATTAGCTGTCTCAGCAGATATTCTTAAATGTCCTTGGGACTCAACATATACTCTGGGGAAGCATCAACAAAATCAAGAATTAGTGGATGAGGTGACCTGAGATGGGTTGAACTTTCCTAAAACCTTTGGGAGCACTGTGGGGACATGCACAAACCCAGCATTTATTCAATAATTTCCATTATTAATGCATCCAAAGCCTTGTATTCTCTTGAAGCAGTGGCTTCAAGGCCCACAGCCATCTCCCTCCACCTCCTCCCCTAAACCACTTCTCTGAACTTTGATCTGATGTTCCTATCATTTGCTCTGTTCCAGCCACTGCCAAGCCTTCCAAGAGACCTACTTTACCCTGGAATTCCCTTTCCATCCAGGGACTCTTAACACACACTCTGGGCCTAGTATGCCTTTTGCCCCCTTTTCTTTCTTATTTTTCTTTGTCACTTTTTACCATCTGACCTACCAATTTATTTCATGTATTTCTTTGTCTGTGTCTTTCATCACCCTCTATCCTATGAAGCCCGTGAGGCAGGGACATGGTCTGCTTTGTTTACTGGGTCCAGCATATAGAAGTTGCTCAGTACATACTGCCTAATGACTGAATGGTCAGAAGCATTTAAACTTGTTCATTTAATAATCACGTTGTGAAAATGGGAACAGCATGGTGAACACAAAGAGGTATTCCATGAAGTGAAGACACTGATCTTAAAGAAAACAAATACTAAAATAATCGCGTGTTATAACTACTCTTGATCCTAGCACTGTACCTCCTCAAATACAATCCTTGCCCTTCACTCTTTCTGGAATACTTGTGCAACATCGCAAATGGGGAAAATTGGCAATAATTATTAATTTTCCCTATACAAAAATGTGATAAATTCCCATTTCCCTCTTCACTGAGAAGAAGGTAGGATGATAGATGATAAAGAAGAGGTTGTGAATCTGGTCTGTAGTATGTTAGAGGGTGCCTGCCCCAGCAGGCTCCTGGCTGAGTTTTGCCAGTGGAAGGCAGTAGCATGAGTGCAAAGGCCAAGAGAAGGGAGAAACAGGGCATTTACTAATTTACTTGCTTCTCTGCCTCAGGCAGTGGTTGCATCTTCTCTATGCTGTGGGTTCCTTGTAGCTCCTTGGTGACAATGTCTGACTTGTCTCACTTTCTACCATTGTTTTCTCAGCTCCTCCATCATCTGTGCAGCCAATGATATTCTCTCATTATATTTTCTCCTTTGAAATCTGAAGGCACTTGGGGCTGTTTGTTTGTTTTTTCCTTTTTTGCTTACACTCTGACTGGCGATGCTGAGTGCTCTTCTGGGAAGGCGTATCTGTGAAGCATGTTACAGGGCCTCTCCTGGCCCAGTGGAGCTGTCCAATAAGAGGGTTTCCTAAAGCAGCGACAGATTACTCTTTGAGAAGGGGAACATGAAGAGGAGTCAACAACAATAGCAAGGGCAGTGAGCCTTTGAGAAAATGAAAATGACTTACGTGAAGGCTCTGTGCCAGGAGATAGTTGAGGTTCACAAATGACAGCACTGCAGAGCACATAGAATGAGTAGATGAAGTGAGAAGCATTTGGTCAGTCATCCTGATTCCTGCTGACAATTCATAGGTCTTTTTCCTGTAATTCACGAAGCTCCACAGAAAAGTTTTAATCAAGGAGGGTTAAAGTGGTGTTCTCATCTGGTCCGTACTTTGTAAAGATAAGTAACTGCAATATATAGGCTGCAAGATGCAGCCTGGGCGACCAGGTGGGAGGCTGGGGCTGCAGCCCAAGTGCCGGGGCCGAGTGGTTTGGCCCAGGATAGTGGTTGAGGCTTAGATGGGAAGAGAAGAGCCAGAAAACAGCCCAGTCCTGAGCTCATCTCCTCACTCTTCCTCCCTCTGCAGACTGCTGGCGTGTTCTCTTTGTTGCTCAGTCTGAGAGGTGCTGCCCCCTCCAACGGCTTTATTTTTATGTTGGCGCCTAAAAGCCTCACCTCAAAGAGAGGAGACTCTGGAGACAATGTGAAGGACAAGCAGGCACAGAGATACTTCCCTTCATCCACCCTTCCCACAGACCAGCTGAAGCAAAAGTTCAAAATAACTCCAAGCTGTTAGGAAAAAATTGCCAAAACCACTCCTCTTTCTCATGTAGTGACAAAGTGCTGCAGGGCCGGCCACGTTTGATTGTTCTCATTCTAGGCCTGCTTCCCTCTTCTCAGGTGGGCTAACTTACTTCCTCAGCTTTGCTTACATCTGTCTCTCGGGGTATTTCTAGGGGCTCTGAGACTAATCTGGTCCTCTCAGTAAAGACTTTTTGGGAACTACTTCTATTGCTTTTTGCAATGTTCCCTGTCACACAAGAGCAGTTTTCTGCCAGTGCAGAAAACTAGAACCAAATGATACCAACTAATAAATAAGGCTATTTCATGGTTGGCGAAGAAGCACTAGACTTGAAACCGGACAGTGTTTTACTGAGGTCACGCTGTTACTCCATCACCTTGGAGAGATCAACCAAGAAGCGGAGGCTTTGTGTCACAAGTGTAATATTTACTCACAGATACTGGACATAGTGATGAGACAGGCACCAGGGCTTCATACACACTGTTCCATTTCAACCTCCCAGTGACCCTTAAGAGAAAGGCTGTTTATTTTGTCCATTTTTACAAGTAAGGAAACCAGCTCAGAGAGATTAGGGAACTGGCATGAAATCACACAACTGGCAAGTCATAGGGAGGAAATGAAACTCAGGTTTTCTTATCTCAAATCTTTGTTCCTACTATGACCCCTTCAATACAAGCTAGTGCCAGGAACATTGGGGTGAGAGCCAAAAGGATCTCAATCTGACGACTGCTTCTCTGCGTTGCCAGCTGGGCGATGTCAGGCAGGCAGCCCAGCCTCCCTGTGCCTTCCTCTTCCTTATCTGTGAAATAATGATGCTTTTATTATTTTAACTCATACTAAACCTTTTGTTGCAGTGTAGACCTTTACAAGATGCAGGGGACTGTGGAAGATTTCATGAGACAATTCATAGAAAACATCTAAACTGCGCTGTGGTCTGCAATTCAGATTGCACATTACGCGGAAATTTATTTCAGCCTTGTCTCATAACTGTGCAACTCTAAATGCTTAACTTAAAACCTCTGAGTCTCACACGTGTACAGTGGGGTCAAATTTGACTTACCTAGAAGTTTTGTAACGAGGATTAAATAAAAATAATGATCATACAGAGCAACCCACATGTGGTAAGTGTATTCTCCTCTCTTTAGGTAGGACTCACAATCTTTTTTTTTTTTTTTTTTTTGAGACAGAGTCTCGCTCTGTCACCCAGGCTGGAGTGCAGTGGCGCAATCTCGGCTCACTGCAAGCTCCGCCTTCCGGGTTCACGCCATTCTCCGGCCTCAGCCTCCCGAGTAGCTGGGACTACAGGCGCCCGCCACTGCGCCCGGCTAATTTTTTTCTATTTTTAGTAGAGACGGGGTTTCACCATGGTCTCGATCTCCTGACCTTGTGATCCGCCCGCCTTTAAGCACTATCTGTCTATCTACCTCATGGTATAATTGAGATTATCCCCTTGATACAATTAGTGTACTGGAGAAAAAAAAAGCTCAAAAAATACTATATGGATGCTAAGGATTACTATCACTAAATTAAACTTTGAATTCTGTGAATAATTAGAAAGAATGAGTAATTAATGTCATATACTAAATTACCTAGTGTTTTTCAGTTGTATCTATTTATTTATTCAGGGCCCTTAATTTGATGAGCCATTGTTTATTTTTATGTATAAAAGACCAGTGTATTGCTTATCTTGTCTCTTTAAAAGAATTGTTGATCCTAGCAGAAAGAAGAATATTTTTTAAATGAGCTATAACCAGTGGATATGAATGCAAATTCATAAACTCTAATATTCTTTCAGTATCTTTTCTTCATCATTTCACAATTGTTATTCCATGTGCTGATGATCAATCCCCTATTTCCGGGTGATTGCCTTATTAATGGCAGAATGATGAGAAAGGAATTAAATATTTGCACTAGGGGCTATGCTTAATTGAGTTCCTTCTCTGCTTATTGCAAGCTTCTGGTTTTGAAATTAAAACCAACAAAAATGATGCCATTTAGAAATATAGCTAATATGTGAAGTTGTTTAAATATGATAGAAATTCTACAGAGACTTGGACTTTGAATTTCATGTTCAGATATGTGGTGTAATTTTAGAAACCAAGTGTAATTTATTTCTAATTTTAAAAATTATCCAAGTTATATTGAGTTTATACATTGTCACCAAAACTATGTCAAAAACTGAGGGGTGAAATAAAAAACAATATAAACCCAATAACAGTTTAACATACCATATCATCTAATTAACTTACACAGCATCTTAAAGAAGGGTCTGTCTTTATTCTTATTAGCAGAGACTAAACTGAAATTCATTCATTTATTCAAGCACAAATATTTATTAGGACTCCTTGTTTGACAGCAATATACTTGATTCTGGGGATGTAACTGTAAACAGAACACTTAAGACCTCTATTCTCAATCTACTATTATTCTAGTAGTACAAATAGAACATGAAAAAGTAAATGCATGAAGGACAGGTAACTGTTAATTGTATTAAATGTTGAAAGCTGAAGATAAGCCAACCATGGGAAAATTCTGGAAGACTCCAGAGGGAGAAGCAAGTGCAAAGACCTAGAGAAGGAAGAGAAGAAACAAAGGAGGCAGGCATGACTGGAGTCAGCCAACAAAGGCATTGCATGGGGGACACATTCAGAGAGGTGTGTAGGTCGAGGTCAGACCATGCAAAGCTCTGTAGATGATGAAAAGTTACTTAGATTTTTTTCCATTGATAATGGGGAAGTAATGAAAGAGTTGAAGCAATGTGGTTATTTAATTTTTTAAAAAATGTTACTTTGGCTACTATTATCTAGAAAATGGACAAGATAGAGCAAGAATAGAAACAAGGAAATCAGTTAAGATGCTACTAAGGTGGTCTGAGAGAGAGATAATGTCGATGTGTGTTAGGATAGTGCTATCGGAGGAGATGATACACAGTGGCTTCTAGAAACAGGACTGGTGTTATATTAGATATGGGAGGATGGACGAAGGGATAAATTATAGATTTTCCCTTTAAATACTTGATTAAACCCAATTTCACTTACTGGCAAGAACAACTCTGGACATTAAAGATTTTGTTGCTTTTTATAACTATTTTTTTTATTTTTTGACGGGACAGGAAGGATTAACTGTTCCATTTGGACATATTGTTTGAATGTAAAATGTAAGTTAAATAGACAGTTGAGTATACACCTTTGAAATTCAAGATCTTTATCTTACACGTACCAATTCGGGTTGTCATTTTCTTAGTGTATTTAAAAACATAGGCCAGCCTGAGATCACCTAAGGGGAGAGTTTGTATAAGGAAAAAAAGAGTCCCTAAATTTGGGGCAGGGGATTTTTGATAGTTAATTTATGTGTCATCTTGACTGAATTAAGGAGCACACGGGTATCTAGTTAGTCACTATTTCTGGGTATGTCTGTGAGGATGTCTGTGGATGATACAATATTTCAGTCAGTGGATTCAGTGAAGTAGATGTCCCTCCCCATTACGGGTGGGCATCATACAATTTGTTGAGAGCCTGAATAGAACAGAAGGCAGGAATAGAAGAAATTTGCCCCCTTTTTTCTTCCAAACAGTTTGAACTGAGATATCTCATTTCATCTTATTTTGCACTTTTACTGGGATTTACACCATTGGCATTCCTAAATTTTAGGCCTTTGAACTCAGACTGAATTGTACTACTGGCTTTCCTGGGTCTACAACCTGAGGACAGCAGATCTTGGGACTTGTTGGCTTCCACAATTGCATGAGCTAATTCCTCATAATAAATCATATATGTATTCCTGTTGGTTCTGTTTCTCAGCATAACCCTGGCTAATACAGGATTAGAGGCTTAGAGAAGATAAACAATTTGCTCAACATTTCATGTCTAGTAAGTGGCAAACTTAAACCCTACCTCACTCTAAAGCCCATGCTTTTATGTTTTATTGCCTATTAGATGATATTTTAAGAGAGGTTTTAAAAATGAATAGACTTTTGATATCCAGGGATGCGGAGAAGGGCACTACAGATTAAGGATGCCATAATATTTATAGCACAAAAGCTGAAGAGGGCAGAGAGTGCACAGAGAACGGTGATCTTGTTGTTCAGTTGGTTTTAGCATAAGGTTTTAGGGGGAAATGTTAGGAAATAAATTCATCTAGTATGCAGGGAAATGGGGGAAACCTATAGGTCTTCTCTTCACTGACTAGAGATTTAATAGAGGTGGATGAAATTCTAACATATCAATTCCTAAATACAAACCATCATGCATTTGGATGTTTTACTGTTATTATGTATGTGATTGCATGTGAAAGATAACTAGCACTTCTTCTCTGTGACTCCCAAAGGTAAGAGACATTTTTCAGAGAGTTAGGTTTACACTCAGTTGATAAAATAGTCCTGAAAATGTCTGACCTCTCTAAAGGGAAGAGTTTCAAGAAAATCTCAGTAACCACACATGTCCAAAAACTCACTGGATTTAGCATTCAGGAAGAATGTTCCTTATTTGGCAGCATTTTTCCCTTTAAATGTTCCAGTAGATGGCTAGCTTTAATCCCAAATAGTCAAACTATTTTTGTTTGCATGTTATTGTGAGAAGCCTTTGTTTTTCTCCATTCCTGGTATAGTTTTACATTTATTATAATTACTAACATATAGGAGTAGAGAAAGATAGAATATACTTTTATCTTTTCCTTATTGCTGTGTGTTTATGGCCTCGTAGATAAAGACTTGCTGAGAGACAAGTCAGACAGGAGCATAGTGCTTTACAACAGTCAGGAAAAGAATTGGGAAGAAGGGGAAAGAGGGTATAGAAGTAAGAAAAAAAATTGATGGACATTTGCATTCACTGCAATTATATGAAATGAATATGCAATCAGTGCATTATTTTCATCTATTCTTAATGTTGGGTCAAGAATGTGGTAGATGTAGATGTAATATTAATTACAATCATTCCTATGAATTGTTTAATTCTGCCTATTTTGTTATGCAACAAGATAAAAACAACTATGTTTATGAAACAGGCTAACTTGGTTGAAAATTTTACTTAATTTTATGTAGCTCTGTTAAAATTGTCTTCATTACAACAGATTAATGTTTAGAAAAGAACATGAGTTTTGAAGTTAAAACTTAATTTGTTGAGCTTGCGTATCTGCAAATTATGAGCTATGGGACCCCTGACAAGTAGTGTAACTTTCTTCAGCCTCAGTTTCTGATTTGCAAACTCAGAATTAAATATTATTGTCTTGTTTCAACACTTAAAGACCAAGTGAGATGATAAACGTAAACGATCATGGTGCCAAATTCAATGAAAATCACTTCCTTTTCATTAAAATGAGATTTGGTGAGAGAAAGCGCCATCTTTTGAGGTCTTGGATACTATGTTAGTTGTTAGGGTTATCATAATAACATACCACAGACTGAATGGTTTAACCAGCAGAATTTTATTTTCTCACATTTCTGGAGGCTAGAATTTCTAAATCAAGAGATCTTTGATTTCTTCTGAGGCCTCTCTTCTTGGCTTGTAGATGGCCATCTTCTCCTTGTGTCCTCACATTGTCTTCCCTCTGTGGGTATCCTAACCTCTTCTTCTTGTCAGGGCACCAGTCATCTTGTATTAGGGTCCACCCACATAACCTCATTTTATTTTGATGGCCTCTTTAAAGTCCTTTCTCCAAATACAGTCACAGTCTGAGTTACTGTGTGTTAGTATTTTAACATATGAATTTTGGGAGACATATAATTCTGCCCATAACAGATGGATTTGGGATGAATAGGTTTAGATAATTTTAAGTTCTGGTGTGAGTTTTTGTACCTTTGTTCATGCTTTCAAATTGAAGTTTAGTAAACAAAGAACAAAGCAACCAAATTCAAGCTTTACTAGGAATGCAATGAAATTTAACCAGGTGAGTTAGAGAGAATATTTGACATTAAAAGCAGCATACAGAACTAGTGAAAAAGAACAAGATAAGATCTATGTGTGAGTGTGTGTGAGTTTATTTGTGTATGAATGTATTTGTGTGTATGTGCAAAGGAGTGAGATTGTGAGTATATGTGAATGAGTGATTTTTGTAAGTTTGTGGATGTGCACTGATGTGAGTGTTTATGTGTGTCCCCGGAGTATGAGAGGAGAGATGATGTCCTCTGAGAAGAGGAACAATGCTATGAGTAAGCACATGCAGTTGAAAGACAGGTACATAGCATAAGTGGCACCACAAGAGAACAATTAAAACACAGTTATGCTACCATATGATGGCATGAGTTCTTACCTCCTTCTTCCTTTTGGAGTTGAGAGGAAGTGTTTTGTTTGTTTGTTTTTGTTTTGGTTTTGTTTTTTTGTATAATTTCAGCTGAAGCTAGGTTGAAGTACTGTATTAGTATGTTTACATGCTGTAATAAAGAACTGCCAGAGACTGGGCAATTTATAAAGAAAAGAGTTTTAATTGGTTCACAGCTACACATGGCTGGGGGCGGGGGGAGCCTCAGTACACTTATAATCATGGCAGAAAGGGAAGCAGGCATGTCTTACGTGGTGGCAGGCAAGAGAATGTGTGTGAAGGAGACACTGTCAAACACTAGTAAAACCATCAGATCTCATGAGAACGAACTCACTATCACAAGAACAGCATGGAAGAAACCACCCCATGATCCAATTACCTCCCACCTGGTCCCTCCCTTGACACATGGGAATTACAGGGATTACAATTCGAGATGTGATGTGGGTGGGAATACAGAGCCAAATCATATTATTTTCACCCCAGCCCCTCCCAAATATTATGTCCATTTTATATTTCAAAACTAGCCATGTGTTTCCAACAGTCTCCCAAAGTCTTAATTTATTCCAGCATTAACCCAAAAGTCCAAGTCCAAAGTATTATCTGAGACAAGCACAAAACTCTACCTAGGAGTCTGTAAAATCAAAAGCAAGTTACTTACTTCCAAGTTACAATAGGGGTATGAGCATTGGACACATTCTCTCATTCTAAATGGAAGAAATTAGCCAAAACCAAGGGGTTATAGACCCCATTCAAGTCCAAAATCCAGCAGTGAAATCATTAAATCTTAAAATTCCAAAATAATCTCCTTTGACTCCATGTTTCACCTCCAGGTCATGCTGATGCAAGAGGTGGCTTCCCACAGCTTTGGACAGCTCAGACCCTCTGGCTTTGCAGGATTCAGCCCCTGCAGCTGCTCCCATGGGCTGGCATTGTATGCCTGCAACTTTTCTAGGCACATGGTGCAAGCTGCCAATGGATCTAACATTCTGGGGTCTAGAGGATAGTGTCCCTCTTTTCACAGCTCCATTAGATAGTGTCCCATTGGGGAGTCTGTGTGAGGACTCCAACCCCACATTTTCCTTACACACTGCTCTAGTAGAGGTTCTCCATGAGGTCTCCACTCCTGCAGCAGACTTCTGCTTGAACATCCAGGCATTCCCATACATCCTCTGTTGACTTCTGTACACCTGAAGGCCAAACACCACTTGGCAGCAATCAAGGCTTGGGGGTTGCACCCGCTGCAGCAATGACTTGAGCTGTACTTTGGCCCTTTTAGCCATGGCTGGAGTAGCTAGGATGCAAGATGCCAAGTCTCGAGGCGGCACACAGCAGCAAGTCCCTGGGCCCAGCCCACAAAACTATGTTTTCCTCCTAGTTCTCTGGGCCTGTAATGGAAGGGGCTGCCATGAAGATCTCTGACGCACCCTGGAGACATTTTCCCCCATTTTCTTGGCAATTAACATTGGATTCCTCATTACCTATACAAATTTTTGTAGGCGGCTTGAGTATCTCCCCAGAAAATGGGTTTCTGTTTTCTACCACATGGTCAAGCTACAAATTTTCTGAACTTTTATACTCTGTCACCTCTTGAACGCTTTGCTACTTAGAAATTTCTTCTGCCAGATATCCTAAATCATCTTTCTGAAGTTCAAAGTTCCACAGGTCTCTAGGGCAGGGGCAAAATGCCACCAGTTTCTTTGCTAAAGCATAACAGCAGTGATTTTTACTCCAGTTCCTGATAAGTTTCTCATCTCCTTCAAAGACCACCTCAGCCCGGACCTCATTGTCCACATCATTATCAGCATTTTGGTCAAAGCCATTCAACAAGTCTCTAGGAGATTCCAAACTTTCCCACATTTTCCTGTCTTCTTCTGAGCCCTCCAAACTGTTCCACCCTCTGCCTGTTACTCAGTTCCAAAGTTGCTTCCACATTTTCAGGTCATCTTTATGAGAGCACCCCACTCTACCGGTACCAGTTTTCTGTATTAGTTCATTGTCACACTGCTACAAAAAACTGCCTGAGACTGAATCATTTGTAAAGAAAAGAAGTTTAATTGATTCACAGTTCTGCATGGCTGGGGAGGCTTCAGGAAACTTAGAATCATGGCAGAATGGGAAGCAGGCACATCTTATGTGGCAGCAGGTAAGAGAGAGCATATGAATGAGGAACTATAAAACACCTATAAAACCATCAGTTCTCGTGAGAACTCATTCACTACTGTGAGAACAGCATGAAAGAAACCATTCCCACAATCCACTCAGCTTCCATGGGTCCCTCCCTGAACGTGTGGGGATTATGAAGATTACAATTCAAGATGACATTTGTGTGGGGACACAGAGCCAAACCGTATCAAATACCTACATCCAGTGCCATGATATGTAGTTGACACAAGCTTGCCAACCAAATGAGCACCTGGAAAGGGGTATATGGAGGGATACAATTCAGCCTACAGTCTGCCTGCCAAGCCATGAGCCCATCATGGAACTATCTCCTCCTGAGGAAAGGAGTGCTTTGTTTTGTTCTGGATTTTTATCTCTTATTTGAATAGAGATGCTGAATAGGCACCTCATAGCCTTGACTACCCCAGTGCCTCTGGCCTCACTGTCATCTCCAGAACCTAGAAGGGAAGGGCCAATAAGGCAAGAACATGTCTCTAGAATAGCCAGTACTGCATCTCTTATTTTATACACTATGAACCATAAGAATTGACTCACAATTTTTAAAAAAACTATAAACTAAGAGAAAGTAATATCCTGCAATGGTAGACTGTTAAAGAGAAGATAGGCTAATCCCTCCTGACAGTTCTGTGTTATTTTTTGAGAAGAAACACTACTCTTATAAAGACAGAACTGTGCGTAATGTAGCTTCTCCATAAATGTACATGTATGATAACTTTTGACTACTTTCTTAAAATATATCCCAGATTTCAAATCCTGCTTTTATCCATGTCCCATGGTTTTTTGCTGATAGATTCAGGATTAATGTTTCCGCAAAGTAACAATGCACATCTCAAAATACATCAGCCTTATCTTTCTTATCAAAATACATCTGATATCAGTTAGAAGGTCAACATACTTTCTAGGCATCCTGAGACCAGGGTTATGATACCAAACTTCTGGATAATCTTGAGAGACACCAAGTCCTACTGGAACTAAAACCTTATGATCCCAAGCATGGCCCTTGAAAGCAGCATTTTATTGCTGCTAACTTGAATCACCCCTCTGGTCTGCATTTTTTCATTTAGAAGAAAAAGAGACTATAATATGCAAATAGTCTACTCTTGCAGATGTATAGGAATGTATGGTATACAGTAAATGGTATACCATATATTGGTATAACAAACATTGATGGTATAAAGTAAACCATCAAATGTATATGAATGAATAAATAACAGGTAATATGCATGTTGTTAAGATGTATTGAGATGGTATTATATCTCCAAAGTATTAAATCTTTAAAAGATAAAAGGACTTAACATTATTATAATACCTAATATATACATGCATATATAATACATAACATAGCATAATATAGAAATATTATAACAATATAATTAATAACATAATACAGCAATATTATGTTATAGATAAAAAGATTGAGATGAAAAGATTGAGATTAAAGGAAATTGTGGGGTTTTTTGCTTTTCTGTTTACCCAAAGCCTGCTTCTTGGAAACAGGTTGGAAATTTGAATCAGATCTTTCTTTTACCCAGTCCAGGGCACATCTATTATTTTTTCCAACAAATACATGTATGAGAAGCCCATCATCTGCAAATGTATATACTAGAAGCTGCAAGAAAAATACCACTATTGCCAAGAGAAAACATGCCAGTGATTATTTCCCAGCAAGACTGGGAGACAGCAATCGTGGCTGAGCAGTGGTGGAAGGCAGCTGGAATGATGAGCCCAGTGTATCTCCCTGATGTTTCATGTGACATTTCCCCACATACCTCTGAGAGGATGATGGATCTGCAAACACTCCAGGTTTACATTAAAAATAATGTATATTAATACTTCATTATTAAAGAAGAGTGTAAAGTTTTCTAATCACATGTGATGTTCAATTTTTATTTTATGAGAAAAATAATTTAGATTTTAAAAGCAATATTCTAGAGGCACTAGAATGCCAGGTTAAAGATTTGGGGATTTTTTTTCTAAAAAATAAAAGTAGATAGAAATGTATCATCCGTTAACACATGGAACCTAGCAGTTTCTGAGCTTTCTCACACATGTCTTGCTTATCCACAGATCTGGCCCCACCTGACAACGACCCATCATTTTAGCTTTGTTTCAGGCTCTAAGATTCACCAATAGACTAAGGAGATTTAAGGAGCAGTGGTTCAATCACTAAGGAGATTCAGCACCAAAGCAGTGCATTTTCTTGGTCTGGCTTTTGGCATTAGCTCCAGTAATTCTATTCAGGACTCATTCGTGTTACCATATCTCCCCATTCACATATCCACTTCCGGAGCTGGGTATGTATTTGAGCTTGAATCACTACCCAGTATATCAGCAAAGTAAAGGAGACCTTTATTATTTGAGCACAAATGGGGAAAGTCCAGATCCCCATGACAGCAGGATTATATTTGAATCCCCCAGCACATACTAAATAACAACTAAGCATATCTTAAGTACTGACCAAATGCTAAATTATATTCTCAGTTAGGAGCAAGCTAATGCTCTCAGGCTACATCCAGCCTGCTGCTTATTTTCATAAATAAATTTTATTGAAACACATTCATGCTTCTTTATTTACTTATTGCCTGTGTCTGCTTTGCTCTGAAACAGCAGAGTTGAGTGGTTACGAAAGAGATGGTATCACCCATTAAAACTACAGTATTCATTATCTACCTCCTTATAGGGTGTCTGCTAATCCTTGTTCTAAGCTTCGTACCTAGGTTAATTCAATTTAGTATTCACAATTTCATGACGTAACAATATTTCCACATGTAAGTTAATGAGGTAAAGCTGTGACAAAGCCAAAGCTTATATAGCTAAGAATCAGCAGAGCCAGGAGTTAAACTTAGCCCATCCACTCTGGAGTCTATGCACTTAAAAACTATAAAACTATAGTTGTATATATTTTTACATGTAAAATAGCTTTATTTAAATATAATTTACATGACATACAATTCTTCCATTTAAACTAGACCATTCTGTTATGTTTAGAATATTCACAGAGTTGTGCAAACATCATAACAATTTTAAAGCATGTGCCTAACCCAAAAAGAAATGTTACACTCATCAGCAAGATACACATTTTCTCCACATCCTCCTCAACAATTTTTATTACCTCTCTTTTTAAAATAATCATCCCAGTGAAAGTCAAGTGATATCTTATTGTGGTTTTGATTTGTTTTTGCCTAATGACTAATGATTTTGAGTATTTTTTTCAGGTGCTGCCTAGACATTTCTATATCTTCTTTGATGAAATGTCATTTGAGAATATTTGTTCATTATTATTTGGATTATTTATTTATCATTGACTTATAAGAGTTATTTGCATACTCTACAAGTAAATTCTTCAGATATATAATTTACAAATATTTTATCTCATTGTGAGGGTTGGTATAGTATTAGAAATGCAAAAGTATTTAATTTTGATTATATCCAAGTTACTCTTTTTTTGTCATTTGTGCTATTATTGTTATATCTAAGAAAGTTATAGCTTTCCTTTTTATATTTAGGTTTATGATCAATTTTGCATTAATTTTTGCATAAGGTGCGAAGAAGGGGTCCAACTTCACTCTTGCATAGGAATATCCAATAGTTTTAGCATCATTTGTTCAAAAGATTATTCTTCCTCATTGAATAGTGTTCTCATGCTTTTTAAAAATCAATTGATCATAAATGTATGAGTTTATTTCTGGACTCTCGACTCTATGTATCTATTTAATCAGTAACACAGTCTTGGTTAGTATAGGTTTATAATAAGGATTTAATCAAGAATTGTGAGTCATCCAACTTTGTTCTTTTTCAAAATTGTTTTGAATATTTTGAGTCCTTTGATTTGTGTATCAACTTCAGAATGTTTATTGATTTCACCAAAGTAGCCTACTGGAATTGGAAAAGATTGTGTTGAATATATAGATTAATTTGAGGAGTATTGCCATCTTAATATTCCATCCACAGTTCCATAAAATTAGTATGTCTTTCCATTTCTTCAGGTATCCTTTAATTTTTAAGTATAAGTTGTAGCTTTTAGTGTTCAAGTTTTAAACTTAAAAAAATCTTTAAAATTTTTAATGTTTTCTGTACTAACTTGAATTGTGTTCTTGATTTTATTTTGGTTCTTTGCAAGTATAGAAAATACAATTAATTTTTTTGGTTGATACTTGCATTAGTATGCTCTCATGCTGCTATGAAGAAATACCCAAGACTGGGAAATTTATAAAGAAAAGAGGTTTAATTGACTCATAGTTCCACATGGTTGGTAAGGCCTTAGGGAACTTACAATTATGGTGGAAGGCACCTCTTCACAGGGTGGCAGGAGAGTGAATGAGTGCTGAGCAAAGGGGAAAAAGCCCCTTTTAAAACCATCAGATCTCGTGAGAACTCTCTCTGTTACTATCACGAGAACAGTATGAAGATAACTGCCCCATGAGTCAATTACCTCCCACTGAGTCCCTCCCAGGACATGTGGGCGTTATGAGAACTGCAATTTAAGATGAGATTTGGGTGGAGACACAGCCAAATCATGCCAGTATTATAGCCTGAAACCTTGTTGAACTTGTTTATTAGTTCTAATAACTTTTAGTGGATTTCTTAGAATTTTCTATAAGCAAGATTTTGTCATACGAGGCTAGATATAGCTTTATTTCTGATTTTCTACACTGGATACATTTTATATGTCACTTTTACTTTTGTGTAATTGCATGGCTAGACTGTTAAGCACAAAGATTGATATACATATATAGCCTTTATGATGATGAGAAAGTTACTTTCTAATTTTAATATTTTGGGTGTTTTTATTATAAAAGCATGTTAAATTTTGTCAAAAGATTTTTTTAATTATTTGAGATTATCATGAGGTTTTTGTCTTTTATTTTATTTATATGTTGTATTACATAAATGTATTTTTGGATGTTAAGCCAACACTGAATTCCTGTGATATAATCCATTTAATCATAGTGAATACTTTTTTAATATGCTACTGGATTAAATTTGCTAGTATTTTTTAAAGTATTTTTGTGTCTATATTCCTAAGAGATACTGTTCTGTAGTTTTCTTTTTTGTAATATCTTTGTCTGGTTTTAGTATTAGCATAATACTGACTTTATATGTGGAGTTGGGAAGTGTTCCCTCTTCTTTCATTCTTGGAAGAGTTTGTGAAGAACTGATATTAAGTTGTGTCTATATGTTCATGAGAATTCACTGGTGAATCAATGCGAGCCTGAGTTTTACTTTGTGAAAAGTTTTCTAATTACAATTGCAATCTTATTATTTCATATAAGTTCATACAAATATTCTATTTCTTCATGAATCAGTTTCAGTAATTTGTGTCTTTCTAGAAAATTTTCCATTTCAACTGTATTATTTAGTTCTGGCATAGTATTATTTGATAACCTTGCTTTTTAAAATGTATTTAAGGCCAGCAGTCATGACCATTCTTTCACTCTTGATTTTGGTAATTTCGGTCTTCACTCTTTTTTTATTTGTCAGTTTAACTAAAAGTTTGTCAAGGTTGCTGATGTTTACATAAAAAACAAACCTTTCCTTTTGTTGTTTTCCGTTATTGTTTATTTTTCAATTAATGGTCACTCTAATCTTTTTTAGGTTAAATATTCTGCTTGTTTTAAGGTTTCTTTGTATTTGTTTCTCCAGTGTCTTAAGATGGAAGATTAGGTTATTAATACAAGATCATTCTTTAAAAATATAAACATTTATAGTCATAAATTTCCCTCTGATCAATGATTTACCATCATCCTGTAGATTATGGTATAATGTGTCTTCATTTTCATTCATTTCAAAGTATTTTTTATTTTCTTGTGTGTTTTTTGACCCATTAATTATGTAGAAATGTGTAGTTTAATTTCCACCTACTTATGAATTTCTCAAAATTTCTTCTGCCTTTGATGTATAATTTCATGCCATTGTGGTTGCAAATCATCCACTTTATGATTTCAATTATTTTAAAGTACTGAGGCTTGTTTTATGACTTAGGATATGGTCTATTCTGGAGACTGTTCTATGTATACTTGAAAAGAATGTGCATTCTGCTAGTGTTAAGTAGAGAATTCTCTATAGATGTCTGTTAGGTCTAGTTTGTTTGTTCAGTACTTTGTTCTAATGTTGTTCACATCTTCTATTCATTATTGAAAATGACATATTAAAATTTCCAACTTTTATCATAGACCTGTCTGTTTTTACTTTAAATTCTTTCAATGGTTGTTTATAATTGTGACATCTTTATGATGGATTGCTCATTTTATCATTATAAAATGTCTCTTTTCATCTCTAGTAACATCTTTTGTTTTAATGCCTAGTCTGGCGATAGTAGAGCCACTCCAGATTTCTTAAGGTTGCTATTTGCATAATATATCTTTTTCCATCCTTTACATTCAAATTATTTGTGTCTTTGAATCTAAAGTGTGACTCCTGTAAAAAGCATTTAGTTGGTTATTATTCTTTTTTAAGTCTGACAATCTTTGTCCTTTGATCTGATTGTTTAAAGCATTTGCATTTACTATTATTATGGATGTATTTGGATTTATGTCTTCATGTCACTTATGTGTTCTACATGTCAGATGCCTTCTTTGTTCCTCTGTTCTTTCTTTATTGCTTTCATTTGCATGTGTTAAGATTTTCTAGTGTAACATTTTAATTTCTTTAATGATTTACTCAGTATACTTTTGAACTATTTCCTTATTAAGTTCTGTTAGAATTATAGTAATTTAGATCCAGTAAGATATAGAAACATAAATGCTATACATTCATATTTCCTTTTCCTTTGTTTGTGCCAAAATTGTTATTCACATTTTATCCTCATAGATAGCATATATGTTATATATTATATCCATAATAGTATGTTATTATAATTATGACTTTTATATAGTTTTAAGTCTTTTAAATAAGTTGTGAGAAGAAAGAAGATCAAGTATATACTACTGATCATTTATTATTGATCATTTTTGGTTCCCTTGATTTCATCTGTGGATTCAAGCTACTCTCAGGTGTTACTTTCTTCCTCCAACATAGCTTTGCTCCCCTTCAACTCCTATGTGATGTTTATGTCATACATACATTTCTATGTTATAGACCCAACTACAAAATATATACATATTGTTTTCCATATTTACTTTTCAAATCAGTTAAAATAAATGAAAATAAATATTGATTTAAACTGTCTTCTATAATTACATAATTACATTTACCATGTTCTTTTCTTCTTTATGTGACATAAATTATATCTGGTATAACCTGCTTTCAGTTTGAGGAATTTCCTTTAGTATTTTCTCTAAAGCAGGTGTGTTAACTGCAAATTATCAGTCTGGCTTATCTGTTTATTTTGCTTTCATTGTTAATAATAATTTCCTTGAATATAAGGTCCTCCCTGGACATTTGTTTTCTCTCTTTCAGCACTTGGAACATGCCATTCTCCTAGATTATTGGCATCCATTGTTTCTGATGAGAAGTCAGCTGTTATCCTTATCGAGGTTTCTTGTACCTCATTTAAGACTTGTATGTGTTAAGTGATATTTCTCTTGATAATTTTAAGATTTTTCTCTTTGCTTTGGCTTTCAAAATTTTGATAATGCTGTGCTTTGTTGTGGATCTCTGTTTTAATTTGTTTTGGAGTCTGTTGAACTTCTTGGATATGTATATTAAATTGTTCATCAAATTTTGGAAGTTTTTAGTTATTATTTTTTAAATATTGTTATGTTCTCTTTTCCTTCTGATATATATGTTCATCTGAGTCTCTTTTCCTTGTTTTCTTCATTCTTCGTTTATTGTTACTCTTCAAAATGCATAATCTCTATAGGTCTATTTTCAAGCTTTCTGATGCCTTTTTTCTCCCACTTCAAATCTGCTTTTTAGCCCATTCTATTGAAAACTGATCTAAAAAATTCTGTTGTATTTTTTATATTGGTTATTGTAGTTTCTAACAACAGAATTTTCATTTGGTTTTTATTTATTATTTATTTATCTTTGATATTGATATTTAATAAAACAATGTATTCACATCTTTACTTTTTAAATCATGTTTTTTTTTTTTAGTTGTTTGAATGTATTTGTAATGGTTCCTTTGAAATTTTTGTTAAGCTGGCTATCTGGGCCCCTCACAGACAATTCCTGTTTTCTCTTTTTCTCTGTTGATGGTTAAAAATGTCCTGTTTCTTTGCATGTCTCATACATCTTTGTGTTGAAAATTGCACATTTTAGGTAATATAGTGTTGCAGCTTTTGATACTGGTCTATGTGTTGTTTTTTGTTTTGTTTTGTTTATTACTTGCTTATTGGTTTCTTGACTTGGATGTACTATTTTTGTGAAGTATCTATCCTTTGCAGTGTGAAACCTGTCATGTCACTTTTAAGAGTATGCACCTTTGGGCATGTGCACAGTCACTCTGAGTTGACAGTAATTTTTAGCAGGAGTTATGTCACTCTCTTTTTCTGTAATCTCTCTGTTAAGCTCTTTGCCTCTGTTGATAACACACCCTACCCTTAGGTACCACTAATGCTGGTTGTTTGCTTTATTCTTTCTGACGATGTCCTGAGGCATAAATTGCTCCACAGTCTGATCCAATTAATCTCAGGCCCTTTGCAGATGTAGTTCCTGAGGTCTGTATTTGAGGTTTGTTCTGACACCAGGATAGCTCTTCTTAGACGTTTCTTTTCCCACTCATCTCCTGTAAACCGGAAAACCTAAAGTTTAGCTTGTTCTCATAGATCTACTAACCTTCTCTTAATTCCTTAACACTTCTCTTTGCTTTTGAGAGTGCATTTAGGTTTGAAATTCTCCAGACTCTTGAAAATAAAGGCAATTCCTTTGGTGAAAGCTTTGGAGACTTCTTTATGGCTTGGTTCCTGTGCCCTGGGCAAAATCTCTGAGCCATTGCTGGTGGTAGGGAAAATAATGAGCTTTTCTTAAGAGTGACACTCACGTTTGATAAGCATAATGCTGGATGATGATATTAACCTCTGGTCTTTTCACTTTGTCTCGGCTGGTGTGGAACTGCTGCCACATGAACAAGTTATCTTGAGGCCGATTGGGTCATCAGTATATTCAGTTTGTTGCTTGTGGGGTGGAGCCTCCAAACTATCAGCAGGGATTGTGTGGTAGAAGGCAGCCCTGACCCTCTCAGTTGCACCCATCTGGAATTTAGCCTTTGTAACATGGGTTAGGGTGGGATGAGAATCACTGGCACACTGCTCCTCCCAGGGAGGTATTATAGCCTTTAACTGGGGCCTGGAGGAGAGGGAACCCCATCTTCCCAACAATATCTGCCAAGAGTGGTGCTTCCATTACACTGAACTGGGGGAACTGGGGAGAAAAGGAGCAGATAGTGTCTTAAGGGCTACAGAGTCTTGCTATTCTTATTGATATTTATTAGATTTTTTTAAAGTGTTTATTTTTTCTTTGATCTTAGGATAATTTCTAGACACTGTAAGTAGTTGATTTCATTTTTTGAAATAATTTTTCCCAGTTATGGTTGTTGCATTGTTGAGCTTCTTATGCCATAATTCCATGAAAATAAGGACTGGGAGCCTATTCTTTTAAACCATGTGTTAAATAAGCCAAATCTCACTGAATGCATGACTGCTGGCTTAAAGCATGCATGAACAAATGCTATGAGAGGCCCTGGATCTGCAATACACATTGAAGAAATTTTAAGTCGTGATGGCAATGGGAACTTGAAACATCTTTAAATGTAGAGCTTGCTGACCTTAACGGTTTTCAGTGTGCTATGTGGCACAGATGACACTCTGAGCTGAACAAATGTTGCACTTTCAGACACATCCCAGCATGTCTAGAGTAGAATCACTTTGCATGGAGGAATAAAGAGACTTAGGTGGAAAGATTCTCCTTAAAAAAAGCGAGACATCCAACAAAGATTACTGGAATTCCATACATGAACAGAAACTTCATGGTACATTCCACATCAGGATAATTTTGGGAGAGCACTATTAAAAATCAAGAGAGCACTATTAACAATTAAGCCAGGCAATATGCATAAACCTTGACTGTTCTCAGCAAACAGAATGTGAAGCCACCCACTTGTGTGGCTCAGTCTCATACTAAGCATCTTGCATATCGAATAGTGAGATGCCATCAAGACAAGTTCATATAAACCTTACAACAGAGTGGAGGAGAAGATGTTAATCAATTAACTATATAAAAATATAATTGTTAACTCTGATGAAATTATGAAAGAAAATGATGAGGAGATCTGAGAATATTTACTGGGAAAATCAAATATAGGCTTGGAATTCAGAGAGAGTTTTCCTTAGGGAGTTTGAACAACTAGAAAAAATATATGTATATGTATATGAATAGGCATCAATTAAATTAACAAGAAGAATGAAGAGAGCACCACGCAACAGGAAGAGCAGGTGCAAGAGACAAGTTCCCCAGGTAGAAGGAACTTGACAGACTCAGGAGAAAGGAAGAATGGTACAAAATGAGAATGAACAAAAAGCCAGCAACCAATTATAAAAGCTCTTTTATGCTATGGCAGAGCTTTGGGAAATCACCAAAGTGTTTTTTGTTTTTTTGTTTTTTTTTTTACATTTGTGTGTGTATGTGTGTTTTATTTACATTTGTGTGTATAAGTGTGTGTGATATGTGTGTTTTATTTACATTTGTGTGTGTGTGTGAGAATGGTGTGTGTGTATGTAGTGTGTGTGTGTGTTGAATATTCCTCCTTAATGCAGGGAATAAAAAAATCTTGAAGCAGTACTCTCATGATTGGAGTCTGTAACAATAAAATGGAGTGTTTAAAATATTATTTACCATCACCTGTTTTATATCCAATTACATAGACCACAAAGCATTGGTGCCATGAACTCAAAATGTCTTGCAGAATTCTAATGATAGGTTTGACTTGTGATTTTGTTACAGCGTCTACTCAAATTGAAGAAGGGGCTGGAAAATAACCTGACCCCCTTCTACTTCTTCAGACCATTGTCATCGTGCAGACCTGTGCTCTTGTTCATGACACTGTCATTTACATGAATTATTTTCTAGGAAGCTATTTTGTCCCTGGCACCCCACCCTGTGGATATGTCTGGTCATGTAAGAAATGAAAGGAATTTAAGCATAACGTTTTCCCTATAGACTTTCATTTCACAGAGTTCTAGTTAACTATGCCTAGTTTTACCTAAGAGCACCCTGGTCTTTGTGGATGGGAGTAGAAAAGAAGAATGACTGTGACAGGGAGTCCCAGAAATACAGCAGCTATCTTACGGAATCTTAGAAAAAACCATATATGCATTCTAGGATGTGGGTTGTATTCAGGTCCACTCCACTTTTCTTATTCATTTGAGTAAGCAGGGAGACCAGGCACATACTTACTATGGACAATTACCAGAGCCCAAGATTCCATCATCTATAGGTAGAGAAAACTACTTTTCCACTGTAGGAGAAGAACGGGAATAAATATTTGTTAAAGAATAACCCGAATTTTCATCTAGCCTGAATCAAATAATTCCTTATGAGGTTGTTTCAAACACAGAGCAAACACCGATGGTGATCATATCAGAACTATTCTCTCTAGCAGACAGTGTGCCCTTGTCCTCATGATAACCTGACCCAAATTCTCCAAATTGAAATTTGAGAGGCAACTTGCAAAATTCATCTTTGAAAATCCAAAATGAAAGATAAAAAGGTATTGGCACTGCCTTTACAATCTATTAGTATTATTTGTGAGTTTTTCACAGCCCATGCAATAATATCCCGAGCTTTTTTCGGGTACTTAAAATTATCAAGTTAATTTACAATCTACAACTTTCCTTATAATGTGGCTTTTGCCTATAACACAATCCCTGTCCTAACCTTTGACATTTAGATGAATGCATTCTCATCTTTCAAAACTGAGATCAGTAGACTCTTTTCTTGGCATATAACCAGTGTTTGGAATTTAGTAAGTGGCTAATAGTATTTTTGTTAAATAAATACTCATATCTAAAGCCATTATTTTGCAATAAATTAATTTGAGACCCAGGGAAAAAAGTGACTTATTCCAAGTCACACCGTCTCCTTAAAAAATATCCAGAAGCAGCGACAAATAGATGCAAACTTCAGGTTGCCAGTGATCAGCAACATGAATCTACTTGGGTCCTTTTATAAATACTTTCTGGTTAGCTTTTAACAAATAGATTGGCTTATAAGGTCTTGATTTTAAAAATATTTCTTTAATAACTTAAGACTACGATACTCTTAAAGTCACCTTCCTCATTTTCAGGTCTTTAGAGTAGAGTGAGTTTTGGTCCCCTTGGTCTTTAGTTATATTAAAAGCATTTGGCAGAAAAACACATTTGCCATAAGCCCAAGATATGGAGTGGGATGAACCTGCTGTCAGATAAGGTTTATGACAAGCTGTGGAATATCTTGCATATATAATCACATGATTGCCACAGGCAAATGACTAGAAGCAGGGAAAATTTAACTTGATCTCATGAACATCTGAGGAATATTTTCCTCCCTGGGATGTATTTATCTTTTTTTTTTTTTTTTTTTTTTTTTTTGCCTTCCACACCCTATCTTTCCTTAGACTTCCCCTCTACCATTTATTCCAGGTAGTTCAAATTGGCTTATTCCCCTGTATAGCTAGGCTTCAGGAGGGGTGTGGAACTCCAGCCTAGGCATTAAGCATGTCTATCTCCTAGCAAAGAAGGAAGCAGTGCCTGACACAAACCATTTCGAAAAGATTCAATTCCACAACTTTCCCTGGAACTCTTAGGACAGGGGATCATCTTTCTGCTGATCTTGAATATAGAAGAATGCTCTTAACATTGCAAATGACTCCTCTCCTGACACCAAATCAGTCCATCAGAACTGACAGTTGAATAACTCCTAAATCATTTAAGGCCATCACATATAGTGATCTCTGAAGCCAGACCACTGAGAGGAATTCTCATTTAGGTGAGCTCAAATTTTTGGTTCTTTTCTTTCAGTGGTTCGAATGTGCTATCTGACATTTGCAAATGTGAGTGAGGTCTCTTGCTATTCTGAGGAACTCTTTAAGGAGGTCTCAGAGACTAAAGATAAGACAGTCAGGGGAGGAAGGTGGGTTATGTGCCACCCATAAAGGCAGACATAAGGGGAAGAACAAGCAGGAACATGACACAGGTCCAAAAGGTCTGAGCAATGAGCGAGAGTCTCCACATGGGAGCCAGCAGGGAATGTGGCACCATCCTTCCCCTTCTTTTGCATAGCTTGCTAGTGCTTGTAGTGTACTCCTTTATACAAGATCCTATCTGCCATGGGGGTAGGTATCAGCAGCCAGACTCTACAGTCAGTACTCAGAGACTGATTTTCCTCAGATTGTATCATTAGAAAATGGTACGTCCAGAACAAATAAGGTCAAGCGCCTGTGACAGTATGGGCCCTCAATAAATGCTAATGATTTTCCTTTAAAGAGAAACAAAGGGGAAATGACAGGATTATCACATATACAATTTCAGAAGTTAAAAGTAATGTGGTATATTTGGGTGAGTGACAAGTAGTTTGGATGTAATTACAGTAAAGTATATGACAGAGAATGTTTTTAAAAAAAAAAAAAAAAGATGAAGAGATGTCAGTTGAGGCCAGGCTGTGGGGTTCTGTGAATGCTTTGTTAAGAGGGATATACTGTGTTCTTGAGGAAAATAAAGTATATTAAAGCAATTTTTTTAAACTTTCATTTCTTCCTAAATTTAATTCAGGGCTTGTACACATGAAATGTAAACTGTCCTGCACCCTAGCTCAGAACTCTCACTTTCTATGTAATATAAAATAAAAAAGTTACATCATTAAAATCTATTTGGGTAGCTTTTCAAAAAAATATTTGCTTAGTATACTCTGTTTTATTTATTTAGCAAAGGGGAATAAGGAGATAATTTTCTAGCTTGGACTGTGTTTAACACCTGATAGGGAAAATCAAATAGTCGTTCTTCGTGGGATGATTTTGAAACTAATTTTCCTACACAGCATAGTTTCAGATCTGCCACTAAGATGCTGTGTGATTGTGAGGAAATTATTATTTTTTTCTTCTGGACTGGAATCTCTTTACATACAAAATAAAGGGCTTGGATTTGACTTGAGCTCTGATAGACGGTCTATTCCAGGTCCAGTATTGTAATTAGGAGTACATGAAATTTTATCAGGCATGGTGGCTCATGCCTGTAATCCCAGCACTTTGGGAGGTCAAGGCAGGCAGATCACTTGAGATCAGCAGTCTGAGACCACCCTGGCCAAGATGGTGAAACCCCGTCTCTACTAAAAATACGCACACACAGAAGTTAGCTGGGTGGGGTTGTGGTGCACATCTGCAGTCCCAGCTACTGAGGAAGCTAAGGCAGGAGAATCGCTTGAATCCAGGAGGCAGAGGTGGCAGTAAGCTGAGATCGGGCCACTTCACTCGAGCCTGGGTGACAGAGTAAGACTCTGTCAAGAAAAAAAAAAAAAATTGTTCTTAGTGAACAACCAAAGTAAGTGTATCTAGGGAGGAGGCACTCAGAAACATCCCCCAGGGAGCCAGGGTTTATAATTTAGAGTGGACTCATCTCTGGGAAGCAGATGATACCATGATTGTGTGCACTAAAACAAATGATTCATCCTGACCCTTGGCCATGGGCTTTACTCATGGTTAACTGATGAAGATATGCATTTGTTAATTTTTATTTGGTGGTTCTGCTGATTGAGTCCTTATTTTGATTCTGTGAATGAATGTAAGTTGTCTGGAGCCAGGCCATCTGACAGATGTCTCATCCTCTTTTGATTTATCTGTGCTACTTCCCTTATTTGAAAGAGGGAATTCTGCAAGTGGAGTAATAAATACAGTGATTTACTGATAAATGAATTGATTTATTAATAGAAAGATTATTTAAAGAAATAGTATTTCAGTCTTAAGCTCAGTGAATGTTAGGAGCTGATTTCCACTGCGTATTTCTTGCCAACCCTTTTCAAGGATAAGAACACCTCACACAATCATCTGCTTTGATATAAAACCAGATGCATCAGCTGCTTGACTGGAAATGAATTTGGAGTAACTCAGGCATGGAACACGAATAGGCTAATTCAAGTACTGTAGAAGACGTTAGCCCTTCTTTTATTTGACATTCATTCCTGCCATTCCATTTATCTCAGATTGATATTTGACACTTTCTTTTAGGATTTTACATAAGCTGCATCTTGGCATGCACATAATTGAAACAATGACGCATATGTAAAAGCACTACTATACATCATATGTTTCACTGTTTACTTAGATAATATCAAGCTTACTGAGCTACTTAATTTTCTTTTCACAACTTTTATGGAAAATATATTGTCACTCTTTACCCTGATGTTATGGGCTGAATTATCTTTTTCCATAACTTAATATGTTGAAGTCCTAGTCACTACCTTAGCATGTGATTTTGCTTGGAGATGGCCTTTAGAGAAGTAACTAACGTAAAATGGAGTCATATAGGTGGGCCCTAATCCAATATGACTGGTGTCCTCCTAAGAAGAGGAGATTATTGGCCAGGTACAGTGGCTCACGCCTGTAGTCCCAGCACTTTGAGAGGCCGAGGTGGGTGGATCATGAGGTCAGGAGTTCGAGACTAGCCTGGCCAACATAGTGAAACCCCATCTGTACTAAAAATAGAAAAGTTAGCTGGGTGTGGTGGCAGACACCTATAATCCCAGCT
Source organism: Macaca fascicularis (assembly GCF_037993035.2). NCBI lineage: Eukaryota > Metazoa > Chordata > Mammalia > Primates > Cercopithecidae > Macaca > Macaca fascicularis. The sequence continues at coordinate 11,054,634 of NC_088379.1, read as the reverse complement.
GCTTGGGAGGCTGCGGCAGGAGAATCACTTGAGCCCAGAAAGTGGAGGTTGCAGCGAGCCGAGATCATGCCATTGCACTCCAGCCTGGGCGACAGAGCGAGACACCATCCCAAAAAATACCAAAACCAAAAACAAACAAACAAAAAACAAACAAAAAAGAAGAGGAAATTATAATATAGACATACTGGGGAAAGACTGTGAGGACACAGCAAGAAAGTTGCTGATATGTAAGCCAACACACACACACATACCATACATATATCTATACATATATGCAGGAATATATGTGACATGTGGTATATATAACATATTACATACATATACATGTATACATACACATTCATATATGTACACACACATATACATACATGTTTTTATATACATACATATATATGTATTTATAGTTTCTTTCTGCCTCCAGATTTCAGCTAGCAGTTAGTAGTGTTGTGATGAACAGCATTTACATGTCTCCCGCTTTATATTTTTGCACGGTGTTTGCACTTCTCCTCTATGAAATTTCTGTGTATGACCCTTTTATACTGTTCTTACTACTTTCCTTATCATTTTGTTGTAATCTATAGATTAGGCATTTTATTCTTTAATGTGGTTTATTTACTTCAAATATATCTTTGTCCTTCTAAATTACTCCTCATTTTGATGTGAACAAGTTTTTCTTTTTATTTTAAATGTCCGGGAATATTGTTGTTTTCTATTGTGATTAATTTACTTGATGATCAGCTCAGAAAATTTGCCTCTATTCCTGAATTGGATAATATTTGCTGATGATTTTCTAAAAATTTTACAACTTATTATCTTTCCAATTTTGATATCTGGGATGTAATTCAGTTTATGCTGTGTGTTTATTGTTATCTTTTCGGTTTATTGTTTCTAAATAACAAGTAGTCTTCAAATAGCTAAATAATTCAAATTTATTTAGAAACAGCTCTTCCATTCCACACTATTTTAGATGTGTACATACATACATATATATGCAATATATATATATTTAACATTTTACGTATATAGGTAAATATATATATTTCTTTGAGCCAGGTTGTATTTTTAACTCATTCTGCTATATCGACATACATATCTATTCCTATATCAGAATCAGACTTATTTAAATATAGTTGCTTTACAATATGAGTTAATTGCTAGCCCTATTAGCATTCTCTTCTTGGTATTTTTTCATACTGTGATCCCTTGATTGAGGTAAACTTTAGCATCATTATGTAAATACTTAAAATAGATCATGTAACTTATTTATAGTTATGAGTAAACACATGAAGTCAAGTAGACAAGTTATTATTTCCAATAATTTTCCCAAGAATATGGTAAGCTAGTATGTTGCATAGCCACACATCATTTTCTCTTCTGGAAAATAAATAACCTTGTCTTAAAAGATGAAATTTTGCTTCTATTTCTACAATATCACCTCCATTTTGGGAGGAATCATAGGTAGTTTGGACCTCTGTTCTCTGTCCTCTGTATCTATGAGTTTTCTCAATGTCATTTTTTCTAGCTTGTAGGATACTGGGGAGAAATATCTTCATTTTCCATTAGCATTACTAAGTCTATGTTGTTTGAAATTGATTTTACTTCCCCATGGATTTTCCAATTGTTGCTATAACATGGTGGATTGGCCGGGCGCGGTGGCTCAAGCCTGTAATCCCAGCACTTTGGGAGGCCGAGACGGGCGGATCACGAGGTCAGGAGATCGAGACCATCCTGGCGAACACGGTGAAACCCCGTCTCTACTAAAAAAAAAAAAATACAAAAAAACTAGCCGGGCGAGGTGGCGGGCGCCTGTAGTCCCAGGTACTCCGGAGGCTGAGGCAGGAGAATGGTGTAAACCCGGGAGGCGGAGCTTGCAGTGAGCTGAGATCCGACCACTGCACTCCAGCCTGGGCGACAGAGCCAGACTCCATCTCAAAAAAAACAACAACAACAAAAAAAAACATGGTGGATTTTCTTGCGGTTTTTACGTATTCATGTCTGTCATATTCTCTCTCAGCTTTTATCTTGATTGTTGTTATTTTATCTTGCACCTGCTTATACGCTAACTCTCTGACATTTTGTTGTACAACAAATACATAGTTTTATGTCTTTTTTTAAATAAACAACCTAACTTGATGCATTTTATTAATGACCACAGACTTTACATTTATCAGTTTGCTTGAAAAAATCTTTTCCCATATGCCTTGTATTCCCCCAAGCCTCCTTCTGAGTTGTCTCTGTTTTATAGTGCCCATTACATTTTTTGTTTCTGTTTGACTTTCTCTTCTTCTCTTGTGTATCTATCTTTGCATCTCCCATGGATCTATGTTTGCAAACATGTCAGGGCCAACAGTTGGACTAACTCCAGTGCCCATAAATCTTGTTCTGCCTACTCTGACCCATTTACTCCTGTTACAATGGTATCCTGTCTGGTTCAGAATTATTCCAGATTTTTTTTATTTTAATAGGTATTATTATTAATATGAGCATGAAAATAAACCTGGAATTGTGACAAGGATGTGGAACAACAGCAATTGTCATGCATTTTAGATAAAAATGGTATACTTTGGAAGACAATTAGGCTGTTTCTTACAAAGCTAAACTTACTCTCACTATATGATCCAGCAATTAAACTTCTTGGCATTTCGCCATGGTACTTGAAAGCTTCCCCTGCAGAAAAACCTGCACACATACTTTTATAGCAGCTTTATTCGTAATTGTCAAAACTTAGAAGGCACAAGATGTTCTTAAGTCGGTGAATGGATAAATAAACTTTGATAGATTCAAACAATAGAATATTATTACTGGATACAGTGGCTCACACCTGTAATCACAGCTATCCAGGAAACTGACATGAGAGGATTGCTTAAGTACAGGAGTTCAAGACCAGCCTGGGGTACATAGTGAGACCCTTTTCTCTAAAGTGTTTTTTTAAAAGCTGAGCTTGGTGACACACATCTGTAGTCCTAGCTATTTAGGAGGCTGAGGCTGAAGTGGGAGTATCACTCGAGCCCAAAAGTTTGAGGATGCAGTGAGTTATAATCATATATGTGAATAGCTACAGCACTGCAGCCTGGGTGACAATGCAAGACCTTGTATCTTAAAAAAAAAAAAAAAAAATACATGCACTCCCATGTTCATTGCAGTGCTATTCACAATAGCAAAGACATGGAATCAACCTAGTGTCCATCGATGATAAATTGGAGAAAAAAAATGTGGTATGTATATACCATGGAATACTTTGCAGCCATAGAAATAATGAAATAATGTCCTTTTTAGCAACATGGATGGAACTCCAGCCTGGGTGACAGAAAGAGACTGTCTCAAAAAAAAAAATGATATTAACTGTAACTGTTTTATAAGTCCACCAATATAATAAAATATGTTGGTCAATTAATACATACATAAATGAAAACATATTTTGTACTCATCTTCAATCTCTAACCCACTTTGAATAGTAAGTCCAGTGGTCAGTCACCATACAATCAACTCCTTCACTGTCGACTTAGGCCAAGGCAAAGCATCTTATACTGACGACAAATTGGAGAGTAGGATAGGATTCCTTTTGCCTGTCATCCAGTACTCTGTTTTCAAATTAGCTTTATCTTCTTCTAAATTAATGTTTCTTAAGCCATCTCTGAAGAAAACATCTGCTGTTCACCATCATCTGAATTATGTGAGAACTCATTACAACCCCAGATTCAGAGGAAGCACTACTGTAGATTTACAAAATAACAGGGATGGGGTGGGGATGAGAGAACAGAGAATTTGTAATTGTAACAGATTCTTGAGGGCCAACTAAAATTTGACCTGAAAAATTTGAAGCCATCTGTAATTCTTCTCCATTGTCCATCTGTGGCATATTTAATACACTACATGACTGTATGTACAGCCTTACGGCTTTTTCTCTCTATGTCAAAAAAAATGGACTTCTTCCAGGACATAGAGTTTATCCTTGTAGCCCACATATTTTATCTGATAAGAATGGAATTTATAATTGAATGTCAAAGCATAGCAAACAACAAAGGGAGGGAGAAAGGTGCAGAGAGGAAAAAGCACATCTATTATTTCTTTTGTTAGGAAATCATTTCTTGACACTGATGAGGATGCTACCCATTATCTAGTTAACACAGATCCTACAACTCTAAACTAGGGGCAGGGAGGGAAGTTGAGCTACAGCCTTTGCTGCGTTGATCCTGAGAAGGCCTGATGTTTTGAGTCAGAGTGAAATGTAGACATTGTTTAGAGTTATGTTTCACCAATCAATCCCATTCTACTTGAATTTAGCAGAAACCTTCTGGGTATTGGTTTATGGTCTTTGGTTACCAGTTATGAAATTCTATATATGAATATTCATAGTTTACACTTTGCCTTGGGCTTTCAAGTTAGATGTTTTTTAGTTGAAAGAGATTCAAGTGATGCTACCATGCTTCCCCCTTAAATAGTATTCTTCCGCCAGGTCTGTTATTGAGAGCACACAAAAGAAAGAGGGAGAAAAGAGCCAAAGAAAATCCCATTAGTATGCTGACGTATATAAACACTTATGAAAAAACAGTACTCTTTCCTAAAAGGGAGAATTCCAAAGGAGTAAACTTGGGGTATCTACATGAGTTTTCATTTTGTTATTCATTTAGCTTTTAGATCGTTAGATTTCTGGTAATGTATTCAGGTTGATATTTTCATGATACAGTGGATCAGTGTCCTCAATTTAAGCAACCCATAGTTAGAGGAGAATCTTCTTCTCTGATGACATAGTTGAAGTCATGTGATGTAACACATTGTTTATCGTAATTATCAAATATAACAGTGATAAGCATGATGCATCCTTTCATTATTTGCTATTTTCGCAAACCTTTCATATATCACAGAACTACTGATAAACAGTGAACTCTGAGAAAAAAAACAAATGGAATAATGAAAAGTAGGAACAGTCAGAAAGAAGGCTGAGGCGGAAAAATGAACTGAGAAAATGTTATTATGTTGGGACATTTGGGAATCATCAATGAATGTTTTTTTTTAACTCAACTTCCATTGACTTTTCAGAAAACTAGCCAGATTGCAGAAAAATTAGAAAGCCTTTGCTGTTCCCCAGGATAAGAATCCCCAAGCCAAGCCCTGAATGTTCCCTGTGATTTTCTCATTAGTGTACTCATGATGCTTTTCCCTTCTTTGAATGGACCACCCAGCACCCCATGAATCTTCAAGATCATCAGTCACAATGGGACCAGTTCTTCCTTTGTTCACCATTGCACGTCTGGATTGACAGCATTCTTTAGCATATCCACATTGGATAAAGCCTAGGTTTCCAAATTGCAGAGTGAATTGAAGACAGAAAATTATCTTGACGTGGTTTCTATTTTTTTTTTTTTTTTTTTTTAAGAACGTCTCCGCGTGAGGCGCAAAATGCATCCTCTGCTGTAAGCGCTTCACGGGGCAGTTTTTCAAATTAATGCAGTTTAACTATTACATTAACTTAATGGCTATTTTCCCCTACTTTAACCATGTTAAATGTGCCGGCAATAATGAGCTTCTAATGCTGTCTCTTTTAAGTCTCAGAGGCATCTTTAGAGCTGCTGCTTATCTCCTGGATCATAAAGCTGCATAATTTAGTATTCAAACAATTCATTTAAAATGGAAACCCTCAGAATTACCATAAGATTACTCAGAACAAAGTGATCTTAACCCATCGGTTTGGTTTATCTCCAGTTACCAAATTGGCAAATGAAAGTGAGGTAAATAAAAATGTTGGACTGAGCTTCAATTTGCTTCTTTTGAATAGTAGCCTCTATTTTCAGGGATATTAATATAGGTTTGATAAAGTGGGTGCTCTCAGTTGGCATCATCCCTTACTAGTTGTGACAAATCAGGACTTTAATCTTGTTCTAGATTGTTAATGTCAGAGCTACTTCTTGCACATTATTGGCTTAGTCTGACTTTAGTTAACTCGTTAACTTATTTCTAATTTGAATCCTAGGAAAAGTTTTTGCCACAGGTTGGAGTGACCAATGACTTTTTGAACATCTAAAATTTTGTCATTTAAGAAGTTTTCCAATTGCTTTGGGGGAGCTTTCCAGTTGCTAAGGCTTGCTAGAGTACTTCAATTTCCAGGATATCCTGAATTTAAAAATAAACTATAGATATATCAGAATTTCCTGAATGTCTAAAGATGCTTCAACCCTACTAGAGAGTTTGAGTCTTAACAAAATTCTCCTGTTTTTCAAACATATGTATAGTTTATTTTAAGGAAAAGGTGAATTTTTGCACTGAATTTAAAATTTTTATTCTGGAATTTGAGTGGCAACCTGGTTTTGACTTGTATCTCCATACTGGGGAAGGAAGGCTATTTTTGTGATATAAGTACTATCGTTCAGCGTGGCATTCCCCAAGGTGTGGCATTTGGGACCCTAGTAGGTGTTGCAGAAGTAAAGGAGAAGTACTGTATAGACAGTAGAAATGATGTGTTAATCAAAGTTAAACTTGTTTTTTGCCAAAAATACTTTGGCCATGTCAGATCCTGGAAGAGCCTACAGTAGAGATTAACACCATTTTGTAGGAAAGGGCCAGATAGGAAATGCTTTAAGATTTTCAGGACAGATGGTCTCTGTTGCAGCTACTCAACTCTAGTATTGAAGTACCAAAGCAGTTGTAGATGATATGGAAAGGAAAGGGCATAGTCGTATTCCAACAAAATGTATTTATAAAAGCAGATGCCGATTTGCCAACCTCTAGGCTGGGGACCATGAATCTCTAACGGAATAACTATTTATTTTACCATGAACTCTTCTTATTTTACCATGAACTCTTCTATTTGTTTAGTTTGAGCATCATCTTGCAAAACTATCATGTTTAAGAATATCCATTGGGATAAGGTAGTAAAATGGGAAGAGTGAGCTTTAGGATCAAAGTGAGAAATGCTATAGTCGTAGTGCTTCCACTAGATAATCTTACAAACTTTGACAAATCACCTAATTCTTACAGCCACAGTGAAAGCTTTGTGAAGTAGGAATAACAATTTGTGCTTTACATAGCTGGTCTGAGGGTTAATGTTTGTGGCACATGCTTGCTGTCAATAAATATGAATCCCCTTCAAACAGTACTTTTTCAAATACTATTGTTATTGAATTCAGTGCATTTTACCTTTGTGGCTACTTCTGTTTTTCTTTAGTGTCCAACAAGTGAACATGCAGTCTCCTAATGTGAACTCTCTAAATGTGCAGTGAGCCAATGCATTGTTGTCTCCAGTCATGAATCACTTGGCATTTTACGGTGTGACTGGACTTCTGTTGAAGCAATTTGGCTGATTTTAAAGCTCAGGGGTTCTCTTTAATTTTCTTGTTGAAAGTTTATGAAAACATGCTGGAAGTTTAAATCAGGGCTTGTCATGTCACTCACTTTTCTCATTATTATTTTTCGAATAGTATTAAGCATTTATAGAGAGTTCAAAATATGGCAAGCCCTATTTTCAGATTTTTCTATGTATTAACTCATTTAATTATCAAAATAATCCTATGGGGTAGTTACTAATCTTGAACCAGTTTTTAAAGAAACTGAGGCACAGAGTGACTAATGGGGTGTCCAAGGCCACACTGCGGATAAGCAGAATACCCAGGATTCTGAACCGGGTGTTCTGCCTCAAAGCTGGCTGTACCAACTGCCCCTACTCTTTCTCTACTTTGGAGAATAATTTAGTGACTTCCTCAGGAGAATCCTTATTGAGCATTTGCTATGATACCTCGGCTCTTCCAAATGAGATTATTTTATAACTTGGAGGCAGTGTTGTATATGTACATTACCCAGGCTTCAAGGTTAGATAAATCTTGATTGAATTTGACTCCACCACTCACCATGTGACCTTGTGGCACTTAGCATTTCAAAGCTTCAATGTCTACAAACAAAAGTTGAAGAAAATTATACCTACCTTGTCTAATTTTTGAAGAAAAGATTAGTTACAAAATCACAGTCCCAGATACTTAAGAGGTCTGATAAGTGCTTTCTCAAGTGAATCCCTGAAAGCCAGTAACTGTAATTCTAGGATGCACTTGAGAAAAAAACAAAAACAACAACCACAGAAAAAAAAAAAAAAGAAAAGAAAAGAAAAAGAAAAAGAAAAGAGCGCTTTGACCCCAGCAAACCTTCCCTTCTCCTTTGAGCAACTTCCTTTTTTTCTCACTAGCTATCCAGTGTTCTCATGCCAAATGTGTTCAGCAAATAGTAGTTATTTCCTTGCATGTGATTAAGATTGGACTTAAAAATCTCTTTTATGATGACATCTTATTTCATCTTCAAAAAATCTGAGGAAGGAAATCATTGCTACCCCATGTGTAAATAAGAAATCAGATGCTTACAACATAAGTTACTTATATAACCGACCACTAAGGAGAGGTGATACTGAGTTCTCACTCCAATTCTGAATAGTAGCCAACATACAAAAATGCCTCTATAATTGTCTTTGTTTACTAGAATCTAGCAACCGTGAAATGTGCTATAGGCACAACAGTATGCAGGCAGTCTTCCTTAATGAACTTCAGAAAATTTCCTTTTTCACTAATGTGAGATTTCCCATTCACTCCGCCAGTCTTCCTCAGGTAGATTTTGATCTTAGAGCCTTTTTCCAATCTTCAAGAAAGAAAGAAAGAGAGAAAGAAAGAAAGAAAATAAAGAAAGCCATATCTATTTATGTACATCTAAGTTAGAAACTTCAAACGTACAAATGAAAATAACTAAAACACTACACACAGACAAAGTTGCATGTATGGTCTTTTTTTTTTTTTTTTAAGGATATTCACATTTGTTAATTTCTTAGACCATATATAACAATTGGGTAAGATAAAAAGGTGTATATTTTCCTGTTCACAGGGGAAGAACAGAGAGTTAGCCAAATTAAATGTCTGTATCTAAAGTCTCATACATTTGAAGTGGAAAACGGAAACTAAAAATGGCCAAGGAGAACATTTAGGATTGGCCCATTCATTAGCCATTGTATTCTCTTTCAAGTTGGAAAGGTTAGGATGCTGTAAACTTCATCTCGATAGCCTCCCTTGCTGCTAGGGCTCTAGGTGATCTTAGCAGACATTTGGAAGACAGGAAGAGGTTGGAGGCTATTGTCTTAAGACCCTGGCTGTGAGTGCTGACTCACAAGGTAGTGGATGAGGTTTTCTCACAGCAGCTCTTCAGTGTGTGTTCTCCTCCCTGAGTCTTGAGAAGTTGACGCTAAGGGACATTCCTGATGTGGCTTCCTGATCTGAGGATTTTAGTTGCAGTCACCATTCCTTGCTTACAGGTATCTGTCAGCCTCCTTCCAGGAGAGCTCTGATGGGCTCACAGAGGCAGTAGCTCCCCTCCTGGATGGGTTTGGAATTGCAATGGAACTCGCTGGGAAGGGTCAGCCTTTAACTTGCGCCTTCAGGCTTTGCAGTTTTGGAAGCACCCCGTTCCTCGTATGAAACCCTTTCCTGGTCAACACTTTAGTGCTTTCTGTTCCTTGTACTAACATCATATACCATTCTAGGTAAACCGGGAGGCAGAGCTTGCAGTGAGCCAAGATTGCGCCACTGCACTCCAGAGCGAGACTCCTTCTCAAAAAAAAAAAAAAAAAAGAAAGAAAGAAAGAAAGAAATGACCTACTTTGCATTTTCTTAGGATCAATGCACTTCCTCCTTAACTTGTAGCTGAGAGAACTTAAAGCCTTCATAGGTATATAGAGAAATGAGGGTAAAAAAAATAAAGAAACATATATGGGATCTTCCTCTCTGTTCTTGGGTAAAGTACGCATAATACCCCTTTAGATTCATAGATCATATTATGCTTTATGAAGTATTTAGACTATCTCATTTGATTCATGCAAAAGACCTCTGAGGTCATCATGGCAGATGTATTAATTCATATTACATTTCTACCCATTAGAAAGCAAGGACCTTTAGGAAGATGGAGGATGCTGTTATTTTCTCTCTCTGTGGATATCTTTAGCACCTGGCTGTGTCTAGCACAAAGTGAGGCATATTACTAATAAAAGTCAAATGAATTAATTAGCAAATTAAATACTAGAAGGCTAGTATTTTGCCACAAAGAGAGAGTAAATGGTCAAACAAATATTTTAAATCCAAATCCTATGTTCATGTTCATAAGAGAGCAGGTCCATTAATGGAATTGATATAATTCCTCGAGAACCTGCATGACACTTGTCAGGCAAAAGAGGCTATTGTGGGGTGAGATCCAAGAAACTCAATACATTCCCTAGACTTAGAGTCAAGTCTAGCTCTGTCACTTCTTAGATTGTGACAATTCTCCAGAGCCTCAGTTTCTACACATGTAAAATGAGAATGTCAATAGCTACTTAACATATTAAGATTTTTTTCCTTGTGCACTTTTACACATGTATAGATGTGCCCATTGTTAGCCACAGATGGATTTTGCAATACTTATCATTACATTTTTTAAAAAAGGAAAGGCGTGAAGCATAAATTCGAATGGGCTGAGTACTGATTTGGAACCATTGGCATTCTTTTAAAGTCTTCATTTACTGTTTATAATTTATAAGGAGCACATACCGCCCACAGCATTTTGAAGATTATGCAAATGTAGCCTAAATGTATCTCCTATATTCAAAGAAGTTGCTATCTCCCACATGTCTGCCTTACTGTAGCTGAGAAAAATCACTCTTTTGCCAAGATCCTAAGTTAGAGCCTTCTTTGAACCCAATTTGTATGGCAGAGGAAAGTGAACTGCAGTTCAAGTGATGGGGCGTTGGAGTCCGGGACAGACCTGCTTGGTATTCTCCAGCAATTCAAATGTCTCAGAGGATCTAGATTTCATTCTTTATAAAATGAAGAAGTTGGAGTTGATCTTCATGTTCATGTCCTGCTCTGTGATTCTTAGATTTCAGGTGTGTGTATGTGTGTATGTATATGCGTAGTTTTTAGTTTCATTTTTTAGGTGTATTTTTGGAGATCTTTATTTAAAAATTCATTTATATGGCAATCTCAGCTATGATCTGAATCTTACAGTAAAATAGAAATTCTCACTGAAAGAGGAAATGAAACACCCTCAGAAAATAACTGAAATAGATGAGAAGTATCTTTATAAAGCTGCATACAGGTGAAAGGCCTTGACTTGATTCTCTGAGATTTCAAACTCTCTAAGTTATTACCTGAAAAAAATAAAGTGAAGTCTCTGGCAGGACTTGACTTCTATAAGACTGTACAGGTAAAAGCTGATCTAATCTTCCAGACTCAGTTACAATCCATAATCACTAAATCCCAAATAAATGAGTCGCTAAAAACTTATAAGAATGTCAAACTCACATTTTGTGTGAGTTTGTGTGTTTTCACATTTTATGTGAAACTTATGTTTTGTGTGAGTTAATGTATTTTTGCATTATATAACTTTCATATTTTATAATTTCACCTCTTTCTCTGTTTTAGGTCATAGACATATTTCAAAAAAACACATGTTCCTGGTATTCTCATTTTCCCGTCGTAACCAGGATTTAGCCTGAACTCCTGAGTAGATGAAGGGAGACGGTTAGGTAGTATCATAGCATGGAGGATGGCATGTTTCTGGCCAGCAGTTGCCATCATTCTTCAGATGGCACCTGCTGAAGTGAGCACTCCTGTCTGGTCCTCTCTCTCCTTCACCTATTCATGCTCATATGACCTGAAATATCTGTGTTCCCATCTGTTTTCTGGTCTCTGGATGCATGTTGACATCCTCAGTGCGATCTCTTTGTCCTGGTCTGTTGGATACTGAAGACCAAACACTCCCCCTCTCAGCTAATTTTTGCTCCTTCCCCCTAAAGATACTGAAAAGCTAGCCATGGTCTTGAACTTTCTAGGAATGAAGGATCCTGAGCATAGCTGCCTCTTGGCTTCTGTATTACTCCTGGTCTGCTTTCAGGCTGTGATTTTAAGAAGACTTTTTTAAGGAGGTGGCAACATGGCATGTTCCTTCCTGGGATTATCTTCCCTTTCTCTGCCATTTGGAGCTGACTATTGGGTAGTAGCAGGAAGGGACAGAGAACAGGGTGCTTCCCACAAGAATATGATCCTGTAGTTCTCCCATCTGATTGTCATCAGTCTCCTTTATTTCTGGGATCTAGGTTTTATGTCTCTTTGGCCATGAGAAGAAAAGCTGGCTCAGGAAATATTCCAATTCTATTGTATAAGCCAGAATGTCTGCTTCAGGAATTCAAAAGCTAATAAGGAGACTATTTTGTTCTTAGAGTCCAAATTTTACGGAGACAATAGATACAATATGAAAGGGGTACAGAAAAAACAATGGTTACTACTTCTCAGTGGTATCCCAAGGGTATTGTAACTGTATAACTTTTCTACTGATTATTAGGCAAAATACACTTGGACTGGTTGGAAAGAAAAGGGTCGTTGTAAAAATTCCTTTACTCCTCTGAACTTGCGTAGGAAAAATCCCCTTAAAAGAGAAGCAAAATGTTGAATAGTACACCTAAAGTAGATGAATTGTAAAAGCTGTCAGAGAATGAGAGAGCTTAAGAGAGAGAGAGACAGAGAAAAAAGAGAACAAGAGAAAAAGGGAGAGAAAGAGAGGGAGGGAGGGAGAGTGAGAGAATATTACTGATTTCATTAATGTGAAGGGTAAGGTCATGGAAATCTCCCAATTTGGAAGTCCCTAAGCAAAAGGAAGTAAGTCATATATTTTGAGAAGAAAACATGTATGGATTATTATTAATGAACATAAACATAGCAAATTTTAAAAATAAACATTTAATCATTTAATTAATATTAATATATATTTGAATAATAAAGTACATGTTTAATAAAATTAATTGCAAATATTAAATATTTAATTATTTAAGAAATTAAATAATAAATTCACTATAAGAAAACAAAATATTGTTTGCCAAATACTTCATTAAATATATGCATCACATCTTTTGATTTTCACAATGCTTTGAAATAAGTGACATTTGTATTTTACAGATAAAATACAATGAATACATACAAAAATACAAATTCAGAAAGTACAATGGCTTAATCCAAATCACAAAAGTAGTGAGATACTGATAAAATTAGGGTTTCACAGCCAGGTCTGTCTGACCCCAAAACCAATATTCTTTTCAGGCCACTTTATGTGCTGACAGTGGGCTTGGAAGAGAAACCTGACCTACAAATTATAACCCTGAAAAAGCACTAGTTTTGTTTTTCACAAAAGAAGATCACAATTTTTAGCATGAACTCTGTTTTGCTGTTCAGTTTTTAGGTGCATTTAAAATCTGTGCAACCATGTTGAGATGAGACAGTTCCCAGCCCTGCCTCCAAGGATGTGTGACAGGGGCATGGCTCACTGTTCAGCTGCCGAGAGTTCAAACCCCTTAACGGAGAGGGAGCAAGCAGACAAACGGGTGCAGAAACCAGGGTGAGCGCTTCTGGGCTGTGGCCTCATGGCAGCGTCTAGGGGTGGGTATCTGTGACTCCCCAAACCCAAGTGAGTGCGTGTTACAGTGCACCCTTTTAGCCTTGCTGTCCACAGATAGCTTAAGCATTAGACAGTTCAGTGGACCCTTTTGACACCCAGGTCCTTGTCTGGCATCCAGGAAGAATCAGGTTGTACATGGACTTGAAGGATGAATGTAGGGGTTTTATTGAGTGGTGGAAGTGGCTCTCAGTGGAATGGATGGGGAACTGGAAGGGGGATGGAGTGGGAAGATGTTCTTCCCCTGGAGTTTGGCCATCCAGCAGCTGATCTCTCTGATCATATCTAGCCAAACTCCTCTCGGTGTTTAGATGCTCCTTCTCTTCTCTCCTTTTCTGCCATTCTGTTCTGCCATTTGTCTGCTCATCTGCTTGTCTCCTTGTCTCCTTGTCTCCTGGAGCCTGGGGTCTGGGGTTTATATGGGTGCAAGATAGAAGGCATGGGGGGCCAAAAGGCAACTTTTGGGGCACAAAAACAGGAATGTCTGTTCCCATTTAGGGCCATGGGTATCCAGGCATGTGGGTGGAACTTTGCCTTGGAACTGCCTTCTTCTACCCAGTATTTCCATTTCTCCTGTCCATATTGATATCCCACTAACAGTCATAAAGTATTTGGATGAACTAGCCTTGACCCTTGGAATTTCCATTTGGTAGCACTTTCAGATATGTTCTCACAGTACCTACTGAGTCACTTGAAGAATCAGTTTGGAATAGAGTAGAATGTTATATAGTTAATAACAAAGATAGTTAAGAAATAACTGAATTTTTTTAAAATGTGTTTTTTGGCCAAAAAATAATTGTGATATATAGCGGGGTTAGTCTGTACTGCCTCTGGTTCTCTCAAATTCTCCTAAAGAGGAAGAAACTCAGCCCAGAAAATTTTAGGGAACTCAATTCCATATTAAGAACATGTTATCATTAGTTATTGCATGATTTGAAGCTAAGTCATCCTGTCATATTTGTCGTATTTACTATTTATTTCCTACTTTTTGTGGGGATATGCATTTATTATTGTACTGAATCCGTACCCATGTACTAATACCATCCATTTTGAAGACAAAGAAAATAAAAATGGTATCAGATAAATGCATTAACTTTCCTAAGTTTCCATATCTAAGAAATGAAAAGTTTGGGATACCATTCCAAGGTCTGCTTTGTTGTACATCCAACAATCTTTCCCTAAGGCCATGTTTTGACTATTTTCCTGGTACTTGCCTGTGACACTGAATTTAATCATAGAATTTTCAAATTATCTATTTAAAACACCAAAAGTCACTTTCCAGAATCCTTCTTATCAATGACCTTCTTAGCAACGGTCTCTGAATGCTGGTATTCTCATTCACCTGTTGTACCTAGGATTTAGTCTGAACTACTAAGTAGATGAGAGGGAAGGGTTAGGTAGTATCATGACATGGAGAATGACATGTTTCTGTCCAGCAGTTGCCATCTGCTAAAGTGAGCAGTCTTGTCTGGTCCTCCTTCTCCTTCATCATCCATGCTAACATCAGCTGAAATACCTGTGTTCCCGTCTGAATCAGTTATTTGTAAACTCCAATTCTATTGGATATTTTAAAATATTCTTTTTCTTTTGCAAAAATTTCCATTTTTCCTGTCTACAACTCTTGAGCAGAAAATGTCTTTAAAAATATTTCTGTATATTTTGCCCCCAATAATGGTACTTAGCATGTACCAGGTATCTAATAAGTTTATTTAATAAACAAATGGATCCTATGTGTGAGAGATTAAACTAACATCTGAGATACAAATGTAACTAAACCTCGATTCCTATCCTCAAGAGGTTTATAACTTGGATTGGCATGCATATGTATTTGCATTACCATAACACAATAGGTCTGGGGCGAAGTTTGATTTGTGTATAAAATGTTGTGGTCTCACAGCAGGGGTGAGAAATTTGAGAAATATTGAGAGTAGGAATCAAGAATAACACTCAGAGTTTTAGCTTTCATGCCTGGGGTGGGTACTGGTTTCATTTCCTGAGAAGGAATATCAAGGAAGAAGAGAATGGAAGAAATGGAGTATGAGGTTTTATAGAAGTTACCTTTCATTACACATCATAATTAGCATGATCACTGACTTAAGGACAAGGCAGAAAAGGAAAAGTGGAGCTCAAGAATGGAGTCCTGGTGAAGATTAAGTTACAGGAAGAGGTGTCATGGAGATATAGAGAATACTACTCATGCACCCTGCAGCACTAGTGTCATCAAGGGGTCTTAAAGAGGTTGGCATCTGATAACTGCAAAACTCTTAATATTAGTTTGTTCTCATGCTGCTAATAAAGATATACCAGGGACTGGATCATTTATCTAGGAAAGAGGTTTAATGGACTCACAGTTCCACATGGCAGGGGAGGCCTCACAATCATGGTGGAAAGTGAAGGGGAAGCAAGATACATTTTACATGGCAGGAGACAAGAGAGCTTGTGCAAGGGAATTCCCATTTATGAAATCATCAGATCTCATGAGACTTACTACCATGAGAAAGGGGGAAACCACCCCAATGATTCAATTATCTCCACCTGGCCCTGCCCTTGACTTGTGGAGATTATTACAATTCAAGGAGAGATTTGGGTCAGGACACAGCTGAACCATATCATTTTTCCCTTGGCCCCTTCCAAATCTCATGTTCTCACATTTCAAAACTGATCATGACTTCCCAATAGTCCCCCAAAGTCAAAACTCATTTTAGCATTAACTCAAAAGTCCACAGTGCAAAGTCTCATCTGAGACAAGGCAAGTCCCTTCTGCCTATGTGTGAGCCTGTAATATCAAAAACTAATTAGTTGCTTCCTTGATACAATAGAGGTACAGGTATTGGGTAAATACATCCATTCCAAATGGGAGAACTTGGCCAAAATGAAGGGCCTACAGGCCCCATGCAAGTCTGAAATCCAGAGGCAGTAAAATCTTAATTCTCCAAAATGACCTCCTTTGACTTTATGTCTCACATCCAGGTCACACTTTTGCAAGAGGTGGGTTCCCATGGTCTTGAGAAGCTCTGTCTTTATGGCTTTGCAGGGCACAGCCTTACTTCTGGCTGCTTTCATAGGTTGGTGTTGAGTGTGTGTGGCTTTTCCAAGTGCACAGTCCAAGCTGTTGGTGGATCTACCATTCTAAGGTCTGGAGGACAGTGGCCCTCTTCTCAAAGCTCTACTAGGCAGTGCCCCAGTGCAGACTCTGTGTGGGGGCTCAGGCCCACATTTTCCTTCCACACTGACCTAGCAGAAGTTCTCTGTAAGGGCCCCGCCCCTGCTGCAGACTTCTGCCTGGACTTCCAGGCATTTCTGTAAATCCTCTGAAATCTAGATGGAGGTTCCCAAACCCCAATTCTTGACTTCTGTGCAACCAGAGGTTCAACATCACGTGGAAGCCTCTGCATTGAGAATCAGTGCAAACGTCTGCATTGAGAGATTAACCAGACTCTAGCATGGCTTTTGGCAACTTAAGGTCATGTCCCTGGGAAGAGTCCATGCCTATCCCCCTTTCTCTTAACAAGCCTGTCTGAGAAAACTCAAAACTGCCAGGATAACAGGATAATTTATATCTGTTCCAGTCAAAGCTTAGTGATAGGTAGATAGGGCCCTCAACCCTCTTAGAAAGCAATAAAAAAAAAACTTGAAATAACAAGGAACCACCTATTTTCTTTGAAAAGCAGACACCTAGTTCCATAGACCTTAACACCTTAACTTACACCACAGCCCTCTGTGATAAAGACAGGAGACATTTGTTTCTTCTCCAGATAAGCACCAATTCACAAATCCAATTGGCCTTTTCACATGAATCAATCTCCCTTGAAAACTTTCCATGCCCTTCCTAAAGGGCATACCCAGCCTTTAAAAAGTCTCCAGGCTTTGTTTCAGGAAAGTTGAGTTTGGATCATGCTGAATTCTTCTCCTTATTGCAATCATTATTGTATAAAATCTATGCTTATCACTGTAATTAGTGTTCAGTTTTGTTTATCTTTGACACTGGACAAGAGAAAGAGATGATGCTGTTCAGAGTCTTTTGTATGTAACAGTCCTTACAACCCACCCTATTGTTTAAGTATAATTGTCCACAAACTACATAGGAGGAGAGAGAGGCATAGAAAAGCTAATTTGACCAAGCTTACACCTCTAGCAAATGATAGCTTGGTCTTGAGCCCACACAGTCAGATTTCCATTCTATATATTCTTTACTGGTCTTTCTTAGGTCCTTAAAGGCTGCTATTGAGAGGAACAATCATATAAGGGCTTTGGATTTGGGACTACATGTGACACTTTGAGGAACACTTGACTCTCATGGAAAGCAAGTCTCAGTAGAGTGATATGGACAGGAAGTATGCTTTTAAAAGTTCTTATCAGAGGCAAAGAGATAAACTCTGTGGTAGCTTTGGAGTACGGGGAATAGTTTAAGAGAGATATGCTTTGAAATAATGACTGTTAAAATCCCTGTATACACACACACACACACACACGTATGCAAATATAATATATATATATTTGACAAAATGGAGCTAGTGTAGTAGGAATAGATGGGCCTGGGATGAGTTGCTGATGACTGCCTTTATGTATATAGCAAGTGAGGCCATACTATTATTTAGAGAGACTTAAACAGGAAGGAAATACTATGATTTAGAGAGGACTTAAACAGCAAGGCCATATTATGATTTGGAGAGACTTAAACAGGAAGGAAAGGATCAGTAAATTAATAAAGAATTCAGCTAGTGATGATATTAAGGTAATGTTAAGCCACTAAAGAGAATTGAAGCTGATATTCAAGAGCTTCAGCATCTTTTGCCTAAGTTTTAATACTCTAAGATGTATTTGTAACTTGAACCATATTACACTACTTTTTTCTTCTTTCTCTCTTTATTTCTTGGATTTTCTTTTTCCTTTTTTTTTTTTTTTTTAATTTTGTAGGTCAACTAGTTGAATATCAGCAATTTCTTGTGACTTAAAAGAAATGTTATTAGGAATTCTATTAAAAATAATAATCCTGGTATTTTACTTTCCAATAAATTCTCACTCATGAATTTGCTATGTAAAACAGTTAAAGTTTAATTGTGTTTCTATGTTGAAGAGAGGATGATTGAGAGTGAATTCTGGGAACCGAAGTCATCTGTGCTCTGCCCCCTCGTGTTGGTGCTACTGTATCATGCAGTGGCTTTGATGGGGCTAGTCTGGAGAACTACTGCAGTGGAGGGCAGGAGGGAGGAACCTAGAAATGCAGAAGTCTGGGTCTAGATCCATGTTCATCTCAGTGACCAGGTCACCATTCTGTATTATGAGTCTCAGCTTCTTTAGTATAAGATGAGAAGAGATGGTCACGTAGCTTTTAAAGTCCTTTCCCACTTTATCAAGTGATCTTTAAAGCAAGCCCCATAATTAAAAGAAAACAGTGCCCTGTATATGAGTGTGACTTACTGTTGTGTAGATAATTTCTGGATAGTTTTTCTCAACCTGATTTGATGGATTACAAATTGGCAACAGCATGAAACTTCTGCAGATATTAATTTCAAACCCAGATAGAAAAACTTTGATCCATCTAAGCCTGGAGACTTCTTGGCTTGATAAGTGTTTCTATCTTCTGAAACCACGAGAGAGGCTAAAGGGAAAAATTGTTACATCCGTCTTCCATCTCTACAATTTCACCATACTGTGTTCCCTTTCCTCATCTGACCAAAAAACCCTTTATTTCCAAAGGGAATTACTGCTCCTTTCACTTTGCTCTTTAATTCTCATAAAACAAAAGGTGATTCATGTATTTTTTTTGATCCTGGTTCATGAAAATCCTTAACATCAATTATTGAAGAGCCTTTCTGTAAAAAGTACAGAAAAAAAATCCTTTCTGCTTTAACTTTTCACACTGAATTTGGGAAGAAAAAACATGTCTTATAAGAGAAAGCACTTAATGGCACTGATTTCAAATTAAACATGAACCCAATTAATGCAGATTTTTCCCCTTACCTGATTTGGGGGGCTGTGGGTGGAAGGAAGGTCTTTATAATGAATAATATATAACTGAGACTCATTTTCAAACCTGGGCTTGTAAACATTTATTTGTGTAAATGCATATTTTTCCATTCAGAGAATGCATATTATAAAAGCTGTTCTGCTCTATCAGTTATAGTAAATACATGTTCTGAAAATCCCCCAAATACCCAATTTTCTGGCAATGGGAACTATCTTATTAAAATGTCATTTTAGTTTACGGAGTATTGCTAGAAAAATAACAGTTATGAAATAAGCAATTTCCTACTTAGTGGAGAAGCCCTTTCAGAAGCAAAATTGATAGAAGGGGGAAGTTGCTGTGTGCCACAAGATCCCCATGGTTGCAAACTCCCTTGCTGAGCTCTGAGGGACATCAGCCTCATAAAAGTGCACCACATGGATTCAATACATCACACAGACTTGGAATTGATCTCAACTGGGTGACACTGGACATTCATGTAAGCCTGAGTTTTCCCATGTTCTTTGAGGTTATTGTTACTGCTATTATGCTTCTTGGGAAAATCACTAGTGTTTTCATTTCATTTTACTTTATTTTCTAGGTAATATGTTCATAAGTTTAATAATCAAAATTATAAATAAGTATATAATTATAAAAATCTAATAAACCAATACATAATAACTCACTATAGATATCCACCTGTACCTTACAGCTTCACCATTTAAATATTGGATATCTTTCCATCAACTACATCAGTGCTCCTTATTTTTCTTTATATTACATTATATGCATACACCATGACTTATTAAATCAAACCATATATATGAATGTTTAGGCCAGGAGTGTCCAATCTTTTCACTTTCTTGGGCCACATTGGAAGAAGAATAATTGTCCTGAGCCACACATAAAATACATAAACACTAACAATAGCTGATGAGCTTAAAAAAAAAATCGCAAACAAATCTCATAATATTTTAAGAAATTTTACGAATTTATGTCGGACTGCATTCAAAGCTGTCCTGGACCACCGTGGCTCACAGGCCTGTGGGTTGTACAAGCTTGCTTTAGGCAATTTTCAGTTTGTTTTAATCAAAATAATGTTGAAATGAGTAATCTTGTACCTTGTACGTCGATTCATCTACAGAATTAATTTCTAGAAATAGAACTATTGGGCTTACCTATAAGAATTGTAAGAATCAATAATTCTCCCAGTTATTTTAGACTTTGCTTTTGTGGTAACTAAGTTTCTATATGTATATAGGCCTATTTCTAGTCTTTCTATTCTAGTTATTTAATGTGGCTTAAATTCATGTAGCAGTTCAAATACTCTTTTAATAATGGTGTCTTTTTAATACTTTTAATATCTGCTCAGGTAGTCTTTATTCATTAATAATTTTGATTCATATAATTTTCTGGATATTCTTGATTCATTTCTTTTTTACCAGAAAAGTTATTTTTTAATTTTATTTTTAAATTGTATATAAATACACTTATTTAAGAAAATACATACTTTCTTATGATGATAACTATATTATAATAATTTTACCAATTTTAGCTGCTATAAATTTATTCTATGTCAGGGTTTATAAATTTTGATAATAATGATCTTTGGATGTAACTTAACCTTAAAAATCTTAATAAGAAATCCCTTCAACTTTGATGAGACATTAGGGCTCTAGGACTTGAAGCTAAAGTGACCATAAAAACCTTTATATGGCTTTTCTCATCTGCAATTTGATTCCTGGTGTCGAGCAAGAACATCTTTCTTCCGTCCTATCGGACTTGTCTTCCCTGGTTTAATTTTATTTATCTGATTCATGCAGTAGAGATGGTGCACAATCACAATCCTTTTACCATGAGAAAACAAATTCCAAGCAGTTTGCTTTTTTAAATTTTGAGAAAAATTGTGTTTCTATGTTCTCTGATCAGATATTTACCTTTATACACATACAGGTTCCTTTTTCTATCCCACCACAACTAAGACTGATCTTACCATCCAGTGGTTTAAACAAAATTCTGTTTTTGGTATCAAGTGTTTTAGATGGACAGTTCTTCAAACCTGATTTTCAAAAGAGTCCATAAGCTTTATGATATTTTAGACTAATTATTAACTAGAACAGAAAATTTGGCCTTTTAGGTTTACAGTGATTGTATCTTATTCTATGATCCCACTGAATGGGCTCATATTAATGCTATTTGCTTTTGATTATTTACAATCATTTTATGTAATTAAAATTAGAAGACAAAAAATATTAGCATTTTTATAGAAGTAATATTACATTTATAGCTTAATTTGGGTTAATTTGAATTACTTACAACATTAATGTTCCTATCCAAAATTATAATACTTACTATTGTATCTATCCATAAATATAGATAGATTGTAGAGAGATAGATAAATAGTAGGTAGGTAGGTAGGTAGGTAGATAGATAGATAGATAGATAGATAGATAGATAGATAGATAGATAGAACCCCACTATATGACTGAATTCTCTAATTAGTTGCAATGATTTTTCAGTTGATTATCTTCAGCTTTCCAGATAAACGATAATTTTCCTGCCAGTAGTGATTGTTTTAATTCCTACTTTCTCATTTGTAAACTTTTATATGATTTCCATTATCTATTTATGTTTGCTGTTTGCTTGTGTTCAGATGTATAATTACAAGTGGGCCTTCTTGTTCTTGACTTTAGTCAGAATATTTTGTGGTTTTTCTTCTATGGATGTTGGCTTTAAGGCTGAAATGGAAATTTTGGATTATCTGAGGAATACTTATATTCTTAGTTTATTTTTTAATCAATAATTGATGTTGGATTTTATCAAAGGCTACTTTAATGTCTATACATGTAATCCTATTTTTCTGTTAGTAATATGATTATTTATATTAAAGTATTTCTTCATTTTGATTCATTCTTATCTTCCTGAATATTATGTAATGATGCCCTGGTTTTAAAATTCTGTTTATAATTTTTGCATCACATTTTTCTTATTTAATTAATTTTGGCTGTTTCCTCCCGTTACAATAAAAGGTCCAAAGGGAGTTATTGCTATCACTTTAGTCTTCTCCTAAAACTCTTGCACTGGAAATTATGCCTAGAACATTGTAATTGCTCAAAAATAGAGATTTTTTTTTTCATTCAATAAATCGACATTTTTTTCTGTTTGTGTTTTTTGTTGGAGTTCACCGTCACGTTATGTACACTGCGTGTAAGACTCTGAAACGATTTAAATAATGTTGAAGTTATCTCTGTTTTAAAGTTATAGTTTAAGTCAGAAGGTTTATCTTAGAATTCTAAATGTGGTTTTGCAGCAGTTAGAAAATTTTATGTGGCTAGGTTAAGAGACACTTCCTTTAACATTTCAAAACAGATTTCTATCTTAACCCAGGCTGCTTTTTTTTTTTTTTAACTTTAAGTTCAGGGGTACAAGTACAGGTTTGCTACATTGGTAAACTTGGGTCATGGGATTTGTTGTACAGATTATTTCATCTTCCAGTTACTAAGCCTAGTACCCATTAGTTATTTTTCCTGGTCCTTTCCCTCCTCCCACCCTACACCCTCCCAAAGGCCCCATTGTGTGTTTTTCCTCTGTGTCCATGTGCTCTCATCATTTAGCTCCCACTTATAAGTGAAAACACGTGGTATTTGGTTTTCTGTTTCTGTGTTAGTTTGCTGAGAATAATGGCCTCCAGCTCCATCCATGTCCCTGCAAAAGACATGATCTCGTTCTTTTTTATGGCTGCATATGAGTTTATTTTTTAAATGTCTATGTAATAGTGAACCATATTTGTATGTGTCAATTTTTCTATCTAAAGTAATACATGTTGAAAATTTGCTCATATACATATATGAAGCTTTTTCTCCAAATATTGAACCATATTTGTAGAAATACCATATATCCATATATCTATCCAATATATAAAAACTATCTGGAACTAATATATTCCTAACTAAACTACACCAACAACAATAAATAAGTCACACTATTCCTCTTTAAACAATATAAAATTTTGTTTTTCTTGTTTTTATAATTGATAGAAATGGAATTATACTATTTTGTGGTCATCTATGATATTTTAGCTTAATTTCTTTCTAAATTCACCCTCTTTGTTGTGTGTGTTTGTAATTTATACAATTTCATTGCTGTACAGTAATCCATCCATTGAGTTGTTAGCAGTTTCTTGTTAATGTGAACAATCCTGCTATACATATTGTTGTCCATTTCTTCTGGTATTCAAGAATTTCTTTACAAGCTATTTCTACAAATGGAACTGCTGGTTTGTATTATGCAACTGCTCAACTTTAAATTCTCATTTGTTTTTCAAAATGTTTGTAACAATTTACAGTCTCACTAGCAATGTACCAGGGTTAAACTTAGGGAATATTCACGACTAATATTTGGTATTAGCAGACTCGTTAATTTTCGCCAATCTTGTATGTAAAATGCTTTCCCAATGTTGTCTCCACTTAGATTTCCCTATGTACTAATGAAATGGAGTTCATTTTATTTGCTTTTGCTTGCTTCATATGTTTATTGCCCATTTTCCTTTCTTCCTCATGCAATTTCAGTCAACTACTAACTTGATTTCTTTAGTGGGTATGGTGTTTTTCAGTTATCTTCTTTTTCTTCTTGTGACACTTGGCAATTTTTAAATTCTCAAATATCTTCTGAGTTGTAAACATATTGGCATACAGTCATTCACAGGTTTTTTTTCTTTTTAAAATTTGCCTTATCTCTGCTTACAGTTTCGCCTTTAATCCTAATACTGCTTCTACGTTTTTCTTGTATTTCACCAAAGACTTGTTTCTTTAGCCTTTTATTTGTCTTCTAATAGAAGACTTTTTGCTTCTGTTGGGCTTCACATGCCAACACCAACTAGAGGCCACTTTATCCCTCTTAAGGGTCCCCAGCTTAATTCAGGAATCTCAGGTTTACCACCCTACGGTGCCAGATAGATCGGATGCTCATATTGGGATTTGAGTTCAAGAAACTCTTGCTTTATATGTTTGCTTATCTCTTCCTCTTCTTGGTTTTTTGTTCCTTGGTTTATTGTTGTTCTTGTCATTGTGGTGTTTTTTTTTTTTTTTTTAATTTGACACTTATGGAGGTTCTTTAATTACTAATGAACCAAACAGTACTCTAGAAATAATATTTTTATAATTGTTGCCGAAATAAGTGTAGTTAGCAGAAACTTTTCAAAGATATCTGCCTAACACATTGTTAAAAAATCAAAGTATCAGGCATTTATTTTCAAAATTTCTGAATATTAAATTCAAGTGTATCTCTTGTAATTATCACACAGATTTTGCTTCATTGTAACAGATTTTCTTAAAAGTGAGTTTAGTTTATTGATATTTATGGATACGCATATATAATAAGTTTTACTTCTGTGAGTTCGTTATATATAAAGTTTCTGATTTTATACCCTATAAAGATATTTTCATTATAAATCTTTTCTATCTTTTCTTTACTTTTTAGTTTTTTCTGAATCTGATATTTTGGAAGACTTGTATGTTGGCTACCTTAATAATCATAATTTGTATAAAACATCCTTATATTTCTATTTCTTATATTTTCTTAAATTTCTATTTCTGAAGATTGTATATATTTGTTGCTTATTGACTAAATTGAACAAATTAAGAGCTCACAATTAAACATTGCCAAACAGGTAAAGGAATTGGTTATAAATGAGTAACAGTAAGAAAAAATAATGAAGAACATATTTAAGGCTCCCTGAGGAGTTCAGATATTGAAGTTGTCATACACAAAATATGGAATAACTGCTATGTTGAATGGTTAAAAAAGATAGGTCATGTGTGGTGGCTAATGCCTGTGATCCCAACACTTTGGAATACCAACATGAGAGGATCATGTGAAGCCAGAAATTTCAGACCAGCCTGGGGAACTGAGTGAGACACTTCTGCCACCACTCCCGATCTCTAAAGAAACAAAAAAATTAGCTAGGCATGGTGGAGCGAATTTGTAGTCCCAGCTATTCAGAAGCCTGAGGTGGGAGAATCACTCAAGCCCAGGAGTTCGAGGCCTCAGTAAGCTATGACCATACCACTGCACTCCAGCCTGGTGACAGAGGGAGACTTCATCTCTAAATAATAATACTACTAACAACAACAACAACAACAAATTTGAAGCCAAAGATTGAGTAAAAACAGAGACCATAAAAATGTTGGGCAATTATGAAAATGATCTAAAAGGAACTCTTGAATATAAAAATAAATAAAATTAGAAAAATGCAAAATCCTTGTATTATTTAGCAGCAGGTAAGACATAGCTTAAAAAAAATAAATATCAGACAAGATCAGTGCATTCACAAAGATATCATTGTAGAAAATCATGATATAAATACACGCATAGATAGATAGATAGATAGATAGATAGATAGATAGATAGATAATTATTCAATCTTAAGGAAAAAGGAAATATTGCCATTTGTGACAACAGGAATGAACGTCATGGACATTGTGCTAAGTGAAATAAGCCAGACACAGAAAGACAAGTATCACATTATCTTTCTTATATGTTTAATCTGATACAGTCAAACTAATACAAACAGATAGTAGAATGGTGATTGTCAGGACAAGGAGGATGTAGAAAAAGGGAGATGTTGGTAAAGTGCACAATTGTATACTTGAAATTTGCTAAAAGGGTAGATTTTAAGTGTTCTCACCACAAAGGAAGGAAGGAAGGAAGGAAGGAAGGAAGGAAGGAAGGAAGGAAGGAAGGAAGGAAGGAAGGAAGGAAGGGAGGGAGGGAGGGAGGGAGGGAGGGAGGGAGGGAGGAAGGGAGGGGAAGGAAGGGAGGGGAAGGAAGGGAGGGAAGGAAGGAAAGGAAGGAAGGAAGAAAAGAAAGAAAGACACCACCACCACAACAAAAAATACTAGCTGGGAGTAATGGCATACACCTGTAATCTTAGTTACTCAGAAGGCTGAGGCAGGAGGATCACTTGAGCCCAGGAGTTTGAGGCTTCAGTGAACTGTGATTTGCCACTGCACTGCAGCCTGGTGATAGAATGAGACTCCATCTCATTTAAAAAAAAAGAAAAGAAAAAGAAAGAAAGAAAATGGTAACTGTAAAGTAGTAGTAATGCATATATGAATTCGATTGATTGTGGGTATTATTTCACAATGTGTTTATATATCATATCATCAATGCCTTAAAAATATACATAGTTTTATTTGTAAATCATACCTCAGTAAAACTGGAAAAAATATTTTAATTATTATTTTTGCTTAGAATACAGTACAGAGAAGCAAGTAAATGGAAAATATTAGACCATTATTAAGGATACAGAGGACAGGCTGCAATATTTTAAGGAGATAATTTTTTGGTGATTAGCTGAGGCCTCTAGAGCCAGTAGCCATCAAACAACTAAGCACCCTGGTGAATAGCAGTGGATTTTTCAGCTTGTCAAGTCTTCACCTAACTGCATCCCAGTAGAAAGATAGAGCTAGAACCAATAAGCTAAACTGTTTCTGAATCCCTGACCTACAAAAACTGTGAGATAAAAGTTTGTTGTTCCCAGCTACTATGTGTTGAAGTAAATTTTTATATGGCAATAGACAATACATTGTTTAGTGTTTTGTCAGCTTGGCCTACTATAACAAAAGTACCACAGACTAAGTAGCTGAAGCAGCATGACTTTATTTCTTTTTCTTTTTTCTTTTCTTTTTTTTTAAGGCAGAGTCTTACTCTGTCGCCCAGGCTGGAGTGCAGTGCACGATCTTGACTCACTGCAAGCTCCGCCTCCCGGGTTCACGCCATTCTCCTGCCTCAGCCTCCCGAGCAGCTGGGACTACAGATGCCCGCCACCGCGCCCGGCTAATTTTTTGTATTTTTTAGTAGAGACGGGGTTTCACCGTGTTAGCCAGGATGGTCTTGATCTCCTGACCTCGTGATCCGTCCTCCATGGCCTTTCAAAGTGCTGGGATTACAGATGTGAGCCACCGCGCCCGGCCCAACATGACTTTATTTCTAACAACTCTGGAGGCTGGAGAGTCCAAGAGGAAGGTGCTGACCAATTTGTTTCTCTGGTGAGAGCTCTCTTCCTGGTTTGCAGACAGGCGGCCATCTTCTCACTGTGTGCTTAGTTGGCAGAGAGGGCAGAGAGCAAGCAAACTCTTCCCGTGACTCTTCATAAGGACCCTGATCCCACCCTTATGACTCCATCTAAAACAAATTACTTCCCAAAGACCCTATCTCCAAACCTATTCCCACTGGCAGTTAGGTCTTCCACATTTTAATTTGGGGGAGACACAATTCAATCCATAGCAATACAAGAAAAACATTAACCTTCGAATATATACATGAGCAATAACTATTAATTGCATTAAGTGCAGAAACTCCTTCAAAGCCGCAATAACATCAATGACAGATTTCAAATTAGTTGGGTCATTTAACAGAAGCACTCTCCTCCAGAATTTGTTTGATTTCTTTCTGGAACATGCTCATGTTATCACTGCCTTCTTTTTTCCCCTCTCTCCTCTTGCAGATCTCCTCTTGCAGATAAGTAAGATTATTCCATTGTTTTTCACTCAGAAATATGGTATGGGCATCTTTGCGATGTAATGTAAAAAACAAACATGCCTCAAATTCTATACAGGCTACAGAGTATTCCATTAGTCAAATAGCCATCATTTGTCTACCCTATCCAATATTGATGAGCATTTAGCTTGTTTCCACTGCTTTGATTAACAAAAGTGAGATGAAAATCTTTGTACATTCATCTTTGTAGTACTGCTAAATTACTGCCTTAGGAAATGTTTCTAAAAGTATAACTGTAGAAGCCATGGACATAGCATTTCAAATGATTTATTTTTCTCTTCCATTTGCAAATTATATGCTCATCTTTTTCTGGAGTGATACGTTTATACCCACACACCAAAAAAAGAAAAAAAAAAAGGAAAAAACTATGTTAACTTCCTCCCTAACTCACTTCAAACATATTTTTATGTTTCTTGGTTTTATTGTTTATTCAGACAAAGGGTGAGTTATGCTTGACGTTTCCTTCATGTCATGCTTTTAAAAATGTATTAGTTTTATATAACGTCAGATTAGTTTGTAGCACTGTTTGCTTCCCTCAATTTTATGACATTTTCTTTGAATTACAAAAGTAGTACATAATTTTGTAATAAGAATAGCTATAATAGTATAAAACTAAATTTGGCTACAGGCACCTGACGGTGCTCACCAGCAAAAGGAGAAAACACACACTCTTTGTTGTTGTTCTTACTTCCCCTCCACCATTCTTTTCTATTTTCTTGTTTCAGCAACCAGATATGTCCACTGTTGGAGCAGTCTTATGATTCAAATGGGTAGGGCTTTTGATAGCATTAGCCAATGTCGTCTCAAGAGAGGGAAAAATGCACACAATTTAGAAAGTTGGTTCAATCCTTTCCGCTGAGAAGATCTTGGGAATTTCCACAGAACGATGAGAAACTGACTATCCACGAATACCATGGATACTGATTGGGCTTGTATAACCATGTGGGTGAATCTAAACACTGGGCACTAGCACAGAGGCCACGAGAACCTAAGTGAATATCTGTATGCCCAAGCTAGAGAAAAGGACCTTCGAGACACCAAATGCTGGGACCTAGGCAATGTATTAGCAAAGTACAAGCAAGCAAGAGTGTGTCATCATTTTCTTGGACAGGGTCGGTCAAGGAACAGGAGAAGGCCCAAACAAATGTTCGAGTTTGGACTCCTTCCTTTTTGTCTTTGGGTAGATGGGGATACCAAGCAAATTGAATTATATCACGTGTTTTTAATTTCAAAAACGTGACATCTATGATATCATGACTATCATAGAATATTGATGCCCTTGATACTCAGATTATTTCATTCATTCATTTATTCATCAGTTCCTCCAGTTAGTAATCCTTGGCTTAATAAACATTGTGAATTGAATAATGGACGGACACAGAAACTGCTCTTGCAAAGCTTAGAGTTGAATATGGATGGCAGGTATTAAGATATTACAGAAATCCGTATATAATTTGTCCATCATCCAGAATGAGAAGAGTACCTGAACAGACTCATTATCAGCTTTAGCTAGTCCTTATCTACTCAGGATCTCAGTTATACATCAGTTCTTAGAAAAAAAAAAAAAAGGTGGCCAGGTGTGGTGGCTCAAGCCTGTAATCCCAGCACTTTGGGAGACCGAGGCAGGTAGATCACGAGGTCAGGAGATTGAGACCATCCTGACCAACATGGTGAAACCCCATCTCTACTAAAAATACAAAAATTAGCTGGACATGATTACGCGTGCCTGTAGTCCCAGCTACTCGGGAGGCTGAGGCAGGAGAATCGCTTGAACCTGGGAGGTGGAGGTTGCAGTGAGCTGAGATCATGCCACTGCACTCCAGCCTGGCAACAGAGCAAGACTGTCTCAAAAATAATAATAATAATAACAAAGTAAATAAAAGGAGGTGTCATTTATTTGGTGATTTTGGTAAGCATGAAAGAAAAAAGGACTTTGCCTGGTCTAACGTAATATAGTGACCTCCTTTGCCACCCTTTGCCTTGCTTTCTTTATCTTATCTGTTTTTAAATAAATTTTTTGTAATACCTTTTTCTTCTTAATTAGGATGTCAACTCCGTGAAGACAGGAACTTGACTTTCTTCACTATTTTATAGTACTTAGAAAAGTTTAAAACAATTTTATGTGCTAAAAAATATGTGCTGAATAAATGAATTGACTTATTTACTAACTCAGGGCTGTTGAGCATGTCAGTATCTGAACCATCATATTAAAAAATAAATGAGAAAATCTTGAACACATGTCATATTTACTTCTACAAAGTCTGGATGTTAAGGACTGTGAGACATGCAACATTTAACTTCTCAATTCCTTTTTCTTCTCAATCCCAGAAACACTTCCTTTCCTTCTCTTTAGCCAGTCAGAATGTCCTGACTCTAGACTTGAAGCTCTTTGTGGCAGCAGCCTCTTTCCCTTCGCTCTAAACTCAATACGGATGCTTATCCCTCCTGTTCCTGTGGATATACACACTGCGGGTCTACATCTAGAGATGGACAGTGCAGCTTTGCTCTAATGTCAGTGTTCTTATCAAGGCACAGGAAAGACATATCCAAGTTGAGAGCGTGAAAGTAACTCTGCCCATAGTCATTAAGAAACCCTTTCCCTCTTTTAACACACTTCCAAGTCTCGTGGAAAGCTGTCCTTAATTGTATTCCCACAGCTTCTGTTACTTAATCTCTTATGTAAGATTTAATGTTTTTGCTGAAATACAGAGATGTCTCAATGTTCAGTTTTTATCTCAGGCAAACCCACTGAATACAACTGCTTGCTACCCAAAGCCTTCTTTCTGTCTAAGCCACTATGAAAGGTGAGTTCTCCTATTCCTGTTGGATGTCATCTGAATGGGATTCCCCCACTGCTTATGCCCAAACTACAATCGTTTGTATTACAACGATCACTTGCTCACTGTAACTTCAGTAGCAGGCATTAAAGCTGTTTTCTTTCTTGTTGAGATTTTGCTATTGAACTCTTTCATTTCCTCTTAAGTAGGTATTACATTGTGCACCATCATACAAATAGACGCAGCATATATTTGTCAAAAGAAGGTTCAATGGGAGAACCTTTCTTTGATTCTGAATTCTTCTAATGCTACTCTTTTCTTATTTTAAAAAAGATTATCTCCTTTTACTTTTTTTCCAGAAGGTGTAGCTGTTCAGTTTAACTCAACTTCTTACCTCCATTTTAGCAAAAATTTGTTGAACATGGACTACAAGATTTACATTCGATAGTCTGGATAGAGAGATTCTTTCCTTATTGATCTAATTAATATCCTTTTCCTCAAACTCAGATGTTAGCCAAAGGTTTTTTTTTTCCTTTTTTTTTTTAATACAAACCAGCAATATATTGATGGTAAATTATAATTCAACTGACATTTGCTACAGGAGTCATAAGTGGAACAGTATTTATGGGAAAAGCAGTGTAAGCTTGCCTAGACCAGACTTGCAGACCCAAATAACATCTTCCTTTTTTAGTTCTCTCGGATATAAAAGTGGTCAATTTCATTTATGAAAATGAGCCAACTCTAGAAATGTCAACAGCGTTTTTGGTTGTGGAATAGATCCCTGTGTCATGAGTACAAAGAGTTTGTATTTTAGCCATATCAGAGGCTGAGCACGGTACACAGTTCCAAGGTTGGCTGCTAAGCCTCCTCATCCTAATTAGGAATTGTGTCCCCTGGTCTCTGGGAACCTCACATTGTCAGCTGATTCCAGAGAACACTTAAAATATCTAAATTCATTAAAAGGAATGGTTATTACAAATCACCTCCTTTCCTTTGACTTTACATACAGTCACTCTACATCATTCAGGCATTGAATATCCATGCTGTGAATTATTAAGTCTTTCATTGCCTCATCTCCATCTTGATGTCTGACTTCTGCCTTTTTGAAAGTCATTAGAAATTTCACTGAGGTGGACAAAGAAAAAGATAGGTAGCATATGTCCCTTAACAGAAGATCTGTTAGAAAAAGTGCTAGTATATTGAATAACAACATCCATATTTTTAAGTATATGTAATGGATAAAGCAATATGGTAAATCTAATAAAATAATGATTGTGGTCACTTTTTTATGCAATAAGTATCGTATGTATGTGTCAAACACAAAAATAGACACTCTTAATATAGTGTTGACAAATAATAATAAACAGTAACCCATTCTTCAGAATCTTGCATTCTAGTTGGGGAAAAAAATACAAACAATAAATATGCATGAAAATTTTAGATAACTATAAGCACTAAAAGAAAATAGTAGGATAGAGGGTCATATGATCAGGGAATTTCTTTTTTGTGTTTTTTGTGAGACAGGGTGTCAATCTGTCACCCAGACTGGAGTGCATGATGCAATCACAACTCACTGCGGCCTCCACCTTCCAGATTTAGGTGATCCTCCCACCTCAGCCTCTCAATTAGCTGGGACTACAGGAGCATACCACCGTGCCCCGATAATTTTTGGTATTTTTTATTTTTATTTTTTAGAGGTGGGGTTTCACCATGTTGTCCAGGCTGATCTTGAACTTCTGGACTCAAACAATCCACCCACCTAGGCCTTCAAAAGTGCTGGGGTTACAGGCATGAGTCACTGTACCAGGCTGGGGATTTCTTTAATAGTGAAATAAATGTAATGTTCAATTCTGACATGGAAATACTTAAACAATTAAAGAATAAATGTGACCCAACTCAGCAGCAGGTCAAATAAGAAGTTGGGTCACTATATCACGTAGTAATTCCACTCCTAGATTTATACCCAAGAAAATTTAAATCCTTTATATACACAAAAATACATACACAAAATGTGTACACAAATGTTTATAATACCAACATTCTTAGCCAAAAAGTACAAACAAGTCAAACGTCCATCAACTTAAAAATAGATAAACGCAATGTGGTCTATACATGCAACAACGTCACTAAACTTTATAAACACTATGCTAAGTAAAGAAAGACAAGCACAATAGGTCACATACTATTTATATAAAGGTTATAAAGTTATATATACTGTTTATATAAAGCTCCCAGAATTGGTAAATCCATAGAGGTAAATATTGGAGTAAGAGGTTGGCAGGCTAGAGGAAGAAAGGAGAATGACTACAAGTGGGTATGGAATTTATTTTTGGAATAATTCATGTTTAGAAATGAGATGGTGAGGGTTGCACATTTGTGCGAATATTCTAAAAACCATTGAATTGTACAATGTGAAAAGACGAGTTTTATGATATCGTGCATTATATCTCAATGAAAACAAACTTGGTACCTTGTTTGCCTGCTGAAGAAATAATATTTTCCAAACCAAACTTTGATTATGTCATTCACCACTTTAAAAATCAGTTTCTCTGTGTCTATAGGACATAATTCAAACACATAGGATCAACACCTGAGTTCTTTCTTTGTGTGTAAGACAAAGTCTTATTGAAGTTTCTCAGGCTGGTCTGCTTAGCTCCTAACCCTCTGGTCTCAGCCTCCTGAGTAGCTGGGATTACAGGCACATGCCAGGGTGACTGGCCTACAAATTCTTTATTATCTGTCCTTTCCCTAACTCTCCAGCCTCGTCTCCAGCTACTTCTCTCTACCAGTTTCTCGAGTCATAAAAAAGACTTGCATTTGCTTTTATATGCCATGAGCTCTGTGCACATTAAACCTTATCAACTCATGCTTCTTGAAATAGTTTCCCCCACTCCTTCACCTAGTTAAATGGACTTGTCCTTCAAAACAGAATACAAATGTTATGAAAGTGACCTCCTTCAAGAGCTCACAGCCTAATTTAGAAACACTTGCCCTCATGGTCCTGTGGAATCCTCTGAATGTCATAGACCTTTTTCTGAACAGTGTAACACAGAATTTATAATACAATGAGTTCCTATTTCTCCACCCCCTCCTTTACACCACGTTCTCTGTGAGAGCAGGGATCATTCATGTTTTCCTTCGATGTATCTCAACACTTGTCAGTGTGAGTGAACTGAGTGTTCAGTAAAAATATTGTGACTTGAATATGCATATGTTATTTTTAAAGTCAAAAAGAGTGAATGAAGTCATAAATAGAGTGTTAAAAAATAATGGAATATGTTCTGATCCATGGTGAAAACCTAGATTTATATCTTGGAGGGGGAAGCCAAGGACATCATAGGTAAGAAAATATGGTTTGTTGGGAAGATAATTCCCTAACTTATTACATGTGAATCCATTGTATGAGGACAACCATAAAATTCATTGCCCATACCAGACCATTTATAAAAGTAAAGTAGGATGCTATTATGCTTATTCTGGGTCAACAAATGTAAACCACAACTTTCTGGGGCAAATCAAGATGATGTGGCCCTATCAAGTTTTATTTTACCCTTCAATTTTTTTCTGGGTATTGAAGTGACTTACAGATTTTTGCTGTTATAAATAGGTTTTTTTCCCCAGATAGCTCATGACTCACTTCCTCATTTTAGTCAATTTCTGCTCAAATGTCACTTATTTAGAAAGGTCTTCCTTGACCTCTGAAATAGCTCCATCCATAATAATCTATGTTAGTGCTAATCACTGTCAGACTGCCCAGCGAGAATGCAAGGTCAAGAAGATAATGGCTATTTGTCTGCAAATTCTGGAAGGGTATCCAGATCATAGTAGGTGCTCAATAAATACTTGCTTATTTAATTAACAGATAATGCTATTATGAGCATTCTTGAGTCCAAATATTTTCTTTATCTTTTTAAAGGATTAACTGATAGGAATCAGATTAACAAATAAATACCTTTACAAGACTCATTTTATGTTGCCAATTTTTTGACAAAAAGTTATAACAAATTTTTAGTGATAAAGTTTTTGTATGCTCACTTGTTACGTAACAAAGTTTTGGTCAGTGACACACTGAATATATGATGGTGGTCACATATGATTGTAATATTGTAGTTTTTCTATGATTTTTATGTTTACAAATGTTTAGATACACAAATACCATTGTGTTACAGTTGCCTACAGTATTCAATACAGTAACCTGTTGTACAAGTTTGTAGCCTAGAATCAGTAGGTTTATACCATACAGCAAAAGTGTATAGTAGGCTATGCCATCTAGATTTATGTAAGTACACTCTGTAATGTTTGCACAATGACATAATTGCCTAGTGACATATTTCTCAGGAGATAGCCCTGTCATTAAGCCTCTGCTTGTACATGCCATGACTGTATATTAAATATGATGACACATGTATATTTTGGCCAATTTGTTAGGCATAAACCACAACAAAACCAATAAAACCTCCCTTTCTGATATATCAAGACCACACTAGTTTGATTACAAACCAAAATTCTTTAATAATTTTCAATAATGAGGTTTATTTGCTCTATATTAACATTTGAAATGTGTACATTTTTATGAAATACCCGGTCCAGGGATTGACAACATTTTACAGATTAAAGAAGATGACTTGCTGAGTTGATAGTTGACAAGCCAACATAGGTCAGAGGGAAAAACCTATCTTGCAGGAATAGGGAATGCTTTTATTTTAGGAAAAAAAAAAAAAAGCTTGGCTGGGCATGGCGGCTCACGCTTGTAAACCCAGAACTTTGGGAGGCCAAGGCGGGTGGATCAGGAGGTCAGGAGATCAAGTTCATCCTGGCCAACATGGCGAAACCCCATCTCTACTAAAAATACAAAAAATTAACCAGCCGTGGCGGTGTGCAGCTGTAGCCCCAGCTACTCAGGAGGCTGAGGCAGGAGAATCGCTCCAACCTGGGAGGCAGAGGTTGCAGTGAGCCAAGATTGTGCCACTGCACTCCAGCCTGGGTGACAGAGCAAGACTCTGTCTCAGAAAAAAGAAAAAAGAAAAAGAAAAAAGAAAAAGAAAAAAAAAAAAGCTTATCAAGTAGAAATGAAAATAATTACATAATTTGGTCATATTGAGAGACATTGTGTGGATCTACCAGAACATGGAAAGATATAAAGAATATGGTTTATATCCTTCTGACAATAAGAATAGTTAAATAACTTTATTGAAACTGCATATATACTATGTTTCCCTAATGAGAGGACCCCCACCTGCCTGTAATTACATTATTACTTTTTAATTATGTGAAGATGGAGTAAATAGTAAATAAGTGGTAGGGCCTTTTGGAAAAGGTGAGGAAAAGAGTTGGGGAAGGTGAGGAACAAAGAATATGTGGAAAAGGTGAGGAAAAGAGTTGGGGAAGGTGAGGAACAAGACAATGAAGGGGAGAATTTGAGTCCTGTGTATAAACTAGTTGCCTTAAGCTTATATGCAGGAGTCAGCTGATGTCAACATATGGCTTGGCACCTCAATTGAGTGGGAAGGGCTCACAGAGTGTGGGCTCTACCCTGTACTCCTTGCTTATTCAGTTCATCCTCAGCTCCAGCACAGCCTCACCAGTGCAGAGGACAAATGACGCTCATGAACTTGCTCTATCCCATTCAGTCCCCAGATCCATCAAAATGCAAAATT
Source organism: Macaca fascicularis (assembly GCF_037993035.2). Classification (NCBI taxonomy): domain Eukaryota; kingdom Metazoa; phylum Chordata; class Mammalia; order Primates; family Cercopithecidae; genus Macaca; species Macaca fascicularis. The sequence goes on along the minus strand of NC_088379.1, from coordinate 11,018,254 downwards.
CCCATCAGTGATTGATCTGGGAAGACGGGGGTGAGTCTTTCACCAGCATATCAGTAAAAGACACATAAAGAAGTTTTTAGGCACCAAATGTCCACTGAGCTTCTGCCTTCTTGTCCTGGGCCCATCGCAGAGGTCAGTCACCCACCTCTGGTCTACCCATCCTTGCTACTGTTCATGGTAGCTTCCTATTAATATAGGAGCTCCCTATGTCAATTTATTCCATAATAACTGTTCTTCCTGGCCACAGAGCTAGTGTCTGCTACAAATTATACTCTTCAATTCACTACACAAACCTGTCATTGACGGCTTATGTGCCACCATCTAGAATTTGAAAACATATAGCTAGTGCTACTGAGGTCATGACAGTAAACATATCTTTTAATAGCAGTAAATGTTAACATAATGAATTAATATACACATCTAGCTAATGTGCTTGTATGTCTGTGGTGTGTGTATGTGTGTGTGTTCTTTTCTGTGGTCAATATTGGAATATAAAGTTTTCTCTTTCAAAGTAAAGTCACTTTGCTCATTAAACAAGCAAACAAAACCCAACAGATAAAAAGCCCTGTTATAGTTCGCTCTTCTTTAATTTCAGAATAAAATAAAACTTACAGCTTAGCATTAATTACTTTCATGATCTAACCTTCACCTACTCTTCCAGACTGTATTATTCTGTTCTCACATTGCTATAAATAAATGCCTATGACTGGGTAATATATAAAGAAAAAAGGTTTAATTGGCTCATGGTTCCACAGAGTGTGCAGGAAGCATGACTGTAGAGGCCTCAGGAAATTTACAATCATGATGGAAAGCAAAGAGGAAGCAGGCACTTTTTTTATTATACTTTAAGTTCTAGGGTACATGTGCACAACGTGCAGGTTTGTTACATATGTATACATGTGCCGTGTTGGTGTGCTGCACCCATTAACTCATCATTTACATTAGGTATATCTCCTAATGCAATCCCTCCCCCGTACCCCCTCCCCACAATAGGACCCGCTGTGTGATGCTCCCCTTCCTGTGTCCAAGTGATCTCATTGTTCAGTTCCTACCTCTGAGTGAGAACATGCAGTATTTGGTTTTCTGTTCTTGCAATAGTTTGCTGAGAATGATGGTTTCCAGCTGCATCCATGTTCCTACAAAGGACACGAACTCATCCTTTTTTATGGCTGCCTAGTATTCCATTGTGTATATGTGCCACATTTTCTTAATCCAGTCTGTCACTGATGGACATTTGGGTTGATTCCAAGTCTTTGCTATTGTGAACAGTGATGCAATAAACATACGTGTGCATGTGTCTTTATAGCAGCATGACTTACAAGCCTTTGGATATATCCCCAGTAATGGGATGGCTGGGTCAAATGGTATTTCTAGTTCTAGATCCTTGAGGAATTGCCACAGTTTTCCACAATGGTTGAACTAGTTTACAATCCCAACAACAGTGTAAAAGTGTTCCTATTTCTCCACATCCTCTCCAGCACCTGTTGTTTCCTGATTTTTTAATGATCGCCATTCTAACTGGTGTGAAATGGTATCTCATTGTGGTTTTGATTTGCATTTCTCTGATGGCCAGTGATGATGAGCATTTTTTCATGTGTCTGTTGGCTGTATGAATGTCTTCTTTTGAGAAGTGTCTGTTCATATCCTTTGCCCACTTTTTGATGGGGCTGTTTGTTTTTTTCTTGTAAATTTGATTGAGTTCTTTATAGGTTCTGGATATTAGCCCTTTGTCAGATGAGTAGATTGCGAAAATTTTCTCCCATTCTGTAGGTTGCCTGTTCACTCTGATGGTAGTTTCTTTTGCTGTGCAGAAGCTCTTTAATTAGATCCCATTTGTCAATTTTGGCTTTTGTTGCTGTTGCTTTTGGTGTTTAAAACATGAAGTCCTTGCCCATGAGCAGATACTTCTTATATGGCCAGAGCAGGAAAGAAAGAGAGGGGAAGGTGCTACAGACTTTTAAACAACCAGATCTCATGATAACTCATTCTCACCGTACCACCACCAAAGGGTATGGTGTTAAACTATGAGAAACTGCCCCATGATCTAATCATCTCCCACCAGGCCCCACCTCCAACATTGGAGATTGCTATTCAACCTGACATTTGAGTGGAGACACAAATCCAAACCATATCACAGGCTTATGTAATACTATGCATACCCTTCCTTATCTGCTCTCCCTTCTGTTTTTTTCTCTTTTTGAACAGCTACTCTAACCACCATTGTCTTCTCCAGGTACCATAAGTGCAATAACCTGAATGTTTCCACTATCAAATCTTGACTCATGTCCTTCTCCCAATCTGTCTGCTCCTCACAATCTTAGCATTCTGCAAAACTCAGCTCAGATAACATCTATTATGAGATGTTTTTCCAATTTTCTGACACAAAGTAATCATACATACTTAGGCTTTTAACATTGCCAAACCTCTCCTTAGCACTGATTTCACTTGATCTTCAAGCATGTTTGAGTTTGTGCCTCCTCCAGTGTACTGAAAGTTCTATGAAGTGAGAGACATGGTCTCATTCACTTCAGTTTCTCCCAAGTGTTACGCAGACAGAAAACTCTCTAAAACACTAATGCTCTTGAAGTTTAGCAAATAGAATATGAAGTTCATGTTATAATAAATAAGAAAACTAATGTTTACCAAGGAAATACTGTGTCTGGCACTTCAAAGTGTATTCTTTATCTATTCCTCATATATATTTGGGACATGTTGGTGATTCTTTTGGCTCTTAAGTTCACTTGAGTTAATAGTTGTCCTTCTTGAATTCCATCCTCTCATTTCTTTTTTTCTGCATTGACACTTTCTTTCCTAAGATCTGGTTGAGAGAGAACAGTATGATGTCATGCCATTGTTACAAAGGTCCCTAAATATCATTTATCACTCTACCTTGTGGACTTTCTGGGGCTTTTCAACAGACAAGACTATCTTTATGAAGTGCTCATTACTTTGCTAACAGTAGCTCATCTGCCACAAACTGTTTTACCTCCTGCAGCTGAGCGAAGAGTGAAGGGTAAATTCCTTGAGATGTGAGTTTTAAGTGTTAGTTCAAACATCATGATCCATAATTAAGCTGAATTTCAAAGCAGGAAGCAAATGTATACAAGGTAGAGATTGCTAGATGCAATCAGTTATCTCCTTCTTAGTAGCATAATTTGCTTTTGTGAGGAAAAAATATATGAGTCCATAATCCCAGTGGTAGGAATTCTACACAAACCCTGGAAAGCGGAACTGTAGGAAAGCTTCCTCTTCCTGAAGCCAGAAGCGATTTGGAATTGTGTGTGTGTCCCCCCCATGATCCAGACCCCTTCTAACAGGAATATTCTTAGGGTTTCTAATATTGGAATATATTTTACCTAAAATAATTGTTGATCTAGTATACCCTTAAGTTTTCTACAGAAACAAGGTAGACCAAAAGACACTTGCAGCTCCATGAAGACATGTGAGATTTTGCATCCCTTTATGATGTGGAATGACAGGTGTAGGTTAATGGATGACTCTATGAAAACAACAACAACAACAACAACAACGACCAAAAAAAAAAAAAAAAGAAAAATGGAAAGCCAACCATGTCATTGCCTGATGGTATAAAATAATAACACATTTTCTGTTTTATGATGGAAGGGTCATGTGGCATAAGTACTCAATGTTCCTGCCAAAAGCATCAATCCAGATGGAAATATTAATTATTTGACCAGATGTGTGACAATGTCACTCTGAAAGGTGGTTTCAGTATGCTGTACTGACATATATCATCACAGAAATTGCACTGCTAATAGAATGTATCTGAATTAGTGGCTCTCCAGTGGGACCTCAATCATTTTGAACCATAAAGAATGTAGGATTTTAGAGCTAGAAAAGACTTTAGATCCTATATAGTCTGAAAGTCTCATTTTATACAAGAAGCAGCTAAGGCTCAGTGAGGTAAAGTGTATCACATGGGCCTGTTGAGTTATGTACGGCAAAATTGAGAATTGATTTTGGACCCTGGAGCTACCTAACCATACAACTATGCTCTATGATCTTAATTCAATTTCCATGTATTCCTCTATTTAACTACACCCAATGTATTGTTTAATTCATTGACATCCACTATGTGACTGGCACTGTACAAGGCCGGGGGTAAACACTAGTAAAGAGACAAGATTTCTGCTTTTGAGAGTGCTTACCTTCTAGTGGCTAGTGTCAAACAAAAATGAAATATACTGGACCAAAGATAGTTACAACGAAGGAAGTGCAACAAGATAACATCGGAGATAGTGCCTGGATTGAGGCAGCTGCTATTGGTAGGGTGAAGAGGAAAGGATGTGCCATTTTGGTTCATACTCATAAAAATGATGAAAATAAGCCAACAAAGTGATGAAAGATGTTTCCAGGCAGTGAAAAGACCAAATGCACAGTCCGTGTGAGCTTGGAGAGGAAGAGGAACAGATGAAAGAATAAGATGGCTGCAGCACGTTGAGCTATGGAGACCACGGACCATGGTGGGAAGAGAGGAGTAGAAGGTGGCCAGCTCATATGAGACCTGGTGAGTTGGATTTTATTCAAAGTGCAATGAGAAACCTTTGGGGGAATTTACTCAAAGCAGCAATAGACTCTGATTGGTAAGCACCTATTGTGCATAGTCTATTCCAATACATGTACTTTTGTGGGCTGCAGAACACTCTTGTAACAGACACTATAGAAAACACCTCCCACCCACTTTTATATTCAGTTAAAATTTACTCAAGTTCCTATTTTGAGTTAGTGGTCAGCTTGTAAAACCTTCGAGACAAACCTTTAGCTGAATAGTTCATCTACTTATTGTTGGTTTTTCTTTTAATTCCCAGTTTCTCTTCTTGTTCACATTTTGCATTAACATGGTATACTTGTTAGAATTAATGAATCAATATTCATCAATTGGTATTAACCAAAATCCACATAGTTTATTACCATTATTGTTATCATTAAAATGTATACTTCGTGTTGTTGTACAGTCTATGTGTTTTGACAAATGCAAGATGTCATGTACCCACCATTGCAGTATGATACAGAAGAGATCATTGCCCTAAAAATGCCCCGTGCTCCACCAATTCATTCCTCTACCCCTACCTGAAAACCCTTGCTAACCACTAATCTTGCTATTGTCTCTATAGTTTTGCGTTTTTCAGAAAGTTTACAGCTGGAATAATACAGTATGTAGCTTTTCCAGACTAGCTTTTCTTTCTCACACAAAAAATTACGTATTAAGGATTCCTCCATTTTTTTAACCTTGACATCACATTTCTTCTTGTCATTGAAAAATTATTTTATTTATACACATGCTATAGTACGTTTATCCACTAATGTTTGGAAAGGTATCTTATTTGCTTCCATGTTGAGGCAATTGTAAGCAGAGCTGCTAGAAACATTCATGTATAGTGTTTGTGTGAACACCAATTTTCAATACATTCAGATAAATATCTGGGAGTATGATTCCTGTATCATATGATAAGAGTATATGTAGCTTTGTAAGAAATGGCTAAACTGTCTTCCAAAGTGGCTTTGCCATTTTCATTCCCACCAGCAATGAATGAGAGCTCCTGTTGCCCTACATCCTAGCCAACATTTGGTCTTTTGAGATTTTGGCCATTCTGGTAGAAGCGTAGTGGTATCCCGTTGTGTTAATTTGCAACACCCTAATGATGTTGAGTATTTTCTCCACTCGTTTGTTTTTAAAGAGTAAGGTATACATTACTCATTCCTATAATAATATAACCACATAATAAATATAAGCATGGTGATGCTGTATTATTTCTGTTTATCCACTATATATTTAGCACCTACTGCATTCTAATGTCTGAGCCAGGCACTAAGGAAAGAGGGTATTCAGACAGAACCTCCCTTTCTTCTAGGAGTTTATGGTCCATCAGCAAAGACAGACATATAGAGAGCTGTGGTAATAGGAAAGGCAGGGGTTATGAGAGCCTCAGGAGCAGGATCCAATTCTTTCTTAATAGGTTCAGAGAACTATCTAAAGTAAAGATTTCTACATCAGAGTTAGAAATTAAGCAGAAGAAGTTATCAGTTGATGGTCATGAGGTAGAGTCCAGGGTTATCCAGTCTAATCTCTGAACAAAACAAGTAGAGTTTGGTGGTGGTGTCATGTTAAACATGCACTGAGAGATGCATGGATCTAATATAGACTAATATTAGGAAGAGCTGAGCAATTAAAGACAGTTAACTTATCTAAGTTAATTTTCCAATAATGTAGGCTTATTTAAATATTAAGTCCACTTATTATAAAAGTTCATAGCATGTATAAAATACAAATAGTTTTGGTGGCAATGTCATATGGTTTTAGCACAGTTTGTATCTTGTCTATTTTAAAATAGCTTTTTAAATTATAATTTTATTACATGATGGAAATATAACAAAATACAAATGTGTAAAAAATTACATAAGAATCTCATACTCACTAATTATAATTATTTATATCATGATTTATATTTCATGCTTTTAACATGTATGTGTAGATATATGCATTAGCAAAATTGATCGCTTAATGGTAGTTCATTTTATTAAGTAGAAGGTTGCAACATCATTTTTAATGACTTCTGAGTAATCAGTCTATGAAATGAACAAAGCATGATTAATGTACAAATTCTCCCTTGAAGGTTGGTTCAGACACTTCCACTTTTCCATATTATGAATAAGTCTGAGGTTAAACTATGGTATAAAATCTTTGGAAATCAATTCATTTATTTTAGGAAGCTAATTATGAGGTTAAATTGTTGGGTCAATATGTGTATGCTTATTTACTGTGATAAGTATCAATAAGTAATTAAACAAGTCTATAGAATATGAGAGTAATGATAGCATATATACATACATTTATATAATGCACATGCACACATATATATGGATGTTCATTGTTACTATCCCTGTTTTTTCATTTTACTCTTTGCCAGTATGATAACTAGAAAATGTCTGTATTGCTTTATTTTGTCCTAATTATCTCCTGCCTGGTCCAATATTATATTTCCCAACCCTTTCTCTTGCTTCAGTTTTTGTCACTGACAACCTCTTCTCCACAGAACAGCCAAAGGATATCTTTAAAAAGTGTCTCTGTCTTATCACTGCTCCCACCTAAAATCATTCAATAAGGTCTTGTTGCTATTATAATGAAATTTAATTGGTCCTATTAGATAGAATTTCTCCCTACCTGCCTAACCCAATTTCGTACTCCGCCTATCAACCCCTTCCCACTGCTTCTCCATCCTGCCCTCTTGCATTTTACCCACAATGTTCTTCTTTCTGTTCCTTAGGATCTTAAAGTTGCTCCCGTGCTGCCTGGAACACTGTTTCTGAGATAGTCCATGACTGACATCTTCTCCTGATTCAGGTGTCAGTTTACATATCCATACTCCAAAGGGGTTTTCCCTGAGTAGTACACTAAGCAAGGGAGCCTCTGCTCCATTCCAGTGGCTCTGTGTCAGATTATCCTGTTTTGTTGCATCAATACCGCCTACTGATATTGACATTATCTTGTATTTCTGTTTCCCATTTGTAAACAAGTGCCTGGGACATTGTCCTGGTTCTCTGTTCTGCTTCCACACTAGCACCTAGGTTGTTCCTGTCATATCATAATCAGTACACAATTGTTGAATGATTGAATGAACTTTTAAAAACATATTAGAAAAATCACTTTTAATACATGGTTTATTTCTGTAATGAATTCATTCCATTTTTGTTACTTCTGTAATTGATGCCTATTCATAAACTTTAGTCCATTATTCTACTAAGTATCCATCTTTTCTTCTTTCTACTTATAAGAATTCACTGGCATACAAGTAATACTCTTTTCATGACATTTATTTTAAATATTTCCCAATCATTTGCCTTTAACTTTTTATAATGATTTATTTGGTACACTATTTTTTACATTTTTACTTGTCAAATTTATTAGTATTTTTACTTTTTGCCTTCTGACTTTGGAGTTCAACTAGTGAAGTCCTTTCCTAAGAATTAATATCCATACATGTCTATATTTTCTCCTAGAGATATTGTACTTAAATTTTAATTAACATATTAACAAATGTGTAAATTATTTTTTTGCAGATGATGATATCCTAACCAAATTTTATTTTTTCCAAAGCAACCTTGTTCCAATATGTTTTTGAATAATCTGTTCTTTACCAATCATTTGAATTGTGAACCATCACTTTCTAAACTCAAAAATATGGTTCAGTCTTTGTTGTCTTTTCTATTGAATCAATCATTTTACTTATTTGTTCCTAGATTGTCCATCACTTTCTAAACTCAAAAATATGGTTCAGTCTTTGTTGTCTTTTCTACTGAATCATTTTACTTATTTATTCCTAGATTGTTATTGTTCAATTTTAGTTATTTCAACTTCATGAAATTTAGCAATAGTAAGACAAGGCATTCCAATAGTTCTATATATTTTTGTTATGTTGACTCTTCTGGATTAGCTTAAAGATATTTTACCAAACTGGCCCAAAAACCCCATTGACACTAAAACTGAAATTTTGTTTTGTTTATTTATTATTAATTGTGGTAGAATAGAAAAATTTGTACATTCTTCTTAATCAAGTCCAGAATCTAAATCTCTACTAATATCTTTTAATGTAGCTTGGGTATCCTTCATACTTTTTAATATTTTTAAATTATAATCAACAATTCCTGAATATAATATATCTTGATCAATTTATTCTCAATTTTTATTTCCATTTAATATAGAATTTTATGTCTTGAAGTGGTTACAGTATAATAAAGAAAATATTTTTTGCCTCAAAAATTAGTCATTTACTGGATAAAGAAAATGTGGTACTTATAGAATACTATGCAACCATAAAAAGGAATAAGATCATGTCCTTTGCAGGGACATGGATGAAGCTGGAAGTCATCATCCTCAGCAAACTGACACAGAAACAGAAAACCAAACACATATTCTCACTCACAAGAGGGAGTTGAACAATGAGAACACATGGACACAAGGAAGGGAACAACACACACCAGGGCCTGTTGGGAGGTGGGGGGCAGAGGGAGGGAACTTACAGAATGGGCCACTCGGTGCAGCAAACCACCATGGCACACGTATACCTATGTAACAAATCTGCACGATCTGCACATGTGTCCTATTTTTTAAGAAGAAATAAAGAAATTTTTAAAATTAGTCGTTTAATTATTACTACTTGTTACCACAAACTTTTTAAAGCCAAATCTATTGGATTTTCATTGTAAGCATTCATACTATTTCCTAATGGTTTTTGTAAATTTTTTTAGAAAAAAAAATGCTGAATAACAGAGGTAGTAGCTGGCTTCCATTGTAATTGTTATTTCAGTCTTATTTTGTCACATTTTCAAAAGAATCCTTCTGACCAGAATTATTCAGAAATACTTTATTACTGATTCATGTTCTAGATTATACACACAATTTGTTAAAACCTGCAGGCGTTTTTCTTTTTAGCACTATAGACCTCTTTGCCCTCAACTAAGTGTCTCCAAATTGCTTAGTGTGTGATTTTTTTCTCCTTTGCTCTTAAATCTTATTATTCTATCCTCTATCTAATATCATCCATCACAAGCCTATTGTGATTTCTTCATGCTACTTCTCAACTCCTTCAAATAATTCTTTAGGTAGAGGATATTCCCCTTTAATGTAGAGCCAAATGAAGAAACATTTGAAAGCTATTTACTTTTCAAATTAATTATTTAAATTAAACTTAATTTGCTGCTATGCTATCATTGAATATGTTTATCAGATGTGTAACCATCAGGCAAATGAACGAGTGATCATATGATCAGAGACGACTTAGAGGATCCATGTAAATAGATCATAGTTGAGAAACATTGTTTTAAAGATAGTTCTAGTATCAAGATTGATCCTATGATAACCTGTCCCCTGCATCTGCTCTCCTAATTTAAAGGTGCCTGTAAAAATTCAGAATTAAAAAATAATGTAGAAGGGTTGACTCCTTTGAACCATACATACATTTAATAAATTGGGAAGAAATAACAACTATTTACTCTGTCTTACCTGCTTTCTGTGATACACTTCAGAGTTTACTAGAGATTAACTTTTCTTTGTGGTTTACTGATCGGAGTGTATAAAAGAGAGAAGCTTAAAAAGAATAAATAAACGAAAGAATGAAAAACCAATGAATAGATGAAAGGAAGGAAGAACAAAGAAGCATAAAGAAACAGAGAAGGAAAATAGCATATTTTCACTTGCTGGAGAGAATAAAAAAGACCAGATACTCTCAGATCACCCTGATAACATTATCCTGAGTAATCTTTAAAAATCATAACAAATTGAATAAAGGCAACCATAGAAAGCTGTGTGTGTTTGTGTATGCAAGTGTGGCACAAACACACACACGCACACATACACACAAACCCCTAGCAACCACTGGAAATTAAATACTGTATTCTTATGGAGGCAGCTCTCTGGTTTCATTGCCATCATAATTTATTAAAAATCTCCACATCAGCATCTCCGTTAACCTTCTCTCAGTGGAAGTTTTTACAAAGGTTTACAAAAGAAATAAATGCTAAATATGACGACTATTGCAACTTTGTACCTCTCTTTGAAATCTAACAAAATGGGTTTCTAAACAATGAATGTACAGTAGAAACAATGCCAACGGATTTTAAACAGCCATCTGGTGTAATTATTCATGCTCCCTAAAAATAGGCTATTTGAAAACGTGCGAAGTTCCTTTCTGATATAATTCCATGGTCTAACAACACATGAGCTGGCAAAGAGAAACTAAAGAGGCTTTCAACAGGCAGGTCTAGTTGTTTAACTTCTTTTGTTGTGCAGAAAAAGACCCAAAACTTAGATTTCAAAGACATGTTGTACATCTTCATCTTCCATTTTCAAAGTTATCCCACTGGTGCCTTTCCTCCCCTTGCTATCACTACTGTTGATGTGGGTGCTTATTTCCTCCAAATTACACAAAAGCAAACAGATCCCTAGTTCATCTCAACTCCATCACCTACCTCTTCAGTCAATGCCCTATACTGTTTTGCATTCATCATTCACTTGTTCATTCATTAAGGAACTTTCATTGACAGTGTATTAAAAATGTCTTTTTTATAGTAACAATATTCCTTCTTTAATTGAGACAATATAAACATCAAAAACAAAGTGATTTGCTTTCAGTTTCTTGGATAAATAATGGTAGAACTCAAAAGAATAGAGGCCTCCTGAAAACTGCTTATTTCTGAAGTTGTTTCTCTGTTTTTGTTTTTGTTTTTCAAATTTAATTTGAATCAAGCTCATACATTCCTTAAGCTAGAGAGGCTGGGTCCCCCACACAATATTTCCAAGTTCATCTAATATCCTATTAAAACAGCCCTATTCATGCACCTTTACCATCTACTTTTTCTTACTTTTCTATTTTGATTAGTTTAATTAAGGAGACTACACTCTAACATAAACATGGACAGCTTTATTATCTCAAGAATGGCTATAATTGTATTCTAAGCTCTTTCTCTTGTTTTCAGTAAGACTTGACTGAAAGTTCCTAAAGCTTAGAGTATAACTAAGGGCATAATCTTCTATTTCACAATCAGCCCACCTTTCTCTATGTTTGATCAGGGTTTGAAAGGGAAAAAGAAGCCCCCTTACATGCTCAATTATGTAGTAGGTGTGGTAATGTGTCTGCCTCATTCATGATGATCTCTGGCATCTCCAACTTATCTTCCACTTATTCAATGTATGTGAATGGGAATCCTAATGGTGGAATACTCAAGCACAATCCTTTCTTCTAGGCATAAGTGTCCCTTGTGGCCTGGGGCTGCTTTTCTCTAGCTTGCAGTGGGCTCCCACTCTCCTGAATACCCAGTTTCATCCACTCACATTCCCTGAGCACTGGCAGAACACATCTTCCCTTCATCTCAGGAAACAAAGAGGGAAATACCACCCTTACCAACTTTTCTTTCTCTTTTTCCTTATCTCTTATAGTTACAGGGTAGGTTATCAAACCTTCTGGCTCCCCAGTAATTCAACCTCAACTCAGTATGTATGTTTTATTTTCCTTTTAAATTATACCCCTGAACTTGGAGACTAACTCATTAAAGTAACACAAATAATACCCCCTTCAAAGATGTCCACACCCTCATTGTCAACATCTGTGAATATGTTACCAAATATGTATTAGAACTCTTCAGAGAAAAAGAATATGTCTACACACCCACATAGACACACAGAGAAAAAGAAAGAGAGAGATACTCCAGGATATAGACTCCTGTGATGATTATGGAGGCTAAGAGTTCCCTCTCTCTGCCCTCAAGCTGGAGACTCAGGAAGGCTCATGGTATAGTTTTAAGGCCTTAGAGCCAGAGAGTTGATGGTATAAATTCCAGTCCAAGCCTGAAACCCTGAGAACCAGGAGTACCTAGAGCGAAAGCAGGTTAATGTTCCATCTAAGCAGTCAGGCAGAGAAATGGCTAATCCAACCTTCCTTTTCCTTCTGTTCCATTCAGGTCTTCAACTGACTGGGTGAGGTCTGCTCACATTGAGGGGTGCCTTCTTCTTCTTCACTCAGTCCACCAAGTCAAATGCTAATCTCTTCCAGAAACATCCTCACAGAAATGTTGTTTAATGAGATATCTGGGCCTGCCATGACCCAGTCAAGCTGACATATGAATTTACCCTGACACATGGCAAAAGAGAATTTGAAGTGGTGATTAAAACTATGGACCTTTAGAAGGGGAAATAATTCAGAATTATTCAGACTATCCAATCTAATCATATGAGCCCTTAAAAGCAGAGGATCTTTCCAGGTTGAAGTAAAGAGAGAGACTTGACAAAGAAGATAAGGTTACAGGTACTAATCGACTGTTGCTAACACTGAAAAGGGAGGAAGGGAGCCACGAGACCAGAATGAAGGTGGCCTTCGGAGTCTTGGAACAGCTGCCTGCGAACAGTGCAAGGAAACTGGGCTTCAATTCTACAACACTGAGGAGCCGAATCATGCCAACTCTCTCAATGAGCAAGAAAACAGATTTTTCCTTGGAACATCCAGACAGGATCACAGCTCTACTGATACGTTGATTTTAGTCCAGTGAACTCTGTGTTCAAATTCTGGCCTGAAGAACTATACGATAATAAGTTTGTGTTGGTTTAAGCTGCTAAATTTGTGATAATTGGTTCTAGCTGCAGTAGGAAACTAACGTATTATTTTCATGTGCTCCCTTCCACATACAGGAATATTGTAGTTCCATTGGTTCTTCTAAAGTGGCACCTTCTGGGCAGTTGTATGCAATAGTCCAGGTTCACAGCAAGCACCTCTCTGAACCTAGAACACAGAGTTCTTAATGCCATTTTCTGAGATATGATCTCTAATTCCCAATTCTAAGAAAGTTCTGTTATTTCTATACAAAGCATCCTCAGTACTGTATTCCATGAGAGAATGTTACCCATCTGTGATAGTTAATTATACGTGTCAACTTGATTAGGCCACAGAATGCCCAGATGTATGGTAAAACCTTATTTCTGGGCTGTGTCTGTGAGAGTGTTTCTAGACGAGATTAGCATTTAAATGGATGAACTGAGTAAAGCAGATGGTTCTCCCTAATGTGAGTAGGCATCATCCAGTTTGTTGAGGACCTGGACAAAACAAATGGGCAGAGGAAGGTTGAGTTTACGCTGCCTACATGGTTGAGTTGGAACATTGATCTTTTGCCCTTGGTGCTCCTGGTTCTCAAGCCTTCAGACCCAGATTATAATCTGTACTACTGGCTATCCTAGATCTCCAGTTTGCAGACTACAGATTGTGGGACTTTTCAGTCTTTATGCTCACATGAACTAATACTTAATAATAACTTCATTTGTGTAGATTAATTGATCTATGTTTGTATCTGTCTTTACTGGTTCTGTTTCTCCAGAGAAGCCTAATACAAAATATTGAATCTATGTAGCATTTTCATGACCTTATATTGCCTGCATCATGCAAAACATATTGTCTAGATATATGTGTTCATTTTAGAAAAAAATCCAAGTCTTATTCATCCCGAAATCTTTCATAAGGCATCCATGTGATTTGTCACAGATATGCAATATTTCACTTTTGAATGAATGAATGAATGAATGAATAAACAAAGAATATTGAAGCAAATTTTCTTTTTTTAAATTCCATCCCTCCTTTTTTTAGTTAACATCTTGGAAGTGAGATTTTCCCTGCTCCCGCTCTACCTCTCCCATCATGGGTCTTTCATTTTGGTGTCTCACATACTTTATTTCAAAGACCACTTCTTCCAAATAGCTTCCTTTCTTACCACCTCTACTTGCAGCTCTGAAACTTTTATATCTTATATTTTTAATTTTATAAATTAATAGAAATTATAATCATAAAAATCCAGTGGTTTTCCAATCTAAACAATGGAAGGAAGGAAGGAAGGGGAGGGAAACATGTAGGCCTCTTCCCTTCAGTTTCCACATCTATACAATAGACACAATATCATGAAATGTACAATGTTGTTATAAAAATCCAAAGAGGTGTAGTCTATGAAGTATGTGAAGTGAACAACCTATAACTAGTGTCCTTCTTATCCTTCCACTGTTTTTGTCTTGCCTTGCAGAAGGCATGATAGATTGCCTTAATTTCTCTAGTGACATAAAATTTTCACTGGCGTATCAGTCATTCAAAGAAGAATTGGTACCAATCCTACTGAAACTATTCCAAAAGACAGAGAAAGAGAGAATCCTCCCAAAATCATTCTATGAAGCCAGTATTATTCTAATACCAAAACCAGGAAAAGACTTAACAAAAAAAGAAAACTACACACCAATATCCCTGATGAACATAAATGCAAAAATTCTCAACAAATTACTAGCTAACCAATCCAACAGCATATCAAAAGGATAATACATCATGATCAAGTGGGTTTCACACAATAGATGATGGGATCATTGAACATACACAAGTCAGAAGAAGCCATACATCACATAAACAGAATTAAAAGCAAAAATCATATGATCACTTCAATCAGTGCAGAAAAAGCATTTGATAAAAATCCAACATCCCCTTATTATAAAAACCCTCAACAAAACAGGAATAGAAGGGACATACCGCAAATAAATAAAATCCATTCATGACAAGCCCACAGCCAACATAATACTGACTGGAAAAAAGAGTTAACAGCGTTCCCTCTGGGAACCGGAAGAAGACAAGGATGCCCACTTTAACCTCTTCTGGTTTTTTTTTGTTGTTGTTTTTCTTTTTTTGTTTTTTTTAAGACAGAGTCTTGCTCTGTCGCCCAGGCTGGAGTGCAGTGGTGGCGATCTCAGCTCACTGCAAGCTCCACCTCCCGAATTCACGCCATTCTCTTGCCTCAGCCTCCTGATTAGCTGGGACTACAGGCACCCCCCACTACGCCAGGCTTTTTTTTTTTTTTTTTTTTTTTTGGTATTTTTAGTGGAGATGGGGTTTCACTGTGTTAGCCAGGGTGGTCTCAATCTCCTGACCTTGTGATCCACCCGCCTCGGCCTCCCAAAGTGCTGGGATTACAGGAGTGAGCCACTGCAATCGGCCCACTTTAACCACTTCTATTCAACATAGTACCGCAGTCTTGGCCAGAGCAATTAGAGAAAAAAATAACGGGCATCTGTGCTGGAAAAGAGAAGTCAAACTCATTTTTCACCAATGTTATGATTGTATATCTAGAAAACCCTGAAAACTCATCCAAAAAGCTCCTAGATCAGATAAAGAAATTCAGTAAAGTCTCGGGATACAAAATCAATATACATGAATCAGTAGCACTGCTATACGGCAACAGCGACCAAGCAGCTGAGAATCAAGAACTGAATCCCTTTTGCAACAGCTGCAAAATAAAATACTTAGAAATATACTTAACCAAGGAGGTGAACAATCTCTACAAAAAAATCTACAGAACACCGATGAAAGAAATAATAGATGATACAAATGGAAACATGTCCCATGCTCATGGATGAGTAGATCAATATTGTGAAAATGACCATACTGCCAAAAGCAATCTACAGATTTAGTGCAATTCCCATCAAAATGCCACCATTATTCTTCACAGAACTAAGAAAAGCTATCCTAAAATTTCATATGGAATGCAAAAAAGAACCTGCATAGCCAAAGCACTACTAAGCATAAAGAACAAATCTGGAGGCATCACATTACTCGACTTCAAATTATACTACAAGGCTATAGTTACCAAAACAGCATGGTACTGGTACAAAAATAGGCATGTAGACCAATGGAACAGAAGAACCCAGAAATGAAACCAAATATAGCCAACTGATCTTCAACAAAGCATACAAGAACATAAAGTAGAGGAAAACTGGCAAGCCACATGTAGAAGAATGAAACTGGACTCTCATCTCCCAACTTATACAAAAATCAACTCAAGATGTATCAAAGACTTACATCTAAGACCTAAAACCATAAAAATTCTAAAAGATAACATTGGAAAAACTCTTCTAGACATTGGTTTAGGCAAAGAATTCATGACTTTGGGGACTAGGGGAAAGGGTAAGAGGGAAGAAGGATAAAAGACTACATACTGGATACAGTGTAGACTGCTCAGGTGACAGATGCACAAAAATCTCAGAAATCACTACTGAAGAACTTATTCTTGTAGCAAAAAACCACCTGCACCCCCAAAACTATTGAAATATAAAAGAAACAAAATTGAAAACAAAGTCACTTACAGTGGATATTTTTGTCCAAAATGAATTGAATGTAAATTCCTGGATTTATTCCTGGATTCTCTATTCTGTTCCACTGCTTGGTGAGTCTGCCTTTATACCAGTATCATGCTGTTTTAGTTACTATAGCTTTGCAGTATAATTTGAAGTCAAATAATTGGATACCTCCATCAATAAAGGTAGATCAGTCCTTCATGGGAAAAACAAATCAAAACAAAGAAACCCTGATGTGTAGCATTTGCTGACTTTCTGATTTGACTCCATGGCAATTGTCAAGCTACCAACATTTGATGTCAAGTTCACAAATAATAGTCAATTCTCATGATCTAGGATTAGCAGGCTACAGTGTACCATGGAACTTGTAGGAAATATTTGACTAAATGCAGATATATATAATTTATTAAATAAGACATCTCAGACAACAGGGATAGTTCCGAAAGTAAATTGTAGCTTCTTGAACAAAAAAGAATGGTGAGGATTTTTGCAAGCTATAAATGGAAACTGTTCTTATTTACTTGGAATAAGAAAAAAGCCCAATTATAAATAGGTAAGCCGTTTAGAGTCAATGATTCAGGTGCTTTAAATTAAATATGAAAGTAGAATATAAAAACTGTATGGGAACTTAACAATCAAAATCATCTTCTTTATTTTAGGGAAAAGCATATTGAATGCAAAATAATTTGTCTGTTACAAACAGCATGTTTATTCTATAGCCAAGATTATAATTTCTAGATATATTGATGGTTCTGTGTTTACTGCATCAATAGCTTAGGTGAACAAAATGAATCAAATGATCTCAGAAGAATAATATTTACCTTAATACTGTTGTATATTTTTATTCTTCAGATAAGTTTTTATGCTATGTCTTCAAACCATATGCATTCATTCACTCATTGTGCATCTATTCAACACTTACAGAGTATGTGCCTACTACTCATCAGACCCTATACAGCATATGCTATAGAGCATATGCATAGAGCATATGCTAGTAATGCTCTATATATGCATAGAGCATAGAGCATATGCTAGTAATGCATATATATATGCATATGCTAGTAATGCATATATATATGCATATGCTAGTAATGCATATATATATGCATATGCATATGCTAGTAATGCATATATATATGCATAGAGCATATGCTAGTAAATAAAACAGACAAATTAGAAGCTGGAGGCATCAAATTTTTTGACTTCAAATTATACTACAAAGCTATAGTAACTAAAATAGCATGATACTGGCATAAAAGCAGAACTCATAGACGAATGGAACAGAATAGAGAACCCAGAAATAAATCCAAGCATTTCCAGTCAACTCATTTTTGACGGAAACACCAAGAACCTCTTGGGAAAGGTCAGTTTCTTTAATAAATGGCTCTTGGAAAACTGAACATTCACATGCAGAAAAATGAAACTAGACTCTCCCCATTTACAAAAAAAAAAAAATCAAAATGAATTGAAGATTTTAATGTAAGACCTGAAACTACAAAGCTACTAGAAGAAAACATTGGGAAAATGCTTCAGGGCATTGGTCTGGGCAAATATTTCTTGACTAAGACCTCAAAAGCACAGGTAACTGAAGCAAAAATGAACAAATGGAATTACATCAAGCTAAAAAGCTTAAAGGATAAAATTAACAAAGTGAAGAGACAGCCTACAGATTCAGAGAAGATATTTGCAAACTCTTCAACTCACCGGCAATTAGTAACCAGGTTATATAAAACAATTTTTTTGCATTTTTCTAATTAAAAGAAAAGTTACCTCAGTTCTTCACTTCTTAAACATAAATGGAGCTACCTTTTTTTTTATACGGAGTCTCGCTCTGTCACCCAGGCTGGAGTGCAGTGTTGTGATCTCAGCTCACTGCAAGCTCCGCCTCCCGGGTTCATGCCATTCTCCTGCCTCAGCCTCTGGAGTAACTGGACTGCCGGTGCCCGCCACCATGCTCGATTAATTGTTTGTATTTTCAGTAGATACAGGGTTTCACCATGGTCTTGATCTCCTGATCTTGTGATCTGCCTGCCTCGGCCTCCCAAAGTGCTGGGATGGATATTGCTATTTATTTTAAGCAATTGTGTTGAATTAGAACTATACTGGGTGTGGAAGGAGTATAAATTTGCCATGTGATTTCCAAATGGAGGAAAAGCTACTGTCAGCATGTGTTTTATTTTTAAATTTACACTATAGTATGATTTTTCCCCAACATTATTTTTACCTTGCATATACTAGAGTATTTATTTCATCTTTTAAAAGGTTATGTTTCTCGAAAAAAAAAGGCAACCCAAAAGCAAAAAAAAAAAAAAATCCGATTAAAACTGGTCAAAAGCCAGGCTTGGTGGCTCGTGCCTGTAATCCCAGCTACTCTGGAGGCTGAGGAGGGAGGATCACTGGAGTCCAGGAGTTTGAGGCTGCAGTGAACTATAATCACATCATTCCACTCTTGCTTAACAGGAAAAAAGGGGGCAAAAAATCTAAATAGACATGTCTCAAAAGAAGACATACAAATGTCCTACAGGTATATAATGAAAAGCTCAATATCACTAACCATCAGAGAAATGCACCAAAACCACCATGAGATATCATCTCACTCCAGTTAAAGCCATCTTTATCAAAAAGACCAAACAAAACAAAACAAATTCTGGTGAGTATTTGGAGAAAGGCGAATGCTCATACATTGTTGATGGGAATGTAAAGTAGTATAGCCACTGTGGAAAACAGTATGGAGGTTCTTCAAATAAATACAAATAGAACTACCATGTGACCCAGCATTCCCACTGCTGGGCACATACCCAAAAGAAAACAAATCAGTATATCAAAGAGATATCTGCATTCCCATGCTTATTCCAGCACTATTCACAGTAGCCAGAAATGAAAAGCAATATAAGTGTCCATCAACAGTTGAATGTATAAAGAGAATGTGGTACATATACATAATGGACATAATGGAATACTATTCAGCCATAAAAATAAAAATAATGCATTCCTGTCATTTGGGACAATATGGAAGGAAATGGAGGACATTAAGTGAAATAAGGCAAGTGCAGAAAAACAAGTGTCACATATTCTCACTCACATATGCGAGCTAAAAAATCAAAAAATTACTTTGTGGATGTAGACAGTAGAATGATGGCTACAGAGGCTGGGATAAGAAATGAAGAGAGGGAGATCAAGAAGGGTTGGTTAGTGGATAGCAAAATACAGTTAGATGGGAGTAAGATCTAGTGTTTAATAGCACCAACAGGGTGACTATAGTTAACAGTGATTTCCTGTATATTTCAAAATAACTAAAAAAGTGCATTTGGAGTTTTCCCAACACAGAGATGCTAAATGTTTGAAATGATAAATATTTCAACTACCATGATTTGATCATTATACATTGTATGCTTGTATCAAAATATCATATGTATCCTATATTATGTATCCAAAAATTAAAAATATTTTCAAAAAACAGACAAGTTCCCACCCCCCAAGAAACCAGATGTTACTTATATTAATGGGCCTTGCATTCTAGTTGAATTTGTTTAATGACAACGAAGAAAATGAAGAATTATAAATTGTCAGGAAGACAAGGGTGAAGAGGAAAGATTAGTAGAGAGAATATTATAATGGCCCAATACATAGTTATGTATTGGTTAAAGATTTTGAAGGAAAGAAGGTATTTGAAGGTGACGTCTAGGTTTTTGACTTGAACAGTTGACGGAATTATAATGTCATTTATTGGAATAAAAAAATGTGCAGAGATATTGAATTGAGAGTTCTTCTTTAAATATATTAATTGTGACATAGCTCTTGAGCATACAAACGATACATTGACTCTGAAGCTCAGGTAACAGAGAATGGCTTTAATTTGTTTTGTGAGTGTTAAGCATACAGTTGTTTTGGAAATCCGCAAAACTCAATAAGTTCATCTAGGGAATGATAAGAGAGAGAAAACTGTCTTAAAATATGAGCTCCAGGCTACTGCAAAAGCACTCACTGGAGTACCTTTAAATAAATTGAGACACACTGAAAAGTAAAATACACACACACACACATACTCACACACACACATATACATATACACAAAAAGGATGAAGGAGGAATGGAGAAAGAGAATCACTGACTGTTTTATACATCTATTAGGTAGTTTTCTGACATCATCTCATTTAATTTTCATAAATATAAGGTATCTATAAAAGACAAAGAAAAAAAAGATTGAGGAAATCTGCTGGTAAAATGTGTGAAAAATTGGGAGATATTAAACAAATAAAATGTTTTAAGATAGCAGAAGTTTCATTTCTGCCCAACCCTGCAGACAAGTAAAATAAAATGAGGACTGAGACTGACCGTTGGATTAACCATGCAGCGATCGCTGGCAACCTTGACTAAAGCAGTTTCAGTGGTATGGTGGAGAGAAAAATAGGATAGAAATGGGTTCAAGGAAGAACAGTAAGTGAGGATATAAGGACAGCGAGTAGAGTTTTTCTAGTATTATTTTAGTATTTCTTGTAGTTTTCTCTCAGTGATCTAGAGAAATTAGGAAGTAGCTAAAGTGACAAGAAATCAAGAGAGATACTACATAATGTTTGGTAACATCCAGCATTGCATAATACAGATGTTTCTTGTATTTTGATCTGTAACCTTAACTCACTTATAATACTTTATATTTCAAAATAATAAATAACATTGATATTAAAATTACTATTTAAGGAATTTATTCATAGTGAATATTGTGGCCTTATATTCACACAATTGTAGAAAATACTGTTTAATTTACATGGATGCATGTTGTCTACTAAAGACTACATAAAACTATGTTAATTCTTCTTTAAAAAAATACAGATGTTTCTGCAAAGAAAGTTGGATGCTCTGGGAGGGAGGAGGATAATCACAGAAGTGAGAAATATGAGTACACAAGAGCTTATGGGATCCAATGCACGGACCAAGAATTTGGTCCTCCATGGGAGAGGGGACAGTAAATCTATTGCAATGGGAAAGGAGTTAGGAATATGTAGAAAAAGGGGAACAAAAGGCTTAGATACAGATAGATTGGTGAACATGAAGATGTGCAAGTTAGAGAATTCCCATATGGTTTTTCTAGTGAGATACAATGAATTTCAGAGGGCAGCTTGGAAGTTTTGATGAGACTATGAAGAATTGAGGATCAATTTATTCTAATCCAGAGCTATTTCAGTAAATAACCCTGGGAAAAGAGTGAGAATAATGAGAGGTTCCCATTTGACCTAGGAAGACAACTAAGATGTAAACTTGATGAGGTTAATCCTAATCTTCTAAGAAAAAGTAGATAATCAGTTCTTATAGATTGCTTCATGAGCAAGGCCTCTTATATTCTGTGTAACAGTGAAGTCTTCAGTGCTATGAGGAGGCAACTGTTGATAAGATTCAGTTGAGCTCTTTGAGTTCATTTTTCAATCTCCTTGAGGAGCAAAAAGAACTCTAGGGATCTTCTTTAAAACCAGATCTACAGGAGATAGTGAAGCCAATTGGGAGAGATAGTCTAACCTGGAGCTTCTGTGAATATCAAAAGCTCAAAATTAAACTTATAAAATCTTTCTTATATGAGGCATCTGACCTATAGAAAGGATTGTAAAAAAAAAAAAAAGACTCATTGTCTTAGTCCATTTGTGCTGCTGTAACAAAATAGCACAGACTGTATAATTTGTGAACAGTAGAAATTTATTTCTCATTATTCTGGAGGCTGGAAAGTTCTACATCAAGGCACTAGCAGAAGTGGTATCTGGTGAGGGCTGCTTTCAGCTTCCAAGATGGCATCTTGTTGTTGCATCCTCTGGAAGGGAGGAGCACTGCCTTCGCACATGGCAGAAGACCAAGAGAACAAGAGAGTGCTCCCTTCAACTTGGAGCCCTCTTAAAAGGGTGCTAATCCCACATGTGAGGGTGGAGCATCATAACTCAATCACCTTACAAGACTGCAACTGTTAATTCTATTGGGTGAAGGAATAGTTTCAACATAAATTTTAGAGGGAACACATTCAAACAATATCACCTACCAATATTATTAAAATAAGAATGCTGTTTTCACATATTCTCTACTGTTGAAGCAATGATCAGAATTGGAAATCAGTCAAGGCTATCTCTCTGCCAGAATGGGTCTTCAGAGTCCTGTACCCGCCACACTCTGATCAGCCACCTCCTATGTACTGGAGTCAGCATGAGAGAAGAAAATGTCCTGAATACATCTCTGCCTTCAACACACCTCCATTCGGCTGACACATGTCTCAGAAATGAACTCCTGATTTCCCCTCAACTCCGGCACACCAACATGCTTTCCAAATCCTAATCCCAGCCAATGAATCCTTGTCTTTTGTTATAGGCCAAATATAATGGATCAACCTACTTGGTCAGTTCTAAATTTAAAATGAATCCAGAAATTTCTTCTCTTTTCGTTGCTTCCATCGCAACTCCTGGGCCCAAGTTTTCATCATCAGTAGCCAGGATTGCCATAACTGATATCCTTCTGCCCTTTAGCCCAGGTAGTCTATTTACAACACAGCAGCTAGGACGATCCTTTAAACAGGTTTAGATCAAGTCATGTCACTGCTTTGCTCAAACCCTCCAGGGAGTTTACATCTCATCACCTGGCTTCATGACCTGTGGTCCTCCCCTCTCTGATGTCAACTACCTTCCCTTTTATCCTCATTTAATTTTAGCTGTGCTGGCTTTTCTGTTCTTCCCTCTTCCAAGAAACGTTTCACTCACATAGCAAGGATCTAACTCCTTCTCCTCACTGCTCTGCTGCTGCCTTTTCATACAGCCTTTCATTATGCCCTCCCAACTTGATGTTGCAGCCACACCCAACCACCTCCACCCTGCACACTTAATCCTCTTAATGCCCTTTACGTTTTTCCTGACATTTATTACCATCCGACGTACTTTATATTTAACATACATTTTGTTTATTGTTTCCACCCACACCCCCAAAATTATATAAATTATATTCTAAGAAAGCAGAGATTCTGATCAATATTTGGTCTCCAGCACCTAAAAAGTCCTCAGTACATAGTAGATTCTCAAAGAATAAATGAAGGAATTAATGAATTTGCAAACTCTGATGTACGCAATGCTCTTACCTGAGCACAATTACTTTTTAAAATGCAGCATGCTTGTGGAGTTCAGTTTGATCCAGTTTGTAGTCATCTAAGTGAAAGTTTCCTCTTGGAAGTAATTCTATCAGCCATCAGCTCCCTTAGGGATGCTTTCATCAGTTCTGAAAGCAAGTTTTGCCACTCATCAGCTGTTTGCAGGAGGACTGAGCAAACCTCTCTGTGCTCAGCATTGGAAGCCTCTCTCACCGCCCTCCTGGGACATTTGCAGTTTCAGGAGTATTTCTTGCCTGCTGCAAAGCTCCCTGTTTGGCTCTGCCATCTGCATCAAAAAGGTCACCTCTAGTTACTTGTTATTTCAATATGCATCCACTTCAACTATTTTTCTCCTTCACTTTTTTCTTCCCTTGACCTGAGTTAATCCACTCATTGTCTGCCTCCCACTTGGATCAAACCCCCCCTTCAACTTTAGTTCTCGTTCTGGCTCTGCCTTTGCAGACCTCCACAGGGATTTTGCAAGAGTCAGTGTTCAAAGACCACTTTTTTCAGGTCCAGGCTCAATTGTTGGCCAAAGAACAAAGAGTGAGCTACTTTCCAAGGAAACAGCGCTAGTGCTGAGTAGCCCTCTTTCTAACAATGTCCCACTTGTCTGCAGAAATCTGAATCTCTGTATTAAGAAAAGGAGGGGGGGCGGAGCAAGATGGCAGGGGGCGGAGCAAGATGGCCGAATAGGAACAGCTCCAGTCTCCAACTCCCAGCACGAGCGACACAGAAGACCAGTGATTTCTGCATTTTCAACGGAGGTACTGGGTTCATCTCACTAGGGAGTGCCGGATAATCGGTGCTGGTCAGCTGCTGCAGCACGACCAGCGAGAGATGAAGCAGGACGAGGCATCGCCTCACCTGGAAAGCACAAGGGGAAAGGGAATCCCTTTTCCTAGCCAGGGGAACTGAGACACACAACACCTGGAAAATCGGGTAACTCCCACCCCAATACTGCACTTTAAGCAAACAGGCACACCAGGAGATTATATCCCACACCTGGCGAGGAGGGTCCCACGCCCACGGAGCCTCCCTCATTGCTAGCACAGCAGTCTAGATCTAACCGCAAGGCAGCAGCCAGGCTGGGGGAGGGGCGCCCGCCATTGCTGAGGCTTAAGTAGGTAAACAAAGCCGCTGGGAAGCTTGAACTGGGTGGAGCTCACAGCAGCTCAAGGAAACCTGCCTGTCTCTGTAGACTCCACCTCTGGGGACAGGGCACAGATAACAACAAAAGCAGCAGAAACCTCTGCAGACGCAAACAACTCTGTCTGACAGCTTTGAAGAGAGCAGTGGATCTCCCAACACGGAGGTTGAGATCTGAGAAGGGACAGACTCCCTGCTCAAGTGGGTCCCTGACCCCTGAGTAGCCTAACTGGGAGACATCCCCCACTAGGGGCAGTCTGACACCCCACACCTCACAGGGTGGAGTACACCCCTGAGAGGAAGCTTCCAAAGCAAGAATCAGACAGGTACACTCGCTGTTCAGAAATATTCTATCTTCTGCAGCCTCTGCTGCTGACACCCAAGCAAACAGGGTCTGGAGTGGACCTCAAGCAATCTCCAACAGACCTACAGCTGAGGGTCCTGACTGTTAGAAGGAAAACTATCAAACAGGAAGGACACCTACACCAAAACCCCATCAGTACGTCACCATCATCAAAGACCAGAAGCAGATAAAACCACAAAGATGGGGAAAAGGCAGGGCAGAAAAGCTGGAAATTCAAAAAATAACAGCGCATCTCCCCCGGCAAAGGAGCGCAGCTCATCGCCAGCAACGGATCAAAGCTGGATGGAGAATGACTTTGACGAGATGAGAGAAGAAGGCTTCAGTCCATCAAACTTCTCAGAGCTAAAGGAGGAATTACGTACCCAGCGCAAAGAAACTAAAAATCTTGAAAAAAAAGTGGAAGAATTGATGGCTAGAGTAATTAATGCAGAGAAGGTCATAAACGAAATGAAAGAGATGAAAACCATGACACGAGAAATACGTGACAAATGCACAAGCTTCAGTAACCGACTCGATCAACTGGAAGAAAGAGTTTCAGCGATTGAGGATCAAATGAACGAAATGAAGCGAGAAGAGAAACCGAAAGAAAAAAGAAGAAAAAGAAATGAACAAAGCCTGCAAGAAGTATGGGATTATGTAAAAAGACCAAATCTACGTCTGATTGGGGTGCCTGAAAGTGAGGGGGAAAATGGAACCAAGTTGGAAAACACTCTTCAGGATATCATCCAGGAGAACTTCCCCAACCTAGTAGGGCAGGCCAACATTCAAATCCAGGAAATACAGAGAACGCCACAAAGATACTCCTCGAGAAGAGCAACTCCAAGACACATAATTGCCAGATTCGCCAAAGTTGAAATGAAGGAAAAAATCTTAAGGGCAGCCAGAGAGAAAGGTCGGGTTACCCACAAAGGGAAGCCCATCAGACTAACAGCAGATCTCTCGGCAGAAACTCTCCAAGCCAGAAGAGAGTGGGGGCCAATATTCAACATTCTTAAAGAAAAGAATTTTAAACCCAGAATTTCATATCCAGCCAAACTAAGTTTCATAAGTGAAGGAGAAATAAAATCCTCTACAGATAAGCAAATGCTTAGAGATTTTGTCACCACTAGGCCTGCCTTACAAGAGACCCTGAAGGAAGCACTCAACATGGAAAGGAACAACCGGTACCAGCCATTGCAAAAACATGCCAAAATGTAAAGACCATCGAGGCTAGGAAGAAACTGCATCAACTAACGAGCAAAATAACCAGTTAATATCATAATGGCAGGATCAAGTTCACACATAACAATCTTAACCTTAAATGTAAATGGACTAAATTCTCCAATTAAAAGACACAGACTGGCAAACTGGATAAAGAGTCAAGACCCATCAGTCTGCTATATTCAGGAGACCCATCTCACATGCAGAGACATACATAGGCTCCAAACAAAGGGATGGAGGAAGATTTACCAAGCAAATGAAGAACAAAAGAAAGCAGGGGTTGCAATACTAGTCTCTGATAAAACAGACTTTAAACCATCAAAGATCAAAAGAGACAAAGAAGGCCATTACATAATGGTAAAGGAATCAATTCAACAGGAAGAGCTAACTATCCTAAATATATATGCACCCAATACAGGAGCACCCAGATTCATAAAGCAAGTCGTTAGAGACTTACAAAGAGACTTAGACTCCCATACAATAATAATGGGAGACTTCAACACTCCACTGTCAACATTACACAGATCAATGAGACAGAAAGTTAACAAGGATATCCAGGAATTGAACTCATCTCTGCAGCAAGCAGACCTAATAGACATCTATAGAACTCTCCACCCCAAATCAACAGAATATACATTCTTCTCAGCACATCGCACTTATTCCAAAATTGACCACGTAATTGGAAGTAAAGCACTCCTCAGCAAATGTACAAGAACAGAAATTATAACAAACTGTCTCTCAGACCACAGTGCAATCAAACTAGAACTCAGGACAAAGAAACTCAATCAAAACAGCTCAACTACATGGAAACTGAACAACCTGCTCCTGCATGACTACTGGGTACATAACGAAATGAAGGCAGAAATAAAGATGTTCTTTGAAACCAATGAGAACAAAGATACAACATACCAGAATCTCTGGGACACATTTAAAGCAGTGTGTAGAGGGAAATTTATAGCACTAAATGCCCACAAGAGAAAGCAGGAAAGATCTAAATTGACACTCTAACATCACAATTAAAAGAACTAGAGAAGCAAGAGCAAACGCATTCAAAAGCTAGCAGCAGGCAAAAAATAACTAAGATCAGAGCAGAACTGAAGGAGATAGAGACACAAAAAACCCTCCAAAAAAATCAATGAATCCAGGAGTTGGTTTTTTGAAAAGATCAACAAAATTGACAGACCGCTAGCAAGACTAATAAAGAAGAAAAGAGAGAAGAATCAAATAGACGCAATAAAAAAGGATAAAGGGGATATCACCACCGACCCCACAGAAATACAAACTACCATCAGAGAATACTATAAACACCTCTACGCAAATAAACTGGAAAATCTAGAAGAAATGGATAATTTCCTGGACACTTACACTCTTCCAAGACTAAACCAGGAAGAAGTTGAATCCCTGAATAGACCAATAGCAGGCTCTGAAATTGAGGCAATAATTAATAGCCTACCAACCAAAAAAAGTCCAGGACCAGATGGATTCACAGCTGAATTCTACCAGAGGTACAAGGAGGAGCTGCTACCATTCCTTCTGAAACTATTCCAATCAATAGAAAAAGAGGGAATCCTCCCTAACTCATTTTATGAGGCCAACATCATCCTGATACCAAAGCCTGGCAGAGACACAACAAAAAAAGAGAATTTTAGACCAATATCCCTGATGAACATCGATGCAAAAATCTTCAATAAAATACTAGCAAACCAGATCCAGCAGCACATCAAAAAGCTTATCCACCATGATCAAGTGGGCTTCATCCCTGGGATGCAAGGCTGGTTCAACATTCGCAAATCAATAAACATAATCCAGCATATAAACAGAACCAAAGACAAGAACCACATGATTATCTCAATAGATGCAGAAAAGGCTTTTGACAAAATTCAACAGCCCTTCATGCTAAAAATGCTCAATAAATTTGGTATTGATGGAACGTACCTCAAAATAATAAGAGCTATTTATGACAAACCCACAGCCAATATCATACTGAATGGGCAAAAACTGGAAAAATTCCCTTTGAAAACTGGCACAAGACAGGGATGCCCTCTCTCACCACTCCTATTCAACATAGTGTTGGAAGTTCTGGCTAGGGCAATCAGGCAAGAGAAAGAAATCAAGGGTATTCAGTTAGGAAAAGAAGAAGTCAAATTGTCCCTCTTTGCAGATGACATGATTGTATATTTAGAAAACCCTATTGTCTCAGCCCAAAATCTCCTTAAGCTGATAAGAAACTTCAGCAAAGTCTCAGGATACAAAATTAATGTGCAAAAATCACAAGCATTCTTATACACCAGTAACAGACAAACAGAGAGCCAAATCAGGAATGAACTTCCATTCACAATTGCTTCAAAGAGAATCAAATACCTAGGAATCCAACTTACAAGGGATGTAAAGGACCTCTTCAAGGAGAACTACAAACCACTGCTCAGTGAAATAAAAGAGCACACAAACAAATGGAAGAACATACCATGCTCGTGGATAGGAAGAATCAATATCGTGAAAATGGCCATACTGTCCAAGGTTATTTATAGATTCAATGCCATCCCCATCAAGCTACCAATGAGTTTCTTCACAGAATTGGAAAAGACTGCTTTAAAGTTTATATGGAACCAAGAAAGAGCCCGCATCTCCAAGACAATCCTAAGTGAAAAGAACAAAGCTGGAGGCATCACGCTACCTGACTTCAAACTATACTACAAGGCTACAGTAACCAAAACAGCATGGTACTGGTACCAAAACAGAGATATAGACCAATGGAACAGAACAGAGTCCTCAGAAATAATACCACACATCTACAGCCATCTGATCTTTGACAAACCTGAGAGAAACAAGAAATGGGGAAAGGATTCCCTATTTAATAAATGGTGCTGGGAAAATTGGCTAGCCATAAGTAGAAAGCTGAAACTGGATCCTTTCCTTACTCCTTATACGAAAATTAATTCAAGATGGATTAGAGACTTAAATGTTAGACCTAATACCATAAAAACCCTAGAGGAAAACCTAGGTAGTACCATTCAGGACATAGGCATGGGCAAAGACTTCATGTCTAAAACACCAAAAGCAACAGCAGCAAAAGCCAAAATTGACAAATGGGATCTAATTAAACTAAAAAGCTTCTGCACAGCAAAAGAATCTACCATCAGAGTGAACAGGCAACCTACAGAATGGGAGAAAATTTTTGCAATCTACTCATCTGACAAAGGGCTAATATCCAGAACCTACAAAGAACTCAAACAAATTTACAAGAAAAAAACAAACAACCCCATCAAAAAGTGGGCAAAGGATATGAACAGACATTTCTCAAAAGAAGACATTCATACAGCCAACAGACACATGAAAAAATGCTCATCATCACTGGCCATCAGAGAAATGCAAATCAAAACCACAATGAGATACCATCTCACACCAGTTAGAATGGTGATCATTAAAAAGTCAGGAAACAACAGGTGCTGGAGAGGATGTGGAGAAATAGGAACACTTTTACACTGTTGGTGGGATTGTAAACTAGTTCAACCATTATGGAAAACAGTATGGCGATTCCTCAAGGATCTAGAACTAGATGTACCATATGACCCAGCCATCCCATTACTGGGTATATACCCAAAGGATTAGAAATCATGCTGCTATAAAGACACATGCACACGTACGTTTATTGTGGCACTATTCACAATAGCAAAGACTTGGAATCAACCCAAATGTCCATCAGTGACAGATTGGATTAAGAAAATGTGGCACATATACACCATGGAATACTATGCAGCCACAAAAAAGGATGAGTTTGTGTCCTTTGTAGGGACATGGATGCAGCTGGAAACCATCATTCTTAGCAAACTATCACAAGAACAGAAAACCAAACACCACATGTTCTCACTCATAGGTGGGAACTGAACAATGAGATCACTCAGACTCAGAAAGGGGAACATCACACACCGGGGCCTATCATGGGGAGGGGGGAGGGGGGAGGGATTGCATTGGGAGTTATACCTGATGTAAATGACGAGTTGTTGGGTGCTGACGAGTTGATGGGTGCAGCACAGCAACATGGCACAAGTATACATATGTAACAAACCTGCACGTTATGCACATGTACCCTAGAACTTCAAGTATAATAATAATTAAGAAAAAAGAAAAGAAAAGAAAAGGAACCAAGAGGTAATATTTGTTGAAATCTACTTTGTTCCAAGGATCGTGCCTTGAGCATTTTTTATAGTGTCAAATAATTAGGTGGTTAGTAATCAACTCCATGTAAAATGAGGCATTAAAAAAAAAAAAGAAATATGATGATGTCACTGTCATGCTCAAAACTTTTCATTGACTTCTTATTTTGTGTAGACTAAAATCCTAACTACGGCCAACTGGGGCTTGTACATCTGCCTGATCTCATACACCAATCCTCTCACTGCTCTCTTACCCTCTGTCACCCATGGTTAGAACTCATGTCTTTTTGCAAAAACTCCAGTGTCTATGCATTTACTGTTTCTTCTGCATGACCTGCTCATCCTTCTTCCCACACATAATCCCTTGGTTCCTAGTATCTCTCATTCCAACTGTCATCTTTCCTGGAAAACCTTAGCTGACCATTCTACCTGATGGCTGCCAAGTCTGGAAACAGAGAAAACTGTGTAACAGAGGAAAACATCGAAGATGGTCTATCAACGTAAAATAATGGTATTTTGATGGCTACATCTTATAGGCAACTTGTATTTAAGTCCCATCCCTTCAATTATCCCTAGTTCTTTATTTTACACATTTCTATACATTAAATGTGTTTGTTTTCATCATTTCTGTGCCTCACAATAATATCTGTTCCCCGAGGATGGAGCCTCGCTATGTTTACTGCCAGCTCCCTGGGGTCTAGAGGCATGCTGTTAGAGAATTGGCAGCAGTTAACTCTGGTGGAATGAATGAACTGAGCAAGTAGAAGTGCAGGCAATGTAAATAACATGTTCAGGTTCACAGAGCTACTAAATGGTTTAGTCAAAATTTGAAGCAAGTTCTGATTCCAAAGTCAACATTTCTTCCACCACTACAGATTGAATTCCCTTTCTTGTCTTGTGGTCGTTTAAAACTATAAAAGCAACAGGATATGAATGGAGAGGATAGTCAACAATGAACCTAAAACCAGGCCACTGGCAAATAAAATGGAAGCAGCCCTGGTATAAGGTGAGGTGACACCACATCAGGAGGGAGCAGAGACTTGGGAGTCCCAGGGAGCCATGTCCATCACCTACATCCTACAAGTTTTGAACTTGAGTATTTGTGTTGACTTTCAGTTTCTTCAGCCACACAATAAAAACTAGAGTAACTTGTAAAATGATCATATTATCCATCCAGCCTCTGAGACTCAGACATCCTAAAATCAAATTCTGATATCATAATACAAACACTGACCATGACCAAATAATTTGAACTTGTTAACCCAATTTAAATTTAAATTAAGATAATACAAATTAAATTAGAGATGCAAATAATATCTTAATGTAGGTTCATCAATTGTGAATAATGCAAGACTGTTGGGAAGTGTCAATAATGAGGAAGCCTGTGCACAGATACATGGAAAATCCCAGTGCCTTCCTTTCAGTTTTGCTGTGCAACTAAAACTGCTCTAAAAAAAAACAAGTCTTAGGCTGAGGCGGGCGGATCACGAGGTCAGGAGATCGAGACCGTGTTGACTAACAAGGTGAAACCCCATCTCTGCTAAAAATACAAAAAAAAATAGCCGAGTGTGGTGGCAGGCGCCTGTAGTCCCAGCTACTTGGGAGGCTGAGGTAGGAGAATGGCGTGAACCCGGGAGGCAGAGCTTGCAGTGAGCCAAGATGGTACCACTGCACTCCAGCCTGGGCTACAGAGAGAGATTCTGTCTCAAACAAACAAACAAACAAAAAAAAAAAGTCTTTTTGTGAAAAAAGTATGCTGGCTACAAAGAAGATGCTGATACTCCTCCCTGTTGAGGAAGTCCCTGATGATTGGCATTTCGACAGAAACCACTTGGTATGATTGTAAGTTATAAACAAACAAAAGCCTCACATATTAAAATTCAAAAACCTAGTAAAGAAGGTCACCCCCTTCAGTGGCTTCTAGGAGATAAAATGGGATTAGGGCTCTCTCTTTTCTCTCATCCAAGCTTCATCTTTATTCTCACACATTTTGTAGAACATAAATTATGATAAAAATAGCATATGAAAGATAGAATAACTGTGTGTTTATTCATATTATCTAAATTCCTTAGCACATTGGTCAATTTATGCAAGTAGTTTCGTGCTACTACAAGTTTTGCATCCTCTTTCTTTGTCATCATCATCGTCGTTGTTTTTGTAGAAGATACAGAAGTATTCCTTTCTTGAAGACAGAGACTATTTCCTATGTATACTTCTCATCTATTGCTCTACTAGGAGAATTGAAAAGCACTACTACATGCTTACAAACTTTTTTTGTGTTAATTAATTATAAACTATTATAATAATGTGAACTTGTAATATGGCTTCATATCAGTTGTGCCTATGACTATATACTGGAAGATTTTAGTGGAGAAATCTAGCAGTTTTCGATGTTTAAAAATAATCAACAACACTGATTCTTAAGCTTTAGAATCACTCATTCCACAATATTTTGTTGATCTTCACAACAACCCTGCATAGCAGGCAGGTAGGTGATCATTCTATTCTGTTTGGTCCTCATGGAAGCCTTCCCGGGCCTTATCCATTTCTCCTCTCATGATCTTTCATATTTCAAAATTCTCAATGAACTTCTTTTACTCATCTTCTATGTTTTAGTCAATACATATTTAGAGCTAACAAAATATTTTCTAAACATTTCTTAAGTGCCCACCACGAAAGATCTAGAGATAAATGAGCATCAACTTTGGAGCAGGAAATTTGGATTCTAGGAGAAACAGGTACGTGAACAGCATAACCCCAAATTCCTCATGCTACCCTTGCCTGCAGGTACAGTTGGATCGATAAAATAATAAAAGCAGAAAATCCTCCTTACCTAAAGCCTCATCTACAGACTCAGCAGAAATCTAGCCCCAGAGATTCTTAGTCCACATAAATCAGGATCACCTGCTCTGTACTTCTTGGCAAGGCATATTTGCCAAAGGGTGGGCAAAACATGGACTGAGGAACCTCATAAAAATCCCTGAAGTGGGCCGGGCATGGTGGCTCACGCTTGTAATCCCAGCACTGTGAGAGGCCGAGATGGGCAGATCACGAGGTCAAGAGATCGAGACCATCCCGGCTAACATGGTGAAACCTCGTCTCTACTAAAAATAGGAAAAAAATTAGCCAGGCGTGGAGGCGGACGCCTGTAGTCCCAGCTACTCGGGAGGCTGAGACAGGACAATGGCGTGAACCCAGGAGGCAGAGCTTGCAGTGAGCCAAGATCGTGCCCCTGTACTCCAGCCTGGGCGACAGAGAGAGATTCCATCTCAAATAAATAAATAAATCCCTGACGTTCATAGAAAAGGATTGTTTCGGGAAGCAACATCTCAGTAAAGTGCAAGACTGCTAGGAATTAGCTCATGAAACCAAATGGTGATAGACGTTTTGAAATAGGAGAATTTTAAATCACAGTGCTTTCAATGATAGGGAAAAGTTAGAGACAAAGATATTCTTTAAGGAAAATAATATATTGTTAAATCCACTTGAGTACTACCTACAAACTAGGTTTCTTCACACATTCCCCTAGCATCTTTCCATCTAGATAAAGACATGCCTTTGCA
This sequence comes from Macaca fascicularis, assembly GCF_037993035.2. Lineage (NCBI taxonomy): Eukaryota > Metazoa > Chordata > Mammalia > Primates > Cercopithecidae > Macaca > Macaca fascicularis. The sequence goes on along the minus strand of NC_088379.1, from coordinate 10,984,056 downwards.
TACATAGGACTTGTAAAAATTCCTTTAAAAGAATTAGATGGGTACTGTAAGCTCTAAGCTACAAATATAGGTCAGTTTTTTTAAAAAAAATATACTTAAAGATGACTTTTGCACAGAGAATCCACTAACACCCATGCCTTCAATATTCTCTGCTTGAAATTTGGAAAGGTATAAGTATGCGTGCGTGTGTGACATGTCTTTCCACTAATCAATAGCCTATCTAAAATGCTTCAGCAGCCAAGTGAAATGGAGACTAAGGACATCCACTGAGACAAAATCAAGGGAAATGGTGAAGAATGATGCCTCTTAGGCTAATCTAATTCAGCAGCCAGTAGCCAATGGTTGGGGCAGCATTTTGCCCTTCTCCCCTTGAGGATACCCGTTTGTGCGTATGAGAAGCATTTAGGGATTTCAATAAGAAAGCGCCTCTTGTTTGGAGCTGATTGACTGGTACTGCACCCTGCCATCACTTCATGGCGTCTGCCTTGACTCTCATCATTTGATTTTCCCAACAACTCTATAAGGTTTGTTATGTTCATTCGATTTCATAAGAGAAGAAAACTGAGGTTCTAAGAGTTTAACAAAAGGACCCGAGCTTTCAGAAGACACTAAGTGGCCAGATTTGTATTGAAAGCCCAGGCTCCTCTAACTAAGAGCTACAAGAATTGAGAGCACACGTTTGCTATTTCTGGTAGGTAACCTGTCTCCTGATATCCACAGCATTGTGTAATCCCCTCCACCGGAAGGTGCACAGGACTAAATAACTCACTTTTCATAAATAGAATACGGCAGAAGTGATGGATTTTCATCTTTGAGGTTAGATTTTACAAGAGTGTCCTCTGGAGGAAGCCAGCTGCCCCATCATGACAGAGCTATGCAGAGAGGCCTACATGAGTGAACGTAGGAGATCTTTTGAGATTTTCTCTTAACCAAGAGAGTGAGGTGGTAAAGATTTTCCAAGGCCCACCAACAGCCACCAAAATAGAACTTTTTAAGTAGAGACTAGAGATGACCACAGCCAAGACTGATATTTATTATCATTATTATTATTATTATTATTATTTTGAGTCTTGCTCTGTGGCCCAGGCTGGAGTGCAGTGGTGGGATCTCGGCTTACTGCAACTTCTGTCTCCTGTGTTGAAGCGATTCTCCTGCCTCAGCCTCCCAAGTATCTGGGATTACAGGCCTGTGCCACCACACCTGGCTATTTTGTTTTTGTACTTTTTGGTAGATTTGGGGTTTCACAATGTTGGCCAGGCTGGTTTTGAACTGGCCTCAAGTGATCCGCCTGCCTTGGCCTCCCAAAGTGCTGGGATTACAGACTTGAGCCACCGTGCTTGGCCCAGGGCTGATATCTTGACTGAAATTTTTAAGAGACCCTAGCCAAAACCACCTACCTAAACTACTCTCAAATTCCTGATTCCTAAAATCTGGATAATAAAAGGTATGTTGTTCTCAACAACTGCTTTTGGGGGGAATTTTTAATATAGCAACAGATAACTAATACGATATTGCTCTAGAAATCTACTTTTTTGGTGTTACTGAAGTGTAATGAATAATATATGTCATTTCCAAAAACTTCATCATTATAATTTCTAAGAATTTCAGCATTATACAAAATTCTTGTGAAGTACATGCCACCAGTTTAAAGACAAAATAAATTTATGTATCATAAAACATAGCAATAGGTGATATAATTTACATGAATCATGACACGTTTTAGCCCCGACTTAATTTACAATTAAGGATCATTTACTTACCATGGTGATAATGCAATAAAAAGATAAGAGTGGATGACAGATTCATTTAGGAAATTAAAAGATATTGACTTTAGGATTGATTTTTCTTGGTACATGGGGGTGAGTAGCCAAGAAATACCAGGGATATGGAGGATGTTTACATTTTTATCTTAAGTGCATCAAAATGGCTTTTAGATATAATTTTTGGCTAATTTGGTGAAACTAAGAGAAATGTAATGTAGAGATAGAGTCAGACCTATTTCTGTTTTATTTTCCAATTTTTATTTGACCTCTAAATTTCCTCTCTTCTACTATTTCCTATCTCTTAAGAAACTTAGATTTTAAGTACCATTTTCTGGATTTACAAAGTATATCCTTTCCAAGAACTTACTCATTTATTACATGCATATGATCCCTGTGAGTGAGGCACTATGCTCACTTTATAGACCTGGTGAGTTCACGCATTAAGAAGAAGTAACAATAACTTATCTGATTTATGTGACTAAAGACAGATTAATCGGTGACTTTTACATTTCCAATTAAAAATTGTTTGTCTCCTATGTATATTTATTTAGGGTTAAGGATGAATAGCTTGTTAATTTACTTAAAACTAGAAATTTGAAAGCTTCTCAGATTATGTTATAGTTTTTTTTTTAATTCTTTCTTCTCTTCAAGCTGTAAGTCAAGCTGAAATATTGAAGTCGATCAGAATTAAACTGCTGTCTCCTGGATCCTGTACAACATTCCCCTCACCATGCAAATTTAGTCAACAGAAGGTCAGGTTCAAAACCCTAAAACAACTGTCATGGTAATGATTTTGAAGTAAAGAAACCTCTGACTGGGACTGCATCTAGACATGGTTACCCAGCTAGACTTGGCTATTTAATGATTCTGCCCTCTTGACAGTTGCTTCCATCAAATCAGTTGTGTGATAATCTACTTTAGTTGGCAAAGTAATTTATATTCCCAGCCTATGCAAACATTACAATAACATTATTACTCTTGAGATGTTTACGTTGAATTAAAATTCATGTAACATAAAATTAACCATTGTATCTTATTATTTGTTTTTTATTTATTACTAACTTGGGGGAAGAAGTTCAGAGGATTTTTTATAATAATTGTATAAATGTATGGATATAATGTAATGTGTTTCAGTACATGTATACATTGCGAATTGATCAAATTAGGCTAATTAGCATACTCACCACCTCAAAAGTTATTATTTCTGTTTCGTGAGAACATTTAAAATTCCCTCTTTTAGCTATTTTGAAATATTCAAACATTGCTATTAACTATAGTTACTGGGCTGTACAATCAAACACCAGGGTATACAACTCATCAGCATTGAGCACATTCATAATATTGTACAACCACCATCTCTGTCAGCTTGCAAAACATTTTCTTCACTCCAAAAGAAAAACTTACACCCGTTAAGCAGTCACATGCCATTCGTCACCCCCCACTTCTAGCCTCTGGCAACCACCCATCTGCTCTATGGATTTTCGTATTCTGGATATTTCATACAAATGAAATCATACACTCTGTGGTTTTTTGTGTTTGGCTTTTCCACTTAGCATAATGTGCCTAAGGTATATCCATATAGCATGTTTCCATACTTCATATCTTTTAGTGGCTTAATAATATTCCATTGTTTGTATTTATCACATTTTGTTCACCTATGTATTTGTTGATGAACATTTGGGCTGTTTCCACTTTTTAGATATTGTAGGCAGGGCTGCTATGAACATTTATGTACATGTATTTGAGTATTTGTCTTTCAATATACTAAGTGTCCTACAGGATTTTTTTTTTTGGAGACAGAGTCTCCCTCTGTTGCCAGGCTGGAGTGCAGTGGCCCGACCTCGGCTCACTGCAACCTCCGCATCCCAGGTTAAAGCTGTTCTCCTGCCTCAGCCTCCCAAGTACCTGGGATTACAAGCGCCCGCCACCACTCCCAGCTAATTTTTGTATTTTACTAGAGATGGGGTTTCACCATGTTGGCCAGGATGGTCTCCATCCCCTGACCTCGTGATCTACCCGCCTCAGCCTTCCAAAGTGCTGGGCTTACAGGCATGAGCCACCGCAACCGGCCTGGATTATTTTTTAAAACAGAAGGGGGTTGGCAAAGAAGTGACCAGGAATGCCTGGAGGGTTTCAGTTGAATGTACTCTCGCATGATTTCTTATTCGCTTGTACTGTTTTGTGAATTTTCTCACCATTACATCTGCAGAGTTTATAGAGATGCTTGGAACACAGTAGATATTTTCTAAATATTTTTGATTATCACAAGCTTTATTTTCTTGCTTCATGCTGCTAGTATAACTGTCAAAAATATTGCTCAGCTAATTATTTTTAATTTAAAATGAGAGCACCCTATCTTATCTAGAAAAACAATTTCCACAATTTGCTTAAAATATTTACTTTTCTACTCTCTCTTTTATGAACTTTCACACTTTATTAGATTATCTACCACCTACTACTTTCTTATGTGAAGCTTGTTTTCCTCCAAATCTTTGGAAGTATTTCCAAGGGAGTCTCTAAATAGTAAGTAGAGAAGTGCCTTGACAAGCTTGGGAGATTTCCGTATTTCCTGTTATTGTTAGTGATACCCTTGTTATTAGCATGTTTTATATCTGTCAATTATGTGTCATGTGTTTTGAATTATGTAAGAAGGATTTTACAGCAGCACATATAACAATAGGATAGTTATAACATGCTGCTCTTATTCTTCAGCTGATTTGTTATTTAAACTGAGCCCAGTGGAAAAAGTCGCTTGTATTTTTCCTCTTGGTTTTATGCTTTCCTTTGCATTCTTACAGAACCAAAAGGTTTCTTTGTAACATATGACTGTTCTAAAGAAGAAAAGTGCCATAATATTTAAACTTACATGAGAATACTTTATTTTGAAGCTATCTTACAATAAACGAATTTTTCATAATGGTAAAAAACTGGTATTTTTTGTGAGACACGGGAAAACAATAATTTTTCTGCATCCTAGGCACAAAGGTCTGTTTTTAAATTTTTATTCTCTAGTTTGAATAGGAAGTCAAGATTTGGAAGGAAACAGGGCTGAATCTTATGATTACGGATTCAGGACTTAGAAAACAGGTGTTCATCAAGCTGAAAAGAAAAAAAAAAAAAAAGAAAAGATATAGTCAAGCTTTTCATAGAACCTGTAGAGAAGCCAAGGCTTGTATTTCAGTCATCTGTACAAGAACAATGAGTTATGTTTCAGAACACTTTGTTCATTTGTTGGAGTATAAAAATAGAGAAAAGGATGGAAGAGTGTCTTAGATCTGTCTTCTTAGAGGGTTCTACTGCTGAAGCTAAGATGGGGTAAACATTTTAAGTCTGGATGAATAATTATTTGCATATTTTAATGGCCTTGCCAAGTAGAATCTTCATAGATTTGTGTGATGACTATTTAATTAGCAGAGTGAATGTGTTCAAGATGATCAATCCTCTGGCCCGGGACCATTCCTGTTTTCTCTGCTTTTCATGAGTATTCTATGAAATAAATGAGTTAGATGAGTATTTTATGAAAAATACATTTATCTCAAAAACACTGAGGGCACATACCCACATTTCCATCTTTCAGCTTCTGTTTTCCTGTCACCTGCATCTGAGGATGTGGATGAACTTCACCTCAGGACCATCTAGTTTCTATACAAACCCTCATTCATGCTTGAAGACAATTCAGAACAGCACAACCCAACATTGGGGTCCTATGAATTGTTTGGCTTCTTAACTGTCCTCGACTCTCCTCCTTTGGTTTGGAATGCTAATTTTATTTTAGATCCCTCTAGAAGGGGGCAGATACAGCTTGCAGACCTCTCCAGATCTGATGAGAAGGGTAGTTACTTCAGCTGGATACAGGATGCATATGTACTTAGCCACTGTTTCTCAAACTATGAAACATATATTGCCTCTGGTACATATCACTTCAAAGTTAATTATCAGTTGAAGGTTAAGTTTATTATAACCTTCTAGTGGCTATGACATAGGTATATGGTAATATGCCAACCCCCGCCCTCCACTGAAGGACTCATCGATAGTCCAACCCTAATCACTGTAACCACTACTCCATACACTTCCTATTCACTTAGCTCTTGACATTCTGTCTTGTCAATCTCCCCGTTATTTCCTACCTAGTACCACCTAATTTAAGGTGTCCTGTCCTAGGCTTCACGAGTGATAATAACTGCAAGGATGTGTAGACTAGCTCAGGGTTGTCACAGGCCCTGTGCCATGACCTGTTCAGAATATTTACTTGACCCTGGCTTTTCGAGATTCTAGCTTCGTTTTGTGTGTGGCTCTTTTTATGACAGGTTTGCTACTCCAGTCATTGTGAAAGTCAGCCCTGATTATCTGACTTGTTGCTCAAATGTTGGCTCTTACGTTACTTCTCCCACTATAGTTTCACATTTAGAAAGTCAGTGTTTCCCATCTCATTCCTACTGAAGATCAAAACAGATCCCTTTATTCGGTCCTCGATACCTCAACACTGCCCGTCGCAGAAGAAGAGGGATTATTTCCAGTGCAAGTGCCTCTTCTTGCTTCTAGTCTCCTCTTCTTCACTCTCCTCCCTCTTTTCTATCTCCTTATATGTCCTTGATATACATTGAGGGATTATTAATGAATAAGTAAGAACAAACACACAAACAAATAAAACACGTAAATAAAAGTATAATTTCTATCGTTTTGAGTTCTTTAGGGGACTCACAGTCTTAGCAGGGAGAGATGACATTAATAAAATTCAACAAGCACTAAGGCCACAAACAAAACACCCCATATGTGGAAAACATAGTTGTAGGCATAGTTTGTGTGGGAAGATGAGGCTAAGGAGAACATAGAAATAGTTCTAACACACCCTGCTATTGAATTGCCACCTAGTGGGGAGAATACAGATAATTCATGGCAGCTTAGAGCAATGTGTTAGAAATTTAAATGTGATTGCAACAGGCAGTGAATAGGAAGTCAGTTTACTGAGGTACTTGAAAAATATTTCCTGAACAAGGCATTTAAGCTCAACCTGAAAGGATGAATAGAGTTTTATTTACCAGAGAAATTGGAGAATATTGCAAGATTGATTTCATTAAGCAAAATGCTGTAAAAGCATCTTGTTGTCATGGGTGTTTAAAACTTAATAATTCACCTGGAAGATGTAGATATTTTGATTAAATTGAATAAAGTATGCAGTTTTATTTAAGTTTATGGGTCAAAGATAATTGTTACAATTTTTTCACAATTATCAGCAAAGTCTTTAGTCATCCATAAACATCAGCCAACTGAAGTACAGCAGAGATAACCTTGAGGAAATTAGCATGATTCAGTAGGAATTAAGCAGCTTGGGTTACTAAGAACATTTTTACAAGATGGATGGGCACAGATTTCACTGTTGGATCAAGATGTACTGTTGCTACCTAAATGCTATGTGACTGGCTTTTTGACAACAAACTTAGGGAGAAAATATGATAATGTCTCATTTACAGATGAGAAAAGCAAAGTAAAAGAAGGCAAGTGATTTGTTGAAGGTCATAAAAAAGGTGGTCTGGAATAGAAGTTAAATTAGAACAAGCTCACTCACCAAGTCGTTCAACAATTTTTAAATATAACCAGTAGCTTGGGAGTTTCTTTCTGTTTTCCTTTTAGGACTAGAACGCCTCCCTACTTAACTCACATTAATTCTTTTGTGCTTCTGTTATGTCCTTATCTCTTAATTCTCCTTGAATGTTTTGTATTCTGTCATATTTCTCTGTCTGCACATGACAATATCTATCTTTTTCCCTTGTATTGAATAACTTAATCCCCACAGCAATCCTGTGAAGCAGGGAAGAAATGCTGTAGTTATTTCTGAGATGAGGAAAGTGAGGTTTGAAATGTTAAATGACTTTGTCAAGGGCATCAGGCTTCTATGGAACAAAACAGGAAAAAAAAATTGGACTATTTTTACTGCAAAATGCAGCATTCTTTCAAATCCTTATATGTAGCATTAAGCTGTGATTATGTCTCAGAAACATCCCATATTTATTCAAATTATACTTTATATTTAGACCAACTTTACATTTACAGAAAAATTGGGAATATAATACAGAGAGTTTCTTTCTATCTACTCTTTCCACATAGTTTTCCTTATTGTTACTATGTCACCTTTGCATGGGAATTAGTTACAGTTGATAAACAAATATTGATACATTATTATTTTCTAAAGTCCACACTTTAATCAGATTTTCTTACTTTTTATTTAAGACCTGTTTTTCTTTTTGTTTTGTTTTTCTGTTTCAGGATGCCTTATTATATTTAATCTTCTAAGGCTCTTCCTGGCTGTAACACTTTCTCGGACTTCAACAAGACTTATCACTGTTGATGTTGACCTTGATCACCTGGCTGAAATGGCATTTGTCAGATTTCTCCTCTGTAAAATTACATTTTTGTTCCCTTTCTGTGGTATACCCTTTGGAAGGAAGTGACTATGAGGGACCCACACTTAAGGAATGAGGAGTTATGCTCCCCTTCCTAAGGATAAAATAGCTACAAAAATTATTTGGAATTCTTCTGCATGAAGACATTTGTCTCTTCTCCTCTATTTATTTAGTCAGTCATTAATTTATATCAGTTGGATGCAAAGATATTTATTTTATACTTTGGGCTATAATTTAATATTACTTTATTTTGTTGTTCAAATTGCTCCAGATGTCAACATTGCTATTGGTTTCTTTAAAGTAAAATTCAAATTTAATGTAATTTAATTTAATTTCTTTTTTTTTTTTTGAGACGGAGTCTCGCTCTGTCGCCCAGGCTGGAGTGCAGTGGCCGGATCTCAGCTCACTGCAAGCTCTGCCTCCCGGGTTTATGCCATTCTCCTGCCTCAGCCTCCCGAGTAGCTGAGACTACAAGCACCCGCCACCTTGCCCGGCTAGTTTTTTGTATTTTTTAGTAGAGACGGAGTTTCACCATGTTAGCCAGGATGGTCTCGATCTCCTCAAATTTAATTTAATTTCTAAATAATAATTCTTTGATATGTAGGCAATTGATTTACATATTTGCATATAAATATATATAAAGAATATTTACACAAATATAAAGAAACATATAAAAATATAAGAAATGTCTATATACATATATAGAAAATATATATAGAGAGAGAAAAGGTTTAATTGACTCATCGTTTTGCAGGCTGTACAGCAAGTATGGTGCCAGCATCTACTTCTGGTGAGGGCCTCAGGAAACTTTCAATCATGGCAGCAGGTGAAGGGGAAACAGTATGTCACATGGTGAGGGTGGAAGCAAGAAAGGTGGCTTGAATGTTCTATATTAAACTTATATTCTGTGAGATTGCTATATTTGTCTATTAGTTACAAGGAGTGCTTTTGTCCACTTTTCCTAATTCCCTACATAGACAATCATGTCATCTGTGAATAAAGATTTTTTGTTTCTTCCTTTTAAATCTGTATGCTTTACTTACCTTTTCTTACTTCATTGCACTAGCTAGGACTTCTAGCGCAATGTTGAATAGGAGTAAAGAGAGAAGACATTCTTGCCTTATACCCCATCTTGGGAGAAACAATTAAGTTTCTCACCATTGAACAGACGTTAGCCAAAGAACTTTTGTAGATGTTCTTTATGAAGTTAAGGAAGTGCCCCTCTATTTTTAATTTGCTAAGAGTTTGTATCATGAATGAGGGCTAGATTTCGTCAAATACATTTTCTGAGACAGCTGATATGATCATCTTATTTTTCCTCTTTAGCTTGTTGAATAGGTTAACTATAATGATTGATTTCCAAATGTTGAAACTGCCTTCAATACCTGGGTTAAAGCTCACTTCACCATGGTGTATAGTTTTATTATATATTGTTAGATGCTAGTTACTAATGTTTCTTTAGGAGTTTTGCTGTTTGTGCTTATGAAAGATGTTAGGCCATAGTTTTTCTTTTTTGTAATTTTCTTTCTGATTTTGGTACTAATGTAATGCTGGCCTCGCAGAATGAGTGATTTAGAAAGTTTTCCCTACAACTCAATTTTCTGGAAAAAAATTATAGAGGATTGCTGTATTTTATGTTATTATTTTATTAAAATATTTGGTTCAATTTAAAAGCATCTGAGCCTGGTGCTTTCTTTTTATGGAAGGTTGTTAATTATCAATTCAATTTTATTAACATAAATAGGTTTATTCAAATTACTTATATCTCCCTGTGAATTTTGGTAGTTTGTACCTTTCATAGAATTGGTCCGTTACATTTAAGTTGTCAAATTTGTAGGCAGAGTTACAAATAGGATTCAGTTTTTTCCCTTTAATGTCTCAGGATGATTGGTGATGATCTCCTCTTTCATTTCTGATGTTGGTAACTTGTGTCTTCAATCAAAATTGTTTATTGGTCTTTTGATAAAAACAATTTTTGATTATGTTCATTTTCCCTTTGTTTTACTATTTTCAATTTAACTGATTTCTGTTCTAATTGTTTTCTTTACAGTTGCTTTAAACTCCAATTGCTCTTTGTATAATTTTGTTTTTAAATTTTAATTGCGAGAAAACAGGTGGCATCCCCAGGCACCATTAGACTGCGAATCAATGCTCAGTATTCAACTAAGTTTTTCTGTTTCTTAATCAGTCAAGACTACAATCCAAGGGACCAAAATTTCTTCTAAACTTTTAGAGAACGTGTTATCTTTTTTTGGACATAGATCACAAGTCAAATTTCATTGCTGTGTTCTACCAGTGTGTTGTGTCTCTTCTATGCCAGCAATCACTTCTTGACTGTACAAAATATTCCATTAACATTTAATGCTTCAACCACACTCAACACAGTATTTGGAATGTAGGAGATATTCAATCAACATTTGTCTAATGATTCTGAGTCATGTACTGTGGTGACCTAAAGATGGTGTAAGGCAAACATCAATCCCTTCCAAGTAGAAGTAGCATGCCTGGTCAGCTCATTTCTAGAGGAAAAATACCTTACACACATACAAGGAGGAAAAACAGGGAAAGTTAATGAAAACAGCAAATGTAGAAGAATGCTTCCTTTTCCAGAGTCACAGGAAATCTGTAATGGGGTGATAAAGTTACCACACCTTTACCCCAGTCGAACAGTAATAAATATTTTGATATGTAACTAGGAGTTTATTATAACTTTGCCACTATGGTAAGATCCACCCTCGGTTATCTGGAATGAATGTGCATCCAAAGTCCATATCCATTTCCTTTGTTTGGATATAAAATAGAAAACACTGCCAAAGGGGAAAATCAGGCCATGTACAAAAGCAGCGGCTTCTAAAAGGCAGGGCAATCTGCTTTTATAGTTTAAATTAGCGCTGTCCTGAACATGAAAAGAAAATTAAGTGAATCATTTATAACGTCCACATACAGGAGTAGGCAGGTGATTCTCATTCACATAAGTCATCGCCTACCTTTTCTGAAAAAAATCCCTTTTTTTCTGTTAATTATTTACTTAATCTACTCTTGTCTTTCCTTTCTGAGGGGAACTAAAAACAATACAGTAAAACCAGTTTGCTTTCCCTGTAGGTATCTGAGATAAACATGAAACAATGTAGCTCATCAGACTGAGCTTATCATGCAGCTGGTGGGCGAGAGTTCATTAACTATTCCATTCAGTCATCAGTGTTTCCGAATGATCTATTCTATGTCAGGTCCAAACCATGTGTTTTATGTTGGTTACATAGTTTAGCTAAAAAGCAAACTGATACGGATTGTGTCCCCACTCAGATCTCACCTTGAATTGTAATAATCCCCAAGTTTCAAGGGCAGGGCCAGGTGTTGTCTTGGTAATGACCAAGTCTCATGAGGTCTGATGGTTTTATAAATGAGAGTACCCCTGTACAAGCTGGCTCTTGCCTGCCACCACGTAAGATGTGACTTTGCTCTTCCTTTGCCTTCTGCCATGATTGTGAGGCCTCCCCAACCATGTGGAACTGTGAGTCAATTAAACCGCTTTCCTTTATAAATTACCAGTCTCAGGTATGTCTTTATTAGCAGTAAGCGACTCATACATAAACCAAACAAACACCATATTAAACTAGAAAAGCTCTCTAAAGAATGATAGAACATGGCAAAGCCAACATTGAACCCAGGCTATCTAATCTCAGTGCTTATCCTTACTGACTTTCACATATTATGGACTTTCTTTCTCATGTAATATTTAAAGAATATTAGATGTAATGAATGCCTGGTCTGGAATATTTGGTAAATATTTCCTGCATGAAGAAACTAGTGAAAGATAAAATAACTTTCAATAATATTAGAATACTAAAATTATAAATACAATCAAATAAGACTTTCTATTGTCAAGAAACTCTATTGCTGTGGGGAGGGGGGGCATGAATCTTTAATTTTTATGTAATCAGATGTGTGACTTTATACAGATTAACCAACAGTTGCAGGAACCCAAAAGAAATAGCATTAAGTAGGCCTGGAGGTAGTGAGATAGATTTATAAAGAAAAGTTGACATTTGAGTTGGACCATAAAGTTGAATATGATTTTACCAGATGCAAACTACATAATGGCATTCTCCGCAGATGGATTGAATATGCGGACATTGAGGTAAGATGCAGTTCGGTGCATAAAGGGAACAGTTGGTATTTCTAGGTAAATAGTGAATAGAGTTCATAGTGGCTGAGACTGTCAAGAGATATCATTAGGAAAAGTCTAAACTTAGATTACTCTGACCGTGTGAATTTGAGGGTAATGGTGCAGTACCAGGCCTGTAACAGGTGTTCAATAAATGATTTAGAAATGAATCCTCTGATCTTTCAGGTAATGAGGAGCCCCTAGAGTGTTTAATTACAGTTAAACCCTACAAAGATCCTACTAGCTCCTGAGTAGTAGAAAAAGAAAAGCGCAAGAGAATAGAAGGGAGTCTGTGCTCAAGGAGAGGTACTGACTGTAAGACTGAGGTTCGGAACCCAAGAAGCATTTCACAGACTGAACCACAAGGATTGCTTATGTATCGAACGGGAAGGAAAGTGACAGTCTCCAACACATTCTACGTGATGCTATTTTCAAAGGAGGAAAGAATAAGGAAGTCCATGTCTGACACAGCTATACAAATAATAATTTTTATAATCATACGTATCCCCTAGTGAGTAAGAGTGAAGCCAAAGACCTTAGAGGAATCCCTGCTGGCACAGATATACATAAAATGATAATAAAAAATAAAAACAGGATGTTTCTATGGTAGCCTCTTACATGGTTTCTTCTCTATCATCATTTAGAATAAAAGTGGCAACTAGTTTTTCTTCAAAAAACATACATAATGAACAGAAGAGATACCTTCAACTGCTTTTCTTATTAGAAAAAAAAAAAGAAAAAACCCACAAAACTCTTCACATAAACAACTCCCTTTAGTCCATCCACCTCTCCTCCTTCCCCTGACTAGGAGAAGTGTCCAGACTCCAACATGGCTTTTATTAGACCAAGACTATGTTCCTAGAGTGACCCCAGCATACCCCCACCTCTTAAAATACCTGCCTGAAAAGATTGCCAAAGAGTTTACTGTTGGTTCTAGTCAATATATGAACATGGGCTGACTTCCCATTTTCTTTAGAAAACTTACAATTTAACATTCTTTCCCTGCCCCATTGAGATGCATCTCTTGTAACCCAGGAATGTCTTTCTCAAAAACCTGGAAGCCATCCTTTTGAAATGTAATTATCGCCACAGATGGAAACCCTGTCTCCCAATCTCTGTGATGTTAAGGGTAGGAGCCTAACTTCAATAAACACCTTTAGCAAACACAGATCTCTGAGTCACATCGGCCACCCCCCAGCAGCATTTTAAAAGCCTCCTTCCTATCTTTTGTTTCAATGAAGTTAAGCTCAGTTTATAGTAACCTCTCTCTGTCCTACTGCAATAACTGGAAGAAAATTTGTCTCATGTCAACATGAGTTCAGCGCAAAATTTTTCTTTTGCATGAGCTATCTGTATACTTGCCCTCTACCCTGCTTTGAGCAGCCCTTGACATATACAGGGCAATCTACAAATATTTGTTGGGCAATTTTAAAAGTAAATGATTTATTTTTAAACTTAACATTGCTTCTGAAAAGACATTGAAATATTTCAAGCATCGTCATTCCAATTTGGATTTTTTTTCTAATTAAAATTAGGTTTTGCAAGTCATTGTGTTGTCTCTGATTGTTTACTTGATAGCAGGGAAAGATATCCTGTCTCCTGCAGAGGGGATTTCCTCTCCTACACTGCTGATTAGAAGATCAAACAAAATGACCTCCACATCAGTCTTTGCCATCATACTCATTTGAGTTCTGATTTTCCCTTGATGTTAGAAGTGATTCAATTAATAGCATACATGGTGGTATATTGTAATAAGGAAGTGAGTTTGGATCAAAGGGTCACATTTAGTTGAAGCACACAATGACTGCTTTTTTGACTGTTACTAAGGTTTGCTTTGCTCTCACCAAAACTCCTGTTAAAATTTGATACCCAATGTGGCTGCATTGCATTGACAGATGGGTCCTAGTGAGAGGTGTTTGCGTTATGAGCGTGGATCCTTCATTAATAGATGAATGCCCTCCCATGAGGATTGAATGAGTTCTCACTCTCACTAAAATGAATTAGTTCCGGGATGAGCAGGTTGTTAAAAATAGTCCGACTTTCTCAGTTTGTTTCTCTCTCTTCCTTCCTCTCTTGCCATGTGACCTCCTTACACATACCAGTTTGCTTCCCTTTTTGCTTTCCACCATGATTTGAAGCAGCCTGATGCCTACAACAGCTGCAGATGCCCAATCTTGAGCTTTCCAGCCTCCAGAATCATAAGCCAAATAAAACTCTTCTCTATAATCAACCCAGTCTTAGATATTTTGTTATAGCAACACAAAACACACTAAAACAACTGGATTCCTCTTGTTAGACATTTTCATCTGAAATCCCTACATCTCCAGGCATTGGAACTGGCTCCTGTATGCATATATATTTTAGACCATGTGTTAGATAAGTACTTCAGAACAGTCTTGGCTCATCATGCATTTCCTGAAACCTCTAGTAAATATTGCAAACTACTGTCATTCCAGTCACTCCGTTGGACATTAAGGATACAGATGAAAGACTCAAGGAACTCATAGGTTGATTAAAAACAAGTTATATCAGAGAATAATAGGAACCATGAAAGAAGTAGAAGCACACAACACGGGCAATCACCTGTTTGAAGGTCTATGACCTTCTTGACAATCACTGAGTGAGATCAAATCGACAAGAATCTGCACCTAGAGTTCTTTTTAGGTGAAAAGGCACTTACTTTCAACAATAAACTCAGAAGGGAAAAGAAAACTTTACTTCAGCCGCTAGATGATAATATGAAATAGATCCATCATATATATTAGAATAGCAGCTTATTTATTCACGCTGACTTTGGTCTCATGTCGAAGAAGGTCAAAGCACTCTTCCCATTTGCCCTCTGTTAAAAGCTTTCAAAAATGACCCGATGAAAGGTGGGGTTGCAGAGTGGAAAGGATCAGTTCTTTAGAATTTATAAATGCACTAAAATAGAATTCAAACTTTTGCTGCAGTACATTACAGATATAGAAACCTAGAATTGTAAATAATAGAAATGTGGCATCAGAGGCCCCTTTGAAATTATCTGAAGCTATTTTAAAAATTACTTTATAGTGGTGGAAACTATTCTTATAAAAGCATTCATAATGGGCCCAAGAACTATTTAGAAACAGAACTGTCCTAAATTCAGCTTTGGGGTGCAGGGAAAATATAGGCAGATTCTCCCTCACATTTGAGATTTTCTTCAAAGTAAAGGGGTTCCATCAGCATAAAACCCCTGCCTCTGTTTGCCCCTATCTTTCCTCCCATGGGAGATGGATTGCTTATCTAATTAGTGTATGCAAAAGCAAGCCCAGGGCATATTTAGCCAAGGTGCTCCCTTCTTTTTCTTTGGGGCAGACCTCCTTACGTAAGGCATGAATTTTTATAGCTGTTGGCTATGCAGTGAGCTCATTCCAGAGACCAGGCAGTCTGGGAATGGACTATGGTGCCCCATGGCTGCCGGGATGAGAATGAAAACTCTAAACTCTAAGTTCAGCATTGGGAGGCCCACTTGACCAATATTTTCTCCATTAGTAATAGTAATATTTTGATCTCTTAATAGGATCATGCTGATAAACTAACGCTTGACTCTAGGAAAAAAAAATCAGACTTGCAGCATCTGCAGACTTCTGTGGTATAAATACCTCCACCTAGACTCATTTCATTATGTCCATGACGTCAATGAATGAGGACTTGAAAAGACATGCACACAATTAGCTCTCATAAGGTTACACAAGACAGATTCAGCTCACACTGTCTCTTTCCCATCTTAGTCTTTTGCCTCATTCCTCAATGGGTGCAGAGCTCAGAGGGAAAAAGTGTTATTTAGCAGGCTCTCTCAAACACCAGTATTTAGATTTCTTGATTTATAGTCAAATGCATTTCCCACTATACCACAGAGTCACTTGGAAACTGGAGTTTCACTGCTCATTATATAATCAAGCATATAAGCAGTTTATATATAAATATATATAGTGTATACCTAGTATATAGTGTCTTGTATGTATGTAGTGTATGTATTTGAATGTACACAAATATGTAGTGTGAGTGTGCATATATGTACACACATGTAGTGTGTAAAACTACATATGAAGTGGTTGCATAGGTATACATATATTGTTAAAACTTACTGAGCATTTTAAATGACTGGATTTGAGCCTATGTAAATTTTACCTCCATAAAGTAAATTTTTAAAAGTTAATTTGTTCACTTGAACAAAATAGAAATATTAGATTAAATGAGGCACAGAAACCACTGAGATGATAATGGGTGGTTGTTTTATTGCATCTGAATCTTCAGCTTGGCTTAATTCCATGCTTTTATTATGTGACTTTGCTATTACTTCAGTGATGTTGAGTGCCCATTTGTGCTAATTTGTTTTTTTTTAAAAAGAGAAATAAATGAAAAACAACCGTGGAACATTGCCAATAAAAATTGTTATTCAAAAAGAGTGATACAAATAGCCAAACGGTGTACCATCTATAGACATTAATCTTCTTCAAGCTGTAACAAACACCTCTGATTCTTGAACTGGCTGGGATATTTTGATGAGATAAAATTATACATTACTTGTCCTTGGCAGCAGATATCAAACAGTTGAAAATTGTATTAGGTTTATAATTAAGATATTACTTTGACATCGAAACCTCTTAGTGGACTAGATCTCAATTAACTTCCTGAACTCCTGGCTCCTTAATTGATCATCTCACCTTTGTATTTTAAACAGAAGTTTGTAAATATTGTTTTTCTTTTCACCAGAGCTGTGACTTCTGTTTTCCTCCTTCCCCTGGGCTATATTGCCAAGTTAATTGATATCATATTATATCTCCATCACTGGAATTATAACCATCCGGCTTCTGGATACACATCCATATATATTATGCATACACAAATGTTAAAAAACCTGAAATATATACACACATATATATTTATATATGCACATATATACACATACATATGTACTTATGTATTTTAAGTTTTTAGCCTAATAGTTTATATCACAAGATACTTTTATATCATCTGAAATATCTGCATCTATTACTGAATAAAATCACCTGATGTTTAAGTTACATTTTCAATTACATATAAGTAAACTCCTACAATAAGCATATATAGACACATTTGGTCATGCGGGGAGGTATTCATGATTGACGAAAGTGCTACTTTTAACCAACTGCCTAGAATTTGCACTCCTGTCTCCTAACTGTCCCTGTAGGGAGCGCTCCGTTCACAGCAACAGGGCTGCCATTACTGAAAGCAACTCTGAAACTGCAGTTTTTGAGGAACTGCCTTTGGTGCTGACACTTCTCTATGCTAACCAGTGACAACGCTTGGCAAAATCTTGGTCCTTTGAGAGTTCACTGAATATCTCGAAACTGCCAAAAGCGTTTGGAATCAAGAATAATGAAGATGGCTGATGGGAAGCTGTGGACACTGCTTGAAATCAGTGACTCCGTGGTACTATAGCACCATGAGGCTTTATTTTGCTCTGCGGCTTCTAACCTGAGTCTGAAGTCAGGGCCAAATGCAGAGTTCACAACATGCTTTGAGCAAATGCATATGAAATCTCTTCTTAATTGCCTTCTTTGGCTACACTAAAAATATTTATAATCATTGGAAGCACATTCACTTTTCTCTCTTATTTTTAACCTCTCCTGGAAGATCCCTGATTAATGAAAATGGAACACAATAACTCTTCAGCTTGACAAAATGTAGTCTATATTTTCTATTTCACTTCCATGGAATTACAATTTTAAATCTTTATGTACCTTAAATGTGAATGGGGTACATAACTCCTATGACCCGAAGTTTTGGTGAAGATGAAGTGATAACACATGTAAAACACCTGATCCGATATCTGCATAAAAGGTGTGTGCAATATATGTTATGATCTTTTCCCCACTCTTCTCTCCTTCACCTAATAAAACTTTTGGGGTATTCCAACATTTGAAATGATTTTGTTAATCCAACAAATGATAAATGTTATATAATAATAAAAAAAAAAACATTGCAGCCA
The DNA here is from genome assembly GCF_037993035.2 of Macaca fascicularis. Lineage (NCBI taxonomy): Eukaryota > Metazoa > Chordata > Mammalia > Primates > Cercopithecidae > Macaca > Macaca fascicularis. The sequence continues at coordinate 10,965,732 of NC_088379.1, read as the reverse complement.
ATTTCTACCCATCTTAAAGCAGAAATGCCAACAGTTTTAGGGATGTTTGTGCACTGCATGTAACACTCTTTTGTTCCCACACAGAAAACTCTTTAGCTTTGTCTAATACCAACAAAACAGCTGAACGTGAAGTAAAACATTTTTGTAACATTTATATCCTTACATTTTGGTAGGTGATGATAAAATACGGAAGAAAATAGGGGCATTTCAGACACATTTAAAAATAGAAACATATTTTGAGTTGATTGGTTGAAAAATGATTTTGTTTTATTCTCTTAATTTTAGGGATGACAAAGAAAACTGGTAAGCAAAATATAGGCCAGGCTTTTCAAACAGTATTTCATTTCAAAAAATACTGTTTGAAAATAAAATACTGTTCCATTTCAATAATGAAGAGAAGGTGCTGCAATGCTAATTATGCAGAGTTTGAACTGAGCTTGTACCTGAGCTGAAGTTACAGTCCTGAGGATCCCATTGCTTCAGGGGTCTCCCATTTACAGGCAATGTGTGCTCAGTGTGCACTACACAGTGACTACATTGTGAACACAAATGGCAGAATTGCAGCATTTGCATGAACCTGCCAGTCTATGCTGCATTTTCTCACACAGGGTTCATAATAACCATAAAAACTTTTTTCAACCATACTATTCTACAGGTAACAGATGAAACCGCCTTTCCAAAGGAGTGACTGTTTTAAGTGAATAATTTAATTATATAGACGTATTTTTGTTTCTAAGAGGAAGGCATGGTTTTGATGTGTCTGTTTGGGAAAGTGGACCAGAATTGAAAAGGCATTCTGAGAATTCCTTGACAAACGTCATGTTTTGCTTGATGATTCGCATTTACGGAGGAAAGCTTAGAATGGCCTCACCAGGCACCTGCAGAGGAGATTCTCACCATTTATTTTTTATTTTGCATCCTTGCTCTTACATGTAGGAGCACTGCCTGTTGTGTCTTGCTACAACAGGAGTCCCCCATCTCTGGGGAGTGGAGATTCTACCTCTTTATCTTAGTTGGCATTAATGTTACATTTCCTGGAATTATTTTTGAGGAAGTTGAAAAGTCTGTATGGGGGGAAGGTGGGAGGGAGAGATGATTTAAGAGCTAACTGCATACATCTGAGGGAGAAGATATGTATGGCTTTTCAAACACTTTAATGGAACATTGGTGTGGAAAGAGTCTTCAGGATATGACCCTGATGGCCTGGGATTCAGATAAGAAGAGTAAGTGTTCTCAGAAATAAAATCATGCGAGAGTATATGGTAGAGAAATGGCCATGCTCAAAATGAGACATGGGATTTCTGAAAGACAAGGCATCCGAGAGATAAATCTTTCAGATTCTTTGAAGGGTGGAGCTACCTAATATTTAATTATAAATTATGTGTTGATTGGATCTTTGCTGTTACCTACTTGGCATTAACTCCCAAATTTAATTAAATTCTACTTGAAGAAATGATCCTGTCAGAACAGTGCCTTGAGAAAATCAAAGTAAAATAAATTTTGTTTAATCTTTTGGTCAATTTTTGGTACTGAAAAAGAGAACAGCTATAAGAAACATAAGGGGGAAAATAAAAAGCCGAGAGAAAGCCAAATATTGAGTAGGAAGACATTATAAGAAACACAAGCTCTTGTAAATGCTGGAAAATAGTAGGAAGTGAGTGAGTGATGCTGAGTTGTCCACTATTTCTATATGAAATTGGATTCATTTTCATTAAGTTCCATCATTCTGTGTAAGTCCAGTCTAGAAGGCTTGGGGATGTCTAGGAAGATGACATGTTGATAGCAATTTCACTGTTTCCACTTTGGGTTTATTACAAGATTATTCTCAATTACCTCTACTTTTTCAGATGTGGACATAGCTCTCCAGAGGCTAAACATACAATCCAAACTCCTAAGAATGCCATAAAAAACGTAGAGGCCCAACCTTCTTTTCTCACCTCATTATCTAAAACTTTCTCACCCACACTCTATGTTTTAACAGTTAAGACTTTTCAATAGTCCTATTTAATTTAAAAAAAATCCAAATTTGATCTCTGAAACAACAGGAGGTAATGACACCATTACTGTAGAAAAACAAAAACACTTTTGAGATGGCATTCACAATACCCTTCTTCTGGGAATAAATTAGTATTAGTGATTTTCTGCTGCAGTTTAATAAGATTAAGCTATATTCACCAACCCACCAACCCAGTTGACTGCCAGCTTACTGTTAGTCAAGAATCCAGTGCCCTTTAAGGAGACTTTCTTTTCTTCTAGTATTTAACATGATTATTGATATTTAATAGATAATCTAACAAAGCTACCTGTTCCTTCTCTTGCCTGGTGAAATACTAACCAAGAGTAAATCTTTGAATTGGCCACTGGAGGCTTTTAAAAAAATCTGTCCTGCAAGACTAATAAAACACTGGCCAATGCTTATAACTAAATTGTCGGAAAAGTTTTCTTTAATATATGCCAGAGAAAATTATAGTTGCTTCAAAGCAACCAAATGCAAATCTGGAACCCAGATATTGCTGGAAGCTAGAATTACAAAACATGTTTTGGAAAACAAAACATTATGTATATATTAATACATACACATAAAAATAATAGATAATATTGTGAGGTTTGAGAAAATATATCTTAGAATTCCCTGTTGGAGTATATTATCCACCTGCACTGTATGACATAATAGCTACTAGGCATATGTGGCTATTTAACACTGGAAATGTTACTTCTACTAATTGAGATTTTTTTCTAACACTTAAACCCTTACATTTTGCAGATATAAATGTTGTACATTTTGCTGTAAGTATAGAGTACATTTGATTTTAAAAACCATTACTAAAGCAGAATTCAAAGCATCTGACAGTGTTTATATTGATTACATGGTGAAATAATATTTTTAATATATTAAATTATAATACATTAATCAGTAAAATTAATTTTAGCTTTTTCCTATTTTTTGATGTGACTACAAGAAAACTGAATAATATGCAGGTAGTTTGCATTTGTAGTACAGGTTATATTTCTGTTGGATAGTACTATTATAGATAAGATGTTTTCCCACTTTGAGTTTTTATTTCATTTATTTTTACCTTTCCTCTTATCTTTAAGAGGGCTTGCTAAAAATTGTGGAGGAAGTTTTAACTCAAGTTGGTGTCAGATGGTAGTAAATGGAGCCTTCTATCTCTTGACAAACTAACAAAGAAAAAATTTACTGGAATTAAAGCACTGCGATATTTTTTTTGGTTCCAGTTTTTCAGCAAATGTTTACCAAATTTCTAATATATACTAAGCACAGTGCTCCATCCTGGGGATACAGTGAGTAAGCATGAGGGTGTGTTTTTCTCCCCTCTTTGCAGAGTAAGTGCATGACAGGTATAACATTTATGAACAGCAGCATGGAGCAATATCATACAAAGAGGTCCTGTGTGATGCTATTGGGAAATATCCAGTAATCTTGGTGAATAACCCAGAGAAATAACTAGATTGGAGAGTTTTGAAATGGACTTTCTGATATAGTATTTTTTTATCCTGATGCCTTAGGATGGAGATATATATATACACCAAGGAAAGAGGAATTCCAGGTAAGAATTCTCTTTAGTTAAGGGTCATTCCTAGAGAGAAATTCAGCCAAAAGTCATCAGTAGCCAACCTTTGCAAGTATGAGTCAAAGAGAGAAGCAACAAACTTTCACTCACTGCCCACTGAAAACATCTGAGCTTGAATCAGATCCTGGGCTTTAATTTGACTAAGAGTCCTGAATATTCATACGGCCTTCACTTGAATTGTAGTTATTTGATTATTACCTGGATCTTTAATGTCCAAAAGGGATGAGGAGATGGGATCTTATCTAACACTAATCAGGAAAGTTGTGGAATTGTTCTATAATTCTAAACAAGAAAAAGTACCATTTTAGAGAGTAAATTTGAAGTAGCAATGGAAGCAAGAATGAAACTAGCTTTTGTATTTACCTTTGAAAGCCTAGTTTGGTCAATGAAAGCAGTTTCACATTTGGTATTATACTGAAATTACTAGGTCACAGGCATGCTTCTCTGCTCTCATTTTAAACTCATTCAGACCTTAATGTTTCCATCTTCGTGTGCTGAAAAATGATTCAATGTTGGGTATACACTAGTCATGCAATACAGATGTTTAAGAAATGAATAAATACTTTTAAAGTGTGTTTGTAAGTGTGTGTAATGTTTGTGGAAAAGATGTTATTTAATAAAAATTTTAGAATACATACCTGAGCCCGGAATATATTCAGTAAATATACTTAACAGTTGGGAAGTTGGAAAGGTAATTTGTCATAGTTTATCAGCAGCAATGAACTGCTAATCCCACATAGAATTCAGAGGTCTAAGGGAATGAAGTGTCTTATGCCCTTATCAACACTTATGAGTGAATATTTAGCAACTAAGCTAATCAGAAAGGGCTTACATCATCAGAATTAATAAGGATTTAAGACACTTGATTGAGTCAAGGGACATTTTTCAAAGTTATCTGCCACGTGCTATTGATCTCTCAGCAATTCATTAAACACCTAAAGCAAACACTGCCGTGAGCCAGCAGGACAGTGGATGGAAATGCTGAAGATTTACAGCTCCAGTGAATCTCATCCATCAGGTATATTCTTTGCCTCTTGTCCAGCCCCAGCTTCATCCCAGACTATTTTTATTTTAACTTCTGTTTTAGGTTCACGGATACATGTGCAGGTTAGTTATGTAGGCAAACTTGTGTCATGGGGGTTTAGTGTGTATATAGTCACCCAGGTACTAAGCCTAGTACCCAACAGTTATTTTATCTGATACTTATCCTTCTCCCACCTCCTCCCTCAAGTAGGCCCCTGTGTCTGTTCCCTTCTTTGTGTCCATGTGTTCTCATCATATAGCTCCCACTTATAGGTGAGAATATGCCATATTTGGTTTTCTTTTCCTGCATTAGTTAGCTAAGTATGATATCCTCCAGCTACACCCATGTTTCTGCAGAGGACATGATCTCATTGTTTTGTATGGCTGCATAATATTCCATAGTGTATACGTACCACATATTCTTTTTCCAATCTACTGTTGATGAGCATTTAGCTTGATTTCCTCCAAGGACAGGAACTCATTCTTTTTTATGGTTGTATAGTATTCCATGGTGTATATGTACCATATTTCCTTTATCCGGTCTGCTGTTTATGGACATTTAGATTGATTCTAGGTCTTTGCTATTGTGACTAATGCTGCAATCAACATACATGTGCATGTCTCCTTATGGAAGAATAATTTACATTTTGGGGAGTATATACCCAGTAATGGAATTTCTGGGTTGAATGGTAACTTTGTTTTTCAGTTCTTTGAGAAATTGCCACGCTGCTTTCCACAATGACTGAACTAATTTACACTCCCACCAACAGTGTCTAAGCATTCCCTTTTCTCTACAACCTCATAAACATCTGTTATTTTTTGACTTTTTTTTTTTTTTTGAGACAGAATCTCACTCTGTCACCAAGGCTGAAGTGCAGTGGCACAATCTCAGCTCACTGCAGCCTCCGCCTCCTGGGTTCAAGTGATTCTCCTGCCTCAGCCTCCTGAGTATCTGAGACTACAGGTGCCCATCCCCACACCTGTCTAATTTTTGTATTTGTAGTAGAAATGGGGTTTCACCCTGTTGGCCAGGATTGTCTCGATCTCCTGACCTCATGATACACCCTGCTCCGCCTCCCAAAGTGCTGAGATGCATGAGCCACCTCTCCTGGCCTTGACTTTTTAGTACTAGTAATCCTATTGCAGACCTCTTGTCCCACTGTTTGTTGCTATTTCCTAGTCCTCTCTGTATGCTCAGAAGGTCTCTTAGTGACTGATGGAAAGTCAGGTAAATAGAAGGATATCCAGTACAAAGGTTGAGAAAATCATGCAACATGATGGCCTTTTTCCCTAAAGCATATTTGGCCAGAAGAGAATTCTGGATGGGAGGTCAAACAGTGTTTTCCATATTCTTTCCATATTCTTTTGTTAGTTCACCTATTTGCATCCTGCCCCACTCCCCACCATTGCAAGTCCAAGTTAAGCCATGCCTCTTATGAAAAATCATCCACAGCCACCCTGTCTCATAGCCATATGCTAACTGCTGCTAATTGCATAATACAGGTGCATCCTTTAAGATACCAGGAAATACAAAAATTAAAGAAACATCATACTTAAGCACGAATAAAAGTTAAGGGTGATATTGAAAGTTGGTGAAGAAATTAAAATTACTTAATTTTTCTTTTAAGTAGACAACAACTGATAGACATATCCAATCTCCTAATTAAATAATGGCAGTTAAGTAGTACATGGAAGAAAGAAGATAGATAAAAAGATAGACAGACAAATTCAAAATTATGTTTAATAACCATGTTTCCATTAACAAGATCCTCTTTTTCTGGATCATTTACCAATTTACCAATTAGCCACCTACACTGCCAACAAGTTTGCTACCTAATTGAGGAGAGGAGACTAACGGGAGCCAGGCCACAACGTGAGAGATGACAGCCTACAGTAGGTGACATCTGAACACAGAGTCATGACACAGCTGAGCCCAGCTCTGAGGGAGGCACTCGTTGCTGGCCAGGAATATCAGCAGAAGGGACTCTTTTGGAGCTAATGCTTATGACAGGCTGAGTTGTGTCTCCTCGATATTCATACATTGAAATCCTAATCCCGAGTATCTGAAACTGTGACTATTTTCAGAGACGGGGTCTTTTAAGAGATAACTAAAATGAGGCTTTAGGGTGGGCACTAGTTCAATATAACTGGTGTCTTTATAAGAAGAGATGTGGACACAGAAAAAGAGGAAAGACGATGTGAAGATACAAGGAGAAGATTGCCATCCATAAGCCAAGGAGAGGGGCCTTCAAAGAAACGAAACCTGTCAACACCTTGACTTTGAACTTTTAGCCTCCAGAATTGTGAGAAATTTCTGCTGTTTAAGCTACTCAGTCTGTGGTAGTTTGTTACAGTAAAACTAACAAACTAATACGGGGGGAAGTGCCTGTGAAGGTAGCCTACATATATGATACATTAGCAGGATCTGAGATTATCAAGTGAAACAAAGTAGGGGGAGAGAAACTTTTCCAGGGAGAGCAGCACATGCAAAATCACAGCAAAGACAGAAGGTACAGGGCATTCAGACGTCTCTAAGTGCATTTGACTGGAGGCCAGGATGGATACAAGATGGCAAGATGACCCTGGGGCTCTAAACAGAGTTCAGATCTCAGAGGGCATCAAGTGATTGCTCAATAGGAGCCACTGACTTTCTGCTGAAAGGAGAAAAAGAGTGCTTTGCTGTTGAGGATGACACACTGGTCAAGTTGAATTTCACCCTCTCTGCCTACCCCAGACCATGGTTATTATTCTCTGATTCATGGCTCACCACTCTTCTCACCTCTAATGGGGAAAAGCCCCATGGAAGAACTCAAGAAGAAAGCCACCTTACAAAGGGGCATTAATTAATTGGCAGGGAGTCTGAAGGGGTGCTAGAATAGATTGATCACAACAGATGGAGATAAGTCGCTTGAGGAAGTGAACAGCTGGATGGATCTATGTTTCTTTTCCACGATTGCAAATTTATAACAAAATTAATACAACTTATCACCAGAGATTGATAGCATTTCAGAAGCAATGAGCAACCACATGGGTGAAACATTTTATTATGTATATATGAACACAGTCATTAATTAAAACAAGTAATGCTCTTACAACTATGGAATGGATGACTGGATATGTCAACAGAATTCAGCTATAGACAAATATTATGTGATATATACAATTTAGAGTTGCGTATTTTGTAAAGTAAGTTTTGTTAACAAAGAAGACTAAGTCATATATTTTGGAAGATAAAGCATTTGATAAGGATTAAATCCATGCATTCAAGAACCATACTTTCCTGGCTCTAATTCTACTTCTACTATTTATCAGTTATTTAATCCTCCAAAAGTCACACAGACTCTCAGAGCTTCAGTTTTCAATTTTTAAAGTTAAAATAATTCTAAGTATTGTACTTTACATATATATAATATATATATATATATATTTTGTATATGCTGGGTATGGTCATGCATGTTTGTAATCCTGTTTACTTGGGAGGCTGAGACAGGAGAATCGCTTGAACCAGGGAGGTGGAGACTGCAGTGAGCCAAGATCACCTCGCTGCACTCCAGCCTGAGTGACAGAGTGAGACTCCGTCTCGAAAAAACAATTAATAATAATTATTATTAACTCATTTTAGTGATCAGGAAATTGAGGCAGAGAGTGGTTAAATAACTAGCCCAAGGTCACAGAACTATTATAGTAAATGACAAAGCTGAGATGCCAACCCACGCAATTTCTCTCCAGTGTGTATATTTTCATTATGCTCTCCAATTCCATATGATCATTAGCACCCTCATTATTATTGTAACTTCCTGGTATAGGCACACATTATCGGTTCATTAACCTACTTGAATTCCAGGTCTTTGCATTAATCCAGTCTCACCTTACACTGCCTTAAGCAGGTTGTCTCTTAAACGAGGCCCTGGTTCTCGCTCTCCTATCCAGGATTCTGGCTGGCACTTTCTGCCCTCAGTCTCAGTTCCTCTTCATAATACCTCCATCTGAATGCTCACTGGTAGCTGAATTATGGTGTCTGATAAATGCTTCTCTTGCTCAGTTCTTTAGTCTTGCTTTGGGAACATTTCCGACTTGATTCGGTCCCTTCCCTTAAAGCTTCTTTTGGGGGACACAGCTCCCCCATGACTCTGTAGCTACTTTCTCCTGATTGGCACCAGTCGACTCCTTCCAGTACAAATGTCTTTCTTCCCTCTTCTCTAATATGTAAAACTTCTTGCTTTCAGACAAGATAAGGGAGCTTTATGTAAAAATACAGGGGGAGTGAAGGTTGAGAACCTGGGCTTTGGAGTGGGGAGATTTCCATTTGAACCTCGGTCCTACCATTTATCATCCACTCTGCCATGTGGACTACACTCCTCCCTCCCTCAGGGTTGCTTTAGATATTAAGAGAGATAACATATGAAAAGGCTTTCACAAAAGTCCTAGTATACAGTAAGTGCTTAGTGAACGTTATTTTTACAATTTTAATTTTAATTGTGCTAATAGCACTATAATTTATGTTTTCAGAAATACCGTATGTAAAAGCGGCAAACAGCAAGCCATGTTTGATCATGAATTTCTGCTACTTACAACCTTCAGAAACTCCTAATTGCCTCCTAAATGGGTTTCATAAGTTGGCACCTTTTAATCTCTTTAAACATGTAGCCTCCCATCTCTCCCTTTATGCTTTATACTTTAATAATAAGTGACTTACTCTTTCTCAAAAAACACCATATATCTTTGCTCAACATAGTGTGCCATTTATTCCTAGAATCTCCACGCACTCATGTTCTCATCTAGAATGTTCCTACTAAAGCTTGTAAACCACTGCAACAAGAATCTTCCTTCCAGCCTTTTCTGAAAGCCCAACACTATCTTTCCCAATCCAAGAAGGGAGTGATCTTCTATGTGCCACCAATGTACCTTAAAAGTTTGTCTCATAGCAGATGAATTTATCACATGTTGTTCCTTCATTCTATAACTTTTACCAGGTCTGTTTCCATGCAGACTGATCTATGGTTGGATCAGTAAGTGTGTCTAATTCAGAAGCTAGTGTTAGTATGTCCAATTGCTCACAAATGTAAGTTTTGTACTCCAGTCTACCCTTATTATTAATAACGGGTATATTTTGGCTTTTATTTGCTTGAAACTTTATTTTTCAGTGAGTTTGTCATCCAGGTCATGGCAAAAGGAATGTTACCCATTTAGCTTCTCTAAAATAACTCTGATGTGTGGGCTCTGCACCTTGAGAAATGAGCAAGGTGTAAAATTTTGGAAATAAGTTATGCATGGAATGATTTTGGCTTTTGGCAGAGCTTAAACAGATGCTTGTAAACTGTGCTTTTCTAAGCACAGGCCATGCTGGCTCTTTTTTTTAATCTTAGTGACTTGCCACTTGCATTACACAGTGCAGCTGGTTTTTCATTGTGGAGTTGGCTTTACACATGTGTGGCATGATCTAGGGACTTTGAATCTTTGAATCGTTGGAATATTTTCACCATGGCATGTTACTGCAGGCTATTGTGACACTGGCCAGGGTTCTGTGCTAGCTTATGTAGAAGGATGCCCCAACAAATGGGAGTCCCAACAAATTTGGAGCCTACCTGTGGGTACAGGTCCCAGCACCATGATCTTGACCGGTACTTAGTTTATGTGCATGAAGAACAGGGACCATGCAAAGAGTAGTGACCTCAGAGTCATCAGTTAAAAGGGTCAGCTGAGGCAAGAGTTTGATTAGAGACAACATATCATCACTAAAGAACTTTTAGGCCTCAGTGGTTGAGGAATATATGCCGTGCTTAGTCTGAAAGAAAGTGAATTATGAGTGTGTTACAGAGCACAAGGGTAGTTCTAGGTTGAAATTGTTAACACCAGACCTAGGGAAGAGGCTAAATTGGCTGCCAAATTTTAGTTAGTATTCAAGTTGAGGAAGGAAATTGCAGGTCTAGAGCCAGCACCAGCGTATAAGTCTGTTCTCACACTCCTGTAAAGAATATCACCGAGACTGGGTAATTTATAAAGGGAAGAGGTTTAATTGACTTACAGTTCTGCATGGCTGGGGAGGCCTCAGGAGACTTATTATCATGGCTGAAGGTGACATAGGCATGTCTTACATGGCAGCAGATGAGAGAGAGAATTGAAGGAAGTGAAACCATCAGATCTTGTGAGAACTCACTATCACGAGGACAGCATGGGGGAAACTGCTCCTATGATCCAGTCACCTCGCACTAGGTCCATCCCTCAATACATGAGAATTATGGGGAATACAATTCAAGATGAGATTTGAGTGGGGATACAGCCAACCATATTAACCAGCTTTTCCATGGGGTCAAGTTCAACTAACTCACCCTCCCACTGTCAACACTATCTGGTGATAAATTAATTCTGCATCTCTTAATTACTTATAAGAGGGGAAATCCTCTCAAAGAAGGGATATTTTTATGTCTTAAAAATTTCAAAGATAAATGAAGGAGAAGCAGCCTTAATATTTCAGAACTGAAAAACGCTTTGTCATAAGAAAGTTTGGGGAACTCCATTTACTTCGTAGAACCCCCATTCAGCAGACAAGGAAGCCAGGAGGTTGGGAATGTTATGAGTGGAAAAGCAAGCTCAAATCCATTCTGACTTACCAGGCAGTATTTATAAGTAAATTTTATTGATATAGTAAAACAATCCAGAATATCTTGGTGAGAAAGTTTTCCAATTGAGTTAAAATTTCAATTATTAGATTTTTTAAAAATAGCATGAACTGAATGATATGCCAGCAAGGTCTCCACCAAGATATCCATCTTCATTCAGCACAATACTAAGTTTCTGCTGCAGTCTTAGGCAATACAAACGATCTGGTTGAAAATATTTTTCTCTGTGAAACCTCTTTTAGAAGCCATGATGGATTGCTCTGTTTATCTACTTCTCAGAATAAATGCCATTGCTATGATAATCTTTTCTTTAATAGTAACTTCCTGGAATTTTTTAAATAGTAAAGAACATCAGAGAGTCAATGCTAAACAAATACAACTTCTGAGACCATGAAGAAGAAAATACACCCCTTCCAATGCGAAAGAGTTTGATTTTCAAATGCTTAGAGATCACTGTCTCATCCAATGTATTGAGAATTCTTCCAACTGAGACCAAGTGGCCAAAAAATTAAATGAGTGGGAACTTTAAAATCTTTTAAATTTTAACTCACAGGTACCAGAGAAAAAAACTGATTTGAACCTTAATTCTTTGGAAGCATGATATTTAGACTTTAAGTTGCAAAATAATGTAATCTCTCTATTTTAATATTGCTCCAGTAATGTTATAGTAGCAAAAAAAAATTTTATTTAAATGTGGGTCCTCTCATTATTGATATTTTGTGATTGGAGTATAATTATGTTATCACTCAAAGTCAAAATTGTTCTCCTACTAGGCTATTTTGGCAATGTTACTTATAAAAAAATGTGAGCCAGAAAATCAAATAGAGATTACATTTTCAGCCTTAGAGTTGTTTTAACCAATGTGCTCTTCTGACCCATTTTAGAGTCTACAGGGGCTGGGGAAGGTCAGTTCAGTTCATTGATAGTTCTAAAGGGTATTCATTCCAAGAAGTATTGTTGGCATTGGATGTGGGACCGCATCTGGGAACGGGAAGAACTGGCCTGTTAAACTTGTGTTCTTTTCCCTGGGCAAGAAAAGCACAGTTCTAAGAGAACACAATGTGGAGGAAGGAAGGAGGGAAATACTTCTCCTTTCTTGTGGATTGAGATCAGTTAGTGAAACACTCTGCTTCTCTCTGTCTCATCACTCATTACATCACGGAAAAGTTACTGACTAATCTTAGAGTCCATTGGGAAGTAATAAACTACATTCTTGACACAATTTCTTTTTCTTTTTGGAGAGTCTGAAGCCTATATTGCTTTTTGTCATATATTGCACAGTTTTCTTTCCTTGAGAGCAGAGGCTTGTAAAGGGATAGCAATACCTGCAGATGGAAGAGTAAGGCTTTCTAATTTAAAGGCAGGACCCAATAGCAAAGGGTCTATCTGCATGAGAAATGTACTATGTCCTCCAAATTCTGCTTTCTCATTGATAAAGATGAGATAACTGCTTCCATCTAATGATAAGCTAGTTTATTTTTGAGAATTGTTTCTTCTGCACCATCAAACACACAGAGTAGGGAAAATTTCAGGATCTTGTGCAGAAGGAAAAGGACCTAAAATGAGTCAAAGCTTGTTATCTGGGATGGATGTGCCCACCTATGGGACAGTAAGGAGAGGGAATACAGGGTGGCCACGATTACGTGGGGTGTGATAAATCAGGATGCTCTTTGCATCTTGAAATAACTCTGAGTCAGCATCAATTGTCCTTGTGTGCCAAGCTTAAATGAGGCAATGCTGGAAATGGGGCTGACTTGTTCCATTTGTGTGTGTGTGTGTGACATCACCCCAAACTGCTGTTTAGTGAGAAACAAATCCTGAATTCATTAATGCTTTTTATTCTTGCATGTATTTCCCTACAGATCAAGTCCTGGAGAAGTTCAAGACAGTCCCCATGAGGCAGTTAATGGTGAGATAGCCTGGGACTATACAATTTTGTGAATCATGCCCAGTGAAAACACTCAAAAATGTATCAGTCACCCTTATCAATCAAGGCCTTTTTGGCTCAATTTTAAGCTTACCTAGAACAACAAGAAACTTTGTCTACCTTTGAACATGCTGAACTTCAGCTGATTGAGGTCTCCCATATTTTTCTACTGGACTGATCAATACAAAGACAAGCAGCACTATCACCTCTTTCATTGTAAACATATTTCTCTTGACTCAGCCAAGCATCCCACTAAAACCTTTCTGTGTGTCACAGTACTGATGTGTTCTCTATGTGAAGCAGAAGGAGCAATGGCGTTCTCCTGGACTGGAGTTCTAGGCTGGACAGTGATACATACTACAATATTTTTAAATTAATTTCCTGGCATGTTTAAGCCTCAGGACTTTGTTATGTAAACTGAAACATCACTGTAGTTTCATGTTGGTTATTACAAACAGCAAGACTACAACTCTGAAGCCACCCTACCCATGCTCAAGTCCTAGTTCTTCCTCTTATTAGCTCCAAAGACCTTACCCAAGTTAAATAACTACTCTATGTCTGAATCTCCTCATCAGTAAAATGGATATATCAAGTGTATTCCTATATCATAATGTTGTTCTAATAATAGATGAGAGAATAAATTTTAAGTTATTAGAGTAGTGCCTGACATATAAGTAGTGCAACACAAATGTTGTTACTAGTTTTAACAGATAAAACCCTCAAATCTTCTGTTTGGCATTGAAGACTCTGCATTAATGTATTAATCTGTTTCTTAACATCCACTGCATGTACTCTAGGGCAGGGGTCTCCAATCCCCTGGGCCATAGACTCGTACCTATCCATGGCCTGTTAGGAACCAGGACGCAGACCAGGAAACCAGTAGCAGGTGAGCGAGTGAAGTTTCATCTGTATTTCTGGCCGCTCCCTCTTACATTATCGCCTGAGCTCCACCTTCTGTTAGATCCGCCAGCCATTACCACTAGATTCTCACAGGAGCATGAATCCTATTGCAGACTGTGCATGGGAGGGGATGTAGGTTGCACGCTCCTTATGAGAATATAATGCCTGATGATCTGTCGTTGTTTCCCATCGGCCCCAGAGGAAACCGTCTAGTTGCAGGAAAGCAAGCTCAGGGCTTCCAATGATTCCACATTATGGTGAGTTGTATACTTATTTCATTGTGTATAACAGTGTAGTAATAATAGAAATAAATTGCACTATAAATGTAATGTGCTTGAATTATCCTGAAAACAGTCCCCCCATCCCAGTCTGTGGAAGAATTGTCTTCCATATAACCGGTCCCTAGTACCAAAAAAGTTGAGAACCATTGCCTCAGGGAACACAATATTTGCCAACATCGTAAGGTCAGGCCCGTGTCTAATCCATTGTTTTATTTCTAGTATCTATCCATGCTATCTATGTAAATATATATATTGAGTTGGTGAATTAATCGATGCCACACTAAAATTTACCCTTGATCTCTCTTTGTCAGAGACATTTATATTTCTGTGCCTTTATGTTCATAAATGTTACTTTCTGGGTGTTCCTCTCCCACTTCTTTCCCAATATAACTCTGACCTGTGCTTCAAGGTCTAGTTCAAATGTCATCTGTTTAATTAAGATGCTTTATCTGGAAAGGGCATCATTGTTCTGAAGTGAGAGAGAAATGAGGGGCGGAACTGTAGCAACGCTTTCCAAAATTGTGCCGGAACAGAGCCCGGCAACAGGACAATATGGGGCTTGTGTTCATCCTGAGGAAGGTTTGGGGGACTTGAGCCTTGCCCCTCAAATCTCCTTTTGATAATCCAGAAACTTTTGTTTTTGGTGCACTTATTCTTTAATAGAAAAACCTAACAGTTTCCTTGTTGCAAGTAGAGATCATAAAAATACGTTTAGAATATTTTGCTAACTTTCATGTTGGTTCTATAACTCACATTGTAAGTTACAATGTTGTATTTTATATGCCTATAGAGCTGCATGACAAGTTCTCTAAATCCTGGTCCAATCCAAATGCTTACTCTTCACTCCTCCTCTAAAGAAATTCTAGAAACATCATTGCTTGAAGATGAGGCAAAAAAAAAAAAGTTAACACAAGAAAACTGGCACTATGTTTATATATGCATTAAAACAAGAAAATGTATCTTGCTTTCACATTACTTCTTTGTCAGAAAAGCATTAAAATCATCGTTGTATAAATAAGTAAACAATGGAGGCACAGAGGTTGCAACAATTAAAAATAAAATGAAAAAATAAAATGTAACGAGTTGAGTGCAGGGCAAAAATTCTGAAACCTACTCTAATTATTACAAAGTTGGTCTTTTATTCATGGTATCTTAATGTTAATGGAAAGTAATCTGTATATTTTAATTCCATGGCCAAGATAATTTAGATGAAAGTGTTGCAAGTCCTCATTATTAATAACCACCCATGAATATTATGACAAGATTTAGTTTTTTGCCCTGTAGTTATAGTTCAGCTTCCACATTCAAGCTGGCCTTTAATTTCTTAAACCCCATTTTGGCTAGGGAGAAAAATATCAGGAAAAAAAAATACAGCCTTAAGGGAAAAAAGTATAATAATTATAGTATTAACTCACAAGAAAGCTTTGTGCTATTAATCTGGAATCTGGGCCTTTAGCCCACATATCCTTAACATAAATACCCTTTTATACAGATGAAAAGTGCAGAAAACTGAAATCTGAAAAAGTCAATTATTCCCGAGCATTCTCCAAAAGGGAGAAAAGCCAGTACTTTACGCCAACTGGCAACTTATCTGAGTCTAAAATTGAAACTTTTTTCACTGTTTAAGTTCTAGAACAGTGGTCCCCAACCTTTTTGGCACCAGGGACCAGTTTCATGGAAGACAAGTTTTCCACAGACTTATGGGTACAGGAGGATGGTTTTGGGATTAAACTGTTCCACATCAGATCATTAGGCATTCGATGCTCATAAGGAGTGTGCAACCCATATCCCTCACATGCGCACGGTGGGGTTCACACTCCCATGAGAATCTCGTGCCCTGCCGCCATTGATGTGATGGGAGGCAGAGCTCAGGTGGTAATGCTCTCCTGCCTGCCACTTACCTCCTGCTGTGCAGCCCAGTTCCTAACAGACCGTAGACCCACACCAGTCCATGACTCGGGGGTTGGGGACTCCTGATCTAGAAGGTATCAGCATGATAATATCCTTTTGAATTCATTTATACACTGAAAGCTTATTATATTGCAGCTACTGTTTCAAATACATGGCATAAGAGTCCTCACGTCCATGTCTTTTCTATATAATTCTAAACTCCCTGAACAGACTTTTTGGCAGAGAGGTGGAGGCCTGATCATCTGACTCCAAGGACTTCCCAGGGATTTTCAAAGTGGGCCCAAGGACAGAGAGTGAAGCCCTTTTCCAAAAGTGGCAGCTACAGGGCATGTGACTCAAGGGATGGCAATCATCATGTATTTCAGCATTTCTGGAAAGGGAGAGCATAAAATGGACATGCAAAGTCAGCAAAGACAAAGACAAGAAATATGAAGACAGCTCTTGGGTAGTTATGAAAGTACTGGGATCCTTCCAATCTATTTTTTTTCTTTTTAAATAAAATATTTCAATTTGTATTTATGCCTCTTTAAATCAAAACTTGCCTTACTTATGCAAGAGTCTAGTAGTAGGGAAGAAAAAGCACGGTATCTTGTAGTAAGTGCAATAACAGAGAAATCTAGGGCACTGTGGGAGTTTAGAAAATAATTCTCTGCAAGAGCATTGGGAAAGCAATATTTACTGGGAAGGTGTGCTAAGTGATAATTTTTTATTTTGTTTTTATGTGTATTGATTTGTTTTAACATTTTGTAGAGAAAATCTGGAGTTGTGGGTGGGAAAGCATACAACATAGGCACGCTAAGGACTTTAGGAAGAGGAGGAAATTATCAGGATAAGCCAGAGTTGAGAAAATATGAAACAAGAAAATTCATAGTGATCGACAATGGTGAAAGCAGAGGCTCATGTTGAAGAGTAAGAGGAAATAAGCCTTTAAGACACTGTATCTGAGTTCTTAGTTGTAAATACTGTAGAAAAGTATGTATTGGATCAAGCAAAATGGCTCACTTGCTTGAAATATGGGGGAATAAATCTGTGTAAGTATAGCTGATCAGCTGGTTTCCTGACAATTCTTGGATGGGTCATCCTAGTCCAGAGCATCATGGAAAATTGTCCACACAGCTTGAGTGATTAATTTAAGGGTTTACACATGTCTCAACTCAGAAATCCAAGCTCTACCCAGGACTGTTCTAACAGCAGTTCTAAAAGACTGTTGCATTGGAGGCCAGGAAAATGTGAAGCTAGGCCGTGTTTGGACACATACTCTATCATATGGAGAATATCAGCCTATAGCAGGTAAACAAGAGCCCAGCACAGAAGAAAAGGCCGAGCTACAAGAAGACAGTGCCACATTTTTTTCATTGGAATCTATGTACCCATAGGTAAGATCCACTCATCCTTCTGAAATGCCGTATTTTGATCAATTTGGCTCCAAGGGGCTTCTGTTACTTGCAATGTAAAATATACCAATTACATTCTGAAGCTGGAAAGGGTCACAGTGTGTTTGTCCTATTGGATAAATGCATATTCGCTTTGCAATTCATGTTATAAAATTGATTTAAGAGCTAGGAGACGACACAGATAACATGTGCACCAGCTTACATTGTGTCACAGATGAGAAAATTGAGAAATAAAGCAGGCAAGTAGCTTTCCCCATACAAGTTGAATTGATACCAGAGAAATCTCTTCATTAGCAATTGGTAGGTATTCTATTTCACAAGAGTATACATGTGCCATTAACTATGCATGATTGCATATGTGTACACACACACACACATATATATGCACACACAGAAGCATATATATAAATGGCAAAAATCATGTACCATATATGTTTGTTATATAGTATGTTCAGACACACATGTATAAACCTAATGTAATTAGTACTATCGACAGTGACTCACTTGACTTCAGAGTGGTTACTTTGCACAATGAGAACAGAATAAATATATATGAACTTTTGAATCACTGGGTATAGCTCATTGACCTGAAATGACACCATGGCAGAGAGGGCTTATTTCAGGGTAGAAGATCCAAATCAATTCTTCGTATAATTTTATCTATTGCTCTTTTCAATAATTTAGATGTTGTTATTTCTTTGTTTCTTTAGGTGTGTTTCCATTTTACTTTCAGGATGACACCACGAGGTCTAGGTGATTGCTTAAGCTCATTACTCAGGGTGCCATATCACTGCTGGTTAGAATATTTCTTTGGCAAGTGTTGTTACCTTACCATGTTCACCAACTTTATATAGCACACTTGGTTCAGATTTGGAAGCACTGTTTTTTTTTTCCCCCTCATTTAAGCGGCTTATGATTAGGGAGGCTGACAAGAATTTAGCATGAGTAAGCCTCTGGCAGTGAGAACAGAACTTCTTAATGCTCAGCAGTTAGCACCAAAGATATCAGCACTTGACAATGGAATTAAACTGTCTTTTGACAACAAGAGTTTATGATGACAATCTAATTGTTCTTTCTCCCAAAAATATCAGAGAGAAAACTGTCCTGTCCTAGCAGCACAAGGAATAAAGAATATCAAAATCTTACTATGTTTCATGCACCTGTTAGAAAATATTTTTTAAAATTACAAAAATTAAAAATGAAGCTCAAGGAAAATTTAAAACACTCCAAATCCAATTGAAAAAAGTATTTAGAAAAAATGAATTTTTCAAAAGCTGTAAAGACTTGATCATATAGTAGAGGAAAGAACAATAATTTTAGAATGCAATAGTCCTAGAATAAAAAACAATAATAAATCCTGGATTTATGATGTTTTTATAATTTATCAACATAATTTTCTAAGCATCAGTCACACCTCATATGTCTTAGATTAGGATTCAAAATTTGAGGCATTAGTTTAGAGCAATTATGTCCTAAAAACATACAATATCAGAGAAACATATGTATTGAAAAAGAAGGGAGGTAAGGAAAGAGGGGATGTCACCAAGTTGGTCAGTATTTGTTGTCAAGCTCAACGTATAACACAAAAGCATTCTCAGGCTCTTCCAGATGCATAAGACAACCTCTTAGAATTGAAAGATGGTTTAGGCATCATCTACCTAGTGTTTCTACAAAATTCATGTCCAATGTGTATTATTGCTGGGCAGTGACAGATCCAGTTCAAGAATTTTATCTTATATGTGAAAAAACAAAAAAATGGTAAAATAAATTGTTCAAGGTCACATGAAGTTTTTTGTCAGAACTGGTTCTAAATCAGGTCACTCTCCACTCTAAAGCCATTTTTTTTTTTTTTTTGTCTGAAGCAACGTCTTCCCAATTAATCACTCTCTGTTCTTCTTGGACTCCACATAGCATCCTAAAGAGCAAGAACAGCTCCTCTCTTATATTTATATTTATGAGGGCCCACTCTAGTGCCAACCACAGAGTAAAACATAAAGTGACTGTTGTAGGTTGAAATGTTTCCCTAAAAAGCCCATATGTTGAAGGTCCCTAATGCTTCAAAGCGTGCCTTTATTTGGAAGTAAGGTCATTGAAGATATAGCTAGGTAAGTTAAGAAGAGGCCATCCTAGAGTACAATGGAACCCTAATCTAATGTGACTGGTATTCTCATGTAAAAAGGAAATTTGGACATGAAGGTGCACACACACATACACACACACAGAACACCATATGAAGATAAAGGCAGAAATAAGAATGATGCTTCTGCACAGCAAGGAATACCTAAGACGGTTAGACAACTACCAAAAACCATGCAACGGCCATGGAATGGAATGTTATTCTGCTATATAAAAGCAGAACATTATAGAATATGTGACCACATGATGAACCTTGAGGGAATCAAGCTAACTGGAATA
Organism: Macaca fascicularis; assembly: GCF_037993035.2. Lineage (NCBI taxonomy): Eukaryota > Metazoa > Chordata > Mammalia > Primates > Cercopithecidae > Macaca > Macaca fascicularis. The sequence goes on along the minus strand of NC_088379.1, from coordinate 10,945,668 downwards.
ATATAGTCACAGAATGATAAGTGCTGTATGATCTCACTTACATGTGCAGTGTAACAAAATCAAATTCATACAGGCAGATAGTAGAATGGTGGTTACCAGGCAGGGATGGGGAGCAGGGGAAATGAGGAGCTGTAGGTCTGAGGATACAAACTGGCACTTATGTAGGGTGAGTAAGTCTAGAGGTCTAATGCATAGCAGGAGAATTATAGTTAATAATATTGTATTGAATATTAGAAATTTACTAACAGTAGATTTCAGACACTTATATCACACATACAAACAAAAAGAGTAACTATGTACACAGATGGATACGTTAGTAATCGTTTCAGTATGTGTATATATATATATTAAAACATCATATCATACACCTGAAACATATATAGCTAAACAGCAGCATAACACACATAAGAAAAATAAGCCTAGTTACATCTATCTGTATACTTTTTATGCAAAGACGCCATTGGGCATGAAACCACATAGAAATCACGTGAATAAGAGCACACTACACATAGATTTTTTGACTTTAGTTTTCTCATCTCTAAATTTGTATAATAAAATTTTACTTTCAAATTTGTTTTAATGGTTAAAAAAATGTACACATGCAAGGAGAGTTATCAGAAATGGACAGCCTCTCAAATTCTGTCAATTTTGAAATGGAAAGATGGTTCTGATCTTATTTGTGTGAATCCTGAAGCATCAAAATAATTCACATTAAATTTTTTGAGTTACTTACTCCCAATTTGATAAAACGAGTTCATAGCATTTTGGGGAATGAGCCTTGACAACTGTGTCCATCAAGAAATGCCCTCTAGTGGACGTTTTATCCCCACTCAGAGGATACTCGGGAGGATCTTTGTCTTTCATTTTTTTCTGTGGCACATTTTACAAGTTAAAAAATACATATTTTTTCAGAACAGTCATTAATACATTAATTTACTTCTTGAAATTTACTATCTTCAGATAGATTACATAGTGTTTTGATCAAATTATCTAAAACAAATACTGGTAAAATACCTACTAGTAACTCATACATCTGGATTTTATTACTGATTCCAAGGGTGACCTTCAGCAAAATCTGATTTCTTCATATTCTTTTCCTCTACTTGAAACATGAGAGTTCAAAATACCTAACATCAAGTAGTCTAGCTGGAGAAATCTCAACTTTGTATCTAATCATAGTACACTTGATTGTAAAGAGAAAACAAGAAGCCCCTTCTGTAATATTTACCTAGGTATATCCTATACATCTAGTTTCAATAAGCAGAATAATTGTTGCATATATTAAATAGTCTAATTCAAACATACTGATTTGAAAGCAAGACTCCTTTTGTATATACTGTCATGTTTTATATTTCAGGGGGAAAAGAGTGAAGATTTGAGAATCAAATTTTACCCTGGGGAGTCCCTGATATAATTCCAGTTTGCCCACTTCAGAAGATTAATCTTGAAAAACTTAGGGAAAGAAAAAATGTGTAAAGATGGCTTTAAAGAGGAAAAGGTAGAAAAATATAAATGTAGTAAAATAACAATTTAGCTACAAGAACTGAGCTACAATTTGTTATTCAGACTGTAGAAGAAGATATTTATGAGTTTAGAATATAGTCTATATTTACAATATTTGTATATTTGTTCTCTTATTCTTGTTATTTCTATTTTGATTTACTTTTATCTAATGTTATATATAATGTATGGTACCTATATATAACTTACAAAAGTGAAAAAATATATAATAAAATATTTTGGGATGCATGCTGTAAATCTGATAGTTAAACATGATCAATGAGTCTTTGAAGCCCAGAAATAAATTTATGCATTATATATACAGTAACCTGATCACTAGTAAGGATGCCAAAAAGACAAAATAGGGAAAGGAGAATATTTTCGACAAATTGTTTTGGAAAAACTAGGTACCCCCATACAAGAGAATGGATTTGGACCCTTCACATACGCTATACACAAGAGTCTACTTAAAATGGATTAAAGACAAATGTCAGACCTGAAATTATAAAACTACTGAAAAAACAATAGGGAAAAAACTATACGACATTGGTCTGGGCAATGCTTTTTTGGAATTGAACCCAAAAGCTCAGCCAACAAAAAACAAAAATAGACAAATGGAAATTCATCAAACTAAAAAGCTTCTCCACAGCCAAGTAAATAAGTAATAGAGTAAAGAAGCAACCTGTAGAATAGAAAACAAAATTTGCAAGCCACACATCTGATAAGGGATTAGTATCCAAAATATATTAGAAACTCAGAGAACTCAATAGCAAGATAACAACCTGATTACAAAAAAACTGAACAGGGGATCTAAATAGGTATTTCTCAAAAGAAGACATAACAATGGCAAACAAGTATGTAAAAAATTTCTCAACATCACTAATTAGGCAAATGCAAAGTGAAAGCACAATGAGATATTACTTCACGCCCATCAGGATGGCTATTACATATATAAAAAGACAATGTATTGGCGAAGATATGAAAAGAATTTAAACATTTTAGTACTATTGGTGAGAATGCTGACTGGTAGAGCCATTTTGGAAAACAGTAGGAAGGTTTCTCCAAATATTAAAAATAAAACTATCATATGGTCCAGCAATTCATTTTCTGTGTCTTTGTGTGTATACATACATACACACACACACAGTCAATAAATGATTGAAATAAGAATCTCAAAGAACTATTAGAATGCCCATGTTCATTGCAGCACTATTCACAACAGTCAAGATATAGAAACAAAGAAATATTACTCAGCCGTTAAAAAGAAATGAATTATACATTTGTTACAGCATGAATACAGCTGGAAGACACCATTCTAAATGAAATAGCCAGTCTCAGAAAGGCCAATACTGTAGGATTCTACTTACATGAGGTATCTACAATTTTCAAACCCAGAAAATCAGAGAAGAGAGTGGTAGTTGCCAGGGTCTGGGTTAGGGGAAGGAGGAGTTGTTATTCAAAGGTATAAAGTTTCAATTTATGCAAAATGAATCAGTTTTGCAGATTTTCTGTACAACATAGTGCCTATAGTTAACAGTACTGTATTGAGTATTTAAAAATTTGTTAAAAGAGTAGATCAGATGTTAACCATTCTTACCACACACACACACACTCACACGCAAAAGAGACATAAGAAAATTTTTGGTGGTGATGAATGCACTTCTACCTTGATTACACGAATAATATCATAGATGCATGGGCATGTCCAAACTCATCAAACTGTACAAATTAAACATGTGCAAAGTGTTTTGTTTGTTATCGATTATTCCTCAATAAAGATGAGGAAAGAATGGAAGGGAAGGGAAGGGGAGGAGAGGGGAGGGGAGGGGAGGGGAGTGAAGGGAAAGGTGGAAAGAAGGAAAACGAAATCATGTAGGTAGCATTATGTGCAGGTGAAAGTTACCAGGCTTTCGGAAGACAGGTAAGGTCTTCTCACTTGGAGATTTCTGAAAAAATAAAAAAAAAAAAAAGGAAATAAGTTTTAAGGAAATGTTAAGCAGAGTTGCACACTAATGTTACAGTTCAATGAAACTGACAGCAAATAATCAGACATACAGTCATTTCCACAATACCCAGAGTAAGATTTTTATCTGAATATTTTCTGCTCTCAGTTTATATTTTACGTGATTATCTGCAACTCTGAATTTATGTAATGATATCTTAGTCCTAATTCAACATTCTGTAGTATAAAAACAACAACAGATTGTGGCTCAGAAATAATAAAATCCTAAAAAACAAGTATGGTAAAAGGTACCCTTTATGTCCAATGGGTCATTGTAATGTAAGCCCAAGTAGGCAGATTTCACAGGTGTGGTTTGATTGACAATAGTCTTGCTCCCCCGCCCCTTTCTCTTGAGAGTAAGTGAGACTTTTTCTAGCTGCATTGTTGGTCTACATGCAGCATACTGGCTAAATTTTAGGGAAAAGTGTCCCTTCCTAGAAAAGAGAGCACAATTTGGCCTCCATGTGATACATCACCCATGATAAATATGTATGTGTGCATACTATATATATATATATAACAAACATATTTCTTGCTTAGACACATCTTATCAGACAATGTCAAATAATCGTGAGCCCTTTGATAAAATATTAAAATGTTAATCTTTAAAACGTTTATGGAAAATAGGAAGGAAAGGGAGAGGAAATAAACAACAGTATTCACTAACGTTTAGTTATGCATTTGTCCTTAATATTTTCTTGGGGGTATGTTTACAATTTGAAATTTCATGTTCCATGGACAAGCTTCAACCACATCTGACATGTGTGCCTTCCAAACGAAACGCAGTAGATGTTTGTTTCTTTTCTATCACACTAGAAGACACAAGATATTTGCAGATGAAATATCATTGTGATTGTCTCTGAAAGCTAAATACATATCCAAAAATGTTGATTGCAAAAAGCATTTGGGTGGCCAATGTTCCCATAACTTAATGAGTCTGGGAAAGCAAACTAATGCTTATGAGTACTGTAAAATTAAATTCTAAATAGGTGTATTGTTGTTCTTATGATAATGTCACTACCAGTCTCCCTATGTGTACTGCTGTGGGGAGAAAATATAAGATTTTTCTTAAAAAAAAAAAAAAAAGGAATGTTCAGAGACTATTAGGTTAAATTAAACATTGCTGTAGAAAAATAAATGTTAAGTTTATTGATTCATATTTCATGACAGAAATGATGTCAAGGTCCCATTTCAAGGCCCCCATACTTGCTGTTCCAACTGTCTGGAATGGTGTCATTCCCAAATACATCTAACTCTTTCCTTTGGCCCTCCAGGTCTCTTCAAATGTTACCTTTCTCAAAAGTCTTCCCTGTCTACCTTTCCTAAATTTACTACCTCTTACCCCAATATCACATGTGTCCTGCTACTCTATGTTATCGTTTATCACTACCTACAAACCTATTATCTATGTTGCTTGTTTACTATGCTAATGATAGGTTGTGTACTGTCTGCCTCCTCCACACAGAAGAAAGTTCATGAGAAACATTTGTTTATTGTGTTCACTGTTACATCTCCACGTTCTAGACTAAGGCCTGGCATATACCTGGGGCTTAATAAATGCTTTTTGAATAGTACATATAATTTTATTTGTCTCTCACAACCAAGAAAAGTAGATATTATCTGTGCCCTTAGCTAAATAAACAGAGCACCCAAAGATAGTAAATAACTTACTCCAAACCTCAGAACAAGGAATATTCTCTGAGAGATTAAATATGGAAAAAGGAGAGCGAGGAAGCTGGATGACACAGCTGAGGTGGGCTAAGAAGAGAGGTCAGACTTGTTATGTGGTTACTCAAGGAGTTAGGGAGATGTCAATGGAGAGAAAGCAGGAAAATGAATTTTAGATCTTAGCAGAGATGGACAGAATTACAATGCAACATCTATGGACAGAGGGAGTTCCTGGAAAATGGAGATGTTCAAGGACGATGTGAATAATCAGAATTCAGGGCTGTTGCAGTGATGATTATATTCTGAGAAGGAACATGGATCAGATGTTTTTCAAGGACCCTGCACGATTTCCAAATATACATTTTTAATAACACTTGGCTGCCAATGACGCCAATTACTAAGCTTCTCTGGAAAAAGAAAGGCTGGGATTTCCAATAGAAGTAACAAAAAAATCACGTTGTTCTATTTTGAAAAACTAAATTATAGCTCCAAGGAGAAAGCTTGGGGACGATGGAAATAGCCTTCACAGAGCAACTACTGTACTGTGCGAGTCACTCCACTCACATTTTCTATTTTTCTGCATATCCCCATTTCAAATGAGGATCCTAAGATTAGAAGTCAAATGACCTGCTCAAGGTGAACACAGTGAGAACAGTGCAGATGTAAGATACAAGGAGCCTTTCAACTCACTCCCAGCTCTATACTTTGCCAACTATGTCCTAGCTAGATTTGTTAAAAATAGGAAATAAATTAGTTCAAAAATATAGATAAATGAACAGAGAACAACTTAAGAGTATTTTTGTGGCTCAGATAAAAAAATCTGAAACTTTGTAAATTAGCTTTGCTTATCTTAGAAGAACAATTTAAAAGTATTTAAAACCACTTGTGATGATGAGTTCTGAACTTGAGCTAAGCAGAATTGAAACAAGCATGCACCAGTCAGACTGCATTGGCCATTTTTTTTTCCACATTAGAAGTTGAAAAATGGTTATATGTTTCAGAATAAAACATTCCAGTATATTCATAACTTGCTGTATATTTTTAAAAGATAGGTAACTTGGTAACTTGGTTGATTGATTCGTTTATTACTCATAATTTTGTTTTAATATATCACTATGTTTTATACAGCTTTATGTTTGTCTTTTGAATTTTTTAATCATAAAGAAGCAATGACTCTATGAACTGTAGAAATTAGAAAAAAAAAATCCTAATTTACTACTTTTAAAATCTTTGCTCTCCAGGAATAAGCTGTGTTTATCAAGCAACTTGGTATGGATTTATTAGTCAGCTAATAATGCAACAACAACAAACAGTTATATAGTATTTGTTCCATGGCTACACTTTCCTATATAATTAATTTAATCTTCACTTCCAATACAACATACTATTGCATTTCCACTTAATAACAGTGGAAACTGTGGCAGAGATGTTAAGTAATGTGCTCAAGGATACACAACTAGTGTTATATTTAGCACTGGACTAGAAATTTGGGGGAAGTAAAAAATTCTATTTTAGATGTATTACCCATCCTTAAAAAACAAAAAAAAAAAACTGAACTACTTGATTATTAAGTCAATTAATACATGAGTGAATGAATGGATCAATAAATTACATAATTAATAAAAGAGCCAAAGAACAATGTATATTGTATAATCAAATCCTATCTTTGTGGTGACTAAATTGAATTTTTTGGAAATCTACAGACAAAGGAATACAGAGGAGCATTGGTGTTGCGGGGAAATGAGGTAACATGGAGCTTTATAAAAGCAGAAGTAATCTAATTAATTTAACAAATAGATATTATTCACATCATGCTGGAGAGTCATCGGACTACATTTTGCAGCTATAGAAACGTGTGGTATGTACTCAACATATGTCTAGTGGGAGAGAAAGACTGTAAACAAATAATTGCAAGAAGGTTTGGTTTAGGCGATGGTCGAATACCAATAAGATGTAGAAGTCTTACAGAAGAGAAAGGCAAGACTGAGTGTTTTTTAAAATATTGATAGAAAATGCATATGGATAACATCTGTAATTCAATTAAAATTACCATTCGTGGCAAAGAGTTCTTGTGCCAGTGTCCTCGTGCTTTAAATTTGCTTGAACTCATTTTTTAAACTTCAGTGAATGTTACACCTGAATGTTGTATACACCCCATAAATAGGAAATGGACTTTAGATTGGTTTTCTGTTTTCTATGAAGCCAAATGTCATCTATGTCATTAGAGTAAATTAGTGCTCTAAGATTATTTATTTAACTGGAAAAATATGCAGATGCCAAATATTCACATGAACATTATCATATGAATCTAATTTCACATTTCAGAGAATCTATCTATACCAATGGCACAAGAAGGACTACTATGTTAAAATAAACATGTTTTGTAACTGAATTTCCGTTGCACATCTGTTTTTATATATTTGTATATTATTCATCTTTTAAGAAAGTAGGAGATTATTGAGATTTAGCATTTTAAGTGGAGATGTGTCTAAGGGACTCAGAACAAATGTCAAGAGTGACATCTGTCTAAGAGCACAATTACTTGCTTAATGATTCATAATTTGTGTCCAGCAATGCATGCTGTGATGGACGGAAGTGTTAAATACTTGTAGTGAAGATTTCAGATGATACCACCACAACAAAGGGCATTTAGATAAGGCCAGAAATCAGAGGACTTTTACTAGTTATCAAAAAATTGAAACGGCAGTTGATGAAGATTCAAAAAGTACAGAAATTCAAATTTGAAAACCTCCACAGATTATCAGACAATATAGCATCTGGGAATGGAATTAGAGTGGCATAGAAAATAATTATTATGTCAAGTTCTATTGTGGGATTACATTTCTGTTATTAAACCAATTTGGTCCTTCTTTGAATCCATAATGCTCATTTTGAAATCAATTATGTAGTTTTAGGGGAGGTGGAAATGAAGAAAGAGAATGATATTTTTTAGTTACAACTAAATTTCAACAAAATTCTAGGCTTTTGACAATGCAATGAGTTAAATGTGAACACTCTCCTTAAGAGAAAGAACACATTTGAAGACATCTTTATTTGATACACATAGAGTATGCACAATATTGTCTTACAACTTGTGTATCCTTCTTATATATGTTACCGTAATGTATGTATGTGGACCATTTCTGAGTGAAACCAAACAATGAGTAGTATTTACTGGTGAACAAGTTCATGTAGTGGACCTTTTCTGTCCAGATTCACTGAATTCCTCCTTTGCATGCAAAGCAGCCCATAATCAGGTGCCAGAATAGTTAATTGAGAGTCTACCTATCAAGAGAGCAGAATCAACTAGAAATTGTATTTCAAATCAAAAGGATATTGCTAATTGTCATATTGCTAACTATATGCACTTTTTGAATATGAATATTTAAGCCACATTTTCTTTTCTTTTTTTTTTTTTTTTTTTTTGAGACGGAGTCTCCCTCTGTCACCTAGGCTGGAGTGCAGTGGCTCAATCTCTGCTCACTGAAACCTCTGCCTCCCAGGTTCAAGTGATTCTACTGCCTCAGCCTCCCAAGTAGCTGGGATTATAGGCACGTGCCACCACACCCAGCTAAATTTTTTTTTGTATTTTTAGTACAGACAGCGTTTCAGCATGTTGGTCGGGCTAGTCTCAAACTCCTGACCTCGTGATCCACCCGCCTCAAACTCCCACAGTGCTGGGATTACAGGTGTGAGCTACTGCACCTGGCCTCATTTTCTCTGGAGTTAGCCTGGATAGCTATGTAGGATAGTTGGGATACAGCTAACTTATCCCATTTTGGAAAGAGCTCTTCTTCAATAATCTAGGTGGTGGCTTTCCTCAGTTTACTTAATTTTGCTGCTTTCAGCATCATCTTGTTAAAAATAGGGTTTCAGAATACCCATTTTTCAAAGTGATACCTAGTTTCATTTTGTCCCTTTCCAGCTGTTCCTTTTCTGTTTTTGCTGAATCTAATACCAAAGCCCTTACAACTCATCAACCAGGGTAAGAAGCTGTCAGTTTCTAAGAGAGAGTGATCCAAAGAATCCCTGAAATGATTATAGAGAATGAAAGTGTACACAAGTATGGGATTCTAAACAGGGCTTTGCTTATCAGCCCTTTATCCTCTTCTGAAGGGACTCTAGTTTATTTACAGCTAAGACCTTGGAAGAACAAGTGGACTTAATTTCTGCCCACTGAATCCTCAGCATAGTATCTATGTAGCCTCTCCATTCTGCTTTTACCCTCCAGTTTGTAAGGTGTCCTTCATAAACAGGACATGTCCTATAGAACATCCTATGGAAACATGTCCTATGGAAACATGTCCTGTAGAACATCTGTGTTTACTTGTTCCTCACAGAGATTAAAAAGGAGAGAATCAATATACAGCCGTTCCAGTTTATCAAAACTAAACAAGCACTAAACTGTACCTTTAGTAAACAGAAGAGGAGTCCTTAGACTAACCCAAGTTTTCCTTTGACATGTTTCTTCTAACGTGCACACCTTTTCCGAGAGTGAAGAGGCAGTCTATTTGGATAATAATAGAATCATTACAGGCCAATATTTAGAATGTGCCTGCACTTTACAAAAGAACTTTTGAGCGATCAGGGAAAGCAACAGAATGCATTGTCAAACTGTGCACTAAAAAATAAAAAAAGTTTAACAGTAACTCAAAAGCCAAAGTGTTCTCATGTCTAAAGATGGATTTCCCTGTCAACTCAGTGCCCTGGTCCCCTTACGCAGTAGCAGTAAGTACAATTTATTAATCAATTGAAGGGTGAGAAAGGCCATTGCTAACAATATATCTTAAAGGATAAGGTATATTCATTTAATTTCAAGTAAACTCTAACGTCTTTACATGTGGTAATTCAACTTATGGAGTCTTTATTTGTATCTCTACAAAGAAAGAATCAAGTAAAAAATGTAGACAGATATTCCCATGTTTCAAAGAAAGAAGAGCAAACACTTTGTGTGATTATCTGGGTATATGGAATACTTATAAATGAATTTTTTAATGGATGCATTTGCAGTATCATCTACGTATGTATGTATATTTCCATTTAAATACTTATGATTTTCTAGTGGAGCATCAAAGTGTATTAAAACTCATTAAGAGGTCAGAAGATTCTGGTTTAAGCTCTAACTCTGATAACAACCACAAACTTTTGAAAAAGGCAGTTATTCTCCCCTTTGCTCACCTTCCACCTACGCCAGGCTTTCCTGGAACTTTCAGTAGTGTTCCCCAAAACAAGACCATTTCAATCCTTGAAGTGCTAGGAAGCTCCCTGCACTAGCAACCACCAAACATCAAATTTAACCCATTTCTTGCACTCTTTCCTATTTTTCCCTGTGACTATGAATGTACTGTCCTTTGTATCATTTTCCCATCGCTACACAACAAATTAGCACATAAATAAATGCTTAAAGCAGCACAACTCCTTATCATCTCTAAATTTCCCTGTGTCAGAATTTCTGGGATGTCTAGCTGGGTCCTCTGCTTCAGTATCTCACTGGTCTTCCTCAAGTAAGATGTTGTCTGGGGCCGAGTTTTCACAGCCAGTTCCAAGCTCATTCGGTTTGTTGGTAGAATTAATTGCTTGTGACTAAAATGACTGTGGGCCTCAGCTCCCTGCTGGCTGTTGACATGACACAAGGGGCCACTTTCAGCTTCTAGAGAGTGGCTATAGTTCCTTGCCATGTGACCCTCTTGATATGATCTCTACCTCAGGAAATCTTACTCTTCCAAAGCCACCAATGTATAAAGACTCTCCACAGGAAGGTCTAGGTACCTCTTGAAGGACTTTCACCTGATTAAGCCAGGCCCACTCAGGAGGACCTCTCTTTGGATAAAATAAACTGTCTACAAATAAGAATAACTTTGTTGCTTTTTGTTTCCTATGTACTTTTTTACATTTTAACTCATTTTATTACATAGCAACTCAAATATAACATTGAATATATTTGTGGTAGTACATTTTTAATTTTTGTTCTCGTTTTTGGCTGGAAATAAAGTACAGTGCTTCTAAGCATCAAAATATGTGTTTACTTTTGATTTTTAAATAATTATCATCATTAAATTTAGAATGTTTATCTTTCTGCTATTAGTTTGTTATGTGAATTTTTGAAAACACCAAGGAGTATAGATTTTCTTAGTATGTTACTTGCACCTATAAAATGACTTACTCTTTAATACCTAATGTGATATAATTAATTAACATATTTTATGATCTTGACCATATATATGTCCTTGTAATACATGTCACCCCATATTTGGTGTATTTAGAAATTTCTAATATTTTTTCCTACATATGAATGAATTTTGCCCATAATTTCCATTTCCATGTGTCACTTATTCTGTTTTGGTTTTAATAACTAAAATGAGTTGGAAATTTTATTCTGTCTCTATTAACCTAAAATGGTTTTACATGATAAAGATTACCTAGTTTTTGAAGTTTTATGAAAGCATCAGAACTTGCTATTAATACTTAAATTCTTTTAGGTCCTATATTTCTTCTAAAATTAATTTGTTTTGTTTGTTTTTTAGTTTGGTATTTCACTTAACTGGAATACAGTTGTTCATGTTTTAAAATTTTTTAATCTTATTTTTTAAAGTCTTTTCTTAATAAAAAAGACCAAATACTCAACTATATGCTGTCTACAGGAAACTCACCTCTTGTTTAAGGACATACATTGATTGAAGATGAAGCCATAAAAAAGGATACTTCATGCAAATAGACACACTGATCAATGGAAGAGAATAGAAAGCTCAAAAATGAACCCATATGTTTATGGCCAATTGACTTTTAACCAAGGTTCCAACAGTACACAATAAGAAAGACATGATCTTTTAAAAAGGCTGTTGGGAAGATTAGTTATTTACATAGAATGAAATTGAACTTTTTCTGATACCATATACAAAATTCAACTCAAAATAATTAAAACTTAAACATAAGATATAAAACTATAAAACAAGTAGAAGAAAACAGGGGAAAAGCTATACAATATTGGTCTAGCAATGATTTTTTAGAATTGAGCCCTAAAATTCAGACAACAAAAACAAAAGGGATAAGTTTACTTAAAACTAAAAAACATCTGCACAGCAAAGTAAACAATTAACAGAGTGAAGAGGCAACCTACAGAATGGGAGAAACTATTTGTAAGCCATACATCTAATTAGAGGTTAATATACAAAATATATTAGAAACTCAAACAACTCAATAGTAAAAAAACAAATAACCTGATTTTTAAAATGGCAAAATACCTGAGTAACCATTTCTCAAAAAACAGATATGAAAATAGCCAATGGAAATGTAAAAAAAAAAAAAAAAAAAAAAAAAAAATGCTCAACATCACAAAATATTAGAAAGACGCAAATTAAACCTACCACCTCACAATTGTCAGAATGGCTACTAGCAAAAAGCTGAAAGATAACAAGTGTTGGCAAGAATGTGAAGGAAAGGGAAACCCTAGTACACTGTTTGGTGGGAATATAAGATAGTAAAACCGTAATGCAAAAGAGTATGGAGGTTCCTTAAAACACTAAGAATAGAGTTCCCTTATGTTCTAGCGGTTCCCCTTCTGAATATATATCCAAAGAATTTGAAATTGGCTTATCGAAGAGATACCTGCAATCCCATATTTATTGCAGCATTATTCATGATCCCAGATGATGGTGTCTATCAACCAATGAATGGTTAAAGAAACTATGGCATATATACACAACAGAATCCTATTCTGCCTTTAATAAGAGAGAAATTATGTCATTTGTGAGAACATGGATGAACTTGGAAGGCATTATGCTAAGTGAAATAAGCCAGACACAGAAAGACACCACATATTCTCACTTATATGTAGAACCTAAAAAAATCAAACACATACAAGCAGACAGCAGAATGATAGTTACTTGAGACTAGAGAATAGTGGAAATGAGGAGCTGTTGGTCAAAGGGTACAATAGTTAGATCGGAAAAATAAATGATAAGTATTTGAGGTGACAGGTATGTTAATTAGTTTGATTTAATCTTTCCTAATTGTATACATATATCATACATCACTTTGTACTTAATATTCAATTATTTGTAAATATCCAATAAAAACTAAGAATAAAATTTAAAAGACTGCAAGAGGAGAAAACATTTCTTTGTAAATAATGTTAGTGCTTAATTTTTTAGAATAAAAATGTCAAAGAGAAAACATACCTTTTACATAATTATTTTTAAATTTCAACTTTAAAATATTGTAAGAGGCAATTAAAAAAGTAAAGTTTTACATCCAGTTTAAGTTCCATTTTGATGAAGATGAAGAACTTTGGAGTCTAATATTTCAGAGATTCATCTCCAGTTCATTTAGTGACAGTGAGACTCAGCCATATCTCTTCACCATTAGACTTCTGAGATTTTTCCTCTGTAAGATGGGAGGAAAAATATTCACCTGATACATTAGGTATGACTTTTAGCTAAGTTAATTTATGCACAATGATTAGTATAGTTCTGGGTCCATACTAACGGTTATTTAAATTACAGCTTTTTGGTGATTTTAGCAATAATTATGAGGGGAAAAAATGAGAAATTTAGTAGTGTTTTGTGTTCATAGCTGGTGTTCATTTTATTCACACAGGAAGTGTAGGGTGGCAGGAAGAATAACAATTTTCATCTCAATTTCATAGATGAGAAGTCTAAGACTCATCCTGGCAAAGTGTTTCATTCAAGGACATGTAGGTAATCAGTAATACAATCAGGCCTGGAATTGGTACTGAGTTGACTGCAAACTCAGTGTGTTTTAACCTCAATCTACTATATTTTAGTGCCTCTGAGTAACTTGTCTTTTGCATTAATACTCTAAAGATACTTGAGGGAAAAAAAGAGGTGTGTAAGATAATTTGAAAAGAAAGCAATTGAAAAACTGAAGTCAAGAGGGCAAACTCTGAAGACAATACACCGGTTCAGAAAAATGAAGGGGCTATTCTAGTAACTCACTTGTGTAGGCTGGCAGGGACAGACATAAAATGCAAGCACACGAGGTCAAGCTTAAAATAATAAATGCCTGCGAGGCGGATTCCTCATTATTATTGTTATTTAAACAAAGACCCACAGCTGTTAACTGGACCTTTGGCCTAAATCACAGGCTTCTTTATATGTATGTTGTGAATTTCGCTAAAAGGGCTGTTTTAAGTTCCGTTTTAAAAGAAATGAAAGTTAAACACACACACACACACACACACACACACACACATTGAATAGAGCTCAAATTTGTTCAAAGCTTCAAGGTTTAAAAACTTAATATTCTCAGTTCTCTACCTTTGCCTCCCAAAGTGTTTAAATAACAAGGAAACAAAGGAAGAATTGCTACAGATATGAAATGTCAGCTAATGCATTCCATTTTGTAGAGGATCTCAATGTTCATTCAAGGAGAATTGGGGTAAAGTGGGAGAAAAATGTTGAGAGAAAAGTTAAGAAATTAGTTGTCATTTTAAACATCAGACCTTCTATCAGGTACTTCATGTATCTTGGTTCACATATTTTAGTCAATAACATTCTTAGAACAACTTTGTGAAGCAGATATCTTCCCCTTAAAGACGGTTGGCAAACAGCAAACTGTGGTCCAAAGACCAAACCCAGTCTGCCATCTATTTTTATAAATAAAGTTTTATTAGATTATGGCCACCCTCATTCACTTACATATGGCTTATGGCTGCTTTTGAGTTATAATGGCTGAGCTGGGTATAATTCTGTAACCAAGAAGGTATGTCCAGCAAACAACATACCTACAATCTGGTCCTTCTCAGATAATTACTGTTGAGTCTTTGATAAGGAAACTGAGACTCAGTGAAAGGAAATATTTTGTTCAAGGTCAAACAACGTTTTGTTCTTTGGAGGTAAGGGTTGATCTCAGAGTTTCCTGGTTCAACTTGTAATGAAACTCAAAGACTTCTCCAGGTCGAGCCAGAGGTACTTTCCCTTAAAATTGTATGAAATGGTTTCTTAAAAGAAACCATACAATTTGAGAATTTGAGAATATAATTTCATCTTAGAGAACCTGGTGTTGTCATGGGGGAAATGTGCTTTTCAGCATCTGAAAGACTCAGGAGAGCACTAGGTCCCCTCATACTTGCTGTTACTAACCCCTATTTTAGTTGGTGAAAATTAAATGAGGAAAAGTTGATAGTTATGTTCTGCAAACCAAAAAGGAAATATTCACATGTGTGATAATAGTTTTCAGTGCCAGGTCAAAGTTTTGTTTCTTTGCTAGAAAATGTGTTCACTTTCAAAGGATTTCCTTTTAAATATGATGCCTCCTGAGGATACATTTTTAAAAAAAATTTCCTATTACCCTGCCTAGGCAGAAGAGGTGAAGCAAAGCTGCTGACTTCAGCCTCAAGCCTATAAGGAGGAGAAGAGCTTGGTAGGCAAGAGGAAACATCTGGCATGAAAATGTGAATTTGTGAACCAAGTGTGTGTCTCTTAAAATGTTCCCATTAAAATTTGCCTTGCATCATCTATAACTTCCCACTGATCATGAGTTTTTGGATTTTTACCCCATGAGATCATCCAATCAAAAGGCTATGAGAATGTCAAGTTAATAAATGAATGTATAGTGAAAAAAGCTCACAATCTTCTGCCCAAAACACACTAATTCACATGCTGCTGCCTTACCAAAAAGCTGTGTGACTGTGCAGCTGTGCAGGGACTGAAACATCAGTGTCCTTATTTTAAAATGGGGACAACTTCTGTCCCCACCTGCCCACTGAGGTGTCGTGAGGATCGAAACAGATAATGCAGCAAACATTATTTAAAGCTGTTAGAAATCATGCAAAGTAAATAAACACCATCTATATGACTAAGATGATGATGATGATGATAATGAAGACAATAATGGTAAAGGTAATCAATCCAGGACATTTTCTTTTTTCTTTTTTTTTTTTTTGAGAGAAAAGGGGTGCTGTTAATAATTACTCTGGGACAACCCTGTTAAATCAGGATAGCCCCCAAAAAACTGGGGACAGGACTGCAGCCACTCTTTTTAAGCTGATCTTAACGTGTTTAATTGCTGAAGATCACATCACAGTCTGGGGCTAGAGAGGAAGAATTTATATCTCTTTCCAGCAACGTGGTTGATCTAAGAAAGCCTAACTTGAAAAGAGGATGGGGGAAGAAGGCAAGTGGAAGGATTGACCCTACAGCCCCACCATTGCTAGTTACTTAGTACAAAGTCATTTCTGATTAGATAGATCTACCTGTGTATCTCTCAAGCCCCTCAAATTCAGTGCTTTCAAACCCAGCTCTTCTTTCCACAAACTTCTTTTCTAAAGACTCCTTTATTTATGAAGTTATACTAAAATACCCTTTTCCATTGACTGACCCTTATTTTATCTGGCAGAAAGTTTGTTACTTTTGCCATCTAAAACTGATTTAAGTTTCCCTTTGCTTGTTCAAGCTGACTTTCACTGATTCTGTTCACATGGCTTATCATACTTTACCTTAGATATTACAATACCCTTAATCTGACTTTTCGGCTGGTAGCTCCCATTCTTCCAACTTGCCTGAGTTCTCTGTCTGTTACTCTTAGAGCCATCAGGCTTAATCATTTCTCATCATTTTCTCTTCCATACTTGTACACGATGGTATAATAGGTGTATCTCTCACAGTGCTTGAACCCTGTGCACTTACACTTAATGTTTGCCCAACATTCATACACTACCCTACATAAAAAAAGCTATTTGAGATTACAGTGACAAATCACACAGGGCTTGAAACAGAATACAGACTGAAAAACTCCTCCTTGAATAGCAGATTGTGTATACACATTTCTGTGAACATCCACTATATGCCCAGGGATGATGCTAAATGCTTCGGACTCCTACACAAAGAACAAGGAGAAGGAGAGAGAGAAGGAGAGGGAGAAGGGGAGGGAGGGAGAAGGGGAGGGGGGGAGGGAGGGAGAAGGGGAGGGGGGGAGGGAGGGAGAAGGGGAGGGGGGGAGGGAGGGAGGGAGGAAGGGAGGGAGGGAGGGAGCGAGAGAGAGAGAGAGAGAGAGAGGAGTAAGAGGAAGAGGCGGCGGCAGAGGAAGAGGATAAACTTTCTCAAGAATTTTTCTTTTTTTCCCATAAAGTTTTGTCATAATGAAAGTCTTCTGGGTATATTTACATTTTCACCCTCAATTTATACATATAGGGATGATCATATCTGACTTTCTTGGAAAGTCCTGCTTTCAAAAAGCATATTGCATACTATAAACCTATAAACCACCGCCACTGTGATAGATATTTAATATCTAGTTCAGTGGATCACAAACCCATTTATGTGATAACACTCCTGGAAGTCAGAGTCTCTTTATAGAATTCTGTGATATGATGGTTTTATCATATATTTAATTTCATCATGTAAAATGAGAAAGTATTTGCTATCAGAAAATGTGATTTCATGACCGCATGGTATATAAAAGTCATCTTATTATGATGGGCACTAGAGAGAAGGTAGCAGACAGCTTTTCAACCAAACTGTCACTACTTTTGTTTTTGTAGTTGTTGTTGATGTCTGCTTACTTACATTATGTGCAATCAGTTTTTTTCTGTTTGCACATGAGAGTAGCTAACATTATCAGAAAGAAATTAAGGAAAAAGACCTCAAGACTGACATAATTCGAAAAAATTAACTTAGCTTTTTCTCTGTATTTGCAACACATTTGTATGGCCAACCACCTTGCTCCTGTACTCTGCAGGCATATAATTTAAGATTTATTAGCTCAAAATCTTAAATTTAAAAAAATCAGATTTATTTCATAATTGTTGCCCATTATGAAACATAATTTACTACTAGATCACACTCCAAGTGATATTCTTGCTTGTTTTTTTTTTTTTTTTTTTTCCTCCAAACCTGAAACGACCAAAGAGGACACTTAGTGATTTCGGAAAAATGAATAGCAGAAATATGAACCAGCTACATGGATGAAACGTATTCCATAGCTGAGCCCTGAAAGCAGAATTAGTTAAGTCATTGGCTCAAAGCAATATGACTAAGGTTACTAGAGGATATGGCAGGAACGGGCTTTATATTTATGGTATATTTAGTGTGAAAAAGAAAACTGAGGAGAAAGGTCATTGAGTGGGTTACTTCGTATTGTAGTGAAACCTTGATATGCTGTAAAATAGGCAGCACCAAGAATTTTGAAGAACTCAGGATTTGGGGTCAGAGAAGCAGGCTGGAATTCCAGCTTTATTGTATTTGGCAGTCAATTAACTGCTGCCAGTCTATGTTATCTTTGCTTAAGTGACAATAATAATAACTGCATATGAATGTGTGTGTATGTATATATATATATATAATTACCTCACTGAATTTTATCAGGATTAAATGTATAATTGTTGTATGCAAAAATTGTTGACAACCACTTAAATACTAACACCAACAAACAGAAACTATAAAAGTGATGAATCATATTATATGGTTATTTCATTTTATGTTGACATTTAATACACATAGAAGTTTTAATTTTTTTAAAAAAAATTACACATATGGTAAATGCATTGAAGAGATCAGACTTTGGTGATATGAACTAGGTAAGATTCAAGCGATAAGTATCTCTTGGTGATATGAACTAGGTAAGATCCAAGCAATAAATCTCCAGGTATTCCCTCGGATATGGAAAAGCGACACCAATGATACTGTTTCCATCAGCACCGCAGCTTAATTTATTTTCATGATATAGTACAATGTTTTCTTTCGGAAGTCTGAAAATCCTTTTATTGGAAAATTAGGTCATTACAGCTATTGTGTTATTTCCCTCCACCTTCCTCCAATGTGCTGATCAAATCGCCCCCAGCTCAGGATATCATCAAACAAATGAGAATGCTTACTACACACACTTATGTGTCCACAGCTGCCCTTGAATGATTTTTGTATCTGTTACCATTGTGGTTTCAAGTAACATTTTTCTCATTTCACTTTGGATGATGTCCTCCAACAAATATTTGCATGTAAACGGTAAAAAGAAATTTTTTTTTCTGATCTAATTATATGATGCTTTTACTTTATTTTCTCCTCCTCAAATTTAAGGATGCTCAGTGACCATAGGAAGAAGGTACTGGATTTTCAAAATAACATTTGATGAAAGCAATTGCCATGCAGTGATGAGCACAGGTTTGGGAGGCTCAAGACCTGGTGTCACATCCTGACTCCAATTTGTGTAAGCTGCGTTGCTCTGCTCAAATGATTCAAACACTATGAACTGCAGTGGCACATTGGTAATACCTACTTCATTGGTATGTAAGATTTGAAAATGTTCATAAACCACCAAGCACTATGTAAGCATTAGTTATTCTTATTATGACTTTTTTATTCCTTCTATAGGGAAAAGAGTCCTAGAAGTTATAGCTAGGAATTCTAGTTACTATACAATTCCATAAACAATGTTGTGAAAAAGCTTAAATTCTAAGATCAAAGATAATATTTATTCAGTAGGGTTTATATGTATGTGTATATATACATATATTTTTACTCAGAACAAATATGGTCAATAAAATGGGTTACAATTGTAAACACAATGACCATTAGTGTTTAAAGTACAAGTCAGCCTAGCATGTAAAATAACTTTATTGAATAAAATCTTTCCAGCTACATAATATCTAAAGGTTACTGTGTTAATACACACACACATGGAAATAGCATTGAAAATAAAATAAATGAAGATGTTATTAAGTTCAAATGATGATGGAATTGCCCCCAAGAAATGGAAGTAGGTAAGCAGTAGAGAGCCAGTGGTCTTCTGAAGTCTGTAGCCCTGGGGCCCTGCCCAGTCTCAGGTAGTCCCCTCAATTCAAGAGAAATTTAAATGCAACGGACTATAATCCAGGTCTATGTATTTCCAGATCAGGTTATTTTCCCTTCTCCTTGCCTAGTGCAGATAACAAAGTTTGGTTCTGAAATTCCCCAGTGGACTGTTTGGCCTGGCTTTGGGCCCCCACATAGAGTGAGAGAGTAGCCATGCAGTGAGGGCTTTCACCCCAGGGAAGGTGATGGTTAACTATTCAGAAGATGTGCGCATGAGATAGGACAAGTCTTTGCTTCATAAAGTGTTCTGTGTATTGTGAGTTGTTTCACTTCTCTTTCTCCCCATATCAAATTATAGTAAGGTCTAAAAGTGAATAACAAAAAACAGACTTCACAACACCTTTCTAAATGATTCCTGGGAGGAATTCCCACCCAAATTGAGAACCTTGTAGTTTTCAGATGGTTGTTGCTGAGGTCAGACTCTTAAGAGCAATCTGAGAACCCCTTTCTTTCATCTGAACTCAGACTATGCCCTTAGACACAGAAAAAAAAGTGGTTTCAGTGTACAAAAGCTGAAAGGCTATGTTGTAGACATGTAATGTTTCATGGACTGCAGAGTACCTGAAGCCTGTGCCTATGTACAGAAAAACCATGTCCCTAATTATAGGTTGATAGAGGTCAAGATTTAACTTTCCAATCCCTCAGAAAAATATAAAGGCCTGCGACCTTGCCTACCAGCCAAGGAATGTGTCTGGTCTTAGGGATAGCAAAAGACCTAGGAATGGAGAATTTTATGTTCTTGTGGGCAGGAGGTGCAGTAGGAGAATCAGCTACCAGGGATGGCCTACAGCACAGTGGAGATCTCGTGTGCAGTGCTGGAAGCAGTGGCAACAGCACTCAGGCCCTCACTAGATTAAGTCTGCAGCTTCATTTGTGCAGTGGTTCTGGTTTAGGAGCCTCTCCTTATTTCTGTTCTTTTGAGTCTGATTCTCCAACCTTCCTGGAAATCTATGAATCATTCCCTATCTTTTCAGTAAGCATTTTTTTTCTGTCTAAAGAAGCATTCACTTGGTTGTGGTATGGACTGCATGATTATGTCCCCTTCCCACTCAAAAAAATACCTATATGTTGAAACCATAACGCTCAATGGGATGGTAGTAGAAGGTAGGGCCTTTGGGAGATGATTAGATCATACAGGTGGAGTCCTTATAAATGGGATTAATGCCCTTGTAAGGAGAATTATAAAGAATTTGCTTCCGCTTCCTCTGCTCTTAGTCATATGAGGAGACACAGAGAAGACATCCATCTGGAAACCTTCAGGAAGTGGATCTTCACCAGACACCAGATCTGCTGGTACTTTGCTCTGGGCTTCTCAGTCTCCAGAACTGTGAGAAATTGGTGTCTGCTGTTTAAACCACTCAATCAATGGCATTTTGTCATAGCATCCTAAACTGTCTAGTGAAGTTTGTATTGTTTCAACCTAAAGCCCTGAATGATGTGAATGGTTAACCATTTATAAACCACTGAAGGTGACTCAGCACATTATCTTGTACATGGTGAACCACTCATACCAGAGGTTAGTAGGTTTTTCCAGTTAAACCTTCTAATCATGCAGTAGACATTGGCTGTGCACCAATAAGTGCCAGGTACAATGCTCGGTGCTGGGGATACAAAATGACACAAACCCAAGTCTCACCCAGGAGCTCATCATCTCCTAAAAACAAACACACAAAAAAGCAAATCTATACATTTATGTGTTAGTACTAAAACAGAGGTATGGTCCAAGATTGATGTAAACTGATGATCTTAGTTCTTTGTTGGTTATACACATTGAAAATATATTCTTACGGTTTATGATCTTTTGTTTCACTTTTTAAGGTGTCTTTGATGTAGGGTTCATTATATTGTAATTTGTAGTTCTGTGTCACGTTTAGAATCTTCTAAAATCCAGGATTATTAAAATGCTTACCTATATGTTTTTTGCCTAAATGTTTTAGGTTTTCTATATATTAAAAATTAATTTAGCAAATGTTTTCTTGAATCTATTGAAGTGATTTTATGGTTCTTCTCCTTTAATGGACTAATGAAGATAATTACTTTAAAAGATTTTTTAATATTAAACTATACCAGCATTCCTGGCATGCACCCAAATGAGTCCTGAATCTTTCATCTATTACTGGAATCAATTTGTTAATATTTTGTTTAAAATTTTACAACTATGTCCATAATTGGAATTGCTATATAATTTTCATTTATCATCTGTCTTGGCTTGGTTTGATACCAAGATTATCTCAGCTTCATAAAATAAGTTCAAGTGAATCATCTGTTTCCAAGCTCTCTGGAACAGTTTGTTAAATTTGGAATTAATTCCTATCTTGAATTATTTCTTGAAACTTGACTATAAAACCTTCTGAGTAAGCTGCCATTTTTGTGAGTAGATTCAGCCATTTCTCTCTTAAGAATCATTGTATCTCTGCTATAATTACATATCGAATATAAAAAGCATTAATTGTACCACTTATTATACACCTCCCCACTGCTCTTATTCTTCATTCTAGTTCTTCTCTCAGCAATTCACCTTCTTTATGTGTTTTTCAGAAATGGCCATTTTCAGGAGAATGGCATGAACATGGGAGGCGGAGCTGGCAGTGAGTCGAGATCAGGCCACTGCACTCCAGCCGGGGCAACAGAGCAAGACTCCAGTCTCAAAGACAAAACAAACAAACAAAAAAACCAAAAACAGAAATAGCCATTTTATGTACTGTCTGAACTGATCTCATCCAAACTTCTTTTTTTCTATACCACTAAAGAAACTGAGAGAATGGAGCATATCTGGGTTCAGGAAATGACCCTTCCATATATTCAGGGCAATGATGGTTCCCCTCTTACAGAACACATGCACTATCCAATTCCTGAGTGTCCATTGAGAGAATATAAGGTCTTTTCTGCAAAATCATTTGCCAGTATTCAAAAAGCAATTCTTATATACTGACTCAGAGCCAGGATCTGGGATGAGTAAAGAAGGTACATGATCCTCCTCCACCATTAACCTTCAATGTTTCACAGTGTATTAGTTCATTCTCACATTGCTATAAAGATACTACTTGAGACTGGGTAATTTATAAATAAAAGAGGTTTAATTGACTCACAGTTCTGCATGGCTGGGGAGGCCTCAGGAAACTTAGAATCATGGCGTAGGGCAAAGGAGAAGCAAGGACCTACTTCACAAGGCAGCAGGAGAGAGAGAGAGTGCACAGAGGAAACTGCTATTTTTAAAACCATCAGATCTCACAAGAACTTCTTCATTATCATAAGAACAGCATGGGGAAACCATCCCCATGATCCAATCACCTACCACTAGGTTCCTCCATCGACACACGGAGATTACAATTTGAGATGAGATTTGAGTAGGGACACAGATTCAAACCATATCATTCTGCCCTTGGCCCCTCCAAAACCACATGTTGTTTTTTGTTTGTTTGTTTTTTCACATTTCAAAACCAATCATGCCTTTCCAACAGTCCCTCAAAATCTTAACCCAGGGTTAACTCAAAAGTCTAAGTCCAAAGTCTCCTCAGAGACAAGGAAAGTCCTTTCCACCTATGGGCCTGTAAAATTAAAAACAAATTAGTTACTTCCAAGATATAATCGGGGTACAGGCATAGGGTAAATGTTCCCTTTCCAAATGGGAGAAATTGGCCAAAACAAAGGAGCCACAGTCCCCATGCAAGTCTGAAACTTGGCCAGGCAGTCATTATGTCTTAAAGCTCCCAAATCTCCTTTGATTTCATGTCTCACATCCAGGGCACGCTGATGCAAGGGGTGAGCCCCCAAGACCTTGGAAAGCTCTGCCCCTGTGGTTCTGGAGGGTACAGCCCCTGCAGCTGCCTTCATGGTCTGGTATTGAATGCCTGTGGTTTTTCCAAGCACATGATGCAAGCTGTCAGTGGATCTACCATTCTGGGGTCTGGAGTATGGCAGCCTTCTCACAGCTCCACTAGGCAGTGTCCCTGTGCAGACTCGACGTTGGGGCTCCAACCCCACATTTCCCCTTTGTAATGCCCTAGCAGAGGTTCTCCATGAGGGCTCCACCCCTCCACCAGACTTCTGCCTGAACATCCAGGCATTTTAACACATCCTCTGAAATCTAGGCAGAGATTTCCAAAGCTCAACTCTTGTCTTCTGTGCACCCACAGGTGCAACATCATATGGAAGCCATCAAGGCTTGGGCTTGCACCTTCTGAAACAATGGCCTAAGCTGTATCTTGTCCCCTTTTAGCCATGGCTGCAACTAGAGTGGCTGGGGTGCAGGACACCAAGCTCCAAAGCTGCACAGAGACGAAGGGCCCTGAGCCCAACCCACAAAGCCATTTTTCCCTGCTAAGCCTCTGGGCCTGTGAGAAGAGGGGCTGCTGTTAAGATCTCTGACATGGCTGGGCACGGTGGCTCAAGCCTGTAATCCCAGAACTTTGGGAGGCCGAGACGGGCGGATCCCGACATCAGGGGATCGAGACCATCCTGGCTAACATGGTGAAACCCCGTCTCTACTAAAAAATACAAAAAACTAGCCGGGTGCGGGCTACTCGGGAGGCTGAGGCAGGAGAATGGTATAAACCCGGGAGGCGGAGCTTGCAGTGAGCTGAGATCTGGCCACTGCACTCTAGCCTAGGTGACAGAGCGAGACTCCGTCTTAAAAAAAAAAAAAAAAAAAAAAAGATCTCTGACATGCTCTGGAGACATTTCCCCCATTCACTTGGCTATTAACATTTGACTCATTACTTATGCAAATTTCTGCAACCAGGTTTAATTCCTCCCCAGAAAATGAGTTTTTTCTTTATAGTCAGGCTTCAAATTTCCCAAACCTTTATACTCTGCTTCACTTTTAAGCATAAGTTCCAATTTGAAACCATCCTTTTGTGAATGCATGTAACAGAAAGCATTCAAAACAATACAGCTCATTTCTTGAATGCTTTGCTGCTTAGAAATTTCTTTTGCCAGATACCCTAAATTATCTATCTCAAGTTCAAATTTCCACAGACCTCTAGGGCCGGGGCAAAATGCTGCCAGTCTCTTTGGGAAAGCATAGCAAGAATTACCTTTATTCCAGTTCCCAACAACTTCCTCATCTCCATCTGACACCACCTCAGCCTTGACTTCATTGTCCATATCACTATCAGCAGTTTGGTCAAAACCATTCAACAAGTCTCAGTAAATTCCAGACTTTCCTACACTTTCCTGTCTTCTTCTCAGCCCTCCAAACTGTTCCAACCTCAGCCTGCCACTTGGTTCCAAATTCGCTTCCACATTTTCAGGTTATTTTTATAGCAGTACCCTACTCTGGTTACCAATTCTCTGTATTAGTTCATTTTCACACTGCTATAAAGATACTACCTGAGAATAGGTAATTTATAAATACAAGAGGCTTAATTGACTCACAGTTCTGCATTGCTGGGGAAGTCTCAGAAAACTTACAATCATGGCAGAAGGCAAAGGAGAAGCAAGAACCTTCTTCACAAGGCAACAGGAGAGAGCACAGGGAAAACTGCTATTTTTTAAACCATCAGATCTCATGAGTTTTCATATTATCATGAGAACAGCATGGGGCAAACTACCCCCATGATCCAATCACCTCCCATAATGACCCTCCTTAGACACGTGGGAATTACACTTCAGGATGAGATTTGGGTGGGGATACAGAGCCAAACCAAACCATATCACACAGTGTTTTGGGAGGTGGACAGTTGATACACCAATAATTAAAGCAATAAGGTAAATGCAGAGACAGGAAGCAGGCAACCCAGAAGACGCAATATCCAAATGCCTAGCGATGAGATGATGCAGTTGAGGAGTCAATTTGTCCTCTAGATACCGGAAACCAACATTTTGCATAGGACTATTACACTTTTAGCACTATACATTCTTTAACCCAGAAACTCCCTCAGTTCCTGGCAAACCAGGTCAATTGGTCACTCTATCTAGACCTTCAGTGCCTAGCACAAACTTGTCCAAACTTACAGCCTGTGGGCTGCATGTGGCCCAGGATGGCTTTGGGTGTGGCCCAACACAAATTCATAAACTTTCTTAAAACATTATGAGGTATTTTTTGTAACTTTTTTAAAGCTCATTAGCTATCTTTAGTGTTAGTGTATGTTATGTGTGGCCCAAGACAGTTCTTCTTCTTCCAACGTGGCCCTTGGAAACAAAAAGATTGAATGCCCCTGGCCTACCACTATATACGGCACAAAGATGAAATCCAAAGGGTATACTTAATTAGTTGACATATGATCTAAGTAATCATGAACAGTCCAAGCATATGGAAAAGGGATTGCGAGGCTGTCTGGAGGAACAATGCAGGCAGAATTGCTAGAGAACATGGACATGGTTTGAAATTGTAAGTCATCCTGTGTGATGGAAGGAGCAGTGAGTATAGGAAAAGAGTTGGTGATAAGACTGCAGAAATAGACAAGGTTCAGATGATAAAATTCAGGTTGAGGAGTAAGGGCTTTATTTTATCCTATAGTCAATAAGAGGATTAATAGGGAGGCATTAACAGAGTCAGCTAGCTCTGAGATAATATGAGCATAGGAGTGAAGAATCCAAATTTCTTTACATATTTGTATATATAGGCATCTTTGTATATGTTTGCATTTTGTATATATAGACATTGAATTGCCTGTTTTTGTTTTCAATCAGGACCCCATGTATGACAGAAGAAAAAGTCTCAAGTTGGAGTTAAAATTCTCCTGCATTCTGATCAGATTCTGCTACATTCTCCATGTGACCTCGGGCAAGTATCTATATTTCTCCAGACTTAGGAATTCTAAAAGGGAATTCTTAAATTTTAAAAGGGAAACAGTGGTAGCTATTTCTAAGTCTTTTGTAGAAGACTGTGAGAAAATACCTACAGACGAGCTCTGAAAAATGTCAGGCAACAGAAATCTAGGTTTGGAATTTGGAGTTGGAATGACTAATAGATTGGATGGCTAATGGTGTAAGAGAAAAATGACTGAAAAAAAGGAACCATATTCATTAGTAATTGAAGTTACTCTTGAATTGGCTGTGCAACTTCAGCAAAGTTATATAATAGTCCTATAACTTGAGATAACTCAACAATAGCACAGATGGTCACAATTAATGTTAATTATAGATAACTGACACATGATATGAATTGGCCTATGATCCCAATACAAAAAAGAGTCACGTTTTACCTGACATGGAAGTTGGACTAACTTACAAAAGAGTTAACAGTCCATGAGTCTGATATAATATGTTTGATTAAACGGTGCCTATCAAAACCTCTGCTACTGGATTCCAACAAGCATCTCCCTTGCTCCCTGAGTGAGCCTTTATCACCCTGGCTATCAGCACTGTGAACATTCCATTGTTTCTATTTTCTTTGAGATACAAACTTCTAGGTGCAAGGGGGCTGCAAGTGTTATTTTCACCTATGTATCTCCAAATACTGCAATCACCTTACATCTGGCCCATTTCCATGATGTCTGCTCTAAGAACCCAGTAGCATAAAGGTCATGGCTTGTTTGTTAAGAAATTCTGGGTCACTTTGGTTTATTTATCTTTTTATTAACGTAAAGTTAGAAATTATACCACGTCTGTTTCAATGAACAGAATGTTTGTGTTCCTCCCCACCAAATTCATATATGTTGAATCCTTAATCCCAATGTGATGATATTCAGAGGTGGGGCCTTTGGCTGGTAATTAGGTCACAAGGGTAAAGCCCTCATCAATCGGATTAGTACTCTTATAAGGAGAGGCCAAGGAGTTAGATAGCTCTCTTTCCTTCCTTCCATGTGAGGCTACAAGAAGGCCGCCATCTGCGATCTAGAAGAGGACTCTCATGACAATCTGAGCATCCTAGTATGCTGACCTTGCATTTCCAGCCTGTAGAGGTGTGAGAAACAGGTATCTGTTGTTTGTAAGCCATTCAGTCTGTGAGACTTTGGTATACCAGCCCACACTGGTTAAGACATCTGTAAACATAGCTCACTCAGAATAGCAGAACTCAAAATAAGCACGTGGACCACAGAGGTCATATGAGTTGAGGATCCTTGCATCTTGTGTGTCTCGGGTTTTGGTCTCAGGTCTGCTGCTAACTGCTGGTATAACCCTAGGTAAGCCTCTTGAATACTCTGGAGCCTGAATCCTAGTGTTTAATCTGTGAATTGAAGAAAGGTAATTTTATTTGTTTCACCCATCTGCTGTTCTATAAATAAATGAATTATGGTAAACGTGCTTTGTAAACTAAAATGTTTAGCAGGGATATGAGACTTTTAAAAAGGATGAGAAAAGTTACAAATTTTAAGTCAGAAGTTTGATCTTCCACCTCCATGTTGGGAAATGATGGACGAGGCATCATTAGTATCTTAGAGGAGTTCAGAGTTTCGCTCTCGAGTCAGAGTGCTGAGGTTCAAATCACAGTACCACATTTTGCCAGCTATGTGTGTGGTCTGAGACAGGTTACTGAACACATTATGTTTCAGTTTCCTCATCAGATAAGTGTGGGTGATATTAATTGGTTACGATATTAACATAAGAGTGTGAATATATATCAATAGAGTCTATACTATGTAGTTGATCTGAGTGTTAGGTGAGTTAAAAATCTGCAAAGCCCTGTGATCAGAGCCTGGCACACTGACATTTCTCAATCTGTGGTAGTCATTATATTTGCTTCAGTTACCTTTTCCAAAATCAAAAAGACTAGAATACCTCTGCCTAGAGCAAAATATAATGAATTTTAAAATACTTTATCAACTTCAAAAGACAGTTCAAATTTCACTAGTATGTACGAATAAATACTGATGAAATGCATTTTGCTCAGCAGGGTGGAATTCCTGGATATTGGGTCACACACACATGCACACATACACACATAGGGCCAAACCCACTCACACACGGTTACATACTCAGACACACAGACACACGCACACACACACATACAGACACACTCTCATACACATGTACAAATGCACTAGAGTTCTGATCTGCCTCAGTGCAAAATCCACTTCCATTTTTGAATGTTAAACCTGGAGGAAGAAGAACTAGGGTCTTCTGGAAAATACACAATTTAATTTGTTTTCAGGGAGTCCCCTATACCCCAGAGATCATTAAGCTACAATTTAGAGTTATTAATCTTGAACAAGGCAACTCTTTTTCCTTTTTGGGTACTCAGTTATTTCAACTATAAAATGAAAAACTTGGTACATAAAAGTCACTCTATGAATATTTGTGGAATGAAAATTAAATGATCAAAAAGTAAAATCATGAGAAATTATTATTGCTATGATGTGTTTATTATGACAAAATCTTTTGAGGGTGCATTTTTTAGAAAAATTCTGTTATGCAATGATTCCCAAAGTCAACCCAGCCCACAATTACCTCTTTTTCTGTAGATTACCAAAATATTCATAAAACTCAATAGTTAGGAGTGAATGTGTGTGAAAAAGTTTGTCCATGAGACTCCAAGTCCTCTCTCTTGGGAATCTCAGGCCTCTCGTTCATACACTCATTCAACAACTCTTTGCAGAATACCTCCTTTATATCAAAAATTGGCTGATAGACAATGATAGAAAAATGAAATCGACAGGTTCCTGATTTTAAGGCGCACAGTCTAAAGGGAGAGTGGGAAGATATACAGTGGGTGTGGCAAAGACTTTCTGCAGGTGGTAATGTTTCAACTGATGGGAAAAGTAAGCAGGAATCCATCAAGGTTTTAGGGTGTTCTGCCAGTGGGGTGCAGATTGCCAGAGACTTTGTTAAGTAATGCTCTATGTGTACACCCGAAGTGCAGGAGCATTCCTGCCATGGACCATGGGCAGAAACTCAAGGAGACTGAGCCACAAAATGCAGTAACACTTAAAGGCCTGTCTCTGACATGAAAAATACCATCTGCTAGCACCTAATTGACCAAAGTATGTCCTATGGCCAAGGTCAATGTCACAGGGCAAGTCACATGTCAGGTGAACCAATTGTTTAATCTTATTGCGGAAAAGGAGTAAAAAATTGAGAACAAAAATATAATCTTCCATACTAACTTTATTAAGCTGATAATTTAGTAGGACCAATGAGCTTCGAATAATAGGAGGTGAGATTAAAGCCTAAAGTAGGGACAACACCTTGTGATAAACATAGTTCACACAGGTAAAAACCTGGGAGTTCTTTAACACTTTATTTTCTCTTTTCCCCAAAAGTTAGCCACTTTCTACTTCATGTGAATTCCATTTGTAACACTTAATAGTGCTTTGCAAAGTATCTGACATAGAGTTGGTATTCATTGCATGTTTGGTAAATGAATGCATGTATGATTGAATAAATATATGACCATGCTGCCAGCCATTTCTTGCAAAGTCTGTTGAAACTAGTCTTGAAGAAAACTTTCTTCAAGTAGGTCACGTCCAGCTATAAGAAGGAGACAGTCAAATGGAGCACAAGATAGGCCCAAGGATTTGGGATGCTCAAGTTGTGGGTCAGAGGCCGATGATACAAACAGGAACTGGGAAGACACAAAATAATATGGAGCAGGGCCAGGGAGCAGCATGGGCTCTAGAAGACTGACAGTCACCATCACACTCATGGGAAAGGAGAGGTCAGAGAGGGCCAATGGGCCTGCTGGGTAAACAATCAGGATTTGAAGATTCAAAAGAAATAAAGAAGATGATTGTAAATGCAGAACTAGAGTTCACAGAGAAGCTGTGCAGTGCACTGGAATAAATACTAAATTCTGGCTTCAACTCTGTTCCTGACTACTCTTAGGCCGTTATGCAAATCATTTTCTCTGTATAAGCCCCAGTTTCTTCCTAGGATAAATTCCTCCATTACAGAGGCTTTTGTGAAGCTCAAGTGAGACGATA
This sequence comes from Macaca fascicularis, assembly GCF_037993035.2. Classification (NCBI taxonomy): domain Eukaryota; kingdom Metazoa; phylum Chordata; class Mammalia; order Primates; family Cercopithecidae; genus Macaca; species Macaca fascicularis. The sequence continues at coordinate 10,914,889 of NC_088379.1, read as the reverse complement.
TATATGGACATACTTTGGAAATGACAGAATGCCTAATAAAGGTGAGAAGTTGGTATTATTTTGCTCACTGAAGACATTGGAAAGAGAGTGATCGTGAAAAAAATGTCAAGATGCCCCTGATATTTTTAAGTACTCATTCACCTGTCTGCCTCCACGAATGACTTACATGCTCTTAGATTATTGAGATGTCAATGTGTTCTCTATATCCTCCTTGTAACTAGCTCATTAGCTGATTCCATGTGGTGTACTAAGTATTAAAGCAATTAATAAAATAATTGCAAACAACCTTAGTGCTGGCCTCTTTGTAACCCAATTTCCCAATGACAGTGATTTTATAGCTAGATCCCTTCCCCCCACCCTCCTTAGAGCTGGGACTCCTGCCTTTCTGACAGAGAAATCTAATGATACAATTCAGTTTAAAAATTTCTTAACTCACTAAAGTCTAGAAGAACGAAAGCATGATATTCAACACTATTCAACATATTCTCTCTTCTCCCTACCTTTCCCATTTCATCTTCCACAAACGCATACAGAGCCACTGAATTCTAGAAATGCTCCACACTCTTTTCAAGTCTTAAAAGCTTCACTGCTATTCCTTGTACCTGGGATTTTCTTGTCGTTTCTCACTCGACCTCTAGCCAGTAAACTTCAGTTTACTCAAACAGTCAAAGCTTACACATCTATTTTCCTCATTAGCCCAAGACAGAGTTTCACAGTCTTGTCTCTGCTGGCAACCACCACATCTCCTGGAGTGACGGGTATGTGAGTGTTCTCATGGCTAAAATTACTTGTGTTTATTTCTTATCACCAGCACCCACTGCAGTGCTTAGAAAGAGAAAACATGCTCAATATACGTTTAATGCAAAGACAGAAGAAAGAGTATTACTTTTTCCAGTTGTAGCACAGGAGATATTCCTGGGAGGACGTCTAGGAAAGCATTTCCTATGGGTCTTTACATAGTGATCCCTATGGCGTAGAAGGAAAAAATAATAATATTAAAAGATTCTCAATTTTGCCCAGCCCTCAAGAGCTTATTTCCTATGGAACATTGACTGTATGGAATTAAATTAGATTTTATCAAATAGTAATTTGCCACATATGTAATACATGAAGGTGTGTGATTGATGTGGAATCTTGAAAAACCATTCTAAATGTCAGAAGGACAAATGGATTAGTAGAGGTATAATGTCTGGTCATAGATGTGGCTCTCTATTAAGTTGGCAAAATCAAAGCCTTACTTAAAGGTAAACTACCTCACTCCTTTGTTAAGTGTCATTACCAGTAAGACCAGCATAGTGGAAACAACTCAATTGTGTTGAATTCAAGCTATTTAATCGGCTTCCTTTGACTGACTCTTCAGAGCATTTGTTACTATCCTTGCTGGTAAATATGTGACCCTGGATGTTTTATCACTTTAATTTTTGTATCACTAGAAATTAAGTGTATTTTAATATTTGATATTTAGGACCAGGCTCACATCTGTAATCCCAGCACTTTGGGAGGCCAAGGCAGATGGATCACTTAAGGTCAGGAATTTGAGATCAGCTTGGCTAACATGGTGAAATCCTGTCTCTACCAAAAAACACAAAAATTAGCCAGGTGTGGTGGTCCATGCCTATAGTTCTAGCTATGAAGGAGACTGAGGTAGAAGAATTGCTTGAACCCAGGAGGAGGAGGCTGCAGTGAGCCTAGATCACACTACTGTACTTCGGCCTGGGTGACAGTGTGAGACGCTGTCTCAAATAATAATAAAATATTTAGTTTTAATATAACTAGAAATGAAACTTCCCATAGAACATAAATGTATCTTTTCCTTGCCTTTTTTTTTTTTTTTCCATTTTAAGGCTATAAGTTACTGTCATAAACTAAACTGTGTGTCTCCCAAATTCATGTGTTGAACCTCTAGCTCCCTATGTGACTTTTTTTGAAGATAAAGTTTTTTTTCTTTTTTGATTTTTGTAGGTACAGTCTTTAAGGAGGTAAGGTAAAATGAGGTCACAAAGATAGGTCCCTAACTGAGTAGAACTGGTGTCCTTAGAAGATGAAGAGATACTAGAGCTCTCTCTCTCCCTAGTGCACACAGCAAAGGTCAGACAGAGAGGCCTCATCAGACACCAACTCTGAAGGCACCTTGTTCTTGAACTTCTGACTTCCAGAACCGTGAGAAAATAATTTCTGTTGTTTAACCCACTCAGTCTATGGTATTCTGTTATGACAGAGTAAGTACACCAATATAGCTACATAGAGTGGAATACATAGAATTTAAATTTACATTGCAATATGTTTTAACATATGCATATACTCATATAACCTTTCCCCAGTCAGAAGAGAACATTTGCAACATCTCGGAAAGCCTGGCCTCTCTGCCACCTCCCAAGGCAGTCTGGCTTCAAACTCCCACCCGGGGCAACTGCTACTCTGATTTCTATCTCCATAAATTAAGCTTTGCCTATAACAGAATTTCAAATAAATGAAACCTTACAATATGTACTATTTTGGTCAGAATGTAGTAGCTCAACATTATCTTTTTAAGATTTGCCCATGTCATTTCATTCATACAAATATTGATATTCCTGAATGGTATTTCATTTAATAAATATGTCATACTTTATTTATTCATTGTCTTGTTAATAGATATTTGAATTATTTTTATTTGTATATTATGAATAAAGCTGCTCTGAACATTCTCATAAAAGTCTTATTGTGGCATTTGTTTTTATTTCTCTTGTTAAAATAACTAGTAGTGGAATAGTTTGATCACTGAATATTTACCTTTGTAAGAAAGTACCATAGTACTGCAAAATGCTTGTAATGTTTTACATTTTTCTTTTCTTTTTTTTTTTTTTTTTGAGACAGAGTCTCGCTCTGCCGCCCAGGCTGGAGTGTAGTGGCCAGATCTCAGCTGACTGCAGGCTCCGCCTCCCGGGTTCACGCCATTCTCCTGCCTCAGCCTCCCCAGTAGCTGGGACTACAGGCGCCCGCCACCACGCCCAGCTAGTTGTTTTTTTTTTTTTTTTTTTTTTTTTTTTTTAGTAGAGACGGGGTTTCACCGTGTTAGCCAGGATGGTCTCGATGTCCTGACCTCGTGATCCACCCATCTCAGCCTCCCAAAGTGCTGGGATTACAGGCTTGAGCCACTGCACCTGGCCTGTTTTACATTTTCAAAAAAAGAACAAAAACAAAAAACTGTTTTTATAGTTCCACACTCTCACCAACATTTTGGTGTAGTGGCTTTAGCTATTCCTGTGGATTTGTATTATATCACAATTTGATTTGAATTTGCATTTCTCTGATGATTAATAATGCTGAGCACATTAAAAAATGTAATGTGCTTATTGGTCTTTAGGTATCATTCCCCTTTTTTTTTTAATTGCAGGAATTCTTTTTTTCCTGCAAAAAGTTCTTTCTCAGATATCTGTGCTAATGATACATTTTAATTTTATTAAAAGAGTCATTTGATGAACTGAGGAATTTCATTTTTATAAAGTTCAATTCATTACTTTTTAATGTTTTCTGGAACTGTACTTTCAAAAAAGTCTTTATCTACTTTGCCTTGATCACAGAGATGTCCTTCCTGTTTTCCTTTAAAAACCATAATTTTAACCTTAAAATTCATGTGTCAGATCCATTCACATTTACTCTTGTACATAGGATGAACCAAGGGCTGACAATAGTTTTTTCCTATGGCTATTGATTTGATTCTGCAAAACTTATTTAAAATTATTTAAAAAGTGGGCAAAGGATGTCAGATATGAACAGACATTTCTCAAAAGAAGACATTCATACAGCCAACAGACACATGAAAAAATGCTCATCATCACTGGCCATCAGAGAAATGCAAATCAAAACCACAATGAGATACCATCTCACACCAGTTAGAATGGCGATCATTAAAAAGTCAGGAAACAACAGGTGCTGGAGAGGATATGGAGAAACAGGAACACTTTTACACTGTTGGTGGGATTGTAAACTAGTTCAACCATCATGGAAAACAGTATGGTGATCCCTCAAGGATCTAGAACTAGAAGTACCATATGACCCAGCCATCCCATTACTGTGCATATACCCAAAGGATTATAAATCATGCTGCTATAAAGACACATACAGACACATACACACGTATGTTTATTGTGGCACTATTCACAATAGCAAAGACTTGGAATCAACCCAAATGTCCATCAGTGACAGATTGGATTAAGAAAATGTGGCACATATACACCATGGAATACTATGCAGCCATAAAAAAGGATGAGTTTGTGTCCTTTGTAGGGACATGGATGTAGCTGGAAACAATCATTCTCAGCAAACTATCACAAGAACAGAAAACCAAACACTGCATGTTGTCACTCATAGGTGGGAACTGAACAATGAGATCAATTGGACTCAAGAAGGGGAACATCACACACCAGGGCCTATCATGGGGGAGGGGGGAGGGATTGCATTGGGAGTTATACCTGATGTAAATGACGAGTTGGGTGCTGGCGAGTTGATGGGTGTAGCACACCAACATGGCACAAGTATACATATGTAACAAACCTGCACGTTATGCACAGGTACCCCAGAACTTAAAGTATAATAATAATAATAATAATAATAATAATAATAATAAAAGATTTGAACAGACTTAGAAAAAAAAATGTTAATTTTCTTCCTTGGTTTGTTGCCTTTTGTTGAGAATTAATCAACTTGATAATTATAGGTACATTTGTAGAAACCATAATCTGTTACATTAATCTATTTGTTTATCTTTATGCAAAATTCACACTCCTTTGATCACTGAAGCTTTATATTAAATTCAATTTTGTTCCTTTTTAAAACAGTTTTGGCAATTATAACTTTTGAAATGAATACATGACTTTTACAATGAACGTATGACTTTCAAATCATTGTGGCAAAATCCTACTGTAATTTTATTAGTGTTGTATAAAATCTATCAATCTGAAAAGAACCAACCCAGGAACAATATTCAATCTTCAAAGCTGTTAATATGGTATATTTTTGCATTTATTTGAATCTTTAAATTTATTTCAGCAATGCTTTATACTTTTTATTAAGTTTTATGTGTCCCTTAGTTTATTCCTAACTTTTGTCATCATTATGTTATTGCAAAAGCTACACATACTATTTGTTTGCTTGTTTGTTTTCTTATTGCACTGGCCAGGTGCTCCAACACAATGGGGAAAGCAATATCCCTCTTAATGGATGGATATTATTGTCCTGTTTTTTATTATGGCTACACTATTAAATAAGATCTTAGCTGAAGATTATTTATACATGTCTTTATCAGACTGAGGAAGTCCCCATTTATTCTAAGTTTGCTGAGAATTTGTATTAAATATTTCTGCATTTATTGAAATGAAACTAAATACATTAGTCATTTCAATAATCTGTTAATATGATAATGTATATTGATTGACTTTGCAATGTTAAACCAACCTTGCATGCCTTGAATAAATGTGACTTGATTACAGTCTATTATCAGACATAACTTGTTAATATTTATTTTAAGAATTTTTGCATCTGCTCCTGAGAGAGATCCATCTTGAGATTTGCTTCATTGTAATATCTGTCTGGTTTTGTTGTCACAGTAATGATAGTTGACAAAATGAATTGGAAAGTGCTTCCTTCTCTATCTTCTGAAAAAAAGACGTGCAGTACTTTAAATATTTGCCTGAATATATTAAGGAAGCTATGTATGCCTAGAGTTTCCTTGACTAAAATATATTTAATCAGAAACTAACTTTCTTTAATAGATACACAGCTTTTTCTATTTTGTCTTGAGACAGTTTTGGGAATATGACTTCAGGGAATTTTTCTATTTAATTTAACTTGAAGAGTTTATTACAAAAGTTTTCATAATTATCTTTTGAGATTCTTGTAATATTGTTAGAATTCTTGGTGATGCTTTCTCCTTCATTCCTGATATTGATAATTTGTGTTTTCTCTCTTTCCTTGATCATTTAATCTAGAGGTGTATTAATCTTAATGGTCCTTTCAATGAGTGATGCTTTGTTTTTGTTGACTGTTTGGTATTCTTGTTTATGTGTTTTTATTTTCATCCTTATTATTTCCTTTCAGTTATTTAATATCAATTTACCTTTCTTTTCCTAGTTTCCAAATGTTTAAACTGACATTATTAATCTTAAACCTGTCTTCCTTTTTAATTAAGTCATTTGAAGTTATAGATTTTTCTCCAAGCAATACTTTAGCTTAACTCCACAAATTTTATCTAAATATTATAGTCATTTTATATTAGAAATTATACATAATTAATTTTAAATTATTTTATCTTGCATTATTTTGTATTTAGTATTGATTTAATTATAAATAATACTATTATAGATTATTACTTTGTTCCAGTTTATTACTAAATATTTTGGGTATTTTTAGAAATATTTAATTGGCTTCTAATGCAATTGTATTATGGTCAATATGTTTGCTTTAATTTTAAAGATTATTGAAACATTTTATTGTCCAATATAAGGGCTATCTTGATGAATGTTTCTGACATTTAAGAACAACATGCATTCTGAGATCTCTGTTGCCAAGACCTAAAACTAGTTCCATTTATTTGTCCCGTTTTTCATGTCATTGTTGTTTGCACAAGCAAAGAATAATTCCGAAATCCATTATCCATCATAACCAAAATGGAAGTGCCTTTTTGTTTGTCTTGAAATTTAATACTAAATCATAGACATTTCCATGACTAGCAAGTAGCTCATAATCTTTGGGCTCTTATTCCAGAAACAAAGATATACTTTGCATCCTGAAATATTTGTTATTTGAGTGGATGTGGAAAAAACAACAACCAATACAGATTATGGACTAACTCTAGAGGAAGGGGCTCTGGTGGAATATGGGAGAGCTGCAGGCCACTTTCCACACAATCACTATTGCCAGGTTGTCAGTCTGAAAAAATAAAAAAATAAAAAATAAATTAAATAAAATCTCTTGCAAGAGAGACACAGCTATTTAGCATCTCAGAAATAAAACAGAAAAGTCTAAAAACAGAGAGAACATTCCCTGGTGAGTTAGATGCAAAAGCTAAGGAGAAGAGAAACTAGGGAATGCATAAGATCAATAATATCAAAATAACCACACAAGGTTTAGTTGTCTTCTGTTAGTAATTCTTGTAGTATGCTCTAATGGCAAGTTGTGTTGTAATCGCTAGAGTTGCTTATTAAAAATGGGCATCCAAAAGTCCCACCTGTGCCTTTTAATAACAAAGAACACTGCCATTTGCTATTTGTCTTGAAGCATACCGAGTGCTTCCAATGGATTATCTTATTTAATTTTTATAGCCACATTATAGGATAGTTCTTATGAAAAACAACCACTACAAAAAGAACCTGAGGCTTAGATAAGAACTTTGTCTTCTCCAAGTTCACAGAAGCAAGTAGTGGAGTATGCGAATCTCATGCACACTAAGGTTTAGAACAACTGGTTTAGGGGTTTAATGAAATGAAAATGACCCCAAGATGATAAAGGGATAATGAATACAGTGTGTGGGATAGAACTACACAAAAACTGCAGTCGGTAACAATATTACGATTGTGCCTATTTGTACCTAATCTGCTCTTTTTTGTTCATTCTTGGAAATAAATCAAGGGGGAAAGGTGTCTGGAAGCCAAGGTCAGTACCCACCCAGGAAAAGGACTTGGCCACATAGCTTGTCAGAGTTTTAAATCAGATGATTGGCACCTGGAAGACTTCCATCCTAGCAGGAGAGCAGAGTCCCTACTGTAAAGTTGAGGAAGAAGTTGCACATGGATAAACTTTGGTAGACAGGTAGCATAGTGATATACTAGAATGGGCCCAGGAGGAGCATCTACCAGGAAAGTGTCATGCAAAACAATTCCAGACCCGACGTGCCAGTGGCATGAATAATAGTAATGTTCTCCTTGCTGTGGTTAGGTTTGTCATTGTGTACGGAGTTTGTTCTTTCCAGTGGGTTCTTGGTCTCGCTGACTTCAAGAATGAAGCCGGGGACCCAGCGGCAACCGGCTCGGGACCCCTTCCACGCTGTGGAAGCTTTGTTCTTTCGTTCTTTACAGTAAACCTCTCTGCTGCTCACTCTTTCGGTCCGTTCCACCTTTAAGAGCTGTAACACTCACCGCGAAGGTCGGCGACTTCATTCTTGAAGTCAGCTAGACCAAGAACCCACCGGAAGGAACCAACTTCAGACACATGACCACTGAAGAGGAATGAATATATAGGTGAAAGGATCTCAGGGAAGCAGCTAAGGGGGCTGTCAGAAAGATTTTTTCCCGCTTGGCTTACCGCAAAGAACTATCTGTTAGGGAGACCATACATTATTTGGGTTAAGTACATGCGTATATGAGTCAAATATGTACAAGTTGCAAACATGGGTTTGCATTTACCAACTCCATAATTCAGGACATTTTTAACCCTTTCTGAGCCTTCAGTCTATACAATGAAAATAATTCTTTTCAGAGCATTTTGAATAATTAAATCCTATCTAAAACACTGACAGTCAATAAATGTTCATCCCCTTATACTGTTTTAGAGAAATAGTGCTTACAAGTGTGTACTGTGGTGTCACTGGCCAAAGGAAGATGTCCAGGTGGTACATGAGTCTCTGCCCAGAAAATTCAGGAAGTCCCAACTAAATGGAAGAATAGTCAGGACTCAGAGATCAGAACAAGCAGTGCATCTGGAATCTCTATTTCAGGCAAGATTTCAACCTAAAAACAACTGTCACGTGTCTTTGAGATATCCGACTTGGATACTAAGTGCCAAGAACAGGAAACATGATTGATATTGAAGAAAGAAAACACACATAACAGCTGATTCAAGGAATCTTTTTATCAGTGCAGAAGCAAGTGAGCCTGGCAAAGGCAAAGGCTGGCTGAGATTAGGGTTCCTTAGCTACTTGTTCCTGAGACAGAACTTCTCAAATAAGTTTAAAACTGTATTAGTTATCCATTGCTTTGTAATGGATTTTGCCAAAATTTACCAGCTTGTGGCAACAAATATTTCTTATTCCACATCATTTTGTGGGTCAGGAATCTGGGAGTGGCTTACCTAGGTGGTTGTGGTTCAGGGTCTCTCATGAGGTTACATCAAGCTGTTGGCTGGGGCTGCAGCCTTTTAAGTTGTTGACGGGACTCAGCTTCTCCCCAGCTGCTGGCTGAAGGCCTCCGTTTCTCACCCTATGTATCTCTCCATAGTCTGCCTAAGTGGTGACATGACAACTAGAGCAATAGATTCTGGGAGATGTCACACTACTTTTATGACATGTGATTTCTGTTTAATTCTATTGACAGAAGTTAGTCACCAAGTCCAGCCCACATGAGATGGCACAGGTTTGCACAAAGGTATTAAATCAGGGGACGAAGCTATTTGGCACCTTCTTTAAGACTGGCACCACAGGAATTGTGGTGCCACATTTAGGGTCTACTGTTTTTTCTTGGTGGTGATGAGGGGGTAATTACAAGAAATGGAGTTACGAGAAGGCTCAAATACTGATGGTAAAAAGAGCTCTAATTGTGTGTAGGTTCTGACTATTTAGCTTTCAAATATCAATGCCTATTCTCATCATCTGTACACAAGTATTTCAACCTCTGAATTACAGTTTAAGAGAATTCCTTTTGTAATTTCATGTAAATTGTATGTTTTGTGTTTTTTAAAAGGAAACATATTCATTGTTTAAAAAATAGAAAGGAAATAAAAGTTCTCTGCAATCACCTCACCCAGAGATAATCACTATTAATACGCGGATGAACACTTTAGACATTTCTAAACCATATAAACACATATAACTATATATTATGTAATTGTACATAAATTTACAATAATATTGCACCTACTTGTAAGCAATAGCTTTTTTCATTTGATGGTATGTTATGAGCTATTTTCCATGTCAATAAATATAACTCCATACCATCATTTTTAGTGGCGGCAATATGTTGCATTGTATGGATGCTCTATAATTACTCCTCCGATCACTTGTTATTTGATATTAAAGTTGTTTCATATGTGTGTGTTTTATAGAAATAAAATGCACGGCTGTAGGAATGCCCAGCTTAAGCCAAACCCAAATTATAATGCTTTCATTATCATTGCTTTCTGTCCTTTTCCATACTTTTTTATAATACAGTGAAAATGTCAGTGTTTCTCAGTTATTTGTGAAAGATTTTAAATATTTTTAAGGATTTCAAGAGGCCAGAAAATGCAGAGAAATGTGTAATACAAGAGTTTTCCTGCCTTCTGGGTAGTGTGAACTTTATTAATTTGATAAGATCCAGAGCTTATATTCTCTCCGTTCTCTCATCTTATATAACACATTGAAGATACAAAGAGATATTTAAAATCATTGGTTAAATTAGCTCCCCAGACAAAACCTTAGTTTAAAAATGCACTGAGTACCAAGCACTTGACTCCTGGCTGTATCTCAGTTGCTCCATGCTTAATCATTTCTCCCCATGAAAGTATATAAAAACTACCCTTGGATCACATAACTATGGTGACCATATCATTCATCACCCAAATGGGACACTTTAGAGAGTAAAATCAGAATTATTAATAATTATATGGGACAATTGGCATAACCAAAACTGTCCCAGGCAAGCTGGGACATACAGTCAACCCAAATAGATCAGTTAAGGAAACTGAGGCATAGATTGCTTATGTGAACTATCAGAACTCACAGCTAGTAAATTACACATCGCCTGTTCCAGATCCATTCCCTTATCATGGATTTCTGGGTTCCTGAATATCTTTGCAAGTTTGTTCTCTGCAGGTGCCACTTCTTCCTATTAGGTGGGATCTCATGTCTTTATTGGAAATGCTTACTTTATTGGAAATTACTTTCTTTATTGGAAATGCATATATATATGCACACACACATCCAATATATTGGATATATTATATAAATATAATAAATATATTTGTATGAATATATATAATATCTATATATGTATGGATTTTTATACATATGAATACATCTATATTTTATATATGGATATGTGTATAATATGGATGTATTTCTCTTTCCCCAGATGTAATAAACAACTATTAAATAGTGAACGTCTTCTGCATTTTCATGGAATAGAGAAAAGTGCAGAGGGGTAGTTCATAGGTCCACCACTAGAGAGAGTGCTGGCCAAGAGTTAGTGTCTGTAGCCTGGAAGTTCCGTGCTTTATGAAAAAGGAACAAGAGCGGAATTTGTTCCCTTGTGTCTCCAGGAGAATGAGAAACTTTTGTATACAGCAATAGACTCTTTCTCCCTACTTCTATGTCAAACTTTGGTTTTTTTTTTTTTTTTTTTTGGCTGTTGACTGAATTCTAACATCTATCAGTAACTTTTGCTGCTCCATCTGTGTCTTTTTTTCCCAGAACCCTCTACTGTTTCCTCCTTTTTTTCAGGAGGGTCCCCCATTCCTCACAGGCCTCCTATCCAGTTTAGAGAGTATTTAAGAGGTTTTGTGGTTGCATTGTCTTAGAAAAGGAGCCCACATCGAGATCCCTTTGCCTCCACTCTTAAGCTGATTCGGCACAGTGACATCTTGAAACTGGACACACTACTAAAGCACGTCCTGCTCTAGGGACCAGGGATTATTGACTCTTTTCAGCTTTGAGTGCCTGCTGTCATTCCATCACATTTCCGTGAATGTCTGGAACACTATGCCCTTGGCTGCCTACAGCTTGGATCTGACAGAATTATTGAGATCCTAGCATCTAAATCTACACAATACCTCCACAACCTCTCTGCAGGAAACTGATGGATCTGCATAGAAGGGAAGCTGTAGAACAGTCAACCATGCCACTGCATTTGCCCTGATTTTCTGGAAAGACCATCACACAGCTAGCCAGCCTGCTTGTGCATATATAGCTTGACAGTCAGCCCAGTGGTTACCCAGCCCCGCACAGAGAGCCCACCAGATACCCTGTTGGCCCTCCATGCCCACTTACACTGGGCTAGAAATCCAACCTAGTGCCCTCATCCTCAGCAAAAACATGTCACCACTATCACAAACTTCTGCAGCTTAAGTCATTGAGGCAATCCCAGATATCACTAATGAGGATAAAAACTGAAGAAACTGTATGGAGGCCACACTACTGAGTCCAACTGAAACCAAAGCCAATGCACCATACCCAAACAACCCATAGGACTCATCTATGATTTACTCCATAAAATTAGAAAAAGCAACCCTTCCACTAAATGCATAGATATCAACAGAGAGACATGGGAAACATGGAAAAAGGAGGAAAAATAACTTCTCCAATGGAGCACAATAAGTCTCCAGTAACAGACCTCAAAGAAAAAAATATTTACAAAATGCCTGAAAAACAATTCAAAAATAATGATCTTAAGAAAATTCAGTGAGATATGAGAGAACATAAACAAAATTTCAATGAAATTAGGAAAACAGTTCATGATTTGAATGAGAAATTCAACAGAGATAGGTATTATATAAAAATAAACAAAGTCTTGGAGCTGAAGAATTCAAAAATAGAAATTTAAAAAATACAATTGAGAGCTTCAATAACAATCTAGATAAAACAAAAGAATTTTTAAACTTGAAGTTTTTTGAAATAGCCCATTCAGAAAGAAAAAATAATAATTTAAAAAGAATTAAAAAAGACTATAAGACCTCTAGGACAACATTAAGCAAACAAATATTTATGCTATCGAATTGTCAGAGGGAGATGAAAGGGAGAAAGGCATGAAAAACCAATTTAAAAAATAATAGGTAAAGACTTTCCAAGTCTTGGAGAAATATGGGCATTCAGATCCAGGAAAAGTGAAGGTCTGCAAAGACATAACACTCAAAAAGTTACCCTTTAGATCACGTTATAATGAAGCTGCCAAAAGTCAAAGACAAGATAAAGAGACAATTCCAAAAACTACAAGAGAAAAGCATAAAATCATGTATAGGGGCTCAACATAAACCTTATAGGCCAAGAGAGAGCAAAGTGATATATTGGAAGTGCCAAAAGGAAAAAAAACAAAACAAAACAAAACAAAAAAAACGCCAGCCAATAGTACTATATCCAGTAAAGATATAATTGCTATCATGAAAACACATGAAAGTATAATACCAATAGAAATAAATGCATAAATCAAACTCAGAAGTTTTCAGTGATATGGTGCTATGTAAATCTTTCATGCCTCTAGTATGAAGATTTAAAGTCAAATGGTAAAAACAACAACATACAGGTTTACAATAGTCTATTATAACTACAAGACTATGTTAGCCCCATGTTAAGCATAAAGAAAGAAATTACAGCAGATGAATGAATGAAGCAAAGAAAGGAAACAAAGCTGAGCATACAGAAAACCACCATATTAGAGAGGCCAACAGCAAAAGAATAAGAGAGGAACAAAAACCTACAAAACAACCAGAAAACAATTACCAAAATGAGAGGAATATTTCTCGACTTATCAACAATAAACCTGAATGTGAATGGATAAAATTTCCCAACCAAAAGAGGCAGAGTGGTGAATAATTTTTTAAAGACCTTACTATATGCTGCTTGTAAGAGACTCCTCTCCCTATTAAAGACAGACTGAAAGTGAAGGAATAAGATAAGATACTCCATGCAAATGGAAACCAAAAAGCAGAGAAAGTAGCCACTCATTTCAGATAAAATAAACTTTAAATAAAAATTTTAGCCGGGCGCGGTGGCTCAAGCCTGTAATCCCAGCACTTTGGGAGGCCGAGACGGGCGGATCACGAGGTCAGGAGATCGAGACCATCCTGGCTAACATGGTGAAACCCCGTCTCTACTAAAAAATACAAAAAACTAGCCGGGCGAGGTGGCGGGCGCCTGTAGTCCCAGCTACTCGGGAGGCTGAGGCAGGAGAATGGCGTGAACCCGGGAGGCGGAGCTTGCAGTGAGCTGAGATCTGGCCACTGCACTCCAGCCTGGGCGACAGAACGAGACTCCGTCTCAAAAAAAAAAAAAAAAAAAAAAAAAAAAAAAAAAAAAAAAAAAAATTTTAAATGAGATAAAGCAAGTCATTGTGTAGTGATAAAAGGAGCAACTGAACAACAAAAATAACAAGTGTGTATACATATATCTATGTACATATATATACATATAGATGTATATATACACACCCAACACTAGTGCACCCAACTATATAAAACAAATATTATTAGATCTAAAGGGAGGGATCGGCTATAACACAATAATAATAAGAAATATCAATACCCAACTTTCTACAATGGACAAAAAAATTTAACAAACATCAGGCTTTAACTGCACCAAATGAATCTAACAAATATTTACGAAACACTCCATCCAGCAGCTTCAGAATATGTATTCTTTTTAACTATACAAAAAATATTCTTCAATATAAATGATATGCTAGGCCACAGAAGAAGTATTACAAATTTAACAGGATAAAATTAAATCAAGTTTTTTTAACCACAATATTATAAAACTAGAAATTAACAACAACAAATAACTTTGGAAACTTTCACACAAATACTTGGAAATGAAACAACATGCTCTTAAATAACCAATGGGTCAGTGAAGAAATTAAAGGGAAATTTTAAAATAATTATTTAAACAAAAGAGAACAAAACTATGTTATCTCAACACCTATGAGCCACACAGAAACAAAAAAAATTCTAAAAAAGATGTTTGTAGCAATAAGCACATACATTAAAAATACTCACACCTGTAATTCAAGCACTTTTGGAGGCTGAGACAGGTGGATCATGAGGTCAGGAGATTGAGACCATTCTGGCTAACATGGTGAAACCCCATCTCTACTAAAAATACCAAAAAATTAGGTGGGTGTGGTGGCACGTGCCTGTAGTCCCAGCTACTCAGGAGGCTGCGGCAGAAGAATAGCTTGAACTTGAGAGGTGGAGGTTGCAGTGAGCCAAGATTGCGCTACTGGACTCCAGCCTGGGTGACAGAGCGACACTCGTTCTCAAAAAAAAGAAAAAAAAATTTAAAAAGAACTTTAATAAATAGCCTAAAGAAGCACCACAAGAAACCAGAAAAACAAGAACAAACTAAACTACAAATGAGTCGAAGTAAGAAAATAATAAAGCTCAGGGCAGAAATAAATAAAACAGAGATGAGGGCAATAAGCAAATAAACAAAACAGAGATGGGGAAAAAAGAATATTAGCAAAATTTTTTAAAAGGTAAACAAAATTAACAAACCGTTAGCTAAACTAAAAATAAATAAATAATAAATAAATAAATAAAGAAGATGTGAAGAAGTAAAATCAGAGGTGAAAAAGAAGACATTCTGATGCATATCACAGAAGTACAAAGGACTATAAAAGACAATTATCTACTACTGTACACCAACCAATTTGATGTCATACAAGGGATGAATACATTTCTGGATACATAAAACCTACCAAGATTAAATTATAAAGAAATAAAAAATGTGAACAGACCAAAAATGATTGAGACAATTGAATCACTAATTTAAAAATCTTTCATCAAAGACAAGCACAGGACCTGGATGGCTCCACTGCTGAATTCCACCAAACATATAAAGAAGAACTAATATAAATCCTTATTAAATTATTCCATAAAATTAAACAGAAGGGGAGACTTCCAAACTCGCTTTACAAGGCCAGCAATACTCCGCCTCCAAAACTGGACAGGTACACACAAAAAAAGAAAACTACAGATGGTAACCCTGATAAACATAGATGTAAAATTTATCAACAAGATACTAACAAATCAAATTAAATAACACATTAAAAACAGCCTTCACTATAATGAAGTAGGACTGATATCAAAGATACAACAATGGTTCAACATATGCAAATTAAGAAATGTAATACACCACATTAATAGATAAAACGACAAAACCTTATGATCATTTTAATAGACGCAGAGAGGTATTTGACAAAATTCAACATTGTTTTGTGATTAAAACTCTCAACAAACTAGGTGTGAAAGGTACGTACCTCAACAAAATTAAGGCTATAGATAGCAAACTCTCATATAACATTACAATGAATAGGAAAAAGTCGAAGGCTTTTCTCGTAGCATTAGGAACAAGACAAAGATGTTCAGCTATATGGCTTCTATTTCATATAGTACTAGAATTTAGAGCAATTAAGCAAGAGAAAGTAATAAAGAGCATCCAAATTGGAAAGGAGAATATCAAATTATCATTTGTAGATAACATAATCTAATATATACAAAATCCTAAAGATTCCACCAAAAAACTGTTAGAACTAATAAATGAATTTAGCAAAATTGCAAGATACAAAATCTACGCAGAAAATCAGTAGTGTTTTTATATGTTATTAGTGAACTATGTGAAAAATAAATCAAGAAGCCAAATCCATTTATGATAACTATTAAAAAACCCAAAGATACTTAGGTATAAATTTAAATAAAGAGAGGAAAGATCTGTGCATGGAGAAATACAAAATGTTGATAGTAGAAATTAAGAATGAAAATAAATGAAAAACCCTATGTTCATCGATTGAAAAACATCGTTAACATGACCCTGTTACCCAAAGTAATCTACAGATTTAACACAATGTGTATTAAAATACCAATAGCATTTTTTGCAGACATAGAAAATACAAGAATTCATTTGGAAACACAAAAGAGCCTGAATCACCAAAGCAATCCTGAGCAAAAAGAAAAAAGCTGCAGATATGATACATCTGACTTCAAAATATATTACAAAACTATAGTAACCCAAACAGCAGGGTGCTGACATAAATACAGACACATAAATCAATGGAATAAAATAGACAGCCTGGAAATAAATGAATGAGCCTGGAAATAAATGAATACACCTATAGCCAACTAATATTTGCCAAAGGTGCCAAGAACACATATTAAAGACAGTCTTTTCAATAAGTAGTGCTGGGAAAATTGGATATACGCATGCAGAATAATGAGACTAGATTCCTACCTCTGACTATATACAAAAAGCAATTAAAAATGAATTAAGGACTTAACTATAAGACATGAAATTATAGAAGTCCTAGAAAAAAATCACAGGGGAAATGCTTCACAATATTGGCTGCAAAAGAATTTTAAAATTATACATGAAAAGGCAGGCAACAAAAACAAAATTAAACCAATGGGATTATATCAAACTAGAGATATTTTATACAGCAAAGGAAACAACAGAGGAAAGAGAACCTATAGAAGAAAATCTCTTTCAAACTATAGAATTGACAAGATGTTAATTTTCTTGAATATGTACGAAACTTAAACTCAACAGCAAAAAGAATAAGTTGATTAAAACATGGCCAATATACCTTAATAGACATTTCGCAAAAGGAGATGTACAAATGGCCAAAGGTATACAAAAAAAATGATTACCGTCACAAATCATCACAGAAATGCAAATCAAAACCACAACGAGATATTACATCATGCCAGGTAGAATGGTTGTTATCAAAAAGACAAAAGAAACCATGTGTCGGCAAGGATGTAGAGAAAAGGATGCATTTACATATTCTTGGTGGGATTATAAACTAGTATAACCATTATGGAATACAGCACGAAGGTTCCTCAAAAAATTAAAAATAGAACTACCATATGATGAAGCAATCCCATTACTGTGTATAAATTCAAAATGAAAGCAGCTGGAGAGGAGGAGGTGGAGCATGATGGCTGAACAGAAGCCTTCAGCAATTGTCTCCACTGCAGGAATACCACATTTAACAACTATTTACACACACAAATAAATACCTTCATAAGGAACAAAATTCAGGTGAGCCATCACAGTACCTGGTTTTAACATTATATTAAGAAAAAAGGCACTGAAGAGGGTAGGAAAAACAGTCTTGAATCACCTACGTCACCCCATCCCTTTTCTGTGGCAGCAGCCATGTGGTGTGGTGTGTAGAGAGAATCTATTCACTTGCAGAAGGGAGAGGGCAGTGATTATGGTAGTTTGCATTGGAACTCTGTGCTGCCCTGTCACGTAGAAACACAGGGAAGGACTCAGCTGGCTTCCATTGAGGGAGAATTTAGACAAGTCCTAGACAGAAGTGAACAACCCATCCCAAAAAGTGGCTCAGTTTCCAGCAGGCCCTGCCCATGGGCAGGCTGGTCTTGAACTCCTGACTTTGTGATCCACCCACCTCAGCCTCCTAAAGTGCTGGAATTATAGGCATGAGCCACCACGCCCGGCCAGATGATGTAATCTTATATGTGGGAAAACTTAAGACTCTACCAACAAAAACTATTAGAACAGATAAACAAAGTAAAGTTGCAGAATACAAAATCAACTTACAAAAATCAATAGCATTTCTATATGCCAACACTGAATAATCTGAAAAATAAATCCAGAAGTAATAGATAAAAATTGTGGTACATAGAAACAATGGACTACTATTCAGCCATTAAAAAAATGAATTCCTGTCATTTGAGACAACACGCATAGAACTGGAGGATGTTATGTTATGTGAAATAAGCCAGGAACAGAAAGACAAACTTCATATGTTCTCATTTGTTTACGGAAGCTAAAATTCAAAACAATTAAACTCATGGAGATGGAGAGTAGAATGACGGTTACCCAAGGCTGGGAAGGGTAGTGTTTGTAGGGGTTTGGGGGAAGAGGAGGTGGTTAACGGGCATAATATATTCAGAAAAATACAGTTGAATAGAATTAACAAGATACAGTATTTGATAGCACACCAGGGTGACTACAGTCAATAATAATTTATTGTACATTTCAGAATAGCTAAAAGTGTATAATTGGATTGATTTTTTTTTTTTGGTAACACAAAGGATAAATGCTTGATGTCATGCATATCTCATTTACCCTTACATGATTATGCATTGCATGCCTGTATAAATATATCTTATGCATCTCATAAATACACCTACTATGTACCCACAAGTATTAAAAATAAAAAAGTTTATTTCAGCGCTATTTACAATGGGCAAGATATAGAATCAACCTAAGTGTTCAACAATGGATGCATGGATAAAGAAAAAGGGGTATATATACTCGATGGAATACTTCAGCCATAAAAAGCAGTGAAATTCTGTAACGCAACAACATGAATGAATCTGGAAGGTATCATCGGAGTGAAGAAAAGCTAGGCACTGAAAGGCAAATACCTCATCTCACTCATATGTGCAATCTAAAATAAAAGTTTTTTAGGCTGAAATCAAAGAAGCAGAATGCAGAACAGTGATTATTAGAGATGGGGAAGTGGGGCAGAGGAAGAAGAATGCGGAATGACTGTGCAACAGGTACAAAGCTCCTATTAGGAGTAATAATTTCTGGTGGTCTGCAGCACAGTAGGGTGACTATTGTTAAGAGTAAAGTGCTTTACATTACAAAATAGCTCGAAGAGAAGTATTAGAATGTTCTCACCACAAATAAACAATGAATGAGGTGATAGGTACACTAACTATCCGAATTGAATCATTATATATGTATCAAAACATCAAATTGTACCTCATATTTTAAGTACGATAAAAAATGTGTCAATTTACAAAGAAAGGACGGGCGCAGTGGCTCATGCCTGTAATCCCAGCACTTTGGAAGACCAAGGCGGGCGGATCACGAGGTCAGGAGATCCAGACCACGGTGAAACCCCGTCTCTACTAAAAATACAAAAAATTAGCCGGCCAAGGTGGTGGGAGCCTGTAGTCCCAGCTACTTGGGAGGTTGAGGCAGGAGAATGGCGTGAACCCGGGAGGTGGAGCTTGCAGTGAGCCGAGATAGCGCCACTGCACTCCAGCCTGGGCGACAGAGAGTCCATCTCAAAAAAAAAAAAAAAAAAAAAAAGGAAATAGGACTATTCCATATTCCTTAACACAAAGAAAAATTCAATGTGAGCCTGAAAACAGTGACTAAGAATAGATCATATTTTATGTATGTCAGGCCTCGGAGCCCAAGCCCAAGCCAAGCCATTGCATCCCCTGTGACTTGCACATATACACCCAGATGGCCTGAAGTAACTGAAGAATCACAAAAGAAGTGAAAATGCCCTGCCCCGCCTTAACTGATGACAGTCCACCACAAAAGAAGTGAAAATGGCTGGTCCTTGCCTTAAGCGATGACATTACCTTGTGAAAGTCCTTTTCCTGGCTCATCCTGGCTCAAAAAGCTCCCCCACTGAGCACCTTGTGACCCCCACTCCTGCCTGCCAGAGAACAACCCCCCTTTGACTGTAATTTTCCTTTACCTACCCAAATCCTATAAAACAGCCCCACCCTTATCTCCCCCTTCGATGACTCTCTTTTCGAACTCAGCCCCCCGCACCCAGGTGAAATAAACAGCCATGTTGCTCACACAAAGCCTGGTAGTCTCTTCACACGGACACACATGACATTTTGGTGCCGTGACTCGGATCAAGGGACCTCCCTTGGGAGATCAATCCCCTGTCCTCCTGCTCTTCGCTCCATGAGAAAGATCCACCTATCACCTCTAGTCCTCAGACCAACCAGCCCAAGGAACATCTCACCAATTTTAAATCGGGTGAGCGGCCCCTTTATTACTCTCTTCTCCAGCCTCTCTTACTATCCCTCAACCTCTTTCTCCTTTCAATCTTGGCTCCACCCTTCAATCTCTCCCTTCTCTTAATTTCAATTCCTTTCATTTTCTGGTAGAGACAAAGGAGACACGTTTTATCCGTGGACCCAAAACACCTACGCCAGTCACGGGCTGGGGGAAGGCAGCCTTTCCTTGGTGTTTAATCATTGCAGGGATTACTCTGATTACTCACCCACGTTTCAGTTGTCTGACCACGCTGCAGGCACACCTGTCTTGGTCCTTCACCTTTAGCAGCAAGCCCCACTTTTCTGGGGGAGGGGCAAGCACCCCGACCCCTTCTCTCCCTATTTCTACCCCTTCTCTGCTTTTCTGGGGGTGGGGCAAGAACCCCGACCTCTTACTTTTGCACCCCGATCTCTTATTTTGGTGCCCCAATGCCTTATTTCTGCTCCCTGACCCCTTTCCTGCTTTTCTGGAGGACAGGAACCCCTGAACTCCTTCTCTCTGTGTCTCTACTCTCTCTTTTCTCTGGGCTTGCCTCCTTCACCATGGGCAACCTTCCACCCTCCATTCTTCCTACTTCTCCGTAGCCTGTGTTCTTAAGAACTTAAAACCTCTTCAACTCACACCTGATCTGAAACCTAAATGCCTTATTTTCTTCTACAATGCCGTTTGACTCCAATACAAACTCAAGAGTAGTTCCAAATAGCCAGAAAACGGCACTTTCAATTTTTCCATCCTACAAGATCTAAATAATTCTTGTTGTAGAATAGGCAAACAGTCTGAGGTGCCTGACGTCCAGGCATTCTTTTACATATCAGTCCCTCCCTAGTCTCTGTTCGCTTCTCCCAAATCTTCCTTCTTTCCCTCCCGCCTGTCCCCTCAGTCCCAACCTCAAGAGTCGCTGAGTCTTTCCAGTCTTCCTTTTCTACAGACCCATCCGACCTCTTCTCTCCTCGCCAGGCTGAGCTAGGTCCGGATATTCCCTCAGCCTCGGCTCCACCACCCTGTAATCCTTTTATCACCTCCTCTCCTCACACCTGGGCTGGCTTACCGTTTCCTTCCGCGACTAGCCCTCCCCCACCTGCCCAGCAATTTCTTCTTTAAAAAGTGGCTAGAGCTAAAGGCATAGTCAAGATTAATGCTCCCTTTTCTTTATCTGACCTCTCCCAAATTAGTTAGCATTTAGGCTCTTTTTCATCAAATATGAAAAACCCAGCCCAGTTCATGGCCCATTTAGCAGCAACCCTGAGAAGCTTTACAGCCCTAGACCCTGAAAGGCCAGAAGGCCATCTTATTCTTAATATGCATTTTATTTTATTACCTAATCTGCTCCCAACATTAAATAAAACCCCAAAAATTAAATTCCAGCCCTCAAACCCCACAACAGAACTTAAAGAATCTCGTCTTCAAGATGTACAATAATGGAGTAGAGGCAGCCAAGAAGCAACTTATTTCTGAGTTGCAATTCCTTGCCTCCACTGTGAGACAAACCCCAGCCACATCTCCAGCACACAACTCCAAACACCTGAACCGCAGCTGCCATGGGTTCCTCCAGAACCTTCTCCCCCAGGAGCTTACTACAAGTGCCAGAAATCTGGCCACTGGGCTAAGGAATGTCCACAGCCCGGGATTCCTCCAAAGCCGTGTCCCATCTATGCGGGACCTCACTGGAAATCGTACTGTCCAACTCACCCAGGAGCCACTCCCAGAGCCCCTGGAGCTCTGGCCCAAGGCTCTCTGACTGACCCCTTCCCAGACCTTCTCAGCTTAGCGGCTGAAGACTGACGCTGCCCCATCACCTCGGAAGCCTCCCATACCATCACAGATGCTTTGGGTAACTCTTACAGTGGAGGATAAGTCTGTCCCCTTCTTAATCAATATGGAGGCTACCCACTCCGCATTACCTTCTTTTCCAGGGCCTGTTTCCCTTGTCTCCATAACTGTTGTGGATATTGATGGCCAGACTTCTAAACCTCTTAAAACTCCCCAACTCTGGTGCCAACTTGGACAATATTCTTTTATGCACTCCTTTTTAGTTATCCCCACCTGCCCAGTTCCCTTCTTAGGCCAAGACATTTTAACTAAATTTTCTGCTTCCCTGACTATTCCTAGGCTACAGCCACACCTCATTGCTGCCTTTTCCCCCAGTTCAAAGCCTCTTTCACATCCTCCCCTCATATCCCCCCACCTTAACCCACAAGTATAGGATAAAACCTAATCACCCTTACCCAACTCAATGCCAATATCCCATCCCACTGCACGCTTTAAAAGGATTAAAGCCTGTTATCACTCGCCTGCTACAGCATGGGTTTTTAAAACCTATAAACTCTCCTTAAAATTTCCCCATTTTACCTGTCCAAAAACAGGACAAGTCTTACAGATTAGTTCAAGATCTGCGCCTTATCAACCAAATTATTTTGCCTGTCCACCCTGTGGTGCCCAACCCATACATTGTTTTGTCCTCAATATCTTCCTCCACAACTCACTATTCCATTCTTGATCTTAAAGATGCTTTTTTCACTATTCCCCTGCACCCTTCATCCCAGCCTCTCTTTGCTTTCACTTAGACTGACCCTGACACCCATCAGGCTCAGCAAATTACCTAGGCTCTACTGCTGCAAGGCCTCAAGGACAGCCCCCATTACTTCAGTCAAGCCCAAATTTCTTCATCTGTTACCTATCTCGGCATAATTCTCATAAATACACACTTACTCTCCCTGCTGATCGTGTCCGGCTAATCTCCCAAACCCCAATCCCTTCTACAAAACAACTCCTTTCCTTCCTAGGCATGGTTAGTGCGGACAGAATTCTTACACAAGAGCCGGGACCGCGTCCTGTAGCCTTTCTGTCCAAACGACCTTACTGTTTTAGCCTAGCCCTCATGTCTGCACACAGCGGCTACCACTGCTTTAATACTGTTAGAGGTCCTAAAAATCACAAACGATGCTCAACTCTCTACAGTTCTCATAACTTCCAAAATCTATTTTCTTCCCAAACATCGCTCAAGACAATGCTTATGCTGATAAGGTAGCTAAAAAAGTAGCTAGCTTTCCAACTTCTATCCTGCAAGGTAGTTTTCCTCCTTCACATCGGCCACTCCCACCTACTCCCCCGCTGAAACTTATACCTATCAATCTCTTCCCACACAAGGCAAATGGTTATTAAACCAAGGGAAATATCTCCTTCCAGCCTCACAGGCCCATTCTATTCTGTCATCATTTCATAACCTCTTCCATGTAGGTTACAAGCCGCTAGCCCGTCTCTTAGAACCTCTCATTTCCTTTCCATCATGGAAATCTATCCTCAAGGAGATCACTTCTCAGTGTTCCATCTGCTATTCTGCTGCCCCTCAGGGATTGTTCAGGCCCCCTCCCTTTCCTACACATCAAGCTCAAGGATTTGCTCCTGCCCAGGACTGGCAAATTGACTTTACTCACATGTCAGAAAACTAAAATATCTCTTAGTCTGGGTAGACACTTTCACTGGATGGATAGAGGCCTTTCCCACAGGGTCTGAGAAGTCCACCACGGTCATTTCCTCCCTTCTGTCAGACATAATTCCTCAGTTTGGCCTTCCTAACTCTATACGGTCTGATATTGGACCAGCCTTTAATAGTCAAATCACCCAAGCAGTTTCTCAGGCTCTTGGTATTCAGTGAAACATTTATATCCTTTACCGTCCCCAATCTTCAGGAAAGCTAGAACAGACTAATGGTCTTTTAAAAACATACCTCACCAAGCTCAGTCATCAACATAAAAAGGATAAAAAGGACTAGACAATACTTTTACCACCCTTCTCAGAATTCAGGCCTGTCCTCAGAATGCTACAAGTTCCAGCACATTTGAGCTCCTGTGTGGACACTCCTTTTTATTAGGTCCCAGTCTCATTCCAGACACCAGACCAACTTAGACTGCACCCCAAAACACTTTCATCCCTACTGTCTTCTCTCTAGTCATACTCCTATTCACTGTTCTCAAATACTCACAATGCCCTGCTCATGTTTACACTGCTGGTTTACACTGTTTCTCCAAGACATCACAGCTGATATCTCCTGGTGCTATCCCAAACCGCCACTCAAAATTCCCTCTTAAAGTAAATAAATAATCTGCTGGCAGGGCTATGCTGAGCCTCCTTGGGCACTCTCTAATTAGATGTCCTAGGTCTTCCCAATTCTTAGTCCTTTAATACCTGTTTTTTCTCCTCTTATTCAGACCTTGTGTCTTCCGTTTACTTTTTCAATTCATACAAAACCACATCCAGGCCATCATCAATCATTCAATATGACAAATATTTCTTCTAACGACCCCACAATACCACCCCTTACCACAAAATCTTCCTTCAGCTTAATCTCTCCCACTCTAGGTTCCCATACCGCCCCTAATCCCGCTTGAAGCAGCCCTGAGAAACATCGCCCATTCTCTCTCCATGCCACCCCCCCAAAAATATTGCACCACTGCACCACTTCAACACTATTTTGTTTTATTTTTCTTATAATATAAGAAGGCAGGAATGTCAGGCCTCTGAGCCCAAGGCAAGCCATTGCATCCCCTGTGACTTGCATACCCAGATGGCCTGAAGTAACTGAAGAATCACAAAAGAAGTGAAAATGCCCTGCCCCACTTTAACTGATGACATTCCAGCACAAAAGAAGTGAAAATGGCCGATCCTTGCCTTAGGTGATGACATTACCTTGTGAAAGTCCTTTTCCTGGCTCATCCTGGCTCAAAAAGCTCCCCTACTGAGCACCTTGTGACCCCCACTCCTGCCCGCCAGAGAACAACCTCCCTTTGACTAACTTTCCTTTACCTACCCAAATCCTATAAAACGGCCCCACCCTTATCTCCCTTCGCTGACCCTCTTTTCAGACTCAGCCCGCCTGCACCCAGGTGAATAAACAGCCATGTTGCTCACACAAAGCCTGTTTGGTGGTCTCTTCACACGGACAGGCATGACAATATGTTAATGAGAAGTACACACAGGCCCAAGTTTTCCTTATGTTTGTTCTCTATTTCTCGGACATCTGAAGGAAGTAGATAAGATACGGGAGCATGAAGAGATCCAACTTCACTTCAGGAATTCTTATTTACATTAGAAGAATCAACTGTGAACGATTTCTTTTTCTTTTTGTTAATTTGAAAGTCACTGTCAGGACCTTGGAGAATCTTGATTCTATCATGGAGGATAGTTAACACTCCTTGTTGCATGGCATCAGTGACTACCTATGTTCCTGTAACCATTTCTGGGTTTAATTAAAATGTTGAACACTGCAGGGTTAAAGACAAGACCATCAGATGCATTACTAGGGAACTCTGTCAATTTTACATTGATTCATTAGTTCTTACCTTATGATTTATGCAATCCCCTATGAAACCAATTATTACACTGTCACTTAATGCACATTTCTAGATCTTGAACATGATGGACTCATGAGATTTTTTGGAAATGCCTTCTTAAATCCAGGTTAAAAAATGTGTGTCTATTTCTGAGTCTAAAATACCTGTCAAAAATTCTAGTAGGTTTAGTTTGTTCTGACTCATTCTATGAACCAGTGCTGTGTTTTAATGGCTCCTACCTTTTATCTAAGCATTGATCTGTTTAATAATTCAATACATTTTTATTTCTCGTTTATTTTGTGATAAGCATTGTGCTAAATACTTGTTTCAAATCACTATCATTGAATATTTGGTATCTGTGTGGTCTCCTTTTTAAAAATTAAAAAAAAAAATTTGCTCACCAAGTCTTCAAGAACCTAGTTTCCCCAGAATTCTTAGCTAATCATTGCCAATGTTTCTCTGATATCAACTTCCAGACTTTAAAATAAATATCAGATATATAATTTATCTATCACAGACTAGACACCTGAACTCAAAATTATCTAAAGCTAAGCTATGTTTTTAATTTTTTGCTGAAGAGTTTCCTTCTCTTGGGACCTTGTTTTTCCTCTACTTCTCCTTTGAGGATCATATGAAAGTCTTTTGAACCTTTCTATTGACTTAGATTAATTCTGTAGCATGTCCTCACTTCTGTGTTCTAGGTTATTTCTTTTATAGCCCATCCCCAACTTTTGGTATTCTTGGAAATGAGAAAAGGGGGCAGTAAAAAGTGCCTTTTAGGCATTACCGTGGCTGCTCTGTCTTCCTCTGAGTGATATCTTGCTTCTCTCTATGATTTTTATGGGGATAGTCACTTTTTTTTTTTTTTTTGGATACAGAGTCTCACACTGTTGCCCAGGCTGAAGTGCAGTAGAGTGATCTTGGTTCACTGCAACCTCCACCTCCTGGCTTCAAGCAATTCTCCTGCTTCAGCCACCCGAGTAGCTGGGACTACAGGCACGTGCCACCACACCCAGCTAATTTTTTGTATTTTTAGTAGAGATGGGGTTTCACAATGTTGGCCAGGATGGTCTGGATCTCTTGACCTCGTGATTCTCCCGCCTCAGGTGTGAGCCACCAGCACCTGGCCCACTTTTGTTTTTTGTTATATAGGCACAGTATTTCCAACAAGCCACAGATATTATTGTTTCTGTACTTGAACCCTTATGCCTTAGTCCCAATTACAGTAGCCTTAGCTACCTGTGACATCTTGTTAGGTTATATCTACTGTGCTATGCATTGATGATCCTGCTGAGTATATGCAGTAATTCTAGTATAATAAAATAATGTTTCCGGGCAAGATTATATATAAAAATCTTCAAAGTCAATTATCCATTCAATCTTAATAGTTCCAAATAATGACCAGAAATCATATGTGGTTCTATAGTATCAAACCCCATGATTTGGAGGGGCTATTAGTGTATGATTTTTGCGAATATTCCTTAGTAAAATTGTCTATTTTACCTCAAAATCCTGCCTTTGGTTACCTAACAATGGGTTATTTTAAAAAATAATTTGCAAAATTGCTATGCAAGAATGTTTGAAACCACACACTACAGTGAATATTGATTGAGATTGAGTACCTACATCATGAAAAGCTGTGTCTTTTCCCAGAAAACTTACTATGAAAAAAAGAAATAAACAGCAATTAAAATAAAACAGAGCCAAAAATGCAGGCGTATCTCAGAGCCCTAAGGTTATTTCGTTTTGTGTTACTTTTCCTTCCCTTTAATTTTTCTTTTCATATTTCCTTCTAGAAACCCTGTCTCCCCAAGAGAAAAAGTCCTCATTGTTGCAAGATCACTAAAAGATTTACAGAAGAAATGTGCTCTTTTGTTTTTGTTCTTCATTCATCTTCTTTCCTTATGCTAAAACAAATACATTTGCATTCTGAAATCAACAGCATCAGTCAAGTATGCTTTTCGTAGACTAACCTCTAAAAAACGGTTTCTTTGAACCTTTTGGAGGCTTTGATGGTAAAACTGAAAAGTCCCAAACTATTTTCGTTCATCCCACTTGGAATACATCAGAAATTATGTTGCTGAAATTAATGCATGCCAGTTAGTCTTTTGTCTTATTGGCTTTGTGTCAATTTCGTCAGTGGTTTTATTTGTTAAATTGTGCACATCCTACATGACTTTTTTTTTTCTTTCTTTTTTTTTTTTTTTTTTTTTTTTTTTTGAGACGGAGTCTTGCTCTGTCACCCAGGCTGGAGTGCAGTGGCCGGATCTCAGCTCACTGCAAGCTCCTCCTCTCGGGTTCACGCCATTCTCCTGCCTCAGCCTCCCGAGTAGCTGGGACTACAGGCACCCGCCACTTCGCCCGGCTAGTTTTTTTGTATTTTTTAGTAAAGATGGGGTTTCACCGTGTTAGCCAGGATGGTCTCGATCTCCTGACCTCGTGATCCGCCCGTCTCGGCCTCCCAAAGTGCTGGGATTACAGGCTTGAGCCACCGCGCCCGGCATGACTTTCATACAGAAAGCTCCTCTTGTTTCATGTTTATTTAGGGCTTCCACTTGAAATATTGCATTCTTAGCCTCGCAATTCTCCTGTGGTAGAGGCAAGGATGGTATTAATATTTCCATTTCACAGATAGTGAAATGTATATTTAATTGGAACTAGCAATTTACTAATTGGGCTATAAGTCACCTAGCAAAACCAGAACGTGAACTCTGGTCTTATGATTGCATATTCAGTGACATTTCTATATCTCCTTGGCACCAGATCCAGCATTAAGTAAGGAATATGGTTAATGGCTATTCCGTAACCCAAAAATGTCTTTCTAAGTCTGCTTCATCTTGAGGGCATCACCTCATTTTCACCCTTCTTTTTGTACACATACTTTCAAAAGTATTGTTCAGTGACAAATAATGCTGTGGAAAAAATAGCAGGAGAGGCAATATAGTTTTTAGATGGCCCAGAATCTAAATCTCCCCATCCCCAACTAAAACAAAGAGAGCAACTAAAATACCTAAACAAACACGAATGGACAACTTACAATAAAACTGGGTGATTGGATAGCCCCATAAATCCCCAAAATGTAAGCAGGTGTGGACAAACAACCAACAGCTGTGAGACTCATGCTACACAGCATCTGTGTGGTGGAAAGAGACTCATGTGACACCAGCATCTGTGCATAGAAAGAAGAGAGAAAAATGGGGCACCTGGAAGCTTCAAAACAGAAGAGCTGCAAAATTGCCACAGGTATTGTTGCAGTTTGCATTACCAGGAAAAAGACAATGAGAGGGATATTTGCATAACAGGCTTTTTTTAGGAAGTGATTTTGGGATCCATGCCTATGGAAGGGAGGGAAGAGAAGTAGCACTGGGCAGAGGGAGTGGAGCTGTAATAGAATTCTAAAGAGGGCTTCAGCAAATCTCCTGGGAGCTCTGGAGTTGGACTGGATAATTAGAGTTGTTCTAAGATTGGGCAAGGTTGCCTGGATGTTATTATTTTTCCACATTGATTAGCCATTAAGTAGGAGCTAATCCTACAAAGCTTTATGACCTTGGGTGAGTAAGATTATTTTAGCTGTGGCAATCCCCACAGTGAGTCGTAACAGATGGAGGCCCATCTTTTAGCAATACTTTCAGCAGCTGAAAGAATAAATCTTTCATTCCTGAAGAGGAATTTAAGCAGTGCTTCACTGAGTCACCAAAAGCACTTATTGGGAAGTCTGAGTATAGTAACCAATACTGGGAGTCTGTTCCATAGACTTCAACATAGGGGTGAAGTAAGGGTTCTACAGTAATGCGTTGGAGTGGTCTGAGACCTGTGTATGCTCTAAACTAAAGACTTGAAGCTCCATACTAGGACAAAGCCATATGCTAAGAAATAGTTGCTGAAAGAAGACTACAAATTGAGCAGAACAGGCCAAACAGGGACAAAGAAAAGAGAATACCCCCAAAATATTGGAAGATACCATCAGAAAGTATAAAGCCATTTTTTATTATATCAAAATATAAACAACAAAAATAACAGCAAAAGAAGATGCCCTAGGGTAGTTAACCTTAAAGCAGCTATTCTATCCCACCGTCTTCCTTTTAAAAGTACTGGAAAAGTAATTTTATGCAAAATGAGAAACACAAAAGAATTCTATATGAAGTAATTGTAAGAAAAAGAAAATACAAGGAGCAGAACAAAGTCTGTACAGACAATGAAATTCTGCCAGAACATATGTCTATAAAACAGATTTTTATCTGCAAACTATTTTAAAGCAACTTAAAGAAATTGAGAAATTAATAGAAGCTTTGAAAGAAACTGTTAAGCAAAAGAAGTTCAGAAATGATGTGATTGGAGGAGAGGAGTGTTTGAAAAGCACAAACCAAAAATAAAATTCTAAGGCTCCCCAACCATTTGAATGAACTTCCTCCTCAGCCAGGGCACTCTAAAATTTAACCTGAAATACTGGTTCAGGCCATGACCTGAAGTGGGCATCAGCCATGCCTCATTATCCCCTCTAGCTTTAACATCAACACAGACCTTAAATCTGATAAAACTTATGGCCAAGTTGGTTTTACCAAGAAATGTAAGTTTGTTTTAACACTTGATAATAAATCAATGTAATTTTTCATATTAATAGACTATATATAAAATATGATGATCTCAAGAAATACAAAGTATTTCATAAAATTCAACATCCATTTATGTTAAAAGCTTCCAGAAAACTAGATATTAAGCAACCTTTATCAAGCTGATGAAAAGCACCTACAAACTCTCTAGCCAACAACAGTCTTGATGTGAAAGAATGACTGTTTTCCCTGTAACACTGAAACAGTACGAGGATGACTGGTCTCTCAATTCCTATTCAACATCCTACTGATATTTTTATCAAATGAAATAATTCAAAAGGAGCCAAATCATGAATAAGCTCCCACTCACAACTGCTGCAACGGGAATAAAATACCTAGGAATACAGCCAACAAAGGACGTAAAGGACCTCTTCAAAGAGAACTACAAACCACTGCCCAAGGAAATAAGAAAGGACACAAACAAATAGAAAAGCATTCCACCCTCATGGATAGGAAGATTCAATATCATGAAAATGGCCATACTACCCAAAGTAATTTATAGATTCAACACTATTCTCATCAAACTACCATTGACATTCTTCACAGTATTAGAAAAAGCTACTTTAAAATTCATGTGGAACCAAGAAAGAGCCCATATAGGCAATATAATTCTAAACAAAAAGAACAAAGCTGAAGGCATCATGATACCTGACTTCAGACTACTACATGGCTACAGTTGAACATGCAGACTAATAGAACAGAACAGAGACCTCAGAAATAACACCACGCATCTACAACCATCTGGACTTTGACAAACCTGTCAAAAGCAAGCAATGGGGAAAGGATCTCCTATTCAGTACATGGTTCTAGGAAAACTGGCTAGCCATATGCAGAAAACTGAAACTGGACCCCTTCTTTACACCTTACAGAAAAATTAACTCAAGATGGATTAAAGACTTAATGTAAAACCCAAAACCATAAAACCTCTAGAAGAAAATCTAGGCAATACCATTCAGGACATAGGCATGGGCAAAGAATTCATGACAGAAACACCAAAAGGCCATCTGAAAAGGTCTAATATCCAGAATCTACAAGAAACTTTAACAAAGGCCTGAAAAGATAGTCAAGAAATGCAAGAGATGGGGTAAGTACATTTGAAGGGGTATAGGCCACCATATAAAAAATAAACTCATAATTAATCATAGATATAAATATATAACTTAAAACTATAAAACACTTAAGAAAACAGAGAATATAATCTGTATAACTTGTATAACTTTGGGTTGGCACAATATACCAATTCTAATATTTAAAGTCAATTCTAATATATGAAATAAATTGGCAATACCAAGCTGATTTAAAGCAACACGAGCTCTCATTCATGGCTAGTGAGAATGCGAAAATGGTATAATATAAAAATATAAAGCAACATGAACTCTCATGGTTAGTGAGAATGAAAAATGGTATAGCAACTTAGGAAAACTGTTTGGTATTTTCTTATAAACACACACTTATAATATTATCCATTAATTCTACTACTTTTAAGTATTTATCAGGGAAAAATGAAAATACATGTTCAAACAAAAACAAATAATGTATGTGAAAGTGCTCATTTATAATTGCCAAAAACCAGACACAACCCAAATATCTATCAAGTAGGGAATAGATAGAATATGGTAAATCCATATAACGTAATTGATTTAGCAAGCAAAGAATACATAAAAAAAAAAAGGACGCATCTCAAATGCACTGTATTAAACAGAAGCCAGATTTAAAGCTACAATATGGTCCTGATGATTCTGATTATATGACATCCTGGAGAATGAAAATGATGGACATATAAAAATATATCAGTATTGCAATGGGCTTGCAGAGATGAAGGAGAATGACTCCAACAGAGTATTCAAGAATTTTTGGGGGGTTCTACATCTCCTTTGTGGTGGTTGGTACATGAATGTGTCTGTCAAATGTTATAAACCAAACATCAAGAAAATGACTTTTATTCTGACCAGAAATGGCATTACAGTGGCATCACAATAAATCTGATGGTGGAGAGAGATAAAGAAGGAGATAGAGAGAGAAACCAGGTCTAACCCATTGGTAATCTTGTGTGTAGCGAGTGAAGAAATGAACATAGTCTAGTAGAGGAAATTGAGGAGGAAAAGTAAGGTACAAAGAGAATTGAGAGTGGTATCTTGAGAGCCAAAAAAGGAATATAGTCTCAGATGAGATAGACCACTACATTATGCTGTGATAGGGTATGCAAGGAGACTATTAGCTGCTGGACTTAGTAATAGAGAAGGGACTAGGAGACAGACAAGAACATTTTCAAGATCTGGTGGGTTAATAATGGGTTCAAGAAAAAGGAGATGTGCAAATGAAGAGTGAGTAAAGAAAACACTTTTTAAAGAGCTTTACTGTAAACAAGCAGTGGAGTGGGACTGGAGCCAGAAGGCAAATGAAACCAAAGATTTTGTTCTGTTGTTGTTGTTGTTGTTGTTGTTGTTGTTGTTGTTGTTGTTGTTTGAGACAGAGTCTCGCTCTGTCGCCCAGGCTGGAATGCAGTGGCCGGATCTCAGCTCACTGCAAGCTCCGCCTCCCGAGTTTACACCATTCTCCTGCCTCAACCTCCCGAGTAGCCAGGACTACAGGCACCCGCCACCACGCCCGGCTAGTTTTTTGTATTTTTTTTAGTAGAGACGGGGTTTCACTGTGTTACAGGATGGTCTTGATCTCCTGACCTCGTGATCTGCCCATCTCAGCCTCCCAAAGTGCTGGGATTACAGGCTTGAGCCACTGCACCCGGCCTGTTCTGTTGTTTTATGATAATATTGCATGCTGTTATGTTGATGTGAATGATCTAACAAAGAAAACAACAGTGATGACACAGGAGAGAAAAGAATTGCTGAAGTGAAAAACTTGAATAAATGAGAAGAGGTGGGATCCAGGTCATAATGTAGTCCAGAAGAATTAGAAAAGAAGATACAGATCTGGGAGAATCTGAGAAGTCTTGTTTTCAAGATAAGGCTGGTTCTTGCTCAAGGTGGCCTGTCTAATTTGGAAAAGGATTCCACTGGTATTGCAAGGTAATGCCAGAGGTTACAAGAAGTAGTATGAAGTGCCAAAGAGATGGAGGTAATGAGATCTAGATTGGAGGTCTGAGTAATAGACAAGGAATTTATATTCAGGCAAAACCTGAAAAGATAGTCAAGAAATGCAAGAGATGGGGTAAGTACATTTGAAGGGTATAGGGAAGTAGGCCATGCTCAGAAAGGTAGACAAGAGGCTTACCCGTAGGCATTTGGAGTTATACTACAAAATTTAATATTACATCACTGGATTTGAACCAATAATCAACTGTGAATCACACCTAGCCAAGACTTCTATATAATGTCAGGCTTTGCCAAGATTGACTAAGAAATTAGGAGACCCTGGGCCTGTTATATGAAGGTTAAGTGTGACTATAGCTAATGAAACTGCAGTTGCTAGCAGTGTTAAGAAAAATATTTATTGACTTGGTTCTACTTGTTTTAATGGATATTTAAAATATGTGCAAAGTGCAAGTGGATTGATTTTGAATGTCATTAATTCTTTGCTAGAGTATTGAAGGAAAATGGCAAGCACAGAACTATGGAACCGTAACAGATAAATCCTTTCTGAATCCAGTATTAAGCCATTCTTAAATGTTATTCTTATTCCATGTTAAAGTCCAGATATTTTTCCCCTTTTGGAACACCTCATTGAAATGATGGAACTTATTGGAGGAAAATGTGATTCAATAAGTGAAAGTTTATTCTACATCTGACTTTTCAGGAAGTCTAAAGCCTCATTTATACTTTATCGTAGGTTGTAAAGTGCTTTAAATTATTTGATATGTTATTCTCACAATGAAATGATTTTTTTCCTCATTTTACAAATGCAAACGTTAAGACCCAGAGAGATGAACTGCTTTGCTTTAAAATACCAAGCTAATAACAGAGCCAGAGCGAAACTCCAGGCATTCTACATTCAAATCTAATGATAGGTCTGCTACAACTGTGTATCACATCATTGACCAATCATTGCAAACGTGTGGGGTATGTGCACAGAAAATTTGCATTCTCAGTGCTTGTTGCCAAATACGATTTGGTGGAATGTGTCTGAGGAGTTCGTATTTTAACTTCTTCAACCTATCTGAAGATTCTATCCATCACATAGCTTCATTCAACTCCACGTGGTGGCACACAGGGTCGTTTGGGAGCTTCCTTCTGCACACTGTGCCTAACCATAGAACCCTGAGGAAACAGTGTGTAATGAAAACAGCACAAACCTTGACACAAGGAAGCATCATCGCAATGCCTGCTCTGCCACTCTCCTGCCAAATGGCCTTCAGCAACTTAAGTCATCTCTCTTTGAGCCTCTGTTTTCTAATTTCTAAGAAACTGACCTAACCTACAGAATTGTTATGAAGATGAGAACATACCACACTCAGCCAATGCTGTTTCTTACAATGACCAGAAATAAAGCTTTAGAAACTAAAATGTGGCAAATATATACATATATATATACACACACACATATATATGAATAAAAAAATCACAATTGAAAGAATGTGGTAAAAAGCAAATGAGCTCTGCAATTCATCTGTAAGTTCTTTTGGTTTAAAATTTCATTTTAATTTTGGCACAACATTAGCAATCCATTGAAAATATTCTGAAATAACTCATATTCAGAGTTATTAAAGAAAGTTGATGGGTTTCACGCGCACGCTCGCACACGCACACACACACACATCCACCCACCCCTGTAGGTTGTGCGTTTTAGCAGACCTAAATGTAAACTTCTGGAATCCAAAATAAACTCCAAGTTGGTGATATCTAAAATAAACCCCAGTATGTTACTGTCTGCAAAAAAGAACTGTGAGAAAGTCTGTTCAGAGGATAATGATAGTGACTCAAATCCAGCTTGGAAGCGAGGCCTTCCGTGGGAGACAGAAGATGAGGGGTAATGTGGGGTGATGTCCTGACAACAGCAAGTCAGAGTGTCACTCCAAATGAAGCTCATTAATTCTTTTTGCCCCAAAGCCTGAACCTTATCATTGTCCCTCTCACAAGAGGCTTTGCTGGAGGCACCATGCCTCTTCTCTGCAGAGTTCTTTAACTTGCTCAAGACACTTCAATTTTGCAAGTTGAGTTGAGGACACCTGGTAATGAATGATTCAAGACACACAGGTGGCCCAGGACTGGGCCTGGCAGGCATATTCCTGGAACAGCGCCCCCGTGAGGATCCTATATGCAGAGGGAGAGCAAGCCAGTAGTTAGATTCTTGCTTAGTCAATTATTCATAATGGCTGTCAGTTAAGTTCTTCTGTTTGTGTCCTCATGGAACCTGGGGAGGGGAGGAACCAAGGCTGTGATGTGCTCAAGGGTAGCACTCTTACTTTAGTGGAAGCAGCTGCAGCCCAAGACTTGCAAGCTGAGTCTTCTCTCTGCAAACAGAAAATTCTGTTTGTTGTCATATACAGAACGAACTCCTTAGCGAGACTACAATAAGATCTTCGTGATGCTCATTTGTCTCTCAGCCTGAATTTCCTGCAAATTTTCTACATGCATTGGGTGCTTCAACAATGGAGGGTGACTGGTAAAGGTTGAATTGTGTCCCCAGAAATTCATATGTTGAAGTCTTAACACTAAATACCTCAGAATAGGACCGTATTTGGAGACAGGGTCATTATATTTAATGATATATTTAGTTATGATGGGGTTGTACTGGAGTAGAGTAGGCCTCCAATCCAAGACTATGGTGTCTTTATAAGGAGGGGAAATTTAGACACAGAGACACCCACACAAAGAGAATACTATGTGAAGATGAAGGGGGCAAGGATTGGGGTGATGCTCCTAACACGTTAAGAAATACAGAAGATTAAAGACACATGCACATGTATGTTTATTGTGGCACTATTCACAATAGCAAAGACTTGGAATCAACCCAAATGTCCATCAGTGACAGACTGGATTAAGAAAATGTGGCATATATACACCATGGAATACTATGCAGCCATAAAAAAGGATGAGTTTGTGTCCTTTGTAGGGACATGGATGCAGCTGGAAACCATCATTCTCAGCAAACTATCACAAGAACAGAAAACCAAACACCGCATGTTCTCACTCATAGGTGGGAACTGAACAATGAGATCACTTGGACTCAGGAAGGGGAACATCACACACCAGGGCCTATCACGGGGAGGGGGGAGGGGGGAGGGATTGCATTGGGAGTTATACCTGATGTAAATGACAAGTTGATGGGTGCTGACAAGTTGATGGGTGCAGCACACCGACATGGCACAAGTATACATATGTAACAAACCTGCACATTATGCACATGTACCCTAGAACTTAAAGTATAATAAAAAAAAAAAAAAGAAAAAGAAATACAGAAGATTGCCAGAAAAATCATCAGAAGCCAGGGATGAGGCACGTAACTGATTTTCCCTCAACATCTTCATAAGGAGCCAACATTACTGACACCTTGATCTGGAACTTCTGGCCTCTGGAACTGTGAAAAATACAATTCTGTTATTTAAGCCCCCCAATCTGTGGTCCTTTGTGATGGCAGCCCTAGCAAATTAACAGAATTATTTTGGCCTCCAAAAAGGGATATTCTCAAATTCTAGCATTTGCACGTGTGTTTTCAGATCATCAGGGAGTTTAGGGAACAAGGTTTAGAGCCAGACAGAAGTGGCTGTGATTTCTAGCTTGACCACTTTCTGATTGTGTCATTCTAAACAAAACACTTTGGAGCATCTGCTTGGAAATTTTGAATCACAGTGGTTAACATTATGGCCTTGGGCTTCACAAAGATCTGGTTACACATTCCAGCCATTCACCCGCTGAGTAGCCCAGATATGTTGCTTTTCCTGAATGTGTTCTTGTTCCTATAAACAGTACAATACTTACTTTCCAGGAGGCTTGTGAGGATTCAATGTCATAATGCACAGACATCTCAAACTTGCTGCTTTGGCGTCATCACTACTCATAAGGAGGAGGCAGGGATTATGTTCTCCTGGGATTCATTTCTCTTCTGTTTTATCTGGACTATTATGTTTATCCTGCAGATTCCACAGAAGGGCGTCCTTCTCAAGAAAGTCTTGCCAGTCTGGTCAGCTGTGACCTATCATCTCACAATGGCTTGTTCCTAAGAAGTGCGTGCACCCACACTCATGCCCACACATGGACACTCATATTAACCTGTTTTTAAGTAGCTTATGTACATGCATACTCTCTCTGCTAGACCATGTCTTTTGAGGCAGAGATTTTTTTCATTTCCACATATTAGCTTTGTACAGAATAGGTTTTCATTAAATATATGATGAATTGATAAATGAATGAATAAATGAATAGCAAGTTTCCAAGTAAGTTTCAGGAGGGAGTTCTATTTTTCTATTCTTTTCCAAATATCCGTGGCTGTTTCTTCCGCTGCTGCTGCTGTATGGCACCCTACAGAAGGAAAATTTGAACAGAGATGCCTTCCAGGGGTGGGAAAGACACTGGTCAGAAGAACCAAAGTGGACTCTGGGTAATGTATCCCTTACAGGTGGCGAGATCTTTTACGTTACAGTACTCTACCTTTATGAAACAGTCTTGTAAATGCTATCTAATTTAAATACCACATCATTTTACTAGATAAGCCAGAAGGATATTACTTCTCTATGTACCAGTGAGGAAACTGAGGCATATAACTTCTCCAGAATAACATAAGCTAATCAGAGACAGAGCCAAGTCAAGAACACAGTCTTCTAAGATGGCCTCTTTTTTGACTTTTCATCTTACTAAAACTTGCTGACTTTGATTTCATAGGGCTGATTTCTAAAATAAGGACTTAATTAGGCTTCTAACTGAGACCATCCAATAGGTGTCTTAGTAAAAGTCATCATGTGTGGGTTCTGAGGACTGGTTTTCTGGGAACAATATGCCCTTCGAAGATAGGAACCTAAACATAACTCATTCAAGTGGTGGATGAAACCTCCAGGGCTGTAAAGCAAGATTCTAGAGCAGAACATCAGGTCAAGAGTAAAAGATACTTCCATGAAATCCTAATGATGGTCCTAGCTCTGAATTATTAATTGG
The DNA here is from genome assembly GCF_037993035.2 of Macaca fascicularis. Lineage (NCBI taxonomy): Eukaryota > Metazoa > Chordata > Mammalia > Primates > Cercopithecidae > Macaca > Macaca fascicularis. Next base: position 10,876,464 of record NC_088379.1, on the reverse strand, counting down.
TTGATAATTTTCTTATCTCTCTGAGTCTCAGGATTCTTATCTGCAAAATGGAAATATGATCTGCTGTAATTCAGAGTTCATGACAATTGATTGTGATACTGAAAATGAAGAGTACCCCAAACGTCTGTGGCAAATATGTAAAAGACTATTAACCTTGTCTTAGTAACATTAGGTTCTAAAAATCAACAAATACAACTAAAATTGTATAAGCTGAAATGACTCCCCAAAATCTTTTGGGAAAGTACAAAATTAAACACTATTATTTTTTTATCCACCTAACACAATAAGCTTTCCCTCCTGTATACATACAAATTGGTCTCTGTTTCCTTGAGCCATAGAAGACATTGTTAATTTTCTTCTAAGGAATGTGTGAAACAGGAAAAAATATGAATATTTACTACAAGAATCAGACAACTGAAGCAACAGCACATTCCTCTCTTACTTGTCACACTCAATCAAGGACATATTGAGAGAAACAGAGAAATGAGGGGGAGAATCACCTGTGCTCTATTCATTGTCATATTCCATCTCTCTCCCCCTTCATTATCATTATTATCAATATCATGATTATTATCCTGTCATTTGCCAGCATGCATAGTTTAATCATATAAATCATATGTGTGTATGATGCGAGATCATGGTGTTTAGAAATCAGAAGCCCTCAGTTGTAACTGAAGTGAATACTGTGAGATGAGCCTCCAGTCATTATTCAAAATGCAGTGACTCAGTGCTTCCCATTTTAGATCGCACAGCCCAACCCCACCTAAGATATAAATCCTAAGGTTTATAAATTCCATCGTGTTTTAGCTTCCCTGAGATTTTTGACTCAGCTTCCTGCCCTGCCCTCATCACGTTCTAGTGACATTCCAGTGGCTGTTAGGGAAGACAAAGTATAGGATCTGAGAAGAGCAGCGTCCAAGGTAGGAATTCGCAGGGGTGGATAACTCCCATCTTGGTGGTTGTGCCAGCCTGTTCCACATTTAACACACAATGCATGGGACTTGCAGGTTGTGTATGTGTGTGTGTGTGTGTGTGTGTGTGTCCTTTAAATACACTGAGTTGTATTCACAATCTGAATGTAAAGAACTAGCAAACATCTGAACTGAGCTTCTTTGGACCAAACTAAGACTCAAAGCAATTTTCCTTTTAGTGATTTCAGAAAAGACACTGATCAGGTTAACTTCTGCAGACCCTTCCCCACCTTGGGGTGGTAGAGTTTCAGTGGGTAGCAGTTAGAGCTCGGGACATACTAGTAAACCAAGGTAGATGCCAGGCTCTGCTCAAAAGCCGCCACTGAGAAGAGTTTTCCCCAAAACCACTTTTCTCAACACTGGGCTCTTCCTTCCCCACTCTTTTCACAGGATTCCTGTTTGCTATTTCAGAGATACTATGGTTCTTATAGACAGTGGCAACAGGCTCCCAAATCTTCTTCTTGCTTTTATTCTCAGCATACTCCAATTTATCTCCCACACTGTAGCCAGAGGTAGCTTTTAAATTGTAAATTTGACAAAGTAATTTATTGCCTAAAACCTGTCAGTGTCTACCAGTTACCTTCAAGACAGCATTCAAAATCCTTAAGAAGCCTTTCAAATCACTTGGCAAGCCAGCCCAAACAACCGTCACGCTTTATCTCTTACCACACCTTCAGAGAGTGCTGCCAGATTAAATTAGAAACAGAGAGGAGGCCAAAAAAAAAAATGGCAAGAACATATAAAAAACAATTTCCTCTGCTTTCTCTAACTATATGGAACTCACATATAATCTATGTTAAAGCCATTGCCTCTTCACCGCAGTTCTGTTAAAGAAGAAAACCCTAAACATCTGACTTTTCACTAGATCATTAACATTTAAAGATGGGAAAGACACAAAGCAGATTTTCTACACCTTTCGTGAAGACCTATACCTCCTTAGTCTTTAGGAATCCAACTTTTTAAAAAATCTGATTTAAAGGTGACCGGGCTACCTGCCCTTGTTTCTATTTTTCAGCGTCCCTCAGAAAATCTGTGTTAGGTTCAGTAAGCATGTAATGAACACTGAGGCTTTCGTGCCTACGTATTACTGGTGCTGAAATGGATTCTGAGTGAAATTCTGATCTACTTTATCCAGTCTGAGTGAGTGACGGTGTTACATGGTGCAACAGTATCTATGTTTCTCTGCAAAAGGCAATCAGTCGTCAGCTTAAACTCAGTTTGGCTAGTGCACATTCAATTAAAAAAAAAGTGGTCCCTGAGCCTCACTACCTTCCTAGAGAGAATCAAGTCACAGAGAGAGAGAGAGAGAGAGATACATATACACAGAAGATTGGCAGCTACTGTATATAAACCATTTGGAAAACACCATATTGGCAGACCGTCTGCAGATACGCAGCTGACAAAGCGGGCGGTTGTTGAACTGTAATAACCAAATAAGCAGAAATGAGACACTTTCTGTAAATAATATCATTAAGCACCAGATAGATGATTATGCTCAAGTGAAATGCACAGTGCATACTTTTTATTTAATACTGAAAGCATTTCCAATTACTTTCCATCAATGTTCTCATAAAAGCTTACGTATTATAGTAGATGTATGTAATCTGCTAAGTGATTTGAAAGTAAAATATCTGATCCAGACTCCAGAAACTAGAGTGGCCAGGCCAGATACACAGAAGAACTTCTACTTTTGCCTGGAGGATGAGATAATATTGCACGTTTCATTCATTTAATTCATTCAACAAATGTGTATCAAACCTGTAATATATGGCAAGTACATTCCTCAGTGCTGAGGATATATTACTAAGTGAATCAGAAAATAATCAAATTGATATCATAACGGGACTGACAGATAATTATGAGGCCAAGATTTATAAGAACAAGATAATTTCTGTGATAAGTACTATGAAGAAAATGAAGCAGAGTATAACAAAGAAAGTGGTGACAGCTAATTTAGATAACAGAGGCAGGGAAGGACAATTGATAAAATAGAATATCAAAAGCCATGGAATGAAGATGCTGCTTAGAATATCAAGACCAAGAGAGCCAGAGACGCCCACACCCCCAAAATTTCTTGCCAACCCAAAATGAAAAGGAGTAACCGTGATTTCCTATTTCACAAGAAGGTACAGAAAAATAGCTAAAAGAATAGAGCCAGAAGACTTAAAAAAATATAATAACGGCAAGTAACTTAACATGTCTACCATACAATAGACAGTTCCAAAGAAGTTTTCAAGCATTTTCTTGTTTCTCCTCATACTGGGAATGTCAAGGAGGTTACTAATATTATTCTTACTTTACTGATAAGAAAAATGAAGCTCTGAGCTTGATTTTTCCTTGGGTTACACAGCTAACCAATGGCAAGGCAAAGTCTAAAACAAGAGGAAGCAAACTACTACCAGCAGGCTCAATCCAGTTGGCCACCTGCTTTTGAACACAAAGTTTTAAGGGAACACAGCTTCACTCATTCATTTGACTCCTGTCTATGGCTGCTTTCAAGCTAGAACAGCAGAGATGAGGAACTGCAAAGAGATGGTAGGTATTGCCATGCCTAAATTATTTACTATCTGACTCTTTTTTTTTTTTTTTTTTTTTTTTTTTTGCCAATCCTTGATCAAGAACAAAAGTTTTCTGATTTTGAGTATAATTTACCTTCCTGTACATGACACTGTATGAACCTATTTCACGTTTTCATAATCTTGATCCCTAATTGGAAGATTGAGTCCTGGAGGAAAAGAGCATATTTTCAGTGTTGTATCCTGGAAAAATAAAATGCATTTAGTAAACATTTATTGTCATCATTTGATTTACATTAAAACAAAAGACAACCAAGTCACAAATTTATGTATACATTAAAAATTTTTTAGCAAATCTAGCTATTCTTTTATATTCTACTTATTTCCTAGTGCATCCAGATTACATTTTCAGCACTCAAAAGAAGGACCAGTCCATATTTGCATAATGAAAATCACAGACAAAATTTTTAATCAATGTGTCATTTGTTTTAAGTACGGTTTCTCAGTGATACAGGAGGAAATAGATGAGAATGGAAAATTAAAGAAAATAACTTAATTTCATGTCTTAGAAAAAAATTAGTTGACCTTTGAGTGTTCAGTTTCTTCACCAGGACATTACTTTAAGCATTTCACAAAATATGATTACTAGTAAAAACTTTGAGTTTATCATTAGTTATTTCATTCATTCATGAAACATAATTAAATGCTACTCTAGCTATTTATTGTTGTATAATACATTTCCTCATAACTTAAGGCTTAAAGTAATCATAATTATTTCTTAGTGTCTCTCAAAATTCTGGGGTTTATGTTCAACTTGGTGTTTCTTACTTTTTGTGCATTTTTAGCTAGACAGTGAGTAGTACTGAAGTTATGCCAAAAGCCTCTATAACACATGCCTGCTTGTTGACATTGACTACTGGTAGGGATCAAAACTAGGAATGGAACACTTACCTATGGACTTAACCAGGTAACTGGTGTGTCCTTAAAACAAGGTACCTGGGTTTCAATATTCACTATCCCAGGAGCAGGAAGTCAAAGTGACTAAGTTCTTGTACCCTGGGCCTGAAAGCTGTCAGAGGGTCCCTTTGTCTATAATCTATTAGAAGCACAGTCACAGAGCCCAGTTTCAAGGGAACATAGACCCCATTCCTCAATAGGAGAAATACCAAAGAATATCACAGTAAGTTTTTTAAACCACCAGAGGCTGGCCACCAACTTCAAATTATGAACATTTCTCCAAAATGCAAAATATACTCATTCCCAAGATCTCTTAACAATTTTTTTTTTTTTTTTTTTTTTTGAGACGGAGTCTCGCTCTGTCACCCAGGCTGGAGTACAGTGGCCGGATCTCAGCTCACTGCAAGCTCCGCCTCCCGGGTTTACGCCATTCTCCTGCCTCAGCCTCCCGAGTAGCTGGGACTACAGGCGCCCGCCACCACGCCCGGCTAATTTTTTGTATTTTTAGTAGAGACGGGGTTTCACCGTGTTAACCCGGATAGTCTTGACCTCCTGACCTCGTGATCCGCCCGTCTCGGCCTCCCAAAGTGCTGGGATTACAGGCTTGAGCCACCACGCCCAGCCTCTTAACAATTTAATAGCATATTGGTGTCAGACTCATCCTCAAGGTTCAAATATTTTTATTTAAATTAGTTTCTTAAAGTGCAGATCCTTGGCTTCTGGTTTCTCTCAATCTAAAAATGTATAAACTGGAGACAAGTTATCTGACCACTGCCCCCATCCCTGCTCCACACCACACTCAAAATTGAATTGTGGAACAGATTCAGAATAACTGCTACTGACCGTGTCTTAGAAAAAGAGAAAACAGAAAGCACAAACAGTTACTGGTCCATAGCAATTCTGAAATCCAGCCAGACACATGTTCTGTAGGGCCCTTTACTCCTTCATAACAGTGATTCTCTCAAACTTTGGCCCTGTGCTCAAAGTTCGTGGTTCCTTCCTATAAGTCATTCATCATTTTTCATAAGAAAATTGACTTTGCAACGAGTAAAACTTCTCAACCTGCTTCCCAACACCCTTTTCATTTTATACAGCCTCTATTTCTTTTCTTCCAAGTAGGTGGTGCTTCCACCAGAAATTTATTTTAAAATCTTTGTGAATTTTTTTTTACTCTTATGTGGGTTCACTCCATTAGACTTAGCCAAATCACCAAGCTCTTTTAGGAAAGCTCTTCTCCACCTTGAGTTTCTTGTGAAGCTGCTGTTAGAAAATAAATTTTTGGAAGCCCTCTTGTTTAATGGAAAGGACCTGTGAGGTGTCACCTTAAAATCCTCAGAGGCTCTTTTATTTCTTTGAAAGTTTTTGTGAGCCACTGCTTAAATTATTATCAGGTGACAGAACATCCTACCCTGTATTTGATCTTTGACCTAAGCCGTGTGTAATTTTAGAATCATTTGCTGTCTGGAGAGACTGGGAATTGAAAACAGCTTTAATTTAAAACACAGCAAGCCCTGAATGCTTTTTATTTCGCATTTTACCAACACACTGGCTGGAAATCTTAACTAGATCCTTGAGATCTTTAGCTGCATTTCCTAATTATGACATTAACACAAGTGACAGTATTGGTAGACTTTGCCACCACACAAGTATCCTCTTTCCTCCAGCTTCCAGAAACATTATCCCATTTTTACTTTCCTCTAAGCCCTGTATGACAGCCCTCTTGAAATATTTTAGGCTTTTACTAGCAGCCTCCTCAAGGTCTTTCTATCCCTTCCCCATTGCTCAATCTCAAAGCCAATGTCAATTTTTAAAAATTATGGTAGCATACCACATTTAGTATTCTAATTTATTCCAAATATCTGTTTTTATAACAAATTATCCCCAAGTTAATGTTTCAGTTTCAGCCAGACAGTTGCTAAGTTCAAGACATTGCAAAGGTCTCTGCACTTTCATGTCTAGCAGGTGATCCACTGGGACTTCGGCTGGAGCTAATAGGTGGATCATTTATACACAGCCTCACCATGTAGCTTGGACTTTCTTCCAGCATAGTTGAGTTCTAAGAGCAAATATTCCAAGAAGCAGGAAGTAAAAGGTGCCTTTCCTTAGGCCTTGACTCCAAAACAGGCACGGTGTTACTTCTGCCATATTCTATTGGTCAAGAAATAGCAGATCACCGATTCAAATGGAGGATACATAGACGTCACTGCATGTCACATAATTTGGAGGCTGGCTTTTTTAAACTTTCACAAGTTGCAACCATCTTTCAGAAACTAGTTTATGCACTTTTAGATGTTATAAAAAATAATCAAGGCATGCAGCATCTCTTTGAGATTGTAGTCTAAGATAGTTTTGTTTTGTTTTTATCATGTCAAGTTAATTAAGCTATACCTTTCCAGAATCCCCTTCCTTATACAAATCCAGATTAAGTTTGACACAAGGAAAATTAATCATGATATAGAATGTGGATGTGAAAGAGCCATTAGTATCCAACAAATGTTGATTTCTGGTGACAAAAACATTGCATGTTTCATGTTATTGCTGAGGTTGTTGCTGTTGTGGGACAGTAGCTGGGCTTGGAGTAGCTCCATCACCTTTGCTGGATTTCCTTTTTCATCTTCTCTAAGTCTCGAACCAGATGAGAATTTAGCCTTGTGGCAAAGGACATCATCTTCTTTTTATGGCCAATTGCATTGCTGATGTTGGAGGCAGTGAAGATGTGGGTTCCTGTTTCCTTCCAAGGTTCTTGTTTTCTTTCCAGATTCCAGTTGTTCCTTTATGTTCCCAGTTTCACTTTTATATATTTTCCCTGACTGCTGGCTTTACTGACCTTCAATGACTTTAGGTCTACCGCCAGATGCTGAAGGAACAACTTTTCTTAGACTTCTTCACCTCCCACAATTATGTGTGGCTTACCTCCAAAATCAATCCTCTACTTCATATTACTTATAGTAGGGCTGCTTACCTGGTAGAAACCAAACTAACTCAGGCAGAGAATGATGAGTAAATTATTACATTTATAATACAGAATAATATGCAAGATATGTAAATGAGTAACTAACTATAGGATGAGCAAAGCTTTCACAGAAGTGACATTTTATCTGGGTCCTTTTCATTTTTCCCAATGCAGAAAAGTCAGGGCATAGTATTCAAGGTAAAACAAACAACATTGATTCCACTGACTTTCAAGTAATTGACTTTAAATAAATCACCTTTATTCACTGTAGCTGGTACTTCCTTCAATCGTATACTTTGATTGTCACTAGACTTTTTCTGTTTAAACAGCATATGAACTTCCGTTTGATCAGGAAAGCCTTGGGATCTGTAAAACCTTAGTCACAACTCCTCCTTCTGATTTTTTTTTCAAACATCTCTATCGAAAGCTGTTATTTATTCCCGGCCATGACATGGCCAGGATAGAGAAATCTTAATAACTTCCTAGTTCTTCCTGAGCTGGCTCTCTGTGACTTTGCTTGATTACCCTATTTGTAGTGCATTCCCAGAACTTCAGGCACACCATGCACAAATGTGTGTGTCTTTATAAAGCACTTTCTCAAAGGGAGCATCAATCATTGCTCAAGCCAAATATAGAGTGCTGCTGTTATGGAAGAGTTATTTATGAAATTGCCATCCCTGGGTTTTAGCCTCCATTATGTCTCAACAAAACTGTTGGACTTGGAGCAACTTGTATAATTATCATATGCCTCAATTTCCACAACTGTAAAATAGATAATATTATCCTTAACAAATGCTGTTGGGGTTGTTGGTGATGGTGTTGGTTGAATTAAAATGAATTTGAATAAATTAATTAATTTTAAATTAAAGATTAAGTAAAATGTATCTTTTTGTTCAGTATCAGCCTTTGTTTCTATCCCATTCATGTTGGGAAGTAAGAACACTGCAACCTAATAGTCTAGAATTTTACTCCTTAATCTCAGAGTTTTATTTCTTCCAGCGCTACTGAGGATTAGAAAGAATGTATATAACACAACTCAGATACTGTCTAATGAATTCATTATAGGTGCTCCACGTAAGAGATCCAGTTGGATCTGATGTAAGTTTGAGATGGTTTAAGATGATTTAATATGATAGAAGGAGTTACTCCAAGGAATCTAGGAACACTGATACACTGTCTTGGATGCCTGCTTCTTTCTACAAACTATTGCTCTAAATAATAAGGCAAATAAAAGGCAGAACAACACTTTACCAGTAGCTGGATCTCTGTCCCAAACAAGAGATTATAGTGAGGTCTGATGCACTGTGTGGAGACAGAGTTTATTGAGAATTAAGACCAGGGTAGCTTCATTCTCTCTAAGCTTAAACTTGAAACTCACCATCCAAAGTATTTCACAGAGCGGTGATGGAAACAAAAGTGAATACAGAGAAGTAGAAATCATGGGAGAGTGTACTTGTGCCCATATTAACTCTAGACTGGCCTATGCTTTCCCATATACAACCGTAAACCTGAATCCAGCATTTACTTAGAAGAATAAAGAAAGTGTACAAAGAAAGAGATGCCTAATATGGCTGGAACACTGTACTATTACTTCTCTGGCACGTGGAAACAAAAGTTCAGAGAAAAACCATACATAAATGTATCCCAACTTATATATATATATATATATATATATATATATATACTTTATATAAATATATACTTTATATAAAGTATATAAATATATACTTTAAAGCTATTCCTTAGGAAAATAAAGCCCATTCAGAGGTCCCAGTGTTAGGAAATCTTCCCGCACTGGTATCAGGAAAGAGGATAGTGGAAATTGTGTATTTAACCATGACTTATTAATAACATTATCTCATGAGTAGTTATCTTCATTCAGTATTCATTTTACTTATTTGTTTTTCCTTGGTGAAACGGACCAAGACACTTTGGTGTTCATTCTAGTTCTGATATTAGGTAGCTGAGTGACCTTAAACAAGGTTTCTCTCTAGCACTCAATTTCTACATCCATAAATAGAAGGTGTGAACCAGATAATTAGTTGTTTCCTTCTCAGAGCTAACATTCTGGTAGATAATCTAGTTACCTAGCTTCCTGTAAAGTACTTTTAAAAATTAAAAGTATGTGCTTTTATTCTCTAGGAAATAGTTTTGCACCACACTCTTTAGTTTAAAACTCTCTGCGGCATGATTTTTCTTTTAACAGACACAAAATCTTGGTGATTTTGCAAAAGTTAAAAATAGAGTCTCTTTGAAAATAGGAGAGTCACGTTGTTTATAAATAGCAGGCCTTCAACTCTGCAGCGTATTCGGTCAGAAAGAGCAGTTTAAACTGAAATGCAGAGTAAAAATAAAACTACTTAACTAGTTTTGCAAGAGTCTAGCTAAGAGATTTAGATTTCCTGCCTTAGCTAAAGAAAGGTATGGAGATGAAAAATTGAGGATGACCAGATTTACTGCCAACAGGAAGGTGCATGTTTAATAATTGCCTATTTTATAAAGAGGAGAATGAGGCTTAGAGGAATTATTTTTTAGGACTGTGCCCAGAAAAGTGGGAGGCTTGGATGAGAATCTGCTTGATTAGCTCTTTCCATTCCATCATCCCCACTTCTGAGACAATCGTGGAGCACACTGCTTATCCAGCCACATTCTTCTCACTCAGTTAACCCTAAACTAAAATATGAGACTGAAGGCAGGAGGATCTGTTATCACTGAAGCATGTCTGCAGAGAGGTACCCCATAGATTAATCAATTAGATAAAATGTATTTATCAGAGATTTTATGCATGGTGTTGTGAAATAAACTTTATGCAAAATGCAGTCTTTGGTGCCAGGATGCCTACACACTGTTAAGGCAAGATCTTATCAAATTAAATGTCAGAAATATATAGTGCCCAAAGAAATACATAATATTAATTTCTAAGCATTCACCTTGTATCTGGCTGGTGGTATTCCATGAGAACTTTATTTTATTTCCTTTTTGCTTTTCTGAATATGTGTGACTTTTACAAATGTTATGAAATGCACAATATAAATTATCCAAGAAGCAGTTTTCTTAGATACAGATATAATCAACTTCAGACAAAAAAGGTATGGTTGCCTGACTCTTTTGGTGAATTAGTTTGTGGTATTTTCAATAGACTTTAATGTTTAGAGAAATTTTAGATTTCCAGAAAATTTGAGTAAAAAGTCCAAAGTGTTCCCATATATATTCTCACACCCATCCCCTCAGTATCCCCTGTTATTAATATATTGCATTGATATGGTACATCTGCTGTAAATGATGGACCAATATTGTGTTAGATAGAGTTTACTATTGGTGTTGTACATCTATGCTTTTTGAAACATGTAAGACGACATGTATCCTCCATTATAGTATCATCAGAATAGTTTCATTGCCCTAAACATATCCTGCACTTTACCTCCTCTTCATACCTCCCTCTCTCCCCCGACCTCTGGCAATCACTAATTACTTTTACCGTATTCATAATTTTGCTTTTTCCAGGATGTCATATAGTTAGAATCATACAATATCCTTTTCAGAATGTTTTCTTTAACTTGGCAGTATGCATTTAATGTTTTTCCATGTCTTTTTGTGGCTTCATAGCTCATTACCCTTTATCTCTGGATAATATTCCATTGTATGGATGTACCACATACATTAATTCATGTATTGAAAATCATCTTGGTTACTTCCAAGTTTGGAAAATAAAAGTAAAATTGCCATAAACATATGTGTGCAAGTTTTTGTGTGGACATAAGTTTTCAACTCATTTGAGTGAAACTCAAGGAGCTAAATTGCTGGATTACATGGTAAGAGTTTCTTTAGTTTTATAAGAAACTGACAAACTGTCTTCTAAAGTAGTTGCCATTCTGCATTTGCACCAACAATGAATGAGAATTCCTATTGTTCCACATCCTGAGCTACAATTGGTGGTGTCAGTGTTTTGAACATAAGCCATTCTAGTAGGGACATCATGGTATCTTATTTTAATTTGCAATTCCCTGGTGATATATGATGTTGAGCATCTTTTAATTTGTTTTTTTTTTTTTTTTTTTTTTTGTCATCTGTATATCAGTGAGTTGCCTGTTCCCCATTTTTAAGTGGGTTGTTTAATTTTTTATTGTTGAGTTTCAAAGAGTTCTTGGTATAATTTGATTACTACTCCTTTTTATGTAATATGCATTTTCAAATATTTTCCAGTTTTTAGTTCATCTTTCTATTCTCTTAACAGTTTATCTTGCAGAATAGAAGTTTTAAACAATTTACTGAAGTCCAACTTATAATGATTTTTTTCTTTCATGGATTATGCTTCTAATGTTGTATCTAAAAAAGTCAGGACCACATCTTAGGTCATCTAGTTTTTCTCTACTGTTATCTTCTGGAATTTATAATTTTTCATTTTACATTTAGATCTATGATTGATTTTGAGTTAATTTTTATGAAAGATAGAAGATCTGTATCTAGATTCTTTTTTTTTCCTATATGTGGATGCCCAGTTGTTTCAGCACCACTTTATTTATTATTATTATTATTATTATTATTATTATTATGATTATTATTATTTTAAGACAAGGTCTTTCTCTGTCACCCAGGCTGGATTGCAATGGCACAATCACAGCCCACAGTAGCTTTGAACTCCTGGACTCAAGTGGTCTTCTCATCTCAGCATCCCAAGCAACTAGGACTACAGGTATGTGCCCCCACACCCAGCTATTTTGTTTGTTTGTTTTTGCAGAGATGGCATCTTGCTGTGTTGGAAACCATCCCAGACCAGGTGTGCATGTGTGTGTGTGCATGTGTGTGTGTGTGTGTGTGTGTGTAGGGTGGGAGGGTGTTCAAATGTATTCTGGAGAGCTGGGAGTACCAAGGGTTCATAGGACTGCTACACTACTTTGTATAATCCAAAGGGAGGAAAGTCTCCAACAATGAAAACACAAGGTACATGGGCAGAGTTAATGAAGCATCACATTGGCCAAAGTAATGATAAGAAAATGAATTTGCTGTTGCATATGAGGGCAATGGTTTGTACGGTAAAAAGCGTAAGAGAATATCCCACTGCTTTTGTAGGCAGTAGAACTCTTCCTGACCTTTTTTTTCACTGTTGCCCTTTCAAAAATCCCACAAGAGGGACTGCCTCAGAGAATTCACCCATGTATTCATTCATCCAATAACTCTTTTTATGGGCCACATTATACTCTGCCTACTATTCTAGACGCTGGGGGATATATGTGTGAAAAAGATAGTAGAAGTTCTTCTTCCAAAGCACCATATACTGCTCCACACTGTAAACTTCTTTAAATGCTTTTGTCCTACCATTGCTTCAATAAGCAATTCAAATTTCCTTCTCTTGTTTACTGACACAAATATTCCTTTAAACCACCTGCCATCCCTGTGCACTTCTTAACCACTGGTATCTTAATTCAGTTTTCTCCTTTGACTCAAGAACATCTGAAACATTGTTTTCTACCCTCAACATCATGAAACCCTAAACATACAGGTTCCTGTCTTGCTGCTGGAGTGGGACATTTGGATTAGTATGTGACATATTGTACAAATGCAACTAATGCATTTACCTTTGAGTTTTCTGCTGGTTTTAAAGATTAAACATATTTCAGTTCCAGGAGAAAACGGGATGAAGTGTCATGAAAAAGGTAGGGTCATTCTGTGAATTGATCCTCTGGGGGAAAGGGCTGTGATATGGTTTAGCTGTGCCTGTACCCAAATCTCATCTTGAATTGTAACTCCCACAATTCCCATGTGGGAGGTAATCGAATCATGGGGATGGATCTTTCCTGTGCTGTTGTTGTGATAGTGAATAAGTCTCATGAGATCTGATGGCTTAAAAATGAGGGTTCCCTGCACAAGCTCTCTCTTTGCCTGCTGCCATCCACGTAAGATGTGACTTGCTCCTCCTTGCCTTCTGCCATGATTGTGAGGCCTCCCCAGCCATGTGGAACTGTGAGTCCAGTTAAACCTCTTTCTATTTTAAATTGCCCAGTTCTGGGTATCTCTTTGTCAGCAGTTTGAAAACATACTAATACAGGGTGCTTCATGAACTGGAATGAAGGGAACTTCTAGAGAAGCCTATGCAGGACCTGGAACAAGTGCCTCACACCCAGGACATCACACAAAGAGGGGAGGCTGGGAACGTTGTCAAGGCAAGAAACTACTGTGGACCAGGAATTTTAACTGCAGTTTTTCCTTAACTGAATTATCAAAATAGCATGGAGATATAGCTGTTGCTGTCCTTCACTAAGGCTCAAGAACACCAGGTAATTTCCCCAGGGTTACGTGGTTCTTTGTTGGCAGAGCTGGAATTCAAACGGAGGTCCGTTCTCTATGGTTTTAAGCTTTTAGTCTTTCTGTTGCTACACACTGCCTCTCAAAAGTGGCAAGACATCCAGAACAGAGCTTCTATTTCAGTTTGTAAAATAACACGCTATCGCAGGTTCTGTTGCTGCTCTGCTCACCTCCCTTGTCACTAATCATCTCAGCACCTGCCAACAGTCTCTCACTGCAGGCAGGTAGGGCTCTCTACCTGAGGGCTTTTTCTTAGCCTTCACTATAAGATGGAATTACTGAGGGTTGCTGCTTTGGGAGTGTCCCCCTACTACTGACAGATACAAATTCAAGGACAAGAAGCCCAACTTCCTCAATCCCCAGGTAGAATAACTCTGTGATAAGCTCTACGGAGTTCCCTGGCATAGTTGAACTCAAGTTGTCCACACATTAACTCAAGTTCTAATCTCCTTCAAAACACACCTTTTATTTGCTTCTTACCCCGATTTATCTACCTTCCTCCTTCCCTTACTAGTGCTTCCTGGGATCATCTCCCAAATTCCTAGACACACCCTTTGACTCAAATCCTAGTCTCAGGAGCCAATTCTGTATAAACCCAAATAGAAATACACTTTTTACCTGAGACATAATGAATGCAGGAGAAAAATTTGACAGATGGTAAAAGATCTTTAAAATTAAAGGTATCCCTGCCTATAGATGAGCTTCTCATTCTGTCTCGTGCTTTTATTTTTCACTGCTTTTCCTTATGATTAGCATACTTTTGATAACATGAAAGCATTCCTCTTTTGTATCAAAGGAAATACAATCTAAAAGTGTTTGAGGCAGCGCTAGGTTGGGATTTAAAGAGTGAAAGGCTAAAACAGTCCCTGACAGATTCCTGATTGTGTTCCTGAGTTACACTTTGCTGAAAGAATGGGTCTACCATGGGAACACTCAGCGGACAGTAACCATGGAGGGCCTGGATGTACCAACATGCTCCCACCATGATCTGGTTCAAGGTCAGGCACATCTGGTAGAGACGCAAGAATGTGTTTCTCAATGTATCTTTACATAGAATACAGGATCACAAACCATCACTTCTTGGAGTTTGTCCTGTGGACCTCATTGTCCATAGCTAAACACTTTCAACAGTCATTCTATTGTGAGTCTTTTCATAGTAATATTTTTTGGAGGGTAGGAGAGGGCCCATCAGTCATGCTAATTAGCTACCATCTTAACCGGCAGTAATAGTGATGCATGGAAATACGGGTTGGCAGTGAGTCTGAGAAATGTGTCCAAAAAGAACAAGCTGACTGTGTCAGGGTTGGGATTAAGGGTAGGGGCTTAGTACCTGAAAAGTAAAAGCGCAGCCTCTTAACAATAAATTTTAAACCTAGACATCCTAATAGAGGAGGCTGCTGATAATGTTAGGACTTGCTCTCATGAGAGAGGGATAGGAGTAGCATAAGTACATTCCATCGGGGTTGTAATTAATTCAGTAAGTTGTGGGATGGATAGAATCTATCAAGAAGCAGCAGGGGAGTGAGCTAAGATGAGTTGGGTAAAACAGAGGAACCTGGTGTGAACAGTCTCTGATGACCCTACTCTCCTATTTTGGAAGGCAGTGAGGAGAGAGCCACTGAGCAGGGGTGACAAATCTTCTGAGGAAGAGATGCTAATTCTAGCTCTATGCAACTAGAAGATGTTTCTTAACCTCTCTGCACCTGAATTTTCCAGGCTGTCAAGCAGGAATCTTAGTATGTGACACAACTATTATGGGAATTAAAATGAGATACTGTTTATCTAATTCATGGAACATCATAGACAATAAATAGCAGTTCCTTTATTATTACACACAATAACCATTCTTGTGGAATTGAATAAAACCCTTCTTACATGAGTTGATTAAAAGATTCAATTTTTTGGCTGATATACAGAATATCCTCTGAAGATGCTTTAAAAAAAACTGAAATGAGAAAGCAGTCATTGTTGTGCTCAGAATTTATTAATGCATACAGTTAACTATGCTAGACAAAATGCTTAGCTCCCCATAGTGCTTACCATTGTAGACAAGATTATTCTGTCACAGAGGCAGAAGGCTCAGTTAGGGGAAATATGTCTCATTGAATAAAAAAATGGAATAATTTGATAAAGTACCTTTCAGTCGTGGAAAGGAACAGAGACCTCAGTTTGTCTGTTGTACCATAGATCTCATGGAAAGGGGGTTCCAAAAGAAATAAACCTGAAATTTACAGATAAAATCAATAGAGACACCTGAAAAGTGCAAGATGACCCCGGAGAACACCTTCGTTCTGGGAGGATGCATCTCATCTCATCTCTCTGCAGACTCAGCCCAGCCCTTGGTGTCACATTCTTCAAGTGATGGCATCAACAACATTCATTTTTCTCTCCCTGCTTCTTTTGAGTCTTGTGTCAACACACGGTAGCTGGTGAATCTCCTCATTATGTTTCTTAATTTCAATAAGAATGTATCCGGTCCAACTCCTGAGAGCATCTACATTCATTGCGTTCTGTGGGGAAGGAGAAGTCAATCTTTCTATATTGATTTCTATGAAAATGAAGCATGAAGCTAGAAGTACTTTTTATGGCAGAAAATGATTTTACAAATACAACTCTCTGCCTAAATATACTGAAAGAATAAGGATGTCTAATTAGTTTTCTAATGCAATTGTGTTCTTATAATATAGGTTCCCACTCTCAAAAGAGTAATTACAAAAATAATTGTATTGAGAAATGAGGTAGCTCTTTGCAGGTAAGGAGGTTCCTCTTTTACTGAATGTCAATCACTAGATATGCTCTCTCTTTAGAAAGAGATCAAAAGTAGAAAAGAGAAAAAGTAACAAACAACAACAAAAAACAAAGAAATAAAAACAAAACAAAAAGCCGTTCTGTGGCACTATGCATGGTTTGTTTAAGAAAAGGCCTCCAGGAAGGCTCTCAATTGAAGTTCATTGAAAGTTTAATTGAAGTTATTAAATTACAGCTTTTGGCAAAAAAATAAAAAATAAAAAAGATTGAGCAGTAATTTTTGAGTAATATATAAGCAGATTTCTCTCTCTCTTTTAGTGATTAGATTTACCATGTTCACTCTCAGCCTCTTTATAAAAAGGCATAGACATGCCACTTTGAAAATAGGGGTGGATGTTTGTTCGTTTCAAGGAAAGGTTCACAGAGGATATTAATTGTCCAAAGATACTAAATTGCTACTAAAAATCATAAAACTACATTAAGACACATTTGATCATGTTTACGTGTACACGTCTCTCTACATATGTATTTATTTATACACATACTCACATATATTTCATATATATATATATGTGAGTAATATATATATATGTGAGTATGATAGAAAATTTTACATTTTACATTCTTCAAACCGAGGCAAAGACATCATCTTCACTGACATTGTTTAGGGGAAAGCTAAACTCTTTCTTCTTGCACAAATCTTTTCTTTCTTCCTCAGGTAGGAAATACATTTGAACTTGAATTCCTGAACTGCCAGAGCACGTTCCACTGTCAGACCGTGCTGAACATTCACGGTTACATAATTCCTGAACATCTATTTGTATGTGAATAATTCAAAGTGCTTTTGAAGAAATGCTCATAAATGCTTAATGAACAAGAAAATATTTGTGAAGGGTAAATCTGAGAGATGGGATGGAGAGGCTCATGCATTCGCTCACAGTTTTGAAGCCAGTAATTAATCAGAGATGACTGGAATGAAAGTAGTGTAGCTACATGTGAGGTTGCCACCTCCCATTCACGCCCTTACATTTGTGTGGTAAGAAAGAAAGCACGTGATGAAAACGGGCTCTTGCGTATTTTCTTACTCAGTCTTTGGCTCTTTATCGTATCTCAGGACTGGAAATCCTGCTTTAAAGAAAAGCAACTTTAGGAATTGACTGTGTGGATACATGGGGAAAAGCATTCTAGTCCAAGGACCGAAACTTAGGTGTTGCATTTTATTTGAAAAATCATTATTTTCTTTTTATTTGTTTATTTTGGTAAAAGTCCCATTAATCCCAGATTTACCTTCTATAAGTGTGTACATTTCTGGGGGTCCTGGTGTCTGTCAGGTCGTATGTGCTCAAAAAATCTTTGTATAGTCGAAATCGGAGTCAAAGCATAATGGCTTTACCTTTCTAAATCTTCTTCATTTTCCTTTTTCTCTTTCATTCCAACTAGAAAGCAGCTAAGATAATTATAAACTTGAGTCTCTAGTTTCCCGCTGAACCACACTGACTCTCAAGATTATAGATGTTCTTCTTCGTCACCTTAAAATTCTTCCTCACGTACATTACCTAATTTCATTTTTACAGTAACATTTTCAGTTGTGTGTGAACAGCCATTTCTATAGATTAAATATATGTAGGTCTGACAGGTTTGCTCAACCACTAATTGGAAGAGTTGAATTTGAAACCATATCTTTGATTTTAAATCAATATAATTTCTCAGATGCTGTTTCATCATGAGGAAGTAGGCATAAAAGGGATAAAATTATTACATATAAGTTTCCTGGCATTTAGAAAATATGTAGTAGATGATAATGTTATTATTATTTTGCTGGTAGTAATGCAGTATGTGGCTCTGGCTAATGAGGAGTTATATATACTAGAATTTCAAAATAATCAACAAAGTCTGTTAATTAAAAAATGAACTTTGTTTAGAGGCTATGACTAACTTCATTATCAGAGAATTAGAGAAGGTATTAACCCCAGTTCTAATGTAATGCCCACCTAAATGAGTATAAGTCAGTAAAACTGAAGAATCACAACAAGATAATCAGGAAATCGTTCTCGACCCCAATTATAATACTCAGAAGGGGATAGGATGAGGGAGTGGAGACATTTGAGCAGATGCAGAGAACAAACATTTTATGAATAATAAGGGAGAGACTTTCCATCAATGCTAAGTCCTGAAAGTCATCTTTTTCTAACCAAAGCCAGAGGCGTTGGTAACACTCCCACAGAGGACATTTTGAAGAAAGCGATCTCAGAATTTCTGCAGAAGACTTGTTCACATAGAAGGAGTGCCATACCTTCATTATTTCCAGAATGTGTGAACTAGCAAATAAAACAAAAATAGCAAATTTTAATTGTGAGACATTGCAAAATTGGTCACAAAAATCTTTTCATGTCTGCAGCACACTCTCTTGTGCTATGTGGCAGTGCAAATCACCTCCATGAAGGTATCCCGTAAAACTGAGTTGGCCGTGTGACTTCCTTTCGTCAGCAGGGCTTCAGCAAAATGCTTGAAGCAGAGACTTAGGGAGTACTGTTGCACTGAGGCTATCCTCTTGGCTGTTCTTGGAACCCTAAGGTTGCCCTATGAAAGAGCTCAAGCTAGCCTATTGGAGCCAGGAAGCCAGACTGAGGAGAACCAAGGCATCCCAGCTGACAGCCAGGCAGTTACCAGATGTATGAGAGAGACCATCTCAGGTGCAGACATCAGCTTGTCTCACAGCTTACCACAGACGCGTGGGAGACCAGATCAGAAGAAATATCTGTGCAGCCTCCAGTATTGTGAGATGCAGAAAATGGCTGTTGCTTTACATCTGTAAGTTTTGTGTTAGTTGTAATGCATCATAAGCTAATAGATATAATGCAAAGTACTGAGACCGCATGAAGACTGAGCCAGCAAGGTCTTTATAAAAAGATATCAGAGAAATTTCAGGTAGAATGATTGAGAAAGTGTCATGTTTAGTTAGGACACTGGGCAGCGGCTAGATCCAGAAAATCTCTTCTTTGTGGTGGGTAATGTTGCACAGCTTGTTAGAGAGAGAGAGCTGAATAAGTTCCTCACGCTTAAACTCTGCTCCTTAGGATGAACAGCCTCTCTGACCTCTCAACTGCAGTTTTTTCATCTATAAAAGAAAACATAAAGCCATTTTCCCCCCTTATATTGTCAACTGCTTAGTACGCCATCTGGGATCTCAGGAAGGCTCGATAAAATTATGGCTGTTTTAGCTTTGATGATTATAATAATGCATTCTGGGGTAAGAATTCTACTCTCAAAACCAGAACTTCCTTTCAGGAGCTACGTGAGCTCTGGATCATGATTGGACACACGCTGCACAATCAGGATTTACATGTTCTGATAGATTGAAGAGTTTGAAAAGCGCCATCACAGGGCAGGAGACTGGGAATCAGGAAGCAACAAAACAAAGATTTAAGGCTAATGATTTAATGGGGTGGGGATTCATATGAACGCCAGTCACACATTGAAGCAATGCTTATTTGCTTCCTTGTAACTTGGAAGTTCCACTACGTAGGTTTAGAGAATTAGGAACAAAGCCACTGAAATTTGATTAGTCTAATATGTTTACTTTTTTTCAAAGGATTCTCTTATTGTCCATAGAAATTTTCCCTTAAAGTTCTACATTCGGGGATTAATTTAATATAGTGAAGTAATATTTATCTGTTAAAGAAATGAACTATAGATGGATAGATGGTTAGATCTTGGAAACTTATTTTAACAGCGGTTTTATAAACTTAAATAAGCAGGAAAATAAATAAGCTCGATTTTCTCTCAGACACATACTTAATGGTTAAAAAGAGTCATGAGACTTTTGCTTCTAACCAAATAATAATCTAGATCTATTTTAAAAATAAAAAAGAAAATTAAAGAAACAGTGTTCTACGCAACATGAAAATGATGCGAAAAAAATCTTTAGAAATACATTTATATGAATAAACAAGGTTGTAAGAAAATACTAGAAATCCTCAGGGCTCAAAATGATGTAGAATTCTCACTCGTGAGTAATAAATTGTCAGTGAAGCTTGCAGATGCCCTACAAGTGTTGTATAATCCCTGCTCAGCTTGAGCCTTCTTTACAATACAACACATCAAAGGGACACAAGGCAAGACCCTACGCTTGTGAAAGGGGAGCAGTTGGCACAGAAAGGCTGAGAATAGGACCCCATAAACCCAGGACTTTATGGAACCCCATTCTCAGTGAACATCCAGACAACAAAAAATCTAACCTTGATGTCCGTATGAGTTATCTTTGGGAATAAATGGAAGAGAAAGCAGAATTTTTCTACAGTTTCATACAGAAAAAATTTCAAACTTTTGGAAAAATATTATGCCAATAAGACCTCCTAAATAATAACAAGCATAAAATGGTAAGTAAAAGACTGATAAATGCAATTACATGGAATATTAAAATTTACTTGATCAAAATTAACTATTAACAAAAATAGTGGAGAAAGAAAAAGAAAACTTGGAATAGTTACCACACTTACAACATTTACAAATGATTTTTGAAATCAGTAAAAACAACAACAACAACAACAACAAAATTACCTAATAGAAAAATGGCCAAAAAACATGAACTATGTTTTAGCAAAATGCATGTTGCTAAAAAATGAAAATATGCCAGCCAATAAATAAATAAATAGCTAAAATGATCCATTTCAATAGTAATCTGGAAAAAACAAGTTACAAACCACAGTAAAATAATATTTTAGTCTGGGCATGGTGGCTAATGTCTGTAATCTCAACACTTTGGGAGGCAGAGAAAGGAGGATCCCTTGAGCCCAGGTGTTTGAAACCAGCCTAGGCAACATAGGGAGACCCTGTCCTAACGAAAAATTTAAAAAAATCCCTGAGAAATTGCCACATTGTCCTCCCCAATTGTTGAACCAATCTACATTGCCACCAACAGTGCAAAGGCATTCCTATTTCTCCACAGCCTCTACAGCGACTACTGTTTCTTCACTGGTTAATAATCACCATTCTTACTGGTGTGAGATGGTATCTCATTGTGGTTTTGATTTGCATTTCTCTAATGATCAGTGGTGATGAGCTTTTTTTCATATGTTTGTTGGTCACATAATTGTCTTCTTTTGAGAAGTGTCTGTTCAGATTCTTTGCCCAATTTTCAACGTAGTTGTTTGTTTCATTTCTTGTAAATGTGTTTAAGTTTTTTGTAGTTTCTGGATATTAGACCTTGTCAGATGGATAGGTTGCAAAAATTTTCACCCATTCTGTAGGTTGCCTATTCATGCTGATGCTAGTTTCTTTTGCTGTGCAGAAGCCCTTTAGTTCAATTAGATCCCATTTGTACATTTTGGCTGTTGTTGCAATTGCTTTTGGTGCTTTAGTCATGAAGTCTTTGTCCATGCCTATGTCCTGAATGGTACTGCCTAGATTTTCTTCTAGGGTTTTTATGATTTTGAGTTTTATGGAGTTGATTTTTGTATAAAGTTTAAGGAAGGGGTCCAATACCATTAGACCCAGCAATCCCATTACTGTGTATATACCCAAAGGTGTATAAATCATTCTTTTGTAAAGCACATGTATGTTTATTGCAACACTATTTACAACAGCAAAGACATGCAACCAACCTAAATGCCCATCAATGAGACTGGATAAAGAAAATGTGGTACCTGTGCATCATCAGATACTATGTAGTCATAAAAAGGAATGAGATCATGTCCCATGGAGGGAAATGGATGCAGCTAGAAGCCATCATCCTCAGAAAACTAACACAGGAACAAAAAACCAAACACCACATGTTCTCACTCATAAGTGGGAGTTGAACAATGAGAACACATGGATACAGGGAGAGGAACAACATACATCAGGGCCCATTGTGGGGGTTGGGAGAAAGGGAAGGGAGAGCATTAGGACAAGTACCTAATGCATGCGGGAATTAAAACCTAGATAGCAATTTGATAGTTACAGCAAACCACCATGGCACATGTATACCTATGGAACAAACCTGCACCTTCTGCACGTGTATTCTGAAAGTTAAAGTAAAATAAAATTTTTTAAAAAATTAAAAAGAAATAGCCAGGTATGGTGACGTGCCGAGTATTCCCAGCTACTTGGGAAGATGAGATGGGAGGATTGCTTGAGCCAGGAGGTCGAGGCTGCAGTAAGCAAGTTTTCACCATTGCCTTCCAGCCTGGGTGACAGAGAGTCATCTTGTCTCAAAAACAAACAAAAAAAGAAATAACATTTTATAACTTCTAAATGGGCAATAAAGTTAAAAGTCTGACAATTCCAAAGTTTAGCAAAGATGTGGGAAAATGGGAGCCCTTCAACACTAGTGGTATCAGTATAATTGGTAAAACTACTTTGGAAAGTGATTCAACATTACCCATAGATGTTTAAGCAAATATATGATGATTAGCAATTTTACTCCTGGATAAACTTTGCTTTCTGTGTCATGAGAAATATGTATAAGAATGTCCTTGTTCGTATCATTGGTAATAATAAACTTGAAGATTATTTAGTATGAAAATGGAGCCAAAGTCTGGCAATAGACACAAAAGGGACTACCATATGGCAATAAAAGTAATTAATTAGATCTGCATGTATTGGCATGAACTAATCAAAATATTGAATGAAACAAAGTAAAATACGGAATAAATCTAGAATGATAGTTAAATGAAGTTCATGACCACATAAACCTAAATGACATGTCATAACCATGGATAGAGAATAAGGGATCACATTGAACTTAGAATTTATGCCTTCATGGAAAGCATGGGAGTGAGATGAGGATGGAGAGCTTAGGACCTTCAACTCTATTGATGATACTTGATCTCTTGAGTGGTGATGACATTCATATGTTTATGACATTGTCCTTCATAAAGATTTCCTGCTTATGAAACATTATATCATCAATCTTTTATAAAACGACTTGAAAGGCACACACCAATTATACCAAAATCATACTGTCATTACCTCCAGGGAGGGGAAAAAGAAAGGGATTTGCAGATAGCAGGCAAGAAAAAGTAACTCTGTGTCATTTAAATATAAAAGTTTGGTCCTTAGCTCAGTCCCTCCTCATCTAAACATACTTCTTAGGTGATTTCATCTACTTCAGTGCTTTGAATATAATTTATATTACAGTGAATTAAAAATCAATATTTCCTGCCTGGTGTCTCCCTGGAATTCCAGCCTCAGATGTCTAGCTGCTTATTTACCATCTCCTCTTAGATTTGTAATAGGTATTTCAATTTTAACATGTCCAGAGAACACGCGGCAATGTTTCTCTGCAAAGGGCTTGGTAATCAGTCTTCCCTGTTTCATGATGGACATCACCAACTGGTCAACTGCTGTGCCAACAACGAGGAGTTACATGCTTTATGGTCTGTTTCTCTCTCTGTGGTCTTACCTCACCCAATCCATCAGTAACACTGTTAAATTCTAGTTCCAAAACCCACAAATTCATTCATTTCTCTTAGTCTTCACTCTTACCACTGTAAACTAAGTTACCATCATCTTTTGCCTGGACCACTGCAAGAGTCTCCTGACTATTCTATCTGACTCCAAAATTGCCCTCCCATAGGCCATTCTTCCGAAATATTCTGAAGAACTATTTTAAAGGTAGATCATATCATGTCACTTCTTGATGCAAATCCCACAATGGAATCCTACTGCACTTAGAATAATACCCTGGTTTGCCAAGCTTTATATCTGGCTTCTGCCCATACCTCCTGCTCCTTCTTTTCCCATTCTTCCTCACTCACTACATTCTAGCCCCACTGGCCTTCCTCCTGCTGTTGACAATTAAGCAAGCATATCTTGCCCTTAATATGTCAGTGCTAGGTTTTCTTCCTAGCTGGGGCTCATGCTGTCCCTTACTGTCATTCATGTTGGAGCTTAAGGGCCACCTCTCAGTAGGCCTGCCCTGAGCACCCATCTAAGGTTGTCACCTAAAAATTCTCTGGAATTGCCTTACCTTAATTTTCTCCATAGTTCTTATGACTGTTACATAGATTTGTTTAAATACTCATTCTTCTTCTCTCTCTCCAAAAAGTAAAATCACACACATGCCTAACACTGCTTATGTGCCTGGCCCTTTTCTGAAAATTACAAGCGTGTTTACTCAGTTAGAACTCAGCACAATCCTTCAAGGTAGGTGACATTATTATCCCCATTATACAAATGAAGAAAATGAAGTATGGAAAGATTAATTTACAGCTACCAAGCACCACAGTCAAGACTTGAACTCAGAAGGCGGGCTCCAGAAACCAGACAATACACCCCTATACTCTACCACTTCCTCTGTGCACACAAGTCCTCTTGTCTTGTGTTTTTCTTATTTTTTTTCTCTCTCTCTCCATTGTCACCACTTAGAACAGGGTATGGTACATTGTGACTACTGAAAAAGTAATTGTTGAATAAATGACAAATAAATATATTTTAAAGAAAATGCATGCTGATATTACTTGCTGCACATACACGCGCACACAACAAAATTCTGTGGGACCTTGAACAACTCAAATTTAACTTATCTCTGTTTCAGGTTTCTTCATCTGCAAAATGGAGATAATGATTTAGCCTATAATACAGAATGGTGGGGATTAAATAATTTAATATGCATAAAATATTTAGTATAGGGCTTGTGTGTATATATATGAATATTATATACGTAGTCAATAAATGTTAGTTCTAATAATGAAGATGAAGATGAAAATAATAATGTCTAAACATGGATAGTAGGAAAATTTTTTTTACTTTCTACTTTTCTTCATTTATCAAATTTCCAAATGTATAACTATGTTATCTAAATATAAATATCTGCATATCTATTTTATTTTCTAAGTTCTTTAGTTATTTGTAAGAGAAACACCTAAACTGGCGGGATCCCTCCGATGTGATCATCACTTTCCTAGCTTCAGAGCTGCCTAGAGCACATCTGCGTCTCCTCAACAGAATCGTGTCTTATTCAAAAACTGTCATCTGGGGCTGCAACATGTCAGGATTCTTCTAAAAGCAGGGGAGGCCGGGTGCGGTGGCTCAAGCCTGTAATCCCAGCACTTTGGGAGGCCGAGACGGGTGGATCATGAGGTCAGGAGATCGAGACCATCCTGGCTAATCTGGTGAAACACCATCTCTACTAAAAAATACAAAAAACTAGTTGGGCATGGTAGCGGGTGCCTGTAGTCCCAGCTACTCGGGAGGCTGAGGCAGGAGAATGGCATAAACCCGGGAGGCAGAGCTTGCAGTGAGCCGAGATCCGGCCACTGCACTCCAGCCTAGGTTACAGAGCGAGACTCTGTCTCAAAAAAATAAATAAATAAATAAAATAAAATAAAATAAAATAAAAGCAGGGGAACAGAGGTGAGAGCATAGCCCAGAAGCATAAGAATATAAGATGTTCACATTCTACTGAAGAAATTATGGGATATAGTTTGGCTTTGTGTCCCCACCCAAATCTCATCTGGAATTGTAATTCCCACGTGTCCAGGGAGGGACCTGGTGGGAGGTGATTGGATCCTGAGGGTGGTTCCCCCAAGCTATTCTCATGATAGTGAGTGAGCTCTCAAGAGATCTGATAGCTAAAAGTGTTTAGCAGTTCCCTTTCACGCTCATTCTCTCCTGTTGCCTTGTGAAGAAGATGCCTGCTTCGCCTTCAGCTTGCACCATCATTGTAAGTTTCTTGAGGCCTTCCCAGACATGCAGAACTGTGAGTCAATTAAATTTCTTTTCTTTATAAATTAATCAGTCTCAGGTAGTTCTTTAGAGCAGTGTGAAAATAGACTAATATGGAAAAATTGGTACCAGGAGTGTGAAAACGGACTAATGCGGATGGCAAGCAAACCAGGGCATGGTGTGTGCTGAGTTCTATGATAGGGGAGCACCAGAGGGCCCAAGAGTAGAGTCACCATACCCTGGGATGCCCATGTGTTCCCTGGTGCCAGGATGGTCAGGTTTAGAATTGGAACATTAGTTTTACAGGGCCACCTTGAAAGTTTGTCAAGATCTACTCTTTTATTCTCAATCACTTGCAGAATTCTAATATGTCAAGCAAAGGCACTAAAAGTTTGTCTTTTCCCTATGATGATGGTCTATTTCCATTTCCTCACACAACAACCCTAAGAAATAGAAAGTATTACATCCATTTTATGAATCAAAAACGAAGGCAAAAAGGTTAAGGATTGCACAGCTGATAAGAAGAGCAGTTCCAAAATCCGTGTTCAAAGATCACAGACACCTTGAAGTCAGAAGTCGC
Organism: Macaca fascicularis; assembly: GCF_037993035.2. NCBI lineage: Eukaryota > Metazoa > Chordata > Mammalia > Primates > Cercopithecidae > Macaca > Macaca fascicularis. Next base: position 10,849,788 of record NC_088379.1, on the reverse strand, counting down.
TATGCCAATTATTAGCAAATGTCTTTGGGCAAGTTATTCACTTCTTAGTTTGCCCATCTAAAAATGGCCTAATAAACATTCTACGCACTATTTCTGTAGGGACTACATGGCATGATTCACACAATAGTGCTTTATAAACTATACGGTGGTTTAAACTTAAATGGATAATCACAGAAAGCAACTATTAATTAGTTACTTTAATAATACAATAGTTACAGAATCATTATTATCAATAGCCATCTTAATGTTTTTTCAGGTTATCTTAAATAAGGGCAATAACTAGGCTAAAGGATGAGAGCAGAGAGGAAATAAGAACTATTTTAGACTCCAATTTTAGTACTTGATCAGAATCAGAAGTCGATCCTTCAGGTGGGCTTGTGATTCAGAACAGTGGTGAGGAAGGGCTGGGGGACCATTCTTGTTCCCCTATTTTAGCATCACGTGCAATATAAAAAGGATGTACTCAAGAGTGGGGATTGGACTCAACAAGTGGAAGCTCAGACTGAGGCAGGTTCCATCCCAGTCCCAGAAGCACTTTGTTACCTTAGATATGTGATGTATATATTCTTTGTTTTCATTTTTGTGTGATTATAAAAGGTAGATATTACTATTGTTTATTTTCCATAAACAATTTCTGTTAAGAGTTTGGTGAATATCCTTATTTATCTTTAAAAATTTATAGATGATAATTGCTCTTCTAAAGCATGTATTTTTTAATTTAATGAAAAAATGTGCACACTTTCTCACATCACTTAATATTACTTTAATATTATATATTACTTTACTAGAGAAATGTATCGCAGTTGGCTTAATCATATACTTTTTATCAATTTGAAATTGTTTTTAATTTCTCATAATTGTAAACTATAAAATATATTATTATTATTTTTACAAGTATATCTTTCAATATCCTTAGAATAAATTCCAAGATGCCTAATAAATTCCTAGATGCATATATCCTGGGACAAAAAGCATCTTCACCTTTACAGCCTTGGCTATTTACTGGCAAAATGCTTTACTGAAAGGTTAAACTATTTAAAATTTTACCAGACACTTGTGAGTGCCCATTTTCCTTTGCTTTTTTTCAAATTTGAGAATTATAGGTTTAATACCTTCTCATTTTAATAGTGCTTCTGTTTAATTTTAAAAATAATAGTAAGGTTAAACCTTTTTAATAATGTGCTTATTACCTTTGAGATTCTTGTTTGTAAAGTGTTTTCAGGAATCCAGAATGGCATTTACTACTGTCTGTAGGCTTTCCTCTTGGTTGTGCCATGGATCCCAGAAATAATTACTTATTCTTGCTGGCCCATCTCTATTATTTCTCCTGATTTTCTCTCCTAGTTAATGGCACATATTATTAGTCTAGTTAACTAAGGCCCTCTCCAAACTCCATTAGATGTTCATTTCACTCTAAGCAGGCATCACATTTTGATAATTCTACCATTTAAACATCTCTCATCCCTGTTTCTGCTGGTCTATCCCCAGTAAGACTGTCCTAGGAGAGTTGCTGATCATTTCTCAAAGAGGCATTTCCAGTAGCTTCTCAGGAGGAATTAGAGCCTCAGATTCCCTCCCACAACATGGCTGTCCCTGCTTGTGCCAGAACGATTTTTTCAAAGTGCAAATATGCTTGTGACGATTCTCCTTCCTTTCTCTTTGTGCTCCTGTGGAACTTTATATGAATGTCTTTGATATTAATCTTCCAGTGAGTTTTGGATACCTAGCACTGGTAGCAGGTAATGGGGTTTTAGGTGTCACATGAATGGACACCTTTATTTCACTACTTAGGTGTATTTGTTTTAAGGCAATTGAAATATTATGATGTATCTAATGAATGATAATGTGTATTCTTTACAAATGTTTTACGATTAATAAATAATGAAAAGATTGATTGAATATGTCCAAACAATTCTCCAAGATGAAATATCAGTTACTAAAATTTGTGAAGCTCTGTTTCATGTTGTGGGGTTCATTGTATTACAGCTGTACTTGGGGCTTGATTTCTGATGAGCAATGAGCTCCAAGGTACAGGAACTCTCTTTATGAGTTGTTTATCCTAGGCATACATTCTTAAAACCCAATACATTTTACCTAAATAAAAAATGAATAAATAAGAATATTAACCTTATTTTTTCTCTTTTTACCTCAACATTTATTCTTTGATCAATATTGACTAAGATTTTGTGAATATGAATGAAGTAGAGAAGATAAATTTGTGAGCGTGTTTCACCCTTCTCTACAATTTTATAAGTACGCAAGGTCCATCTTTTCCTTTTGAGTCTGTGAATTCCTTACCTTTCCACATCATTTTACTGATACCTATATGAATCATATTTGAGATTTTTCAGGGCACCTCTTTTAAATATTCAATTATGGTATTAACAATTAAACTTGGCTTACAATGGCAGTTATGCATCGTTTAACAATGAGTATATTAATATTTTCTGAGAAACTTATCATTAAGTGATTTCATCATTGTTTGAACATCGTAGAGGGTGCTTACACAAACTTAGATGGTAATACCTGCTACCCACTCAGGTTATATGGTACAGCTTATGGCTTCTATGCTACAAGCCTGTATAGCATGTTACTATACATAATACTGTAGACAACTGGTAGCACAATGGTAAATATTTGTGTATCTAAATTTATCTAAACATAGAAAAGGTACGAAAAAAGCATAGGGCCTGTTGAATTCACTGCAGAATACTATCACTTCATTATTATTTTATTTTATTTATTTATTTTGTAAACACAGTACTTTGTGAGCCTGCAGTGGCAGATCACTTGAGGTCAGGAGTTCGAGACCAGCTTAGATAACATGGTGAAACCCCATCTCTACTAAGAATTTAAAAATTAGCCAGGTGTGGTGGCACACACCTGTAGTTCCAGCTACCCAGGAGGCTGAGGCAGGAAAATCACTTGAACCTAGGAGGCAGAGCTTGCAGTGAGCTGAGATTGGGCCACTGCACTCCAACCTGGGCAACAAAGTGGGGCTTCTTCATCTAAAAAGAAAACACACACACACACACACACACACACACACACACACACACACACAATACCAATTCTTAAGCTATTACAAAATATTTAAGTGGAGGAAATTCTTCCAAGCTCATTCTATGAAGCCAACATTACCTTGATGTCAAAATCAAAGAAACAAAAGAAAGAAAGAAAGAAAGAAAGAAAGAAAGAAAGAAAGAAAGAAAGAAAGAAAGAAAGAAAGAAAGAAAGAAAGAAAGAAAGAAAGAAAGAAAACAAAACTACAGGCCAATATCTCTGATAACTGTAGATGCAAAATCCTAACCCTCAATAAAATACTAGCAATCAATTAGAATGGCTATTATCAAAAAGACAAAATAATAACAAATGCTAGCAAGGCTGTAGAGAAAGGGAAACTCTTCTACACTGTTGATGGAGACATAAATTAGTACAGCCATAGCCACTATGAACAACAGTACAGAAGTTTCTTAAAAATTTAAAAATAGAACTACTATGTGATCCAACAATCTCATTACTGAGTATGAATTCAAGGGAAATAAAATAAACATGTCAAAGAGATATCTGTATTTCCACGTTTACTGCAATACTATTTACATTAGCCAACATATAGAATCAACCTAAGTTTCCATCAGTAAATGAATGGATTAAAAAAAAAAAAAGTGGTAGGCTGGGCATGGTGGCTCACACCTGCACTTTGGCAAGCAGAGGCAGGCAGATCACGTGAGGTCAGAAGTTTGAGACCAGCCTGGCCAACATGGTGAAACCTTGTCTCTACTAAAAATACAAAAAAATTAGCCAGGCGTGGTGGCATGTGCCTGTAATCCCAGCTACTCAGGAGGCTGAGGCAGGAGAATCACTTGAACCCAGGGGGTGAAGGTTGTAGTGAGCCGAGATCATGCCACTGCACTCTAGCCTGGGTGACAGGGTGAGACTCCATCTCAAACAAACAAGCAAACAAACAAACAAACAAAAAACGTGGTATATGGTATATATACACAGTGAAATACCATTTAGCAAACAAACAAACAAAAAAATGGTATCCTGTCATTAGTGACATGCATGGATAAACCTAGAGCAAATTATGTGAAGTGAAATAAGCCAAGCACAGAAGGACAAATACTGCATGATCACACTCACACATGGAATCTGAAAATGTTGACCTCATAGAAGCAGACAGGAGAATAGTGGTTACTAGAGCTGGAGAGAATGAGGACATGGAGGATGAGGAGATATTAGTCAACCAGTAAAAAGTTCTAGATAGAGACGAGAAATAAGTTCTGGTGTCCTGATGCAGAGTAGGGTAACTGTAGTCAACAATAATGTATTGTCAGCTTCCAAACAGCTTGAAAAGAGGAAATTGAATGTTCTAACCACAAAGAAATGGCAATTGTTTGAGGTGATGGGTATACTAATTACCTTGATTTGTTCATCAGATCGTGTGTATATGTATCAAAATATCATCCTGTGTTCCATAAATATGTGCAATTATGTTTCCATTGAAAACAAACAAAACAGTAAAAATATGGCATAAATGAGAAAAATCGTACACCTGTATAAGGGAATTCTGGTGAACGGAGCTGACAGGGCGGGAAGTTGCTCTGGGTGGGTCAGTGAGTGAGTGCTGACTGAATGTGAAGGCCTAGGACATGACCGCACACTGCTGTTGACCTTATCAACACTGGACACTTAGGATACATTAAATTTATTTTTAAAAATATTTCCTCAATAATAAAGTAATCTTTGCTTAGTATAATTTTTTTTAATTTTACACACTTTTAACTTTTTAACTTTTTGCTTATTTTGTAATAAAACTTAGCTTAAAATACAAACACCTTGTATAGCTAGCTGTACAAAAATATTTTTCTTTATATCCTTATTCTATATGCTTTCTAATTTAATTTAATTGTTTTTACTTTTTGAACTTTTTTATTAAAACTAAGACACAAAGACACACATGAGCTAAGGCCTACATAGCATCAAGATGATCAGGACGTCGCCAGGTGATAGGAAGTTTTCAATTTCATTTTAGTCTTACAAGTCCACCGTCGTATATGCGGTGAATGGTTGACTAAAATATTGCTGTGTGGTACATGACTGTATATGCATTCACAGATTATCTGTAGAGAGGAAAACTCATTTAATATCTTAATAAAGTATAAATAGAGTTTGGCCTCTAGGCCTTTATAATTCCATTAACAGAAAATAGAACACTACTTATTCATTTGTGATCTCCACACTACATTTGAATATTGGGGAATCTCCAGGGGTTTAAGTTTGGAACATATATCTGTATGTGACAGAGATGAATACCTAGATGCTTTGAGCCCCAGATATAATAAAGAGCAAAATAAAATGCAGCCGGAGCCCGGAAATGCCCACCATTCCACAGTCCCTTAAGTAGAGCTTTCTGTATTGTACAAAGCTCAACTTTGGAAGAGAAAAAATACTCTGCAGGCGAAGTTCCCCATCACAGTATTCCTCTATGTGAATGGAGATTCACTTGTAAGTGACAGACAGAAATATAGCTCAAATGGGTATAAGCCTAAAAGATAATTTTTGCCTCATGTAATTGAAAACCTTAGTGGTACCTTTGGCTCAGGCATGGCTGGATCTAGATGCTCAAATAATGTCAGTGAGAATTAGTCTCCTCAAACACTTTCTCTGGACTAGAGGCCCTATAAAAACTTTCTGTCATCTGGCTACGGTGAAACCCAGTCTCTACTAAAAATACAAAAACGTAGCTGGGCGTGGTGGCGGGCACCTGTAGTCCCAGCTACTTGGGAGGCTGTGCAGGAGAACGCCATGGACCCGGGAGGTGGAGCTTGCAGTAAGCCGAGATCACGCCACTGCACTACAGCCTGGGTGACAGAGTGAGACTCCATCTCAAAAACAAACAAACAACAACAACAACAACAACAACAAAAAAAAAACTTTGTGTTTTAGTTTTGCTCTCCCACAACATACAGCAAGTTTGGCAGCTCCAGGCTTATCTTATTGTTGCAACGAATAATCATTTTGGAAAGAGAAGATCTATTTGAATTGCTGCATGTACTGAGATGCAGCAGGGACCATCAAATGAATGGTCCTTTTGGAACGTCTCCTGATATCTCCAAGTAGACCACTTACTGAATATTTATTCTGTGGTTACTTTACTCAACACATTTACTGAGCACCTAATGTGTATCAGGTAATCTGTTACACAGTTGCATGGCAGGTAGGTTGCTCTTGTATTCCAGTATTTTGCGGGAAGTGCTGGAAGAATCATGGGCATAGTAGGGGCACGAATAATCCCATAGATGCACGAAGGGCATCTAAGCCACTCTGAGGAGGTCAGGAAAATAGGAAGGACATGTTGGAGTCACTTAGATAAAGAAACTTTAGAACTTGACCAATCTTTCCTGTTATTTTGTGGTAGTTGTGTTTGCTCTCATCCCTGCAACTACTGGCTTTATTAGCATCTGGGGGGTCTGTAGGGCAGCCTTCATATAGAGAAGGCACAGTTCTGCCTAGAAGATCTGTTTGTCTTTTACCCGGGGAAAATAGTATTTGGAACCTAAAAATACATTTTTCAAAATACTTCTCTAATGTATGCAAATTTGTTTTACATTTTATTCATTATTTATTAATGAATCATTTGGTTATTTCCTTTGGCGAGCAGAATTTTCCAGTATTTGAAGATCTGAATAATGTAGAGATAACTAATAATGTTATTTTTTTCCAGTATGCGTATTTCTGACGCAGAAAGATTCTTACTGAGGGAAAATAAAAACCAAACATATTAAATTGCCGTTGTCTGGAAAATGTGATGGGAAAATGCTCTAGATTAATTGGAAAATTAATGACGAGGCCAGGAATAAAGTAATAAAACACTGTGATCTCTCTGTTAAGCCAACAGCAAAAGGGGCAAGTTGGCAGAACTGGCTTCTTGTATTGGTCTTCCACTATTCAGTAGGTGAATTTGGAACTTAAGCCTTTAGTTTCTCTGTCCCATCCCTTCATTATAAAAATAAGGACGTCAGGCCGGGCGCGGTGGCTCAAGCCTGTAATCCCAGCACTTTGGGAGGCTGTCTCAAAAAAAAAAAAAAAAAAAGGACGTTTTGGTGCTGACAATAGAGCGATCAATGAATCCACAAAATTAGTGTCAAAGTAAGACCAAGCAAAGTGTTTTTTTTTTGTTTTGTTTTGTTTTTTGACAGAGCCTTGCTCTGTGGCCCAGGCTGGAGTGCAGTGGCGCCATCTCGACTCACTGCAAGCTCCGCCTCCCGGGTTCACGCCATTCTCCTGCCTCAGCCTCCGAGTAGCTGGGACTACAGGCGCCCGCCACCACGCCCGGCTAATTTTTTGTATTTTTAGTAGAAACTGGGTTTCACGGTGTTAGCCAGGATGGTCTCGTCTCCTGACCTCGTGATCCGCCTGCCTTGGCCTCCCAAAGTGCTGGGATTACAGCTGTGAATCACCGTGCCCGGCCTTGCATTTCATTAGAATAATTAATTTCTGTGGTTTTTAGAAATCTCTAATCCCAAGATGATACATGATCAAATCAACCAGGGAACATACTGTAAGTCCAAAAGCTACACACACAAAAAAATTGTTTTGTACAAATTAGACTAACAATAAGGACTGAAATAAAGGAAAACCAATAATACCAATTCTTAGAATACTGCATGATTTTTATACTTACATGAGTAATTCCATAGTTTATAAGTTTCCTAGACAGAGTGCTTATATTCAGGCTGCGGCTAAGTGAATTCACATGAGGGCCTCATTGACTGTTGTCAGTATCTGTTCTGGTTAGTCACAAACTGGGCTAAGCCCGGGAGGAGGAGGTTGCAGTGAGCCGAGATGGCGCCACCGCACTCCAGCCTGACAACCAAGTGAAACTCTGTCTCAGGAAAAAAGAAAAAAAAAAAGGAAAACTGGGAAGGGGACCGCCAAAGTGGATTAAGAATAGCCACAATGGCACATGAATTTACTAATCCTTCTATATAAAAGACTGGGCCTTAGCATATTCAATATAAAATATGGCCCTAACCAGATTCAAAGTATTGCAAACATTCTAAATCTCAACAAATAGCTGCTTGGAATCAATGTGCCTTTTTACAATACTCCCTGCAGGAGGTAGCAGTGCTATACCCACTTCCCATGGACTTTTTGTTTTCCTTTCATTTTTCACTTTTCAGAACATTTGTTAACAAAGATGTAATCACATCACAAAAAGCATATTGCCTACCGAGTTGATAAGGTCTCACCAAAATGAAGCAGATTTTTCTCCACTCTGTCTTAGCATTTCTAGAGACTGTAAATCAGAACTTTGAAACGTATTTACTATTTTTCTGCTTCCAAATTGAACACCACTATGACCTGCTGATCTTCTCCCTCCCCCCTTTTTTTTTAAGATGGAGTCTAGCTCTGTTGCCCAGGCTGGAGTGCAGCAGCACAATCTTGGCTTACTGCAACCTCCGCCTCCTGAGTTTAAGCGATTCTCCTGCATCAGCCTCCTGAGTAGCTGGGATTACAGATGCCCGCCACCAAACCCAGTTAACTTTTGCATTTTAGTAGAGACGGGGTTTCGCTGTGTTGGCCAGGCTGGTCTGGAACTCCTGACCTCGTTATCCACGCGCCTCGGCCTCCCGAAGTGCTGGGATAGCAAGTGTGTGCCACTGCGCCCAACCTTCTCTTCTTCTTATTTAATGTATTTACATATTACCTTGGTTATAAGAAGAGACACAGTGGATAAGGCTATCTGTAGCACATCTGAATTCATCCACTCTGGTGACAAACCCTTGGAACTCACTATTGGCCTTTGGGGGGATCCTTGAGTAAAATCAATGTTTAGAGTTTTAGAGAACGATTCTATCAACCACATATGGACTGCTTAACCTTCACCCTCCCGAACAGCACACGGTGAACTGTTGTATTACACATGACGGTTGTGATTTAGTGGAAAGAACATTAAATGTGGAGTCCAACCAAACTGTGTTCCAGTTTGACTTTATCTACAAGCTAAATGAACAACCTTGACAGAAGCTACCTAAGTTCTCAGTATTCCAGTTTATCTACTGCAAATGTGCTGTTATCTGGCTAGTTGACTCTCTGACTTGTCTAACAGAGCACAGTCACTGCAAACTGTCCATGGACGGAAACAAACCAAGAAACGAGAAATTAGTTCCTTGCCTCTTTCCAACAATGTGCTTCTTTTCATCACATTATTACACTTCATGTAGTCTCAAGGGTGTCACCTCACAGCCACCCCTCACTGTTCACAGAGCAACACCAGTGTAATGCATCCAAGCTATCATCACCCCTCACTTGGACCGAGGCAAAGGCCTCATACCTGGCCTCCCTTTGTCCACAGTTGCTCCTAACAGTGCTTCCTCCATGGAGTCCCCACAGTAATCTTTCTTAAATGTTCATGAGATCATGCCATTCTCCTGCTTAAAATCTTCCCAAAGACTTCCCCTCAGACCCTTAGTGTGTAACCCGAAGTCTTTGTTGAGTTCACAAGGCTCCGCAAAGCCTCACCACCACCTACCTTTCTGACCCCGTCTCTTACCATTCTCCTCTTCACCTCCATCTTTCAACCTTGCTGGTCTTCTTTCTGTTTCTCAAGTACGCCAAGCCCTTTTTCAACCCACCCTGTGGCTTTTGCACACTCTGTTCTCTTCTATGCATCTTTTCTCTGTTCTCTACTTGGATGACTTCTTGTCACCTTCAGATTTCAGATCACTTCTTCTGAGAGACCGTCTCCAGGTACCCTTTCTGAAGTACTCTTTCTCCAGCATCTGTAACTTTTTTGGCAATGCCCTATTTATTTCCTTCATAGTACGAATCACAATCTTAAGTTACCTTCTAAATTTAGGCTTACCCTTCATTGTCTGTCTCTTCCCATTACAGCATACGCTCCAAGAGATAGGTCATCTGACGCATTCATTGCTCGATCCTTGGTTTCTTGAAGAGTGCTTACACTTAGTAGGCTCTGGAAAAACATTTGGGAATATACGGCCCTTTGTAATTAACCCCAGGATACCTCTTCTGGATCACCAACCGCCTTCCTGTCTATGTTCCATCATCACCAACAAAGTTGATCACTTGGCTCTGAACATTTGTTTTTTTCATGAGGAAAATGCCTTTGCATTGCCTCATCTTGCATACACATCTTTGGAGATATGCTCCATCAGCATCTTCTCCCAAAAGCCTCGACATCCTCTCTAAATTGTGTTATGTGGCCTTTCTCCATGATCATATTACCTAAGGCGTATCTTTGGTATTTGCTTACCAAGTATATTAGAATGCTTGTGCAGAGTTCTGTCTCACCTCCACCGTTTTATACTCTGCCATAGGCCAGAGACAAACTTAAAAAAAAAAAGAAATCTGTGTATTCACAATATCCAACAACCTGCCTGACACATAGCAGGTGCTAAAAGAAAATGTAAAAAACACATAAAACACATGGGAATGAGGGAATGGGGCCTCATAAGTCAGCTAAAACAAGTAAAAGAATTAAACACGTGAAAGTAGCAGGAAAAAGGCAATGAAGTCATCTCTTTGGTCATTTCCGTGAGTGTCTACCTCTCATGAACATTATTATGTGAGGATCTGTCGTATTCTAGAGATGAGGACCTATGAAAAATATAAGCACATTTGCAATGCTCTGTGCACTCAACATAATTTTTTTCACTTGTAGATCCCCAGTAGGTAGAGCACTAGATGAGCTACAGATGAAATAAACAAGGCAAAGTTTATTGTCCAAAATCAAACAACCATGGAAACGACAAAAACTGAAATTTACACTCAAGGTTTTTTCTATAAGCCATACACGTGTATGGCTACATTTTGTTCCCTCTCCCAGCCTGGAAGGAAATCATGGTGCATTTAATACACATGCTCTAAGTCGAGGCCTAAGTGCATTAGGCCTTTTACCTTTGTTGGATTGGTGGTCCAAGTTAAATTTATTTGTTCAATTGTTTCTCATCAACTGTTATTTTAAGTTCCAGGGTACATGTGCAGGATATGCAGGTTTGTTACATAGGTAAATGTGTACCATGTGCTTTGCTGCACCAATCAACCCATCACCTAGGTATTAAGCCCAACATCCATTAGCTGTTCTTCCTGATGTTCTCCCCCGCCCCAGCCCCCTAAGGCCCCAGCGTATGTTGTTTTCCTCCCTGTGTCCATGTGTTCTCATCTTGTTTAAATTTTTGACAGAGAATTTAATATTATGGTGTTTCTGTCTCCCTGATGAAATTAGAGACGATATAACACAATTTTCAAATGATAAAAATAGAATTGCCTAATAAAAATTAGAACTTTATTTCAGGCTAAATTAAATTAACCAAATCACAGTGAATGCTGGTGGAGCCTTCACGGATTTTCCATTTCAGTAAGTCTTTAAATTGTTTTTCAGGTACCCAAACATCTGAGACACAAGATTTTTTTTTCAGAACACTATCAAACCTGAAATTTAAAATAACTAAGTGCCACTTATATGTAGCCATACAGTAGTGAATGCCAACTGCTTAAGACATCGTGTGTGTGTGTGTGTGTGTGTGTGTGTGTATGTGTGTATTTCCAACACCCTGCCCCAGAGAAAATCCAGCTCCTTCATTTAGTCTACAAATCATCAGTTTTTCACTAGAGCCTTCACCCACGTATTAGCTAATCCAGGAGGAAGGTGACTAAATTAAGGATAATGTAGCAACCTTTCACTGAGGCGGTCATACCAGGGAACCTATAGGTAATGGTTGTTCTAAAAGTTCTTATCCAAGAAGCCATAGGGGTAGAGGAAGAAGCTCACTGTGTCCTCACAGAAGCTGTGGGTTGGGGGAGGTCCTCGGGTGCACGCAGTACATCCTCTGGGTCCTTGGTGGTCCATGCCTGCGATGGCTACACCAGTTGATTCAATGAATTAGTGGATCATTATAGAATGATTATCTTATTCACTGATCCATTGAAGAAACAAGTATAGACAGTGGATTAGTGGTACACTGCCTCTGAACATGTTTTGGAAACTGTGTGAGCACCTCTAGGAGTCCGTGGTTCTGACACTGAGTCCAGAAGACTTCATCTTTAAGGACTCCTTATTCTTCATTCCTTGCTTTCAAAAACTTCATGGGGTCATCTGGGTCTCCTGAATGATACATCCAGGCCCTGGGAAGACAGGGATGCTGCTACTTGTTCACTGTCCAGCTGCTTCCCCCAGATGCAGCCAACAAGGACTTGTGTCATCACCTTGCATCAGCCAGCACGAGACTGTGATGGCTACACGTAGGGTTCTCGTAGAAACTTGTGGTCCCCCACATGTATGTCAGAGAAAGCATGGCACCGCCCAATTTGTTGCCAAGCTTTCCCATACCTATTTGGATTTTTAAAGTCTTTATCATCTGCTTAGGTTCCTTATCCATGGTGGGTAGGGGGAGAAAATTAAAGACCCTGGATCCTGATCTACTTCTTTTACTAAGTCCTTTTTTTCTCCTATTTATAGGAAATTTAAAAAAAATCAAAATTTAAAATTATGTACATTAACATTTCTGTTCTAATCGAAAACTTTATCATTATTCCCTTTTTTTTTTGAGATGGAGTCTCGCTCTGTTGCCAGGTTGGAGTGCAGTTGCACAATCTCGGCTCACTGCAACCTCCGCCTCCTGGGTTCAAGCAACTCTCTGCCTCAGCCTCCCAAGCAGCTGGGATTACAGGCACCTGCCGCTATGCCCAGATAATTTTTGTATTTTTAGTAGAGATGGGGTTTCACCATGTTGGCCAGGATGGTCTTGATCTCTTGACCTCATGATCCGTCTGCCTCAGCCTCCCAAAGTGCTGGGATTACAGGCATGAGCCACCGCATCCGGCTCATTATTCCATTTTTCTAATTGAAGTTTATCGTCATTCCATTTTTTCCAATGGAAAATTTATCATTTTTTTCAGTGAAAAAAAATGTATTTCACCAATAAGGTATCAAATTTCTACATTATTACAATTTAAAAAATACTAATCTATCCAGCAACGTCATTTTAGAGATGAGGCCCAAACAAACTTTGCGAATTTCCTAAAATCTCAATTCTGCTCCTTACAAAAATTCTAAGGGGCACTAATATTTCATCCCCTAAATTAAGCGTAGATGGTCATTTGAATAATGAGAATTAGGGATTGGGTAAGCTATAGAAAAATGCAAATTTTAAGAGCACATTGGGTCTCTGAAAATCTCTACCTTAGGATTTTGGGTATCTGAATTTGTATAATTTAAGATTATAACACGCCCAGGAGCGAAAATGCATTCCCTTATTCACTAATCAGTTCATTTGACCAGCCACTCACTCACTGTTTCTTAATTCATTCAACAAGAATATATTAATTATCCACCTACTATGTTTTGACCACAGTGCCAATAAATGTTTAGGGTTATTGAAGTATACATTTAATAAAACATGGTCTTTTCCAGCAAACAAAACTAAGGGAGATAGAATATGCAATACATGTTTGTAAGTACTATAACTGAGATATTGAGAGAGTGCTAGGAACACAGAAAAGAGAGAGATTAGCTGGAACACCAGAAGAGCGACTATATAGGAGATAGCATTTGAAAGGACCTGCAAGGAAATTTTTACTGAATGCTGAAAGCCATAGAACTCAAAGCAAGAGCTAAGGTGTAGGGACACAAAAAAATGGAGCACTTTGTATTGAGGTGTCCTTATTTTTTAACTTGGAGTTTCTGATAATAGCCAATGTCAGTAACTTTCTTTATATAGCAACCTTACTATTTAAAGCAAATCAATGACAGAGCATGCTGGAAATAAGAAGTAGATAAAAAGTAGACAGATGACAGGAGTTCTGGGTGTATGTGCTTGTTATGCCAGACTAGTTATGTAAACTTGGGTCAGTTAGCCTCTCTGAAAATAATTTTTTCCCAGAACAAAAGTTTTTAAATTATAAGGGATAGAGCAATAATAACAATTAAATGATAGCACCTTAAGTTATTCAAGGGCTACTGTAAAAGTGTGTTTGAAGTTACTATCACATATTTTTAAACCAATTAATTCTCACAATAACACTATTATGTAGAGGCTCTTATTTTCTCCATATTCAAAATAATAATCAGTATCAGTGGATCTCAATTTTTTGAGACATAAGAAATACTTAGTGGTGGGGCTGGGTGTTGCTAAAAACGCTGTTTCATGAACTGGCACTACTTCTTAGAAATTTTATTTACCAGATCTGTGGTTATCTGGCTTGCCTTCTCCTCAGAACCACCTGGAAGGATTTTCAAATGTCTGAGGCATGGCCTCCACCCAGATCAATTCAAGCAGAGTATCTGGACGGTGGTGGTTTCAGTTTATGTATCTCCCCAAAGGATGCTCACATGCAGCTGCGATGGAGAACGCTTGCTTTAAATCTGCTCATCCAGCCTCCAGATTGGTTCTGCTGTGCTATGGAAATCCCTGAGTGTGAGGAGCTATAGATGAAGGAGGAAAAGAGAGGACGAGTTGCTGAGGTAAAGGTAATGAAGGCTGAGGAATGAATGGGGAAACCCATTCTGAAGATAGGAAATTAGAAAAAGGCTGTGTGATTTGCAGATGAAGGGAATTGAGGAGGTGAGGTTTTAGATTGTTTATGTGAGCAAGTTGAGCCAGTATTGCAAATTGAAGACAGATTTGTTTTTCCACATACCATGAATGAAATTCAAGATATTGGAACCCAGGCTTAACTATAGAGTTAAACAAAATCTTTTATAAAAAGTAGAAATCCCATCACTTTTAGATAGAGGCAGTGGTGCCTGGAGCGGGAGGGAAGAAGAAAGCTGAGAGTTCTGAGTAATAAAGCAACAGGAGGTAAGCTTGCATTTGGATCTTAATTAACATTTTTATTAAAAATCATGGAAAAAAAGATGAAACAGAAATGAAAACAGAGGACGAGAAACCTGCTGTTGATACTTAATCTTAAAGTGCTAAATACACAGATTAGAAGAACAACAACAATGCAAATTTAACTAAAAATCTTAAAATGTCAAAAAAGGCATGATTATTCATTCCACCAAATAACAAAGAATAAAAGGATACCATTTCTGTAGAATGAGTGATGGCAAAAATAAGGAAAAGTCAATCATTCCCTTGGGGGAAAAAAAAAGAATACTTTTGTTTTAGTCCACTTCTAAATTGTCTTCATTTTTTCTTGCCTTGAGCTCCTTTGACTCTGAAAATGGAAAGAGCAGATACACATGTGGGTTTGAAAGTAATATGTAGTCTATATATTTATGTAGATTCTGTCTAATGTTCCAAACAACCTTATAAGATAGGCACTATTAGATCCTTTTTATAGACGAGAAAACTGAAGCTCAGAGATGAAGCTCTAAGACGATACCTGTTCAAGATCATGTGGAACGTGGGAAGATGGAATTCCAGTGTAGGTCAGTTCCAAAGCCTGAACTAGCACCACTTTAGTCATCCAGTAAGTGTGGACCTCATGTTGGAAACCGGAGTTAGAATTTCAACCCTTCACCCAACCTATGTGTAGCAATAGACTTGCCACACTTAACTACCACACTCACCACTTGTTTGAGATTCAATTATCTCAGGAAGGAAATAAGGCAGATAATAACTAGCTTCCATGATTGCAGAGGTAATTGCACAGGGTCAGGTCCATTAAATCACCTTTGTTCATCATTCTGTTGCTAAATTTTCAAACATATAGCAAAGCTGAAAGAACTATACCGAAAACATCCATATATCCATAAACGGAAAATCTGTCATTTGCATGTTACTATACTTGCTTTATGGCATGTCTGTCCATCTGTTCATCACTCCGTTCATCAAACCACATTGTTTTTAATGTACTTTCTAGTAACTTGCAGACATTGGTACACTTTACACATCTGAAGTTGGTTTTAAATTCAAAATGAACTTTAAAAATGCAAGGATCATCATTATTAAAACTATACTTCTTATTATAATAATTTCTTCTGTCACATTGAACAGTCCCCGTCATAACTGCCTGTTTCTTGTTGTGATAGTATTTGTCTACTCTGCTGTGTTACTGGGCTACACTTCCTAACAGCTGAGGAAAGATAAAAGCTGAAGTTCATACGGCTCACGTTTTTGGTTTGCCCAGGCGCTATTTGTCATTGGAAGACATACCTGCTCTGTGGTCTCAGCACCACCTAATTCAGTCTAGTTCATCCCTACTCCAGTTACTTTTTTTGTATCTGATCATTTTCCAAAGTATAGCAATGATAATGTGTGCCCCATGTAGGGAATTTACTAGAACATTCCTACAAGGGCAGGGTAGGAAGGAAAAAGAACCAAGCAGTTGCCATGAATAGTGTCAGTTGCTTTACATTTCATTCTACAATATACAGGTGAATAATACATTTCTATATTCTTATATATAATCGAACATGTACAATATATTTCACCTATAATCAAATTGGTTATAGATTTTTCATCACTTCGAACACAATATGCTTTCTTGCCTTTTCAAAGTGGTTTTTAATTTCTCCTCAATTGACAAGTGTCCACATGACCTCTCACCTCTTCCCTTTGCAACTACTTCACCCTCTTCTAGGATGACCAGTGTCTTGTACATGTTCCACCAATGCCTTATCCAGACCAGTGACAGTATAATTCTATATGGAGAATTACACAGTACCTATGCCAGGCCAGTGACAAACAACACTTATTGATTGTTTATGTGTTGTAATACATATGTAATTACATACATTTATATATTGTATAAGTACATTATATACATGCATATATAGTATATATGTGATGTATAGTATAATACTTTTTATATGTAGTATAATACTATGTATATATAAACAAATATACAATATATAAAGTACTATATATAGTACTTATTACTTATACAATATATGCATAGTATTATACTATATAAAATTATTTATATAAAAATAAGTTTATATTTAATTTTTTATAATTTTTATAAGTATATACAATACATTCATAGTATTATACTTATTGTATAAATACAATAGTATTTACTATTGTACGATAGCATTATACTATTGTATAAACACAATAATATTTACTATTGTACGATAGCATTATACTATTATATAAGTATAATATATACATAGTATTATACTTATTGTATAAGTATAATAGTATTATACAATGTTATTATACTATTGTATAAGTACCATATACAATATATACATAATATTGTACTAATTGTATAAATACAATTGTATTATACAATAATACTAGTGTATTGTACTTATACTATATATATTATATTATATATACATTTATATAATGTATAATATAATGTATATATTGTATTTGTATCATATGTATTTATATATTGTATTTATATCATAAAACATTAATATCATAGAATATGTACATATATTTCAATATGTATGTATATAGCTAAATTTCATATGTATGAGGAATACATGTATAACTATGATACATAGATAAATACTTTTATTTACCTTTCATTCATAAATAAATATAATTCTATTTCATCAGTGAATCCAGAGGTTATTTTTATTTCAGTGAAATGTTTCAAAAAAAGAAAAAAGAGAGACTCGCCAAATCTTAAATACAGCAGAATAGAATAGACCAATGCCTCTAGGTTAATTGAGAAAATTGAAGCTACTTGCATCAGAAAGGTGAGGGAGCCAGTGGATCTTAAGGAGGCAGTGGTGTGATGTGAGCTCTCACTGCAGTTACTGAGAAAAGGTAATCATTGCCACTGTCATCCACACACCACATAATCTTATCATCTGACTAAGGAAAAGAAAGTAAATATCACCTCCAAACATGCATATTTTAGCCTCCGTGGAGGTGCTAAAGAATGAAGTGAACAGTCACGAATTCGAGAGAAGTGCTCTGATTCACACATTGACATCTGGCTTGGCTCCATGCAGTCTTCACAAAATGTGCAACAAACTCCCCAGAAGCTTTCTGAGTGTTGGCAGTGGCACCGGGAACGAAGCACGAAGCAAAATATTAACATCTCGCACAGCAAGTAGGTCACACCCTGTGAATTTCAGGAACAAAGTGCCTCTGTTTCCCCAGAGTGTACGCAGCTGACACGGCCTCCTGCTCAGCTCGTTACCGATGCTCTGATGACCTCTCCTGGAAGAATGTGCTGACTTGTGTTGGCATTGAAAAGATGCTCAAAAGATCAAAACAACAAAATCATGTGAAAACAGCCTCTGCAGACATGAAACACTTCTGTTCAATGATGCCTGAACTGGGGGCGGCTCAAAGAGGTGTTTCCCATGGAGAGTTCTAAGTCAGTGTCGCCTTTTGCTGTGAGTGCCACGGCATCGGAGACAGATAAGAAGTTGGCGAAACATATGCCAGATCTCAGGGATGGTTATATCTCTCCAAAGGAAGATTGGAGCTGAGGAAAAACTCAGAGGCTTCCTCCCCAGGATCTTAGCACGGTCTCAGTGAGAGTCACATTTTTCTGCTATCCAAGTCATAGGTACCTTCTCTAATGAGAAAATTTACAAATGATATAAAATTACTTGGCCTCCTTTGAAATCATCGACCTCCATGACAAATTTATTTTCTTTCCCTGCGGTGGTTAACCAATTAGAAATTTAGCACCAGAAGGGGTACTTGTTACAAATGCAGAATCCTAGACTTTTGAATTTATTTTATTTTATTTTTTAATACATGACATGTGTCTCTCGGTTTGCATGCATTATCTCTCAATGCTATTCTAGACCCAGGCAAGTTAAATACTATTGTCCCCCTTTCACAGGCTATAAGGCTGAGGCTTGACAAGGTAAATCATCTTGTTTCAGGTCACAACATGTTAAGGGACTGCATGGCAGATGTAGCATTAAAAACCAGAGCTGTCAAATGCTAAAGCTTGGACTTTTTTCTATGTTGCATGCATTTGGTGGCAAAAAAGTATTAATCATGATTTTTTTATGTTCTAAAAATATGAGTTACATAGGAGATATGTTTTACAGCAGTTTTCTCAAACTTTAACACAGGGAATCTTATTAAATGCAGACTCTGATTCACCAAGTCTGGGCTGGGGTCTGGAATGCTGCATTTCTAGCAAGCAAGTGTTGGCAGTGGCACCGGGAACGAAGCACGAAGCAAAATATTAACATTTCGCACAACAAGCAGGTCACACCATGTTGAGTTTCAGGAACAAAGTGCCTCTATTTCCCCAGAGTTTACGCAGATGACATGGCCTCCTGCTCAGTTCACTACCAATGCTGTGGTGACCAGATTGGAGCATGAAGGTTTGGAGCATGTAATCTCAACAAATAAGACTCTAAGCCCTTGTAGATACAGTGCCCGAGAGTATTTGCACTAAATAACAAAAGTGACGGGTTCTGCTGAGAATCAGTGTGTGCTTTTTGTTTGTTCGTTTTTTGGTCATCGCTAATGATCATTTCTAAATTCATTTTCACAGAAGGCACATTAATTCCACTTTATTCAACCCATCAACAGAGATTCAGTGGCTATCTATAAAAATGTTCATAGCTAACATTTGTCAGGTGCTTTACACTTTAAATGTCTTTTTATGGGTGATCTTATTCAGTTCTCACAAAAAGGAAACAAAACTAAGTACGCATTGTCAGTGACTTGATTTTAATGTGATAAGTTTAAGATTTGGAGAAATTAAGTAACATACAGCTGACATGTGACACAGATTATATTAGAATACACATTTTTCTCACTCCCAATATTATACCAAAGTGTAATTTGTGAGACGTCGATGGAAGGTGTATTCATTTACTGGGGCTGTCACAAAGTACAGCACACTTGGCGGCTTCAATAAAATGTATTGCCTCACAATTCTAAAGGCTGGACATCCAAGAACGAGGTGTTGGTAGGGTGGACTTCTTCTGAGGCTGTGAAGGAGAAATTGTTCCATCTCTCTCTCTTAGCTCCTGCTTGCTGGTGGTTTCCTGGCAATCTTTGTTTTTCGGCTTGCAGATTCATCGCCCCAGTCTCTGCCTTCATGTTCACATGGCATCTGTAGGTGTCAGATATGGTTTGGCTGTGTCCTCACCCACATCTCATCTCGAATTGTAGCTTCCATAATTCCCACATGTTGTGTGAAGGACCCAGTGGGAAATAATTGAATCTTCGGGATGGTGTCCCCCATACTCTTCTCGTGGTAGTGAATAAGTCTCATGAGATCTTACGATTTTATAAGGGCTTTCCCTTTTCGCTTGGCTCTCATGTAAGATGTCCCATTGTTCTTCCTTCCTCTTCTGCCATGATTGTGAGGCCTCCACAGCCATGTGGAACTGCGAGCCAATTAAACTGCTTTCCTTTATAAATTATCCAGTCTTAGGTATGTCTTTATTAGCAGCATGAGAACAGACTAATACAGTGTCTGTGTCCACATTTTCCTTTTTCATATAAGAACTCCAGTCATGTTGGATTGGGCTCACCCTACTGCAGCACGACCTCATCTTAACTCATTACATCTGCAACAAACGTATTTCCAAATAAAATCAGATTGTATAAGGTGCTGAGAGTTAGGACTCCAAATAAGAATTTTGGGGGTAATACAGTCATACTATAATTTATAACACAATTCATAACATAATTCGTGTTGCCTGGCCCCGTCTCAGAATTGCTTATGATCAACTTGAGCCAACAATGGGGCACAGAGGAAAATCATGACCCATAAAGGGCAGGCAGGACACTTTCCCAGTGAGTCTTGAAGAGTTCTGAGAAGGAGAGAGCTAGTATTCCCCTGGGAAGAGCAGG
Organism: Macaca fascicularis; assembly: GCF_037993035.2. NCBI lineage: Eukaryota > Metazoa > Chordata > Mammalia > Primates > Cercopithecidae > Macaca > Macaca fascicularis. The sequence goes on along the minus strand of NC_088379.1, from coordinate 10,829,068 downwards.
GCAGCTTTGATGAACAAGTTGGCAACCCAGGTTACCCCTGGGTATGAGTAAAATTTAGAAAGGAAACTGAAGAGTATCGCAGCTGACAAGAAAGTGTTTTGCCAAAGAGAAGAAGAAAAGCAACCCTCAAACCTGTTATAGACTTTTTTTTTCAAACCCCAAAACAGGAAATTAAAATTAGAATCAAATAACACTGATTTTATATTTATTTCTGGAGGCAAAAATAAAACAACTTTGAAGTCTAGTCTTAGTTTGTAAAATGAAAATACCAACTCCAATATTGTAGGAGTTGTCTTTAATTTTTTTTTACAAAAAAACAAAAACAATATATGTCAAAGCGTGTATCTAACATCTAAATACACATCTGGGGTATGTTGCTAAAAATAAAAAAAAAAAAACTAGATGTGAAGCAAGAATGAATAGTTACTATTATTGCATTCTAGAATCTAGGTGACTTGATTTTTACACTTGGAAATTATAGCTAGTTTTTTGTTAGATTAAAACAAACCCACTTTTTGTTTACAGGCTTGTGGATTTCAGAGGTCACGTCGTCATATTAATTGACAGAGGATTTTGAGACTCCAGCAAGGGATTGTATTTAAACTCCTCTAGACAGTTTCAGAATTTGCAGTTCTGTGTGTGAAAATAACTCTTTCCCAGTGAGGAGAATGACATCTTTGGGGAGTTGTCTTTGAAAGGATGTAGTCACCAAAATTCACAAAGAAATATTCACACCCTGAACAGGGACTATCTCACAAGATAAATAGCCATGTTCAGGCAGAAATGCATTTTGACAAGGTCAAAGACTCTCTCCTTATTCCTGAGGCCCCTGTTCCCTGGGACTCCTGAGGTTCCCTGTCTGAGTGGAGGAGCTTAGGGACCGGTGGAGAGAGATAACTCATTAATTCTGTCAGTAGCAAGTCTTCACCTCTTAGCTTTCATAGACTGTCTTAAGTAAAAGATGAGCTGTTCTCTATGTTCTTATTCCACTCACAGAGTGATTTAAAAACAGGCTTTTCTATTTTCAACTCATACCGTCCTCTTCATCTGATATTCACAGGCCCCATAAATCTACCTTTTCCCACACTTCTTCCAATGTCTAATCAATGTCTCCCCTGCAAAAAGCCTCACCTATAATCAAATTGGTTATGTATTTCTCATCACATCAAACACAAAATGTTCTCCTGCCTTTTCAAGGTTGTTTTTAATTTCCCTTTCATTGACAGCTGTCCATGTGACCTCTCACCCCTTCCTTTTGCATCTACCTCACCTTACTCTAGAACAGCCAGTGTCTTGCACCTATTCCATCAGTACCCACACTAGGCCACTGACAGGCATTACTGAAGAGTCACAGCACAACATCCTATCCTGCTAAGCTTGGATGGGTATTGACAGAAGTCTTTCTTCTTCTCCTCCTCCCCCCCTCCTCCCCCTCCTCCTCCCCCCTCCTCCCCCTCCTCCTCCTCCCCCTCCTCCTCCCTCTCCTCCTCCCCCTCCTCCTCCTCCCCCTCCTCCTCCCTCTCCTCCTCCCCCTCCTCCTCCTCCCCCTCCTCCTCCTCCCCCTCCTCCTCCTCCCCCTCCTCCTCCCCCCTCTCCTCCTCCTCCCCCCTCCTCCTCCTTCCCCTCTTCCCCCACCCCTCCTCCCCCTCCCCTCCTCCTGCTCTCCCTCCTCCTCCCCCTCCTCCCCCTCCCCCCTCCTCCTCCTTCCCCTCTTCCCCCACCCCTCCTCCCTCTCCCCTCCTCCTCCCCCCTACTCCTCCTCCCCCTACTCTTCCTCCTGTCCCCTCCTCCTCCTCTTCCCCTGTCCTCCTCCTCCCTCCTCCTCCTTCCTCCTCTTCCTTTTTTTTTTTTTTTTTTGAGACGGAGTCTCGCTCTGTCCCCCAGGCTGGAGTGCAGTGGCCGGATCTCAGCTCACTGCAAGCTCTGCGTCCCAGGTTTACACCATTCTCCTGCCTCAGCCTCCCAAGTAGCTGGGACTACAGGTGCCGGCCACCACGCCCGGCTAATTTTTTTTAATTTTTTGTAGAGACGGGGTTTCACCACGTTAGCCAGGATGGTCTCGATCTCCTGACCTCATGATCTGCCCGTCTCAGCCTCCCAAAGTGCTGGGATTACAGGCTTGAGCCACCGTGCCCGGTCCCTTCTTCCTGTTTAATACAATTGTCCAGGCAAAGATTCTGATGGGCAGAAAGATACAAGTGAAAGAATGGCAAGGATAGAAGTGAGAATGATGAACATGAATACTATTTGTAGAACATTGAGGGATATATCATAGGTAAAGGGAGCACAGATTTCAGGTTCATGAGAGACCTGATGTGAGTCTAATTGAATGACAGGAATTTGACACTCAAATCAAAGGCAGTATTCAGGAGCATTTTAAACTATTTTTGGTGTACAAGATGGTGTACCAAGAGTTTCCTATGTGCTTTCTCACTGATGCCACTCCACCACTTGATAGACTATTATTGCTCCCATTTTGCAGAGGAGGAGCCTGCATCCCACATAATGTATTCACCTTGCTCAATTGGCAAGAGCTGAAACAAATGCAGTATTCTTCCTACAATGCCATTGTAGGAAGGTGGAGACAGTAAACAGTTAAGTTTTCCTGGTTTCTTATAAGAAACTTGTTAGCTCTCTTGCTAACATTTTTAGACCTTCATTTTGCTCATGTTCTCCTAAATTGTTTTTAAACAAATTTTTAGCTCTTTATAAAACAAATTAGGTACTTGAGAAAAGGGAGAAAAATGTGATAGTTTATGATGAAATTACATCAATGTAAACCTGAAATTTTCCAAACTAGAGAAATTATGTTACTGCTGGTCAAGTCTCTGGGTGAAAAATACACCATTTGTATAGGATAGAATCTTCTTGATCGTTTATAGGCAAGTCTACCCAAATCATGGCTGATTTATCATCTACTACTTAATTAAAGTTCCTTCTAATAGGCTTTGATAATTGCAGGCATTCATTATTTTCCTCAACATAGCCAAGAAGTTTGACAGAAAATTTTATCACATGCATTTTAGTTATCTTCTTGACCATCAATTTCTATGAGAAGACTCAAAACTTCAAGGAAAACACAGAAGCCACCATCGAGCTCAGTGAGAAAGACACAGCCCAGAGTTCTACAGATGTCATCCATTCACTAAACACATATTTATTGTTTGCCTGTGTGTGTCAGGCATTATTATATAATCCTGGAATATAAGAGTGAACCTTGGTCTTATAGCATTATATTCCAGGAAGGTAAGACATAATAAGACATTAATATGATCAATACATAAAAGTACACAATAAAATATTTGGAAGAAAAAAATAGATGAAGACAAAGGGGATAATGAATGCTGGGATGAAGGGATCTTTGCAATTTTAAATAGGGAATTCTGGGTAGGCCTCATTGAGAAGATGTTATTTGAGCAATGTCTTGAAGCCCATTTGAGTTAACTATGTTTGGAGAAAGCATTATCAAAGTTCCTCTTAAAGGCCAACTTGGACTGGGTTGAATCGAAGAGGAATACATCTGGGTTTAGGGTTAGTTTACAAGGAGAACCCAGTTAATGTGTAGTATGCAGACTGGGCTGGCTGGGCAGAGAAAGCTAGTAGTACATAGAAGTATAAATAAGCTCAAGTAAGTGGTGAACAATGAATTTCAGTCCAGAAGAAAGTCAGAGATACTTGGTGCTTCTTGAAAAGCAGTACCAAGTATCAGACGTAAAGGGCAACCTAATTTTATTAGGCTGTTAGGATTGCCCTAGCAAAGTACCACAGACTGTGTGACTTGAAAAGTAGAATTTATTTTCTCACAGTTATAGAGGCTAGAAGTCTAAGATCAAAGTGTTGGAAGGTTGAGTTTCTTCTGAGACCTCTCTCTCCTGCTTGCTGATGGCTACTTCTGGCTGTGTGATAACTTAGTCTTTCCTCTGTATGCATGCACCTCTAGTATCTCTCTGTGTATCTAAATTTCTTCTTCTATTAAGAACATTAGTCCTGTTGAATTAGGGTTTCCTAGTCTCTCCAATGGTCCCATTTTAACTTAATAACCTCTGTAAAGGCTCTATTTCCAAATACAGCCACATTCTGAGTTACTGGGTATTAGGGATTCGGCATATGAATTTTGAGGAAATACAATTCAATCTATAACGCTGGTTTCAATGCAAACAAGTGAGCTGAGATCAGAAGCCAAAATTATTAGAAGGAGGTCATGAATCAGAATTCATAATGAGAGTTCAAGGAGGTAGTTTTAAGCCTAAAATTTCTGGGCTGAAAAAAGTGAATTGATTAGGATAGTTGGTGGCAAATTAACCCACAATGCCCTAGAGAGCTGCTTTTTATTTGTCTACAGTAACAATGTGGGAAGAACAACAAGTTGATGGATGAATGGTGACATCTTCAAGGGGAACCAAGGCAATGAATGAATATATCCAATAAAACGATATGCTGAGCAAATGATAAAGTTAGGTATGAGGCTAAAAGTATGACTAGGTTTGCCCAGGAGGCATTTTGTATGATCCATTTTTCTTTTTTAAAGGCATTTGGTGTTCTGAAATGGAGTTGGATTCCAAGGAAATAACAGAAAAGAGGAAAAGGGGAAGGTAAGGAAAGAGAGAGAGGAAGAAGGAGGTGGAAAAGAATAAAATAAGGAAGAGGAGGAGGAGGAAAAAGAAGAAGGAAGAAGGAGAAAACAGAGAGGGGATAAGAAAGGAGGAAGAGGAAAAAGCAGAGGAGAGGCTTCAATAAGAGGACCACACAAAGGCAGGGAGTTGAATTACACAGAGTTGAGGTATAGCGTTTGCTGAAGGATGGCTGAGAGATAGAAACTTACAGAAATAAATCAGAGAAGACACAAACAAATGAAAAAACATTCCATGTTCATGAATAGGGAGAATCAATATCATGAAAATGGCTATACTGCCAAAAGTAATTTATAGATTCAATGCTATTCCCATCAAGCTACCATTGATTTTCATCACAGAATTAGAAAAAAACAAACAAACAAACAAAAAAAACCGCCTGTAAATTAACATAGAACCAAAAAAGAGCTCTTATAGCCAAGACAATCCTAAGCAAAAATAACAAAGGTGAAGACATCATGCTACCTGACTTCAAACTATACTATAAAGTGACAGTAACCAGAATAGCATGGTACTGGTACCAAAACAGATATATAGACCAGCAGAAGAGAAGAGAGGCCTCAGAAAAAAATCCATACATCTACAACCATCTGATCTTTGACAAAGCTGACAAAAACAAGCAATGGGGAAATAAATCCCTATTGAATAAATGGTCTTGGGAAAACTGGCTAGCCATATGCAGAAAACTGAAACCAGACATCTTCCTTACACCTTATACAAAAATTAACTCAAGATGGATTAAAGATTTAAATCTAAGACCTAAAACCATAAAAATCATAGAAGATGTAATCCCAGCACTTTGGGAGGCCGAGGCAAGTGGATCATCTGAGGTCGGGAGTTTGAGACAAGCCTGACCAACATGAAGAAACTCCATCTCTACTAAAAATACAAAAATTAGCCAGGCGTGGTGGCACATGCCTGTAATCCCAGCTACTTGGGAGGCTGAGGCAGGAGAATCTCTTGAACCCAGAAGGCGGAGGTTGCGGTGAACCGAGATCACGCCTTTGCACTGCAGCCTGGGCAATAAGAGTGAAATTCCATCTCGGGGAAAAAAAAAAAAAAAAAAAATCATAGAAGAAAACCCAGGCAATACATTCAGCAAATAGGCATGGGCAAAGACGACATGACTAAAACACCAAAAGCAGTTGCAACCAAAGCCAAAATGGACAAATGGGTTCTAATTAAACTAAAGAGCTTCTGCACAGCAAAAGAAACTACCATCAGAGTGAACAGGCAACCTACAGAACGGGAGAAAATTTTTGCCATCTAGCCATCTGACAAGAAGCTAAATTAATCCAGAATCTACAAGGAACTTAAACAAATTTACAAGAAAAAAAAAAACCATCAAAAAGTAGGCAAAGGATATAAACAGACACTTTTCAAAAGAAAACATGTATGCAGCCAACAAACATAGGAAAAAAAAATAGCTCATCATCACTCGTCATTAGAGAAATGCAAATCAAAACCACAATGAGATACCATCTCATGCCAGTTAGAATGGCGATCATGAAAAAGTCAGGAACAACAGATGCTGGAGAAAATGTGGAGAAATAGGAACATTTTTACACTGTTGGTGGAAGTATAAATTAGTTCAACCATTGTGGAAAACAGCATGGCGATTCCTCAAGGATCTAGAACCAGAAATACCATTTGACCCAGCAATCCCATTACTGGGTATATACCCAAAGGATTATAAATTATTCTACTCTAAAGACACATGCACATGTATATTTATTGCAGTATTATTCACAATAGCAAAGACACAGAACCAATTCAAATGCCCATCAAAGATAGACTGGCTAGAGAAAATGTGGCACATATACACCATAGAATACTATGCAGCCATAAAAAAGAATGAGTTCATGTCCTTTGCAGGGACATGGATGAAGCTGGACACCATTATTCTCAGCAAACTAACACAGGAACAGCAAACCAAACACAACATGTTCTCACTCGTAAGTAGGAGTTGAGCAACAAGAACATATAGGCACATGGAGGGGAACATCACACACTGGGACCTGTCGGAGCGTGGGGGGCAAGGGAGGGATAGCATTAGTTTAAATACCTAATGTAGATGACAGGTTGATGGGTGCGGCAAACCACCATGACACACGTATACCTATGTAACAAACCCTCACGTTCTGGATATGTATCCCAACATTTAAAGTATAATTTAAAAACACACACACACTAATTGGTAAATAAATAAACATTATTTATGTGAAATAGATATTACTAGTAAAATACAAGTTCTCATTTTATTTATTGGGGTTCAACTTGCTTCTCATTAAAAAGAAGGAAAGTCTGCTGTTGTGCCTAAATGTCACTAGCAAAATCTCCTACTTTTAGTACTTAAAAAAAAAAAGGAAAACTATAAAAGATGAAGGGACTTCCAAGATGTCACAATCAATATATTTTAATTGTTCCCAGAGGAAGTTGTTTTTGTTTCTTCTTGTTTTTCTGTAGTTTGTTTTGGGGGGAAAAAAGTATTTGCTTATTTATACTTCATGGGAAAAGCATCATTAGCATTTTGTATTTTTTGGTAGGCTTTTCTTCTTCCCTGGGAATTATTTTACATCTGAAAGGGCATTATTCCTCAATGCATAAAGAGAAAGATTTCAGAAAACCTTTTCTCTACAGCTCTCCCCTCACCCCTATTTTCTTTTCCCAACCCACATATACATAGAGTCTGTGATAAGAGGCCAAGGAACAACCACAGACATTGAGGGCATTTGATTTCTAGTCTGAAAGTCACATACTTTCCAGTAATGACAGCCCTTCCTGCAGGGAGTGGCTGCAAAAGATGGTCACTGTCAGAGATTCCAAAAATGAACATGGGAACTTATATTAAAGAACACTCTTCAGATGGATGTAATTGAACATGTAAATTGGATTTACACACTCAGGTTTTGGGAATAGTGACTATAAACACAACATAAGACTCGCATTCACAAAATTATAGAGGACTATATACATACAAATCAGCTCTCATGGAATCTTTGAAAATGAGATTGCATTTCTTCAGGATTTACCACACACTCCATGCTGGATAACTGCAGCAAATCGAGCATAGCTGAAAAAATATGAAATGCCCACATGGCTATTTCTTTTCCCTGGAGGTGAGGGGTTTGCAGGTGAAGTTTTTACAGAGTGTTTAAAATGTAATGCAAAGGAGATCCCTAATTTTTTTCTTTTTCCCATTGGTGTTGTAGTCTGGATAAATCACACCCTTTGGCATTTGCATTGATACAACAAGAACATACCATGCAGCACAAATAGGCTCATTTCCATAAAACGGCCTTTTAAAATTAGAAAATGTATAATTCATTTGGGGTGTTTATTACCGCTTTTGGGATGGATTTAGACTTGTATTTAAATGCAAATAGCTGTATTTTTTTTCTTCCATTTACACATAGGAAGCCACAAAATTTAGGAACTCGAAGATACAACCTTATTCTTAACTATGACTTCCGGATTACAATATCAATAACTAAAGAGATTTGCTTGGTCCAGTAAAGTTTGCAGCTGACTTTACCGTCTTAAATTTGGTCTTCTTCACTTCCATAAGAGAGTACCCATTGTGCACAGGAGGAAAGTGAGGCCCAGACAAGTTAGGTGACATCTCCGGATTGCACACTGAGGATGTGGCAGAGCTCTAACTTCTATCCTGATCATGGGGCAAATGGACAAACATAAACAGCTAGAGAGAGTCAAGAATGGGAACAAGGTAGCCAGAAAATGGGTGAAAGGGAGAGAGAACAGAGAAGCAAGAAATTTTAGAAGGCAGAAAATATCTAAACAAGGAGGGCCAAGAAAACTATTGAATAAGAATGCAGCACTTTGCCTGTCACCTCTGACCCTCTGAGCTGTGCTCCAGCTCCCTGGTATTTATAGATGGAAAGGCTAGAGAATCTTTATGATGAGTCACTGACCCTAAAACCTGGTACCTCCTATTTAACTGTGCTGCTTATGCATCCTTTATTTGAGCAGGCTGTTTATCCTGTGGTCACCTAGGCAGGGGGACATATCTCTATGCCTTCTTCTGAAACATGTGGCTCATGTTTTAGTCATTAATGCTGTAGCTCCACAAAAAAGCCTTTTTTCTGATTTCTGGATTTTTGCATATCCTAAGAAGTTCTCACTCTATCTTTGTCCCTACTCCTGAATACCCTCATTCTTCCTTCATCTGGCCAATTCCTACTCATTTTCCAAGACTACACTAATGCTGGAGTCCTCTAAGAAAACTCCTGAAATTTACTTCCATCATCAACCAGTCTAGACCACCTCTGCTTTCTCAGCCCTTATAGGTCAGTGGGAGCCCGAAGACTCTACAGTTGAAATATCCGCTTCTCAGCAGCCTTCCCCACTGGGCTGAAGACCTCAAAAGCAAGGGTCCATTCTTCTGTATCTGCATATCTCCAACCAGTGCTACAGAATTCCATACATATTTATGGAATCCTAATTCTGCTGATACTATCTGTGTGACATTGGACAATTACTTAACTGCTCTGAACCTCCATATACTCATCTGATAAATGGACCTACAGTAGGGATAGCGTGAGTCCTACATCCACTTGTAAAGGTAACCTGCATGGGACACGAACAGGTCTCAACAAATAACAGCTATTATGATTAGTATTGCTAACTTGAAGTTGATAAATAGATATTTTAATACTAGAGACCCTCCTTCAGACTTTGTCATTCAGGCCTTTAGATATCAGTCCAGCCATCAACTAAATTCTTTTCTATACAAAATATCCCCATAACTCTAGTCCCAACTGTGCTACTATTATCAAGCCTGTTTTACAGAACAGAATCATCTGGTCACCCAGGGCCTTTTATTTCCCCAGCCTCAAGAAGTCTATTCAAATGTTAACATTTATTCTACAATAAACCAGCTTCACTGGGGTATCTGTGAAACCACCTTTGCAAAAATTATAACAGTGAGAAAACTATGACAGTGAAAGGGACCTTACTTAACCAACTTCATCTTGTCTTTAACTCTAAAACTGCCCTTGGTCATTCCTGGGCATGGGTCAAGCTAACTTTCAGAGAAATTTAGTTTACAGGTTAAATGATAATAGCCCTTCCTAAAACTAAATTGCCTTTGTAAAACTGAAGAAAAGCCATCAGATTAGTAGGATGAGAAGGGCCTGAATTCTGCTAAAATCTAGGCTTAGTTAAACAATAACCAACTGTTGTTCCAGAGATCACGAAACTTGCAACTTCCCCACATACTCCTGCAAATAACATCACTATTGTAGAACCTAAGATTAGCCCTTTGAAATGTCTTTTCAAGTATTTGCATTTCTGATGACCAGATAGCCCCACCCAAAGCAACAACTCCTTTGTGGCCCACACCCAGCTGATTCAGGGCAGGAGGACCATTTTCGACACCTCTATGATTGCATCCCAACCAATCAGCAGTACCCATTCCCTACCCACCTACCCATGAAACTATCCTTGAAAAACTCTAGCCTCTGAATTTTTGGGAAGGCTGATTTGAGCAATAATAAAACTCCAGTCTCCTGTGTAGCTGGCTCTATACATATTAAACCCTTTCTCTATTGCAGTTCCCTGTCTTGATAAATTGGCTCTATCTGGGGACTGGGCAAAGTAAATCCATTAGACATTTACATCTGTTTGTCAGCAATGGCTTGAATGATCACTATTCCCCCAGAGACTGAATTAAATCTGCTAAGTTTTCCTTTTCTCTGTTCCTCATTTTCTTTTTGGCCATATGAGGAGGTTGGACAAAACAGATTCCAACTTTCCTTTCAATTCTAACTGCTGATTCTCAAGACAAAAAGCATTTCATCAGGGACTTAATTTAAAAAATACCTGATGTAGCCGTGGAACCTGAAAAGCCTCCTGGTGGAAGAATCAGGACTGAGAGGAAGCACCTGTTTGAAATTGAACGTGACACTATTCTTTTCTGAATCTTCTATCCTCATCTGAGAAATAAGTGGCAGGTGGCTGCATGGCTCTAATGTGGGTCTACAACTGTTCCCTGAGGGCACATAGAAGACGTGTGGGGAGGTATGTTTATTGTCATACTCACACAGTAAGTGAGGCTGGGATGCTAAGCTACTCACAGTGAGGAAAACGTTCCTGCATGCTGAAGGACTGTCCTATTGAAATAGAATTGTCACCATTGAGGTCACCTTTGCATTGTTTCAAGGATACCTATAGGATATTCCAACTTTAGCATTTTGTAAAAGGCTAATTGAAATAATAGGTGCTCAATACATTTGTGTTTAGAAAAGTTTTTCAGTTTTGCAATGCTGTGACTTTTATAATATTGCATAACTCTAATTATCCTTGAAATTCTGTTCTTGACCTATATTAAAAAGTAGCAACATTTTTCTCCTTTTAAGCACTTGGTTTCCCGAAAATGCTCTGCACACTCATTTCCTATAACCTTTCCTTCATGAGCCTACATCATAGCCTCACCACATCTCAAAGTTCCAGCTATCAGAATTGCGGGAAATGCAATAGCTAGGGACTGATTTGTGAATTTTAGTCTATAATTAAGCTGTTTACATCTTCAGTTCTAGGAAGAAAAACTGAAGATGGATCACCTCGGGCTCTGGCATCACTAATTCTCCTATTTATAAAATTATCTTTAAAAACATATATAATTTCCAAGTTCCTTCTTTGTGTCAAACACTGAAGTAGAAGTTTTCCAAACATTATTATTAAGACAACACTTCACTTGCAGATTATTTCCCCATTTTCAAAATGAGGAAAGTATGTTTTAGTGAGATTTGTACATTTGCCTAAAATACACAGATACTAGTGATGGATCTAAGTTTAAACATACATCTGTTCAAATCTGTTTCAGAGAAAATTATATTATTACATTCTGTCTTCAGTTAGATTTACAAGTTTGGTGAGCAATTTATTATTTCAATCAAGAAAAAGCTGTGAAATTTTTTCATATTTATTCTATAGGGATATTAAGAGTATGCAGTTTTTTTTCAATGATGATGTCTATTTGATACTGCTACATACTTTTCAAAGATAATTTTAAACTAAAATATTTTAAAATGTATTTCCCCACAAAATTCCCGCTAAGTTCCAAGTAGTCTGTATGACTCACAGTCCCCAAGCCCCAGTTCGTAGAACTGAGAACTGAAAGAGGGTCAGAGAAGTGGTGAAGCCTGGAGGAATTGTCGGAAGAGAAGATCATGCTTGCTGGGGAGTTCAGAAGAGCTCCCACAGCATCCAGAATGAATGAGTTGTGAATTCTTGGGTGCATTTTCTGCCTCACTGAAGTGCTGATTGATTTGGTTTGGTTCTGTGTCCCCACCCAAATCTCATGTCAAATTGTAATTCTCAGTGTTGAAGTGGGGCCTGGTGGAAGATACTTGGATCATAGGGGTGATTTCTAATGGTTTAGCACCATCCCCCTAGTGCTGTCTTGTGAGTGAGTTCTGGTGAGATCTGCTTCCTTGAAAGTGTGTAGCACCTTGCCTTTCCCTTCCTCCTGTGCTAGCCATGTAAGACATGCTTCCTTCCTCTTCATTTTTCACCATGATTATAAGTTTCCTGAGGCTTCCCCAGAAGCAGAAGTCTGCACAGCCCTCAGAATCATGAGCCAATTAAATCTCTTTTCTTTATAAATTACCCAGTCTTGAGGTAGTTCTTTATAGCAGTGCAAGAACGGGTCCTTATGCTGATAAATGTTTGAGAAGGGGGTGGGAGGGAAGCCCTGAACAGTAGCACCTGCTAATTCCTCTGGTGTGAAGATTTCCTCCATGTCTATCTATAGCCCCTGGCCCACCCTCGTCACATAGTTGGGCAGAGATGTCCTTGATGCTGACTCCAGCACATCACTCCCTGCATCCCATGTACTTAAAGTGGCAGTGGGCTCACAACTCTCATTCGTTAGTCAGAAAAGGATGTGATAAACTTTGACACCATGGGATGAGCCTGGCCACATTCCTGCATTTGCATATTCATGGACTCACTCATTACACTGAAATTGTGATGCCAAACTCTATACCAGGTACAATGTCAAGACCAGGAGGTAGAAAGGTTCAGAAAGGTGACCAGGAGCCAGATCCACCAGTTAGGAGTGGAAGACAGGCACAGACGCAGACAGTTACAATACAGAGTTCTTAACTATTTCTTCACTATTTACAGTTCACTGTTTCCTCACTTCCCACTGCCCTGCATACCCTCACACCCACCTTCCCCAGCTTAGATTCCATGAATACACTCTACTCTGCCTTCGCTTCCTTCTCTCACTTGGTAGCTGCAAAATGCAGCTGACACGTTTAACTGTTTCCAGGGAATTGCCAAAGAACACGTGACAAGCAGCAGATACCATGCTAAGCAAGCAAGCTATATGTATGTCCTCATTTAACCCTCACAAACAATCTTACAAAATGAGCCGTATTATAACCTTCATTTCAGAGGAGAAACTAAGGTAGGAAGAGGTCAAATTACTCATCCAAGGTCGCACAGTTCAAACATGACAGGCCCAGAATTCTGAATTAGAATACTGAACTACTTTTAGCCTCACACAGTGTCTGAAAGGGCAGTGATCTGGTGGAGGGATTACAGTATTCGAGAAAGTGGGAATACAAAAGAGAGTGCTTGAAACTAGGCATTAAGATATCAGGATTTTAATCCCAGTTCTGCTAATGAGTCATCAAGGGACTTTACAATGTCACTTCCCTTCCTGGGACCTCGGCCCTTCATCTGAAAAGTAATTGGGTTGTAACTATGATATCTAAGTTTACAATCCAGAATCCTATGAGATGGTTTGTGCCCGCACTGAGGAAGACATCTGCTCCCTTACAAACCCTTCATGAAGAGCATAAACCCTAGTGGAGGGTCCCTACCATGGGATGAAACGAAAGCGCCCTATTCCTAATCTGTAAAACAATAACAACTTTATGTATTATAGTAACAAGGACAATGCTGTTATTATTAACAATCCCAACCATAACTTTCACTTACTGAGCATTTAGAATGTGTCCAGCATTACGGAAAATGTTTCCCTAGGCATTATGTAATTCAACCTTCACAGCAGGTTGGTTAAGCAAGTATTAGCATTAGCTCATTTTACAGATGGCAAACCAATGACTCACAAGGGTTAGGTAACTGGTGCTGTTTCCTGTTGGTTGCAAATGATATGATATGTTATTTATTCATTTATTTATTTATTTCTATTTATTTATTTTTTTTGAGACAGAATCTTGCTCTGTTGCCCAGGCTGGAGGGCAGTGGCACGTTTCTGGCTCACTGCAACCTCTGCCTCCCTGGTTCAAGCTATTCTCCTGCCTCAGCCTCGCAAGTAGCTGGGACTATGCCACCATGCCCGGCTTTTTTTTTTTTTTTTTTTTTTTTTCATTTTTAGTAGAGACGGGGTTTTACCATGTTGGCCAGGCTGGTTTTGAACTCCTGATCTCATGATCCGACTGCCTTGGCCTCCCAAAGTGCTGGGAATACAGGCATAAGCCACCACACCCTACCTGATATGATATTTATAATGTTGCCCTAAACCTCACTACACCCCTAGCTACACTTACATGCGGAATAAAAGATGAGGGAAGTGAGGAGAGCTGCTAGCGAAGGGTTGGGGGTTGAAGATGGGCTGGGAATGCAATGGTTACCATGTGTCTGTTGTGCATAGTAATTATTACTTTAAAATTCTAAATGCTTCACACATGTTTTTAGGCAAAATCACAAGGTTCCTCTATTATGATCGCTCCATTACAATCCTTTGTAGCCCTTATTGCTTCTATTTAGGTATCTTGTGGTCATTTCTGTGGACCACACTCTATTTTTTCCCACATACTCAGCTTACAATATTATCAAGTACACCTACCAATTTAGAAACCTGCATCCTGAAAGTGACATTGTAAAGTCTGGCTTTCACCAGGTCCCTTAGACCGAAACCATTCCCATGAGTGGTGACTTGCAGCTCTTGAGTTCCGTTTCTCACACACCCTTGGACAGGAAGGTGCCTCATCGGTACCAGGGCGTTGTCTTTCAGCTTTCGGGGAGAGCTGTGACTAACTATCCAGCCCGGCCCTCCAAGGAGGCTACTTCCTGGTTCAGCCCAGCTCTGAGACTCCTGCAGAAAACGGTGCATTCACCAATGGGAAGTGATGGGCTCCTGGCCTTGAGGGTTACTGAAATAACTGTAATCCTGGAAGGTAGAATTAAGCTTTGTCCTCATCTGTTTCATAACATTTTGTATCTCTTCTTGCCTCATGCATATCTGTACTGCAATCATTTGATTTCAAAACATCCCGGGGCAATGCAAAAGCCAGGTTTCGGGACAGACGTGCCATATTAACAGGTCATGGTTGATTGTGAGCTGTAAGGTTTGGGCACATCCGTAAGCTTGCTGAGTCTGTTTTTTCTTCATAACATAATACTAACTATACATACTCCACAGGATGTTTAAGAGTCTTAGGTGATCTCACGCATGTAGCTACCTTAGGGTAAGGTTGGCCCAACATATCACTGTTACTCCAAGATGAGTAATATGAACTTTCAGCCTACAACACTACCAAGAGAACTAATGAAATGCCAGGCAACATTAACAGAAATGTGGTGACCAGGAAAAAGACAACGAGAGTTATGGTTAAAGTTAGCTGGTCAGATCAAACCTGAATCCTGGGGTCTCCTCCAAGGATTACACACCGAAAGTGATTTTGGCAAGCAGACACACAGTCAGAGGACAACGGCCAACACTGGGGAGGGGATAGAAATAAAAATAAACGATGTTAGAAAAAACTGAGATAGTTTATCTGAAGTAGGCAAAAGTTGAGAGTGCAGGAAAGTTGTCATAGCACACAGAGGGTGCCACTATGAGGTGCCAGGCTTAGTAGGTAACAGATACAGAATAACTGGGCTTAGTAGATAACAGGTAAAGAAGAAGGTATTCCAGCTCAAAATATAAAAGAAGTTTCCTAATGTGTTGACCTCCTTCAGCCGTCAACAAATCCTCCTAGCCCAAGAGTTTCTCTTATGCTATTGAGTCATACATCTGCATATTTTACTTGTATCCTCTTAGGCAAATGAAGGCATATACATAGTTTTACTCAGCAAAAATATTCATGAATAGCTGTGCATACATCAAAAGTAGATATGAATCATCTTTTATCATTGGCCTACATTAATCTCCTGTGAGCGCTCTAAATAATTCAACTTTGATTTTCCTGGGACCAGGTTCAATCAGCCAGGTGCTCTTCCATCCAACATTAATGTCTTATTTTGTCTACTCAAGAAGGAAACCAGCAGTTGTCCCTTTCTCTTTTTCTGCATAATCGATTTCCTCTTTCTTTGGGATCAGTCCGATTAAAATTATATATTACTTTTTCCATTAAAAAAAACCCTGACTTGATTTTGTATCTTAACCTCCAGTTATTACCCCAGTATTTGACCCTATTTACAGTTAAATTATTCGAATAACGGTCTACACTACTCTCTCCAAATCCTTTCCTCCTGTTCTCTCTCGAGCTCTCTATATAGATCTATATCTAATCTATATCTATATACATCTCATATACATATATATGTATACATCATATACATATATTAAATGTTACTTCCGTTTTATTCACCAAGGCCCTCCGTATTACTTATTTAATGCCTAATTCTCAGTCCATCTGGCTTGATTTATTAGCACTTTATACACTAGATCTGTCAGTCTTTCTGGCCACATTTTCTTTACTTGACTTTCAGTCAACACATTCTCCAAATTTCCTTCAGGGCAGGCATTTTTTTAGTGACTATGTTGTTCCTTTTTGCCCTTAAGACCTTTAAATGAGTCTCAGTTCTTGGATTTCCTTACTTTGACCTGCTTTCTAGGGGACATTTAGATGCCCAGTTTTACATATTATTCCTGTTCTGGAAACTCTCAAATGTGCATTTCTAGCAAGGATATCTCCCTTGAACCCTGACTTGTAGGTTCAGCTGTCTACTTGACATCTCCCTTAGTGGGGGAAGAGACATTCCTAACTGGGTATATCTAAAATTCACTTCCTGTTATTTCCCATGCCCTGCTCCACCTCTCCATCTCAACTAATGACAACTTTATTTTCTTAGTTGACCAGGTAAAACACTTCAATGCATTTGTAAACTCTTTTCCCTCACCCTTCAGATGCAATTCATCAGGAAATCCTGTTGGTTCTCCCTTCTTCATATATCCAGACCCGACCATTTTTAGCACATCTGTTCCTTGACTCAAGCCATCATAATTTCTCTCCAGAGCATTGCAATAACTTCTAAGTGATCCTCCTTCATTTTACACATGAGCCAAGAATGCTTTGTAGTCAGAAGCAAGAGTAATTTTTTATAAACGACAAATCGGGTCAGGCACGGTGGCTTATATCTGTAAGCCCAACACTTTGGGATGCCGAGGCAGGTGGATCACCTGAGGTCAGGAGTTTGAGACCAGCCTGACCAAGATGGCAAAACCCCGTCTCAACTAAAAATACAGAAAAATTAGCCAGGCCTGGTGGCATGTGCCTGTAATCCCAGCTACTCGGGAGGCTGAGGCAGGAGAATCACTTGAACCTAGGAGGCAGAGGTTGCAGTGAGCTGAGATCAGGTCACTGCACTGCAGCCTGGGCAAAAGAGAGAGACTCAAACTAAAACAAAAACAAACACAAACAAACAAACAAACATAAAAATAAGTCAATGAAAGATAAATCGGATTACATCATTCTTCAGTCCAAGGGTGTCCCAGCTCATTCAGAATAAAAGCCAAATTCTTTAAAATAATCTGCAAGTCCCTACGCGAACTGTCCCCATGACCTCTCTGCCCTGCTCTGTGTTCTCCCTCACTCTTCTCCAGCCACACTGGTCCCTTGCTGTTTTATGCACTCATCAAGCATGCGGTTGCCTTTTGGTTTAACACATGCTCCTCCTTTCTCCAGAACTGTTGTTCTCTCTCAATTTCCATGGCTGCTCCTTCACCTCCTTCAAGTCTTTACTAAAATATCACCCATGCCTTCCCTGACTGAGCACCTTTTTCAGAGGCACACCTTTCCCTGTCCCAGCACTGATTAGCATCATTCTCCGCTTTGTTTTTATTCATAGACTTGGTCATCATTAAGCACATTTTATTTTTGTTTATTTTCTGTCTCTTTCCTCCTGGCTACTCAATCCTATAAAAAAGGAATGTTTTCTTCTTCTTCTGTTCTCTACTCCATCTTTAGCACCTAGAATAAGCCTTGAATTGAATTGTTGTTTCAAGCCACACTGAGGCGAGAGGAGAAAACAGTTATGGGAACGCAGTGAGAGTTGAAACTGTAGGAAAATGCTGCCCACAGGAGCTGCTGCAATCCAAGAGGAGCACCTTGGCTGTGGCCAAACTCCCATGAGGCAGACAGGGAACCCTAGGAACCAGTAGCTCCCGGCTCTTCTTCCTTTGATCTCCCATTCCTTGCTGCTATATCCCATTGACCAATTCCAACAGGAAGCCAGAGCATAAAAGCCCATTTGAGGCAGTCCACACTAGGCAGTCTCTCAGGATACCTTTCAGAGTGGACAAAGGTAGAGAGTGAACGTGGAGAGGCAGACAGAATGTACCCTGAAAAATCAGAAAATAAGCAGCGAATTAGAAAGAGATGCAATGCCTTCATTTTAATTATAGAAATCACTGGATTGTCTTCAACTGAATGAATTTGTGGTACCTCTGTGATGAATGAAGGGGACTTGGGGAGGAGACATTGAACCAGAAGTGTGTTTTGTTCTGCTTTTATTTACCTACCATAAGTTACTTTATTGAACAAGAATGACATTAGAGAGTATGCATTTGACTTAGAATATCTGTCCCAAAAGGGATTTTGGATGGCTTGCTTAAATGCACACAATGCAATAAGTAGAAACATAAATTGCATTGAAGCACATTGCACTTGAATACAGAAATGCTGGGAAGGGCAAAATTCTTTACTAATGTTTTCCTGGACTATTCTAATGAGCAAAGATTGTGTTAATGTTGGATTTTGGCTTTACCCTATTTCCAAACAACATCAGCCCGCTGAACAAGAATTTCACAACTCCTGAGCATTTTTATTGTGCTCGCAATTGCCTGGGACATCAAAGCCCTGGGGCCCTGGTCTGCAACTGCCTGAGGCCGTCTGTGACTTTGGCTCACAGCTGAGCCTCTCATGACCCTGTTTACTTTCAGCTTAGATATGCTGTCTTCCATCTGATGATAGTTTGATCTCAAACATAAACCAAGTCCTAAACCTAAATTAAATGTGTAGATTAGACTAAGACTCGACATTTCTTCAGTGTCACATTTCCCTTACTAAACAATCTGATAATCACTTACTCAAGTTTATAGATTTCAAGCTAAAGGTTGTAGAAATATCTAAACATCATTCTACAGTTAAGTAAGCAGCAAGTCCTATTGCATTAGTCACTAGATCAAATGTGAAAAGGTCTCCAGGAGAGGAGAATGTTTGAAATGTTTTGAGACTCAGCCCCACCACTTTCTAACTGGTGAATCTGGCTAAATTATAAGCTTTTCTGGGCTTGATCTCTCATCTGCAGAATGGGAATAGTAACACTAGCACTTAGTTTACTGTGCTGTTATATGAGGATTAAATGAGTGAACATTTGAAATGCTTAGAATAGTGGCTGGCACAGAGTAAGCACCCTATGAGTGTTGACTAAAATACATTACTATATTTTCAACTTTCACTTTACAACATTTTCTCACTGATTCTGCTAAAAAAAATTAAGAGGTTACTAGTAGCTTTTGAGAAAAGTATAGTCTGTTATATAAGGATATTTATGTGATATATAAGATTGCATTGCTTTCACAAAATTGATTTTTAAATCTAACTGGTAAAATAAATAAATTAGGAGAAATAGTAGGCACAATAATGCTTTCCCACAACCCACAAAAGATGTTCATTCCCTAATGCTTAGGACCTGTGCATATGTTTGTTGTTTGTTCTTACAGAAACAGGGTGATCTGGTTTGGCTGTGTCCCCACCAAAATCTCATCTTTAATTTTAATTCCCATAATTCCCACATGTGATGGGAGACACCCAGTGGGATGTAATTGAACCACTGAGGCAGGTCTTTCCCATACTGTTCTCATGATAGTCAATAAGTCTCACGAGACATGATGGTTTTGTAAAGACTCGTTCCCCTGCACACGCGCTCTTGCCTGCCATCATGTAAGACGTGCCTTTGCTCCTCCTTTGCCTTCTGCCATGATTGTGAGGCCTCCCCAGCCATGTGGAACTGTGAGTCCATTAAACCTCTTTCCTTTATAAATTACCCAGTCTTGAGTATGTCCTTACAGCAGTGTGATATCAGACTGATACACAGGGCCTTGGAAGATGTGAATGTTGGGATCTCCAGATGGGAAGATAATCCTGGATTATCCTGGTAGGCCAAATATAACCCTTAAAAGAGAACAACCTTTCCCAGCTATGGCCAGAGGGAGACTGACTATAGAAGCACAGTGGGCGAGATGCAACATTGCCAGCTTTGAGGACACAGAAAGGGTCCATGAGCCAATGAATATGGGTGGAGTCTAGAAGCTGAAAAGGGCAAGTCAACAAATTCTTCCCTGGGTACTCCAGACAGCTTAAGTTTAGGTCAATGAAACCAGATCTTGACCCATAACTGACGCATACCTGTATGATCATAAATCATAAATGCATGTTGCTTTAAGCCACTAAGTTTGTGATAATTTATGATAGCAGCAAAGACAAAAGTAATACAGGAGATAACAACTGGCTCATGAAAGTATTCTCGCTTTAAATAATGTTTTCAATAGTATTTGTATATCTATATTAATTTGCTTTTATTGGGAGGTGTCTGTGAGTAATTGTTTTCATAATGGGTTTGCCCTGTTTACATTTCACCTATCCTTCAAAACTAAGAAATTGATATACCAGGAAATAGTGAAGAGGCAATGTGATTTAGAGTCAGAGATACCCGGGCTTAGAGTTGCCAGATTAACCAAATAATATTTTTAAAGTATGAATATATTCCATGCAATAATTGCAACATACATATAATTAAACAACAACAGCCGAAAGAGCATGCATTATTTATCAGAAACTGAAATTTAACCAAATGTCTTGTATTTCACCTGCCAGTGCTACCTGGATGAGAATCATGTATGTCATAAATATAAATGAACCCTTAGGCCAGTGAGTCCCAAACTGGGCTGGATATTGGAATGCCCTGTTAGAGCCTTTATAAATCCCAATGCCCAGCTGGTGATTTAATTAAGTAAATCATTATCTCTGAGGGGAGGACAGAGGAATGAGCATGTTTCAAGTTTCTTAGGTAATTCTCAATGTGCAGGTAATAACTCACACAATGGTTCTGTGACTATATCGTATATGGGAATTACCCAGGGAGCTTATGAATATGTGAGTTCCTGGTTTTATCTTAAAAGATTCTGATTCGGTAGGACGGGAGGAAGGGGGATTCAAGAGCTTCCGTTAACCAGCATCTCAGGTGATTTTGATGAACTATCAGTGACTCACACTTTAAGAAACTTAAAACGTCTTGGAACGTGTGGCAACCATTTTAAGTACAAGGAAACTCACTGCACAGGTTTTATGAGGATCATTTCACTTAGGTGTACACACTGTAGAAATTTACTTTACACGAATTGCTAAAAATATAATTGTTGGATTCCTTTTCTTTTTCCTTAAGTTCTTCAATTGCCTTAAAGCTTTTCTTAGTTTCTTTAGCTCTGTTGAACCCCACCTCTCTCCCCTATCTTCCTGTAGGATCAGGAGTTTATGCCACGTAGCTGAATCCAAGTTAAACTCATCTTAAGTTATTCTCTCTGATTTCAGGGTGGTTGATCCTGCCTTCCCCATGTGTCTACACTTTTCTATTCATTGGTTGAGGAAACAAGGATCACCTACTTGGTTTTACTGTTTAATCCATCGAATGATCCTGAAAGCTTGATGCTTTTGTCTCTATTGTCTGACACAATGCCATGTCTTCATATGATTTCCATCTGGAATTTAAAACTCAGAGAAAATTGTCACAGCAAAGGCAGACACACACAACTCGGTGTCTTTCTGTCTTCGGGACCAATATGCTTTCCATAAAGTACCCCACCTCTCCTGAAACTAAGCCAGGGGCTGATCTCATTTTTCAAACCTTTTCTGTTACTACCCCCTACCAAGCCCAGTTCCACTCCCCCATGAGGTTCAGCGCACAGCAGTCATTTGGCAGTACATTCCCATGGACTGAATGACCCATGCATTATGGGAAACACACTAAGCTCGGAAGAAAGGCTTTTTCCTCCTTTTCCTTAATTCTTGGCGCCTGCACTTTCACAATTCCTGCTTGGAAGGACATGAGTCCAAGAAGGCCGGCATCTGTCCTTCTATGCCGGGGCCACCTGGGGCTTGCCTGAATGGCCCAGGCCCACTGGGTTTGAGAGTCAGGAAATTACTGCCTACGGGGTCAACTAGGCCCTTCATAGAAAAAATAGCTGACATTGTTCTGACCATGGGGAATAATATCTACAAATAGCCTAACGTTGTTTGAAGGAACAATAGCAGCACAAATTACTGCTTCCCCCTGGGCCCCACCCCACGAAACAGATAGGGCTTTACTTGTTACAAGTAACAAACTCGAGTGTTTCAGTTGATATAAGGAACATTTAACAAGTAGAACACCCTGGATTCTATGTGTGTTTTCCGTTTCCCCAAGTTCTCTGACTGATACGTTTTGTATATGGGCAAGAGCAGAGATTTTGGTATTGGAAGGAACTGTGTTCGAATCCCAGCTCTATCACTTAATAGATGCAAGCCTGTGAAAATGTATTGTAAACATTTTCGAGTTTCTATAATCAGGAGGCACTCTAGTGGCGGTATTGCTTTGTCTTTACTCTGTACCTAGAAGTTGTGTGATTCTAAGAAAAGTATTTCTATCACTCACTCTGAGGGAGTTCCAGGGTCCTTCTCAGGACTCTGCCAGAGACAGCCTTCAGCTGAACAATTGACCACAGGTATCAGAGACAGAAGGACAACTGTGGTGCAAGCTGAGGTTTGTTGGCACAGGCACTCGAGATAGCAGAAACATGAGTTAGTCAGTCTTCTTCTCCATCTGACGTAGCCTGCATGTCACCAGGACACATCCCTGAAAGGAGAAGGGTATGCAATACACTGACTTGTAGTGAATAGGAAGCGGGAGCCTGCCTCGGGGTCTAGACTCAGAGGATACAGATCTTGGGACACAGAAACTCAAGGAGGCCACCTTGGCCAATTACAATTTAAAGTCAAAGTTGAGGTGTTGCCTATCCTTTAGCCAAGAGATTATCTTCTCTGTGTCCCTCAATTTTATTATTTTGAATAAATAGTATTTACCTCTGCAGATGACACTTATGAAGTATGTGACATTTTCTTATAATCATTAACGTTTCTTCCAAATCTTTCTGCTATAGAAATTTCATGTGCTGACTGTGAAAAGAGGCAGAAATGTCCTGCCAAGATGTAACCTGTGTTGGTAATATGTCAGGCTAGCCTCAGTTTTCTCATCTGTAGAATGGTAATGAAATTATAATATTCATGGCAAGTACTAAATGTGACTGGTTGTAGAAAAGTGCTTTGTAAATTATAAAGAACATAGAACGATAGTTGTTTCTTTTTTCTTTTTGTTGTTTTATTTTGTTGCATTTTCTTTTTCCCCAGTCTTCTGTCCTAATTCCCACAGGGCAGACAGTGTGTCAAAGATGGTAGTGGCTGCAGCTTTCAGAAACACACTATCTGTGAAAGTCCACTGGGGCAGCCAGGGGGAGCTACTTGCAATTAGCCTTAGGAAGCAAGTCCCAACCAGCTGGTCTAAGGTTACTCATCAGGTAACTCTCAGCAAGCAAGAGATTTAGAGTTGGTTTGGCAACAGGATCAAGACAGAGTCGGCAACCTAGTTTCTATTGTGTCAGGAAACACAGGTTGTATAATGTTTCAAAAGGCCAGTTGGTACATTGTCAGAATTTGTTTAATAATATACTTTATGATATTTATTTTTTCCAGTGTGTGTCAGGCAGCATGCTAGGCATTTGGAGTATAGGGGTAGGCAAGACTGAAACCATTGTTTGCCTAACACAACTAGCAGAGAATTAAAAAATTCAAAAAACCTACAAAAAGATAAGACAAAAGTTTATTGTGGGCGTATATTATTGTCCTGGGATTTTTTTCTTGCAACCTTACCATTCCATGATTTTGAATGGATATGATCTCTCTCTTATCTCCAGCATTTACAGATGTACAGCAGGAACCAGAATATGTCAGGTTTACATAGGTGTATATTGCTTTTCTCCTGAATCAATTGATATTCCTTTGGGATGAGGAGCTAGGGAGACAAGAAACACCTAGGACTTCCAGCTTCTCCCTTTCCTTGTTCAATTAGGAGCCTGGTCAATAATGGATCTCAATACACAGAGGGAAGCAGAAGGATAAAGGAAGCTTACATTATGGCTCAGCGCAGTGGCTCACACCTGTAATCCCACCACTTTGGGAGGCCAAGGCGAGCGGATCACGAATTCAGGAGATTGAGACCATCCTGGCCAACATGGTGAAACATGGTATCTACTAAAAATACAAAAATTAGCTGGGTGTGGTGACACGTGCCTGTAGTCCTAGCTACTTGGGAGGCTGAGGCATGAAAATCTCTTGAACCCAGGAGGCAGAGGTTGCAGTGAACCAAGATCGCACCACTGCACTCCAGCCTGGCAACAGAGCGAGACTCTGTCTCAGAAAAAAAAACAAAGCTTACATTATCATTTGAGCTGGATCCAGCAATACCTGAAGCCAGGAGAACCCTAGGACCTGCCTCCTAAAGTAGTGATCATTGGGTGTTTTGTCTTTTGCTACACACACACACACACACACACATACACACACACACACACACACACACACACACACGAGTCTTAACTGACCATGCAATTTTTTTTGGAAATACGGTATGCCTGCCCCAGAAACTAGGCCTCCAGCTCTACCAGATGGCTAACTGGAAGAGACCCTGGAAGGAGCCTTCAGTGTCCTGCCAGCACAGAAATAAACCATCTGAGCTCCTCACCTGGCTCAGGCCAGGTAACAGGCAACCTGGGCTGGAGAACCAATGGCCAGCCTCAGCAGAGCTGGTGAATCAATCCTAAGCTTCTTGGTGTATACAGATGGCCCTTCATGTGAAGCTGGTCATGGAGGGCTCCAAAGGGCTTTCCCGTGTCAGCACCTAACTGTCCCAAAGCAGCTACCCCTCAACTTCCCCATCCTTAACAGAAATACCTAGCAGAGGAAGTAGCATGCCACACTATTCCCATTGCCTTTACCCCCGGCAAGCATCACTGCTTCCTGCAGTTAAACAGTCTACCACCCACATCATGTAATGCTGGTTAAAGCTCTTAGCACAATACCTGTGATATCACAAGCAAGTAATGAAAGTCAACTATTCCTATTAAATGATCATTATGTGAAACAACTAAAAAAGTCTAAAAGCAGTGTGTGAACGTAAATCCTGAGTGCAAAGAAATAAATTAATTCAACTAATGTTTACTAAGAGCCTGTGCATGCCAGGCCCGGTTATAGGGACTGGTGAAATAGTTGTAGACACGATTATATAAGGTTTCATATAAAGGGAAATTACAAATAAGCCCCCCAAACAGCATCCTTGTACTTATAGATTTTATGTCCTGCTGGGGAAAAAAAGACAAGTGAAAGTCAATAAACAAACATACCACGTAATTTCAGATGGAATGAAGTACTACGAGGAAATATAAACCAGAGGAAAATGATGGAGTAATAGGAGGTCACGTTGGGGAAATGCGTTTTAGAAGTGGCTGTCAAAGTAGGTCTCTGAAGGTGTGGAATCTCAGAATGAGGCCGGGGAGTGAACTCTATAGAGGTTGGGATCATGAAAATTCACAGAACCAGGAGAGAATGTGAAGATTCTGGTACTGGAATAGTCTTGAAGTATTAGAGGGACAATAGGAGGCCAGCATGGCTGAAGAACATTGAGAGAAAAAAAGTCAAACAAGTGAGATTGTAAGCAAGCAAGGGCCTGAGCACGTGGGTCTGCTGCAAACAGTAAGGTCTTTGAATGTTTTTTCTAAAGGAAATGAAAAACCATTAGAGAGTTTACACAAAGGAGTGATATGATACGATTTACATTTGCTAAAGATCATTATTTAGTTTGCTTGGGCTGCCATAATAAAATGTCACAAACAGCGTGACTTAAGCAGCAGCAGTTTACTTTCTCACAGTTAGGGAGGCTGGAAGTCTGAGATCATGGTGTCTCTAGGGTTGAAGGCCTCTCCTTGGCTTGTAGATGGCTCCCTTCTCCCTGTGTCTTCATGTCGTCTTTCCTCTGTCCACACAGCACGTGTCTGCATCCAAATTTTCTCTTCTTATAAGGACACCAACTATGTTGTAAGGGCTCATGTTAAAGACCTATCTGAACTTACTGTCTGTTCAATAGTTGTATCTCCAAATACAGTTGCATTGTGAGGTACTGGGAATTACAACTTCAGCATATGAATTTTTGGGGTCACAATTCATTCAGCCATAACAATTACTCTGGCCACTCTGGGGAGGATAACTGCCTGAAGGAGGCAGTGGTGAGGAGTAAAAACAAGGTCAGTTGAGAGGCTATTTCAACAGTCTAGGTGAGAGATAATAAAAGCTTGGACTCCGGTAGGGTTACTAAAGAGGTGGTGAAAAGTGATCAGATTAGGGGTATATTTGAAGTTTCAACTGACACAACTTGAAAGTAGGTTGATAGTATAGTACCAGGAAAAAGTAATTGAGTGAGTCATGTTGGTATTTATCAAGATGTGGAAGATTAGAGGCGGAGAAAGTTGGAAACACAAGGATCAAGAACGGCATTTTGGACATTGTAATGTTGACATGCCCATTAGAGGTCAAGAAAGATATTGAACATGGAGCACTACCGAAAGGTCAGAGTCCTAGTCACTGACACATAGTTGGTCTGTGAAGCCATGGGCTTGGGTAAGATCTCTAAGGTAGGTAGTCTAGATCAAGCGTGTCCAACCCACAGTCCATGGATCACATGCAGCCCAGGATGCCTTTGAATGCAGCCCAACACAAATTTGTAAACTTTCTTAAAACATTATGAGATTTATGTGTGATTTTTTTTTAGCTCATCAGCTATCTGTAGTGTTAGCGTATTTTAGATGTGATCCATGACAATTTTTCTTCTTCCACTGTGGCCCAGGGAAGTCAAACAATTGGACATCCCTGGTCTAGATGGAAAGAATGGCTGGCCACAGAGCCCTGTAGATACTAGTGTTTCAAGGAAGAAAAGAGGAATAGAACCAATCAAAAAAGACTGAGACATAGCTCCTGAAGGGGGAGAAGCAAGAGAGCATAGCACTCATGCAGCCAAGTGAAGAGTATTTTGAAGAAAGACTGATCATGCTATATGCTGCTCAGAGACTACAGAGACACTGAATCTAAAGGAGCTGAAGAATTGGCCCTTGCATTTGGCAAGATGAAGATTGTTAATGACCTTTACAAAAGACATCAGTGTTTGTCAGATAAAGAGAGACCAAAAAGTGAGAAAATGAATTCAGCAAATAAATGTGTTGAAGACCTTTGCTATAACACAAAGCAAAGAAATAGAACAGTGTTGGGAGGAAGTTTTGTCAAAGAGAGTTTGGGAGTATTTTGCTTCTTAAGGTGGGAGATATTAAAATAGGTTATTATTTTAGCAAAAAAAAAAAAGAATAATTCAGATGAAATAAGGCACGAGACAATTTCAGGAAAAAAAGAATTATGAAAGAAAAAAAGAAAAAAACCTTAAATAGCAAAAGCAAATGGAACCCAGTATACACGTGACAGGTTTGGCCTTGATAAGATCAGGAGCAGTTTATAGTAGGAAAACGTAGATGACTTCATGTGAGCCGAATCTTACTCTAGTGTCTGAATCTATGTGGACCCCTGTATATGTCCTTTTCATCTCATTATCCAAGTTTAAGTAGAATGTCCTGAATTTCCTAACTCTGTCCACAGAACTCACAACAAATAGCTAGAATTAGAAACTTTCTTTTTTGTTTTTTGAGATGGAGTCTCACACTGTTCCCCAGGCTGCAGTGCAGTGGCAGCTATCTCAGCTTACTACAACCTCAAACTTTCACGAAACCCAAGAATAAGTACTTAGGAAGTCATTGACCTTGCTTGGCTCTACAAAGTTTTCCATCAGTTCTCTATTCCTTGCCTGGTATACTTTATTTTAGCAGTAGACTTCCTGGTATGCTTTGGACTCATTGAAAAGCCGTAGCGCAAGTTAATCAGTGCCTGCCTCCTAGTTAAGAACTGGACTGTGCTATCAAAGGTCAGATGACAGGCAAAGCGAAATGACTGCCTGGGACTAAGTATAGAAAATCCCCTGAATGAAAAGAGGAACAAGAAGAAGAACATGAGAAACAGGTTTTAATGAGTGCTCTTCCTTGAAACCCAGTTCTTAGGAAGTTAGCTTCACAATTATTAAGTATAATATTTTCTTCTGAAAAGAGCTCCTGGTTTAAGAGAGAAAGGCCAGGGTATGAATAGCAACTCCACCCCGTGATCTGTGTGTCAAGTATTTAACTCATCTAAGATTCCTTCTCTCCATGGGTAAAATGCTACTAACAAGCATCCCTCAAGAGGAGGAGTTTGGAGGTTAAAAACGTCTATAAGTAGAAGTCTTGGCAGGTGCTCAATTAGGGTCTATTTCCTTTAAATGTATCTTCCTTGTTTAGGTTAATTAAGTGTATTGACCCATTACCAAATGGCCTAATAAACTAAATTTTGGCAGGCACTTAATGAATTTCAGGTAGTTTCAAGATATTATGTGTGATACATTAATCACAAAATTTCCCCTGTTCTCCGGGAGTTCATTATATTCCAAGTGATAGGGTGACAAGTAGAGAATTACTACATGTTAGTTTACAATCATGCAGCCATTGCCATCATCCCTAGCATTTACTTGGATGGCAGAAGGTTGAGATTTTGAGAGCGATCTGCAGCAATAGACTAGAGGAATCTGTATTATTTATGTAATCAATGAATTTCCATGCAGGATTTTTTGAGGGAAACTCCCTATTAAGGTGCTATGGTAACATATATGAGATGGAGTCCCTCCCCCCTTATAGGAATAATGTAATTCAGAATCTCAATCAAATCTACAGTCATTAAGTCATTCAGCACTCTTCTGGGTGTCTGAGTACAGAAGTATGTGATAGCATCTACTGCTGCACTCAAACGCCCACTACTTCAAACACAATTATTTAAGGCCTTTTGCAGATGGATCTTATGTGCAAATGGGAAATATAAATTTTATAAATAACTAAATATATACAAATCACATCTATATTTAAATATATACTCGAAAACATAGCAAGAACAACAGAGATGAACTTCAGACAGGTTGTGTGTGATGCCAAAATCCATAGACTTTCCACTATACTAGGTCTGTAGGCCATATCCATCCTAGGTCTTGTTTCTATGCATAAAATTTATTGGAACACAGTCCTGCCCATCTGTTTGGAGGTTATCTATGGTTGCTTTCCAACTGCAACAACAAACTTGAGAGAAGTTGTAATACCCACAAAGCCAAAAGTATTGATCATGTGGCCTTTTACAGAAGAAGGCTCCTGGCTCTTATGTTATACTACGCTGGGCACAACATAAACAGAGCCATACAACCAACCACATCAGTTAGGCCAGTTATGGCCATAAGCAACCAACAGCCCAACTAAAAAGTGGGGGAGATTATATATGTCTCAAAAGACAAGGAGTTGGCAGTAGAATAGTCTCATCGTAATTATAAAAGTCAATTGCCATCACCAGTAGCATAGATTGTTCTCTTCCATTCTTACATCTTTGGTCCCCATTTTCTCAGGATAGCTGTCCCAATGCCAGATGTCACATGAAATGACAATGTCCAGAGGAGAAAAAAAACAAGCAACCATACCTTGTGTCCCATTTTAAGAATGAAACAAACCTTCCCAGACCCTCCAGGTAGAGATCACTCTTTGTTGTTTCTTTGATCAAAATTGTGTCACATACTCTATTTTCTTTGTTTCTTTTTTTTTGACAGTCTTGCTCTGTTGCCCAGGCTGGAGTGCAGTGGTGCAATCTCGGCTCACTGCAACCTCTGCCTGCCTGGTTCAAGAGATTATCAGGCTTAGCCTCTTAGTAGCTGGGATTACAGGTACGTGCCACCATGCCCAGCTAATTTTTTTATTTTTAGCAGAGATGGGGTTCCATGATGTTGGTCAGGCTGGTCTTGAACTCCTGACCTCATGTGATCTGCCTGCCTTGGCCTCCCAAAGTGCTGGCATTACAGGTGTGAGCCACCACGCCCAGCCCACATGCCCATTTTCAAAACAATCCCTTGCCAGAATAATAAGATCAATATGACTGGCTAAGTCCAATCATGACTCACTCTCTGAGGCTGAGAAGCGATCCACTTTTCCCTGAAATAGAAGACTTCCCCTTACCTGATGAAAATTGGGTGTCTGTTAGAAATGAAGAAGGGGACAGAGAAATATATTAATCGTATCTGTTATATCAACAGAAATAAATAATAGACATTTTTATAAAATATTACAAATGAAGCACTGAAATGTAAACTCTATGAAGGGAGGAATTCTTATCTTTCTGGTTCACTGCAGTAGCACCAGGGTTAAAATAGTGCTTAGCATAGAGTAGGTGCTCAATAAATAAATAAATAAATATTGATGAAAAATATGAGTGCATTTTTGAGAGTTGGGGAAGGAACCACAATAAATCTAAGTGAAAAGCTGTTATACAATGACAAGATAACAGTGCAATGCCATATTGCTATAAACTTTGGTTTGAGTGATCCCAGCCATCCACATAAGATAACTGGCAAGTGAACACAGGTGAAGAGAAATTCTAGGAGAGAGTGAAAATCCAGCTGGAGAATCATGGAATTCAAGGCCCATTAGTCCATTTAAATCACAGAAAATGTCCTTACCTTTGTCACTGGGTCCAGAGTACAACCTGGACAGAGGGAAAATTTTTGTGATTGCTTACCTCTCTTATTTCCTCATATGCTGACAGCAGCCTAAAAGAAACACAAGACTCTCACATAGAGAAATGGGCCACTTTCAACAATATTTACCTTGGCTATCTCAATGCTTGGTTGTGTAGGTTGCACAGAATTAAATAATTCAACAACTTGAGAACTTTTATTACACATATTCATGATCTGTGAGACACTGGACTAGGTTTAGGGATAAAAGAGTGAACAAACAGACAAGTAAAAAGCACGTAAATCAGCATAAAAGAAAAACGCATCAGGGAGGGGTTTCTGGAAAATGTTACTGCTCGGTTGAGGCCTGCAGAATGACTGGGAAGTTAGCCAAATTAAGAAGGGTGGAGGAGGCAGTCGTGCAGATGGAACCAGGCACCCAGGCTCTGAAATGAGTGTGTGGCATGCCCACGAGACACCGCGGATCTGAATTAGGGGGCAGCAGACCCAGGGATGAGGCTTAGCTCTGAGTTAGACCCAGTTACTTCATTCATTTATTCACTTATAAATAGAGTCTCTCTGAGGTTGAAAGACACCCAACCCTCCTTAATTTTTGGATAATTGTGATGTACGAAAAATAGACAAATACTCAAAAATATTTTCATTTAATAACGACTCATTTTACGGAGGAAGATATTACTATAATAATTATTTGAAAATGAGGGTTATAAAACAATTTGTTAGGTCACTACAGCAGGAGTTGTCAGACAATGGGTCATAACTATAAACTTCTACGAGAAACCTTCCCCCACCCTCAATTCTGTAATTTTATGTATTACTGCATATATAATTTCATTTGGAGACATTAACAAGAGTCTACATTTGAGGACATTGTTTTACTGTAAAACTCAGGCCTAACAGTCTTCACTCAAGTACCCAAGTCAATGATTCATTTAAAAAATACCTACTATGGGGAGAACTTTGTAAAGGCTGGATGTGGAGATGATGGTGGAAAAAAAACACGTATGGGATTGTCCTCGTGGATCGTAATATTTATCTTTTCAGGAGAAATATACATATTCAAGAAACACAAATGATTCAATTACTTCATATAAAGTTAAGTGTTTTGAAGACAAAAAATCTATCTTTAGGTCTCAGTGTCTGTATTTATAAAAAGAGGGGGTGATAAAAGACTCTCTTAATGGACCCTGAGGTTACAAGTAAGACTGGTTAATTAGTCTACGGAGAGGAATGCTGCTCGGAGCAGGTTAGGTGAAAGGCATTTGGAGATGGTTGCTGCAGCAAAGGGACGGGGGATTGCTCAGGAAACACAAGGCAGAGCTCAAAGCATCTACTCAAGTCCTAGAAGTCTTGGAAAATAATAGAGAAATAGAGAAAATAATAGAGAAATAAAAAAGAAATGGTAGAAACCTCCTTTATAAGCATTGTTTCCAGAGAAGTTTAGAAGACAAGGGGAATCTGAGAGGCAGCCATCTGCGTTTTGTAACGTCACAGTTGAGAAAACTATGGTCAGATTCACCAGAGGTGAACAGACCCGCCCAGTGCAGGGAGTGAGTCAGCAGGAATGGCATTTTACGGAATCCGGTAGACTCACTGATTTTTCCAGAAATACAGGTTAGCTGAGTCGGAAGAGTTGCTTCTCCAGCCAAGGAATTCCCCGTTGCATGTAAATGTTTTTCATCCAAAAGGATGAACAGAGTAGGAGCTTGACCTTCACAGGTCATGAGTCTAGACCTCAAAGAGATGGATGTGTTTATCCGATGAATAATGCTAGCAATAAACAAAA
The DNA here is from genome assembly GCF_037993035.2 of Macaca fascicularis. NCBI lineage: Eukaryota > Metazoa > Chordata > Mammalia > Primates > Cercopithecidae > Macaca > Macaca fascicularis. Next base: position 10,796,659 of record NC_088379.1, on the reverse strand, counting down.
AAGAAGAAAGAAAGAGGTTGTGGATAACGCATGAGGAAAAATGACTCTTACTGCCTAGAATGAATTACGAAGCATAAGATCTAAAGGAGGGCTGGGCGCGGTGGCTCACGCCTGTAATCCCAGCACTTTGGGAGGCCGAGGCGGGTGGATCACAAGGTCAGGAGATCGAGACCATCCTGGCTAACATGGTGAAATCCCGTCTCTACTAAAAATACAAAAAAAATTAGCCGGGCGTGGTGGCAGGAGTGGTGGCGGGCGCCTGTAGTCCCAGCTACACGGGAGGCTGAGGCAGGAGAATGGCGTGAACCCGGGAGGCGGAGCTTGCAGTGGGCCGAGATGGCGCCTGGACGACAGAGTGAGACTCTGTCTAAAAAAAAAAAAAAAAAAAAAAAATTTTCTTGAAGTGTAACTTCTATCTAGAGGGGCATCAGAGCATCTTGTGATTTTTTTCCCGCCATGCCCTCTCTGAACCAAATTTTAGGTCTTTAGCTTCCCAGAGCAAAATCCCTGGGAAAAGCTGAGAAGGCCAAGTAATTAAGAAGCGGGACTCTAAGCAAGTATTCTTGATGTCCAAGCTAAATGACAATCATTTAGCACTTTCGAGAAAATGAAGAGAACCTGACTCCTTGTTATTCCTCCACCATTGTAAAAGGAAGCTTTGATATTTCTTTGCAATACCACAGCAGAAACTTCGTTAATTATAATATTATGCTTTTTGACAATGAAATGAACCTCCAGAAGTAGGCTTATTCATTAGGATTCTAAGTGCCTTTTAATCTCTGCCATCAATGCTCACTTTCCTTTTCACCCTTCCCAAACATTCCTATGTAGATATGCCTCCAAAATACGCACAGTTTGACCACATACTTTTTATCTTGTGTCTAATATTTCCACTATCTCAACTTACAACAACAGCAAAATTTCAATAAACTCTGTATTAACTAACATTTTCTAAATTCCTTTTTTGAAGAAAAGGTATATTCCTGTATTTACAATTTTCTACAAGAGCTCATGATGATGGTAGTTCACCCTGGAATCTGTGCTTTTTAAAAATAATTGTCTGATGCACTTATTAAAACACAAACTATTTTTAGGACTTCAGAGTTTTCAGGTTGCATTCAAATCCATTATTTCACCTTGTTTACTCAGCAACTTCGGATTCCAGCATGTGGAGCACAATTTACTTAGGCGGAAATGGAGGCCCAACATTTCTAAATGACTTAAGAAACTGAGGCCCAAAATGTATAAATGGTTTGCTCAAGGCCATACATCTCCTAACTGATAAAAATACGCATGCTATCAATCAGGATTTAGAAGAGCAAAACCCATGCTCTATCCATAGTGTTGCTTATTAAGAAGAAATAAGCAAATAAATAAATTAGTAAACAAAAATAAATTTTAAAACTAGCATATGAATACCCTCCCCAATTAAAAGAATATCACATATCTCATTTATACCTGAGAAAATTTTAATGAGCTGATAGAATTAGAATCCAAAATTATTGTGAGCTGAACATTTAATACTGTAGTTCATATTATTTCTGTATTGTTTCTCATTTAGGCCATGAGTTTCTTCACCCTGAGGTTAAGGATTGTTTTATTAATGTCTGTGCCCAAAAATCAATATGTCGAATACATTAGATGATTAACTTAGAATGAGGGAAAAAAACTTTAATATTTTGAAGCAATAAAGATTGGCTACGATCTCATTCCTTCCTAATATCTAGGACAATTTTCCATGAGTCATTATGGAACTCATTCTGGCTCCACATCAGAGAAAAAGAAACAGAATATTTGGAGTCCAGACAGGCTTCAATTTAAATCCTAACTAAACTACTTACTAAATGTTTTTATAAGTTTCTTAACATCAATTAATTAAGAATTAGGCCTCTTACCCAACTTCAGTTTTTGTTTGTTTGTTTGTTTCATTTTTCAAATGAGGATAATAATATCTCCCTGGTGGAAATGCTATAAAGATTAAATACATGTGTAATATATTTAAAGCACGTAGCTAAATGACAGGTAGCTCTTATTTATACACTGTCGTTAATAAGAAAACTCATTGCAATAATATTGCCAAATTCTTTTCTAAATTGGCTAAGATACATTCTGCAAAAAGCATTGGCCTGATTTCCTACTCAATATAAGGTCTTAGACAATTCAAGGTCTTCTGGGCCTCAGATTCTACTTCTGTAGAAGAAGAAGGAAATAAAACAAGTAGAAAAAAGGAATTGGATTTCATGACCTCAACCACCACTTTCAGCTCCTGACATTCATTATTATATAACTTTTGTACATAACTCTATTTTTACAAGTAACATTTATTGGGTAGAGAAAGTTTTCCTGGTTATATTGTGCTTTGTAAAAATCTCAACTCCGGTTCACATCAGCAAATATGATTTCTGACAGGAAGTGGACTATTGAGTTGATCTCTGGAGGTTGAGAGAGATGGTGTTGATAGTTGCTCAGAATAAGATATGAGGATGTTAAGGAATAAAATAGGTGAACACAGACAGGAGATAGGAGCAGAACTGGATGAAATCTAACACTTTAGCTAAGAGAGTACATATGGGAAATGGGTGAAGAAATCTGTGTAAATATGCTGAAGGGCATTAAAGACAAGAATAAGTAAATAAAATTGGATATTAAAAATGATGAGGAAGCAAGTAAATCATTATCCCATTTGCGTTACCAGGAAGTGGTCTTTTTTCAGATACTCTTTCCCTCTAGCACTTAATTATCAACAGAAACCTTTGATACTAAAGAATGAAGGTCATACATGGAATTCTAATTCTGTTACTCCACATACTCTTCCCAATTTTGAGTCATCAAATGAAATTCTCATTGAGCGTTCACTTCAGGCAGGGCATACTATTTGATAGCCTTTGCAGGGGGATGTTAGTGAAGGTAGCCGACTCAACATTGGAACATATACATTCAAAAGATAATGACTCTGCAGACTCAGATTAGGTAAGGACAGTTTCTAGGTCAAGGATAGGTTTCGGGGTGGGGGAGCTGGAGTTTAAGTTGGCTCCACACAGTGATTCAGGGACAAAAGATGATGGCAGATTTGCCACCTCCAACAGGATGCTTGCCTGGGTGGAAAAATAAAATGTAGGGGAATGGATGGAAGATTTTCCTGGACCAAGCCTGGAGGAAGCTCACATCACTTCTCCCACACTCCATCACAGTGAGATTTGTTCTGTAGTCATACTCTAATGCAAAGAATGCAGAAAGATTTGGCCAAGCTCTGTGACCAGAGAAAGAGCATACAGAGCGTTCAGTGAGCAGGCTGCCCCAGGGGCAGAAGGAAGCCTAAAGGAAACTGCAGCACAGCCGTGGATACAGGCATGTGAAGAAATGTCTTTCATACATGGTGCAGTGTATCCCACATAATCAGGGAAACCTATATGCAAAGGAGACTGAGAACGTGAAAGTTGGGGTGGATAATTAATTTGCAACCAAGACGAGTAAGCAGGAACAAGACAGACCTAAAGGGATGTATTCAATACAGGAAATTTTCATGGTATAATCCACAGGTGACTTTAGTAAAACACATCTGAAATGAATGTAAAATACCTTTCCCAGTTGCAAAGAGAATCTTCTGTTAGGTTTTCAAGATATCCAGAGGTGAGAGTAAATTACCCACTCATCAGAGAAAACTTTATTGTGTGCCTTCTCCAAGGAGCATCCCTGTCACTCTGACCCCTAGCATGCTTTCAGTGCACTGACAACAGATTTCCATTGTCCTTCTGTCTTCCATAAGTACAGTGTGGCAAGAATGCTTTCCCTCCTGTTTACCACTCTATCTCTAGTACCTAGAATGGTGCCTGGCACAGGCTTCAATTAATATCTGTTGAATGCATCGATTCAACGGATATTGATTGAATGAGTGAGATCATTCTTTGGTGATCTAAACAACAATGGACTAACAGAAAGTCAAAGCCAGAAAGGATATTAAGAAAAACTGAGTTCAAACTCTTTCTTTTCTTTCTGTGTCAGAGTCTTGCCTGGTCACCCAGGATGGAGTGCAGTGGCTTGATCTTGGCTCACTGCAGCATCTGCCTCCCGGGTTCAAGCGAGTTCCTCAGAGCGATTACAGGTACACGATACCATGCCTGGGATGTTATGTTATGTTATGTTATGTTATGTTATGTTATGTTATGTTATGTTATGTTATGTTATGTTACTTTTAGAGATGGATTTTTGCCATGTTGGCTAGGCTGGGCTTGAACTCCTGGCCTCAAGTGGTCTGCCCACCTTCCAAATTGCTGAGATTACAGTCATGAACCGCCCCACCCAGACTTCCATTTTTCTTAATATAGAAAGTCTGAACTCAGTTTTTCTTCTCCAGTTTTTCAACCTCCAGGCTGAGGTGAGCTGTAGTGAGCTGAGATTTCGCCACCACACTCCAGCCTGGGCAACAGAGCAAGACTGTCTCAAAATGAAAAAAAAAAAAAGAAAGAAAGAAAAAAAAAATAAAACAAAAGGAAAAAAAAGAAAGAAAGGAAAAAGAAAGATGATCCCAGCACTTTGGGAGGCCAAGGTTGGCAGATCACTTAAGGTCAGGAGTTCAAGACCAATCTGGCCAACATGGTGAAAACCCATCTATACTAAAAGTACAAAAATTAGCCAGGTGTGGTGGTGCACACCTGTAATCCCAGCTACTCAGGAGGCTGAGGCAGGTGAATTGCTTGAACCTGGGAGGCAGAAGTTGCAGTGAGCTGAGATCACACCACTGTACTCCAGCCTGGGCAACAAATGAAGTGGAGTCTCAGGGGAGGTAACAGATTTCTCCAAGATGACATACATATTTTTAAATGCAATGTAGTGCCTTTCCACTATGCTATATATGCTAACAAGAATATCATGATATCAAGAATATTATAAATGGCATCAAGAATATCATAAATAATATCATGTAACCACAAGCAGATTCTTGGAGACTTTGGATATTTTTGCACTAACTTAAGAAAATGTAATATTGACACATACTGTTATTTGCAAAATTCATGTGGTGTTAATTGCCACGCAGTAGAATATTTCCTTTTCTAATGCTGCATGCCTAGCATGAGAAGCAAATGTGAAAGCTATATGACAGGAAATGATTGAGGTCCTTGTAACATAATGAGTCATCAAAATCAAATAGATAAGCACCTCCCTTGACTCTCAGGCAATTGGGAAAAACATAAGCACAAGGAAAGAAATGCAGTGATACTAGAGGGAGTTTAATTTCCTTGTAAATCGTAATAATACGAAACAAAAGTAAATTTTTTAAAAAGTTGAAAACTATCATAATTTTAAAAGAGAATGATACAATTCAGCACTCACAAAGGTACAAGATAAGAAACATCCCAATATTGTGTGGAAATATCTATGAATGGCCTATTTTGTTTTTGTTTTTCTTTTTTGACCTAACATTTCCATTTCTGTGCGTGTGTGTGTGTATATACATATACGTGTTCCATATTTGTGCGTGTGTGTGTATATATACATATACGTGTATATGATAAAAATACTAAAATTATGCCATATATAGACATATGCAAGGACAGTTGGGATATATTTTTACTGGTCAATGAGAAAAATATTAAAAAGATGCCTTCAAAAACATAAAACTCAAATAATAGAGACAGCAGGGATAGAAGGCTATATGCTTTATTCAAAGCAAGTGCCCTGGTTTTAATCCTATTTTAGTCATAATTACACTTCAAAATCCTTAAAAACTCTGTTAATTCTAGGATCTATAAAAACAAAGATGTTCTTCTGCCAACTTTGTACCCTCATGTGACTAATAAGGTGAGAAAGATAAAGCTTTTAAACAAACATTTACAATTCAACGTGCTAGGAAGAAGATATTGTGCAATTACAGAGAAACAAGTTCTATTGGATGAAAGAACGAGCTGACCTCTTTAGGCCTCAGTTTCCTTATTTAAAACATAACCATGACTGACATTTTCCAGTGATATTTAATATAAGAAAACTTGTAAAACTATACCTTATCCACAGAACACAAAGAGCATTTCATGCAAAGCAATGCATACTTTTGATTTAAAATGTCTTTTAACAATACTTACGAAGGAACACATTAGCTTAGTATTAAAGTTTAATACACAATCAGCATTGAATAACATTACAAATGTTAAGTGAAGTTATAAGACAAGGTGTACAATTTAGACCAGAGACTTTTGGAAGATTTCACACGCTTTAGCTGGTGACAGGTTCAATGTTGATGCTATGTGCTCATGTGTCAGGATATGCTTTGTTACCTTTTGAATATTTTTGGAATGGTCCAACTTTTGTTTAAGACAGATTGTCCCACATAATAGAAGTCATTATCTTAATATATTTGATAATTTTTTTACATTTCTATTGAATTATTTATATCTCTGAGAAAAAAAAATACTACTACTGGTGACTTTTTTTTGCCCCTAGAACTTATTGATACCTCTTCCATGACAGAATTGAATTGCTAGTCTTCGAAATCCCCAATTCCTTTTTTGTTCCAAAATAGGAGGAGGTACAGCCTATAACATCCTTTGTAGATCTAGAACTCATAAATGGAAAACCCCATTTGCCAGCAGGTGGGATTTATCTATTAAAGCATGTATACATCAACCCCTCCAACCATTCTTACATTAAATCCATCAGAAAACAGATGTTTATTGAGTCTGTACAAAGTCCAAGTCCTTTTTTATACACTGGTGTATACAGTGTAACAGCAAAATCTTTGTTCTCAGGGTACGAGTGCACACATTCTAGTAGAAAATGTGAACACTTTCTGTGAAATATGTGAATACTTCTAGTGGAATCCTTTAGCTGAATAATTACACAAATATATAATTACGTATTGGGAGAAGAACCATAATGGAAGAACACAAGAAACTACTGCTATAATGTATAACCAGAAAATCTGACCTCAGGAGGAGAGTTTAGGGAAGTGTAGTTTGCTTGAGCTGAATTTGGAAGATTGGAAGAATGACCAGGTGTTCATTCTATTCAGCCATTCTTGCCTGTTCCCTGTTCCTTACACACAAGAGAAATACTCCTGCCTCCGGAAATTTGGGGCTTATTTTTCTCTCTGCTTGGAAAGCTCTTACAGAAAAATCTGCACGGCTAACTCCCTCACCTCCTTCAAGTGTTGCTCAAAAGGTATCTTATCAATTAAGCCCATCAGGGTATCTGTTTTTAAAAAGGCATTCTATAGCATTCTAACACTTGATACTCCAAATTCCCCCTATACTGCTCTATTTTTTTTTCCATGACACCTTCAAAGTTACCATAATTTTACTTTGTTGGAAGTCAATTTTGTAAATTAACATGCTAGCTGTAATTTCTATGAAGAAAAATGTTTTCTCCGCTTTGTTCACTGATGCATTTGAAGTATTTAAAACAGTGCTTGGGTATCATTGCATGTGTTTTAAAAGTTAATTAGTAAATTGTTTAATAAATAAATTGTACTGAGTTATGGTGAATACAAAACATTAACAAAATGTTTAAGAGGCAGCTAACATAGTATCTAGAAGATAAGCTATACATTTAAATGAATATATTAGGGAGAAAAGAGTTAAAATCAATTATCTTACTTTCCATATGCCGAAGTCAAAAGAGAAGAGTAAAGTAAACCTAAACTATGTAGAACAAAGGAAACGACTAAGACATAAGAGGAGATAAATGAAACTGAAAGCAGAAAAGAATTGAGAAAATCAGCAAAAACAAAAGTTGCTTGTTTTAAAAGATCAATATTGATGAACCCATAGCTACACTTAACAAGAAAAAAAAAGTAACAAAATCCACAACTACCAATTATCAGAAATGAAATAATGAAAATCAATATTTTATAGATATTCTGAGTTCAGTGAGCCTCTCTAGCAAATTAATCAAACCCAAGGAAAGGGTGTGGGAACCCTTATTTACAGCCAGTTGGTCAGAAGCACAAGTCACAACCCGTGCTTGCAACTGGCATCTGAAGTGGTGAGCAGTCTTGCGGGACTGAACCTTCAACCTGTGGGATCTGACACTATCTCCAGGTTGATAGTGTCAGGGGTGAGTTAAATTGAAAGACACCCAGCTGATGTCTGCTGTAGAACTCGTCGCTGGTGGAGAGAAATCACTCCATGCATTTTGGAGACCAGAAGTGAAGTGTTCTGTGTTGTGTTGTCGTGGGAGTAGCAAATAACACTTGTTTTTTTTTTTTTTCCTATTTCTCTTAGAGCAGCCGTAGAAAATAAATACAGCCATACCTATATTATAGAAGGAGTCATTCCTGGGGATTCAATCTGGAACCCAATAATTCTATGACCACCTAGTACTGCTCATTAAGTCCCTTTTTGCACAGATTTTTTTCTGTTTCCTGCAGTGAAGACAGATTGATTCAGAAATGCACTGATAGGGAAGTCAGAGAAGGTGGCTTTCTAGGCTCAGCTGTTTTGCTCCTTGGCTTTGTGCTTTGAGTAAGCCGTGTGACTTCTATGAGCCAACATTTTCAATCTATAAAGCAAGCATTTTGCATTAGATCGATGATTTTTTAAATGGCAATACCAAAGATTGATTTAGGTGGATGTGAGTTATTTTTATTTTTATATTCACATATAAATTTTTATTTTCCATGTTTGATGAGTGATAGTGGTTTATCCTTAAAAATAAATAGTCTAGAATTGTTTTAAAATAATAATTTAAACAAAATATCATATAGATTCAGGGAGTCTTTTGATATGGTTAAAATAGTGAAGGTGGTGTGAGAAAAACTGAAGTTTAGGAAAGAGTGAGAGAGAAAATGCCTGGCTTCTTCTCTGCACTTATCCAATCAGTAACCAATTTACTTATTCATTTATTCATCCATTAAATATATAAATATTCATGAGCATCTTTCAAGCACAAGGCCCCAAATAAGAGCACACTAGGAACACAATAATGAATGTGATACAGTCCCTGACCTGAAATACCTGAGTGGGGTAGGGGAGACAAACTTGTTCCAAATGGTAATATGGTATGCTTGGAACATTAACAAGGACATAAATATGGTCCTACCAGTTTCTACTTTTGGAACCTCCAGGCTTTCCTGAAATTTATCCTCTTCAAAAGCTACCAGAATGATCAATTTAAAACACAACTCTAAGCGTGACACTTCTTTTGTTTAAACCAGCACTTGACAAACTGTGATCCCAGAGCAAACACATTTTACTGTCTCTTTCTGTAAATAAAGTTTTATTGAAAGTTGTGCTGGAACACAGCCATGCCCATTCATTTCATATTGTTTATGGCTACTTTCACGCTGCAAAGGCAGAGTAAAATAGTTGTGACAAAAGCTTCAAGAAATCCTAAAATATTTACTATCTGGTCCTTTATATAAATGTAATCTCTACTTTTAAATCCTTCTTCTCCTTTCAAAATACTTCTCTCACAGATCTGCACAATGGGACTTGGCTTTGATTAGAATATTTCCCGTCTTTCCTTTGGTCTCCCAACATTTCCATATCTCATTCATCTGATCAAAAAGCCATTGGCTGTGCCTTTCAGGGCTATGACCCTTATTTTGAAAGAAAACAATACCCTCTCCAAGGTCTGAGGAGGCTAATGTCAAGCAGCGCTGCCAAGTGTTTCCATATTCGACACATGTTCTTCATAATTTTCATTTTGGTGTGTTGGTTATTTCCTTTTATTGAAGTTTTCTTTTCCTTTTTTTCTTTTTCTTTCTTTCTTTCTCTTTTTTTTTTTTTTTTTTTTTTTTTTTGTTGCTGTTGGTAGTAAAATTTAAAGAGGGCAAAAAGTAAATATTCCTTCAGACTGCCATCTGAAACCAGATACAGCTTGATCAGGTTTTTCAAGTCTGTATCTGACACAAAGGAACATGTTTCTTGAGCTTAAAAAGTGTGAAGTCTGGCATTGGAGTACTCAATACAGTTAGGTTGAATGAATTAATGCACAAATCCCCATCATTTCACAGATGCAGAAGCTGAGTGAAACGTGTCGATTTGGAGTCTGTTCCAGAAAATACCAATCAACCATTTGACCTGTTATATTTCAGGAGGCTCTTGAAATAAAACTGGCTCCTGCATACTTTCCTGCGAAACGCCCTCACCAGCAGCCGCCAGCCATGGCACATTTGCTTCCTTCCTGTGCGTCTCTACATCGAACACCCACTAGTCAAGACAAACCCGAGAGGGGAATTATAACTCCCAGGGAAAGAGGGGGACTCTAGAGACACCAAGAGTAGGGCTGCAATTTCAAACTGGGTCATGAGGCCTCAGGGACCTGTAGGTGGTGAAGCTCAGCTCTGCCAACAGACATTCCAGCCCTGCAGAGGTGTGGGAAAACTGGTTTCTGTTTCTGTTTTAAAACCTTGTTATATTCGAACTATCTCTCAAAAGCAATAGTCCGCTGAGCTTAAGTCTTATACTGAAACCTTTAAAATAAGCAAGCATGTTAGTTATAGGATGGTACTTGGCACCTAATGAGTCATCTTTTGCATGTTACGCAAATTTCAAGACAACACCAGATGTTGGGGGAGGATCACTCTCCAGAGAGGGGAAAATTACTGTTTTCTGATTTTTAAAAAATGATAAAAACTATCGCTTACAGACAAAAACTATTAAATTTGGGGGTAATTATTGCTTTCTCTGTGTGTGTGTGTGTGTGTATGTGTGTGTGTGTGTGTATATATATAATATATATTTTTCTTTCTGTGTGTTCATGTCTCATATATATCTTATTAATTACTGTAGACTCAGCACTTAGTCTACTTTGTGACATATATGAGATACTAAAATATTTGGAGAAATAATAAGTGAATGAATGTGCCACTACAGACACAGAAACAGTACTAACCCAGGGAGAGGAACTGGGAGGAACAAATGGAGAGCTTCATTCAGTCACCTGGTAATAGGATGTTTATACTAGAATATTCTAGAAACATGTCCCTAAGGACTGTTAGGTAGGACCCACTGTATCTGAAGCCTATGAACCCAAAACGAGTGTCGTGTGGGAAGACTTTGACTACTGTCATATAAATGCCTGAGAGAAATTTCGAATAGATGTCACAAACTGTCGATTCAGCCATTGTCATGATTTTTAAATAAATATTGGTAGCCTCCTACGGTTAGAGATAGAAGAGGATATACATCCTCTCCCTAACAATCTGGCAATCAGTCACTGTTACAATAGAAACAAGCCTTAGTCCAAATTCCTCTAAATGTTTCAAAATTTATAAGCATGGCAAAAATGTGGTTCAACCTATTCTTATAAAGAAGTCCTCACTTGCCACATTCAGGTACTCAGATAAGCACTAAAAAGAAAATAATTACTTTGAGGTTTTAAAGTTGGTGCATTGGGGGGGCGGAGCAAGATGGCCGAATAGGAACAGCTCCAGTCTCCAACTCCCAGCGTGAGCGACACAGAAGACCAGTGATTTCTGCATTTTCAACTGAGGTACTGGGTTCATCTCAATGGGGAGTGCCGGACAATCGGTGCTGGTCAGCTGCTGCAGCCCGACCAGCGAGAGCTGAAGCAGGGCGAGGCATTGCCTCACCTGGGAAGTGCAAGGGGGAAGGGAATCCCTTTTCCTAGCCAGGGGAACTGAGACACACAACACCTGGAAAATCGGGTAACTCCCACCCCAATACTGCGCTTTAAGCAAACAGGCACACCAGGAGATCATATCCCACACCTGGCCGGGAGGGTCCCACACCCACAGAGCCTCCCTCATTGCTAGCACAGCAGTCTGTGATCTACCGGCAAGGCAGCAGTGAGGCTGGGGGAGGGGCGCCCGCCATTGCTGAGGCTTAAGTAGGTAAACAAAGCTGCTGGGAAGCTCGAGGTGGGTGGAGCTCACAGCAGCTCAAGGAAACCTGCCTGTCTCTGTAGACTCCACCTCTGGGGACAGGGCAATAACAAACACAGCCGAAACCTCTGCAGACGCAAACGACTCTGTCTGACAGCTTTGAAGAGAGCAGTGGATCTCCCAACACGGAGGTTGAGATCTGAGAAGGGACAGACTCCCTGCTCAAGTGGGTCCCTGACCCCTGAGTAGCCTAACTGGGAGACATCCCCCACTAGGGGCAGTCTGACACCCCACACCTCACAGGGTGGAGTACACCCCTGAGAGGAAGCTTCCAAAGCAAGAATCAGACAGGTACACTCGCTGTTCAGAAATATTCTATCTTCTGCAGCCTCTGCTGCTGATACCCAGGCAAACAGGATCTGGAGTGGACCTCAAGCAATCTCCAACAGACCTACAGCTGAGGGTCCTGACTGTTAGAAGGAAAACTATCAAACAGGAAGGACACCTACACCAAAACCCCATCAGTACATCACCATCATCAAAGACCAGAGGCAGATAAAACCACAAAGATGGGGAAAAAGCAGGGCAGAAAAGCTGGAAATTCAAAAAATAAGAGCACATCTCCCCCGGCAAAGGAGCGCAGCTCATCGCCAGCAACGGATCAAAGCTGGACGGAGAATGACTTTGACGAGATGAGAGAAGAAGGCTTCAGTCCATCAAATTTCTCAGAGCTAAAGGAGGAATTACGTAGCCAGCGCAAAGAAACTAAAAATCTTGAAAAAAAAGTGGAAGAATTGATGGCTAGAGTAATTAATGCAGAGAAGGTCATAAACGAAATGAAAGAGATGAAAACCATGACACGAGAAATACGTGACAAATGCACAAGCTTCAGTAACCGACTCGATCAACTGGAAGAAAGAGTATCTGCGATTGAGGATCAAATGAATGAAATGAAGCGAGAAGAGAAACCAAAAGAAAAAAGAAGAAAAAGAAATGAACAAAGCCTGCAAGAAGTATGGGATTATGTAAAAAGACCAAATCTACGTCTGATTGGGGTGCCTGAAAGTGAGGGGGAAAATGGAACCAAGTTGGAAAACACTCTTCAGGATATCATCCAGGAGAACTTCCCCAACCTAGTAGGGCAGGCCAACATTCAAATCCAGGAAATACAGAGAACGCCACAAAGATACTCCTCGAGAAGAGCAACTCCAAGACACATAATTGCCAGATTCGCCAAAGTTGAAATGAAGGAAAAAATCTTAAGGGCAGCCAGAGAGAAAGGTCGGGTTACCCACAAAGGGAAGCCCATCAGACTAACGGCAGATCTCTCGGCAGAAACTCTCCAAGCCAGAAGAGAGTGGGGGCCAATATTCAACATTCTTAAAGAAAAGAATTTTAAACCCAGAATTTCATATCCAGCCAAACTAAGTTTCATAAGTGAAGGAGAAATAAAATCCTCTACAGATAAGCAAATGCTTAGAGATTTTGTCACCACTAGGCCTTCCTTCCCTGAAGGAAGCACTCAACATGGAAAGGAACAACCGGTACCAGCCATTGCAAAAACATGCCAAAATGTAAAGACCATCGAGGCTAGGAAGAAACTGCATCAACTAACGAGCAAAATAACCAGTTAATATCATAATGGCAGGATCAAGTTCACACATAACAATCTTAAGCTTAAATGTAAATGGACTAAATGCTCCAATTAAAAGACACAGACTGGCAAACTGGATAAAGAGTCAATACCCATCAGTCTGCTGTATTCAGGAGACCCATCTCACACGCAGAGACACACATAGGCTCAAAATAAAGGGATGGAAGAAGATTTACCAAGCAAATGGAGAACAAAAAAAAGCGGGGGTTGCAATACTAGTCTCTGATAAAACAGACTTTAAACCATCAAAGATCAAAAGAGACAAAGAAGGCCATTACATAATGGTTAAGGGATCAATTCAACAGGAAGAGCTAACTATCCTAAATATATATGCACCCAATACAGGAGCACCCAGATTCATAAAGCAAGTCCTTAGAGACTTACAAAGAGACTTAGACTCCCATACAATAATAATGGGAGACTTCAACACTCCACTGTCAACATTAGACAGATCAACGAGACAGAAAGTTAACAAGGATATCCAGGAATTGAACTCATCTCTGCAGCAAGCAGACCTAATAGACATCTATAGAACTCTCCACCCCAAATCAACAGAATATACATTCTTCTCAGCACCACATCATACTTACTCCAAAATGGACCACGTAATTGGAAGTAAAGCACTCCTCAGCAAATGTACAAGAACAGAAATTATAACAAACTGTCTCTCAGACCACAGTGCAATCAAACTAGATCTCAGGACTAAGAAACTCAATCAAAACCGCTCAACTACATGGAAACTGAACAACCTGCTCCTGAATGACTACTGGGTACATAACGAAATGAAGGCAGAAATAAAGATGTTCTTTGAAACCAATGAGAACAAAGATACAACATACCAGAATCTCTGGGACACATTTAAAGCAGTGTGTAGAGGGAAATTTATAGCACTAAATGCCCACAAGAGAAAGCAGGAAAGATCTAAAATTGACACTCTAACATCGCAATTAAAAGAACTAGAGAAGCAAGAGCAAACACATTCGAAAGCTAGCAGAAGGCTAGAAATAACTAAGATCAGAGCAGAACTGAAGGAGATAGAGACACAAAAAACTCTCCAAAAAATCAATGAATCCAGGAGTTGGTTTTTTGAAAAGATCAACAAAATTGACAGACCACTAGCAAGACTAATAAAGAAGAAAAGAGAGAAGAATCAACTCGACGCAATTAAAAATGATAAAGGGGATATCACCACCGACACCACAGAAATACAAACTACCATCAGAGAATACTATAAACACCTCTACGCAAATAAACTGGAAAATCTAGAAGAAATGGATAATTTCCTGGACACTTACACTCTTCCAAGACTAAACCAGGAAGAAGTTGAATCCCTGAATAGACCAATAGCAAGCTCTGAAATTGAGGCAATAATTAAGAGCCTACCAACCAAAAAAAGTCCAGGACCAGATGGATTCACAGCTGAATTCTACCAGAGGTACAAGGAGGAGTTGGTACCATTCCTTCTGAAACTATTCCAATCAATAGAAAAAGAGGGAATCCTCCCTAACTCATTTCATGAGGCCAACATCATCCTGATACCAAAGCCTGGCAGAGACACAACAAAAAAAGAGAATTTTAGACCAATATCCCTGATGAACATCGATGCAAAAATCCTCAATAAAATACTGGCAAACCGGATTCAGCAACACATCAAAAAGCTTATCCACCATGATCAAGTGGGCTTCATCCCTGGGATGCAAGGCTGGTTCAACATTCGCAAATCAATAAACATAATCCAGCATATAAACAGAACCAAAGACAAGAACCACATGATTATCTCAATAGATGCAGAAAAGGCTTTTGACAAAATTCAACAGCCCTTCATGCTAAAAACGCTCAATAAATTCGGTATTGATGGAACGTACCTCAAAATAATAAGAGCTATTTATGACAAACCCACAGCCAATATCATACTGAATGGGCAAAAACTGGAAAAATTCCCTTTGAAAACTGGCACAAGACAGGGATGCCCTCTCTCACCACTCCTATTCAACATAGTGTTGGAAGTTCTGGCTAGGGCAATTAGGCAAGAGAAAGAAATCAAGGGTATTCAGTTAGGAAAAGAAGAAGTCAAACTGTCCCTGTTTGCAGATGACATGATTGTATATTTAGAAAACCCCATTGTCTCAGCCCAAAATCTCCTTAAGCTGATAAGCAACTTCAGCAAAGTCTCAGGATACAAAATTAATGTGCAAAAATCACAAGCATTCTTATACACCAGTAACAGACAAACAGAGAGCCAAATCAGGAATGAACTTCCATTCACAATTGCTTCAAAGAGAATAAAATACCTAGGAATCCAACTGACAAGGGATGTAAAGGACCTCTTCAAGGAGAACTACAAACCACTGCTCAGTGAAATAAAAGAGGACACAAACAAATGGAAGAACATACCATGCTCATGGATAGGAAGAATCAATATTGTGAAAATGGCCATACTGCCCAAGGTAATTTATAGATCCAATGCTATCCCCATCAAGCTACCAATGAGTTTCTTCACAGAATTGGAAAAAACTGCTTTAAAGTTCATATGGAACCAAAAAAGAGCCCGCATCTCCAAGACAATCCTAAGTGAAAAGAACAAAGCTGGAGGCATCACGCTACCTGACTTCAAACTATACTACAAGGCTACAGTAACCAAAACAGCATGGTACTGGTACCAAAACAGAGATATAGACCAATGGAACAGAACAGAGTCCTCAGAAATAATACCACACATCTACAGCCATCTGATCTTTGACAAACCTGAGAGAAACAAGAAATGGGGAAAGGATTCCCTATTTAATAAATGGTGCTGGGAAAATTGGCTAGCCATAAGTAGAAAGCTGAAACTGGATCCTTTCCTTACTCCTTATACGAAAATTAATTCAAGATGGATTAGAGACTTAAATGTTAGACCTAATACCATAAAAATCCTAGAGGAAAACCTAGGTAGTACCATTCAGGACATAGGCATGGGCAAAGACTTCATGTCTAAAACACCAAAAACAACGGCAGCAAAAGCCAAAATTGACAAATGGGATCTCATTAAACTAAAGAGCTTCTGCACAGCAAAAGAAACTACCATCAGAGTGAACAGGCAACCTACAGAATGGGAGAAAATTTTTGCAATCTACTCATCTGACAAAGGGCTAATATCGAGAACCTACAAAGAACTCAAACAAATTTACAAGAAAAAAACAAACAACCCCATCAAAATGTGGGCGAAGGATATGAACAGACATTTCTCAAAAGAAGACATTCATACAGCCAACAGACACATGAAAAAATGCTCATCATCACTGGCCATCAGAGAAATGCAAATCAAAACCACAATGAGATACCATCTCACACCAGTTAGAATGGCGATCATTAAAAAGTCAGGAAACAACAGGTGCTGGACAGGATGTGGAGAAATAGGAACACTTTTACACTGTTGGTGGGATTGTAAACTAGTTCAACCATTATGGAAAACAGTATGGCGATTCCTCAAGGATCTAGAACTAGATGTACCATATGACCCAGCCATCCCATTACTGGGTATATACCCAAAGGATTATAAATGATGCTGCTATAAAGACACATGCACACGTATGTTTATTGCAGCACTATTCACAATAGCAAAGACTTGGAATCAACCCAAATGTCCATCAGTGACAGACTGGATTAAGAAAATGTGGCACATATACACCATGGAATACTATGCAGCCATCAAAAAGGATGAGTTTGTGTCCTTTGTAGGGACATGGATGCAGCTGGAAACCATCATTCTCAGCAAACTATCACAAGAACAGAAAACCAAACACCACATGTTCTCACTCATAGGTGGGAACTGAACAATGAGATCACTTGGACTCAGGAAGGGGAACATCACACACAGGGGCCTATCATGGGGAGGGGGGAGGGGGGAGGGATTGCATTGGGAGTTATACCTGATGTAAATGACGAGTTGATGGGTGCAGCACACCAACATGGCACAAGTATACATATGTAACAAACCTGCACATTATGCACATGTACCCTACAACTTAAAGTATAATAATAATAAATAAATTTAAAAAATAAAAATAAAAATAAAGTTGGTGCATTAATATGACAGAGGATGAAGTCACCTTTCTGGCCAGATCAAACAACAGAATCCTTCAATATATGGGACAACTGAAGTTAGCTCTAAACGTAAACTTTCTGAAGATGATTGACCATGAAGCTTCTGGATTTTTATCCCACATTCATGCAAGGGCATTGTAAATGTCTCACTAGGTATTTACATCATAAATACCTTACTAAGGGTCTTACCTTACTAAAGGCATCATAAATGCCTTACTAGTCATCCTCATAGTTTGAACATTACTCATTTCACCAATGAAAAATTATTTCTAATATGTCGTATTTGCCAATTGATCAAAATTAATGGTTTCTTTTGTATAGCTTTTGATAATGATATCTGAAGCACTTACAGACAACCACTATGGGCTGTTGGTTTCCGATTCAGCACTTCCTATGCAATTTAACTGCCACCAAAATGTAGATTAAAGTTTATTTGTAAATATATGTGTTTGTGCATATATATATATATACACACACACACGTATATATGTATATACATAACAGTATTTATACCACAGCATTTTAAATTACCATACAAATGATGTACAAAAATTCAGGGCAACTAGGTAAAGCTGAAACTGGAGCAAAACTCTAAACTTAGATTTAATGGTGATGTCATAATTTGATTAATTCATTTGTACAATAAACTCGAAAAATTATGTGCCAGTACAACTCGGTTCATTGTAGATACCCTTTGACTCTCTGGATGCAATGCATTAAGGGTAATGTACTTTAAATTCATGCTTCAGTGTTTTCGTAAACACATTTCTATAAAAATATTAAAATAGAGGGACTCCTCCCTAACTCATTTTATGAGGCCAGCATCATAATATCATGCTGAATGGGCAAAAACTGGAAGCATTCCCTCTGAAAACTGGCACAAGACAGGGATGCCCTCTCTCACCACTATTCAACATAGTGTTAGAAGTTCTGGCCAGGGCAATCAGGCAGGAGAAAGAAATAAAGGGTATTCAATTAGGAAAAGAGGAAGCCAAATTGTCCCTGTTTGCAGATGACATGACTGTATATTTAGAAAACTCCATCGTCTCAGCCCAAAATCTCCTTAAGCTGATGGCAACTTCAGCAAAGTCTTAGGACACAAAATCAATGAGTAAAAATCACAAGCATTCTTATACACACCAATAACAGACAAACAGAGAGCCAAATCATGAGTGAACTCCCATTCACAATTGCTTCAAAGAGAATAAAACACCTAGGAATCCAACTTACAAGGGATGTGATGGACCTCTTCAAGGAGAACTACAAACCACTGCTCAATGAAATAAAAGAGGACACAAACAAATGGAAGCACATTCTATGCTCATGGCCAGGAAGAATCAATATCATGAAATGGCCATACTGTCCAAGGTAATTTATAGATTCAATGCCATCCCCATCAAGCTACCAATGAGTTTCTTCACAGAATTGGAAAAAAATAAAGTTCATATAGAAACAAAAAAGATCCCGCATTGCCAAGACAATCCTAAGCAAAAAGAACAAAGCTGGAGACATTATGCTACCTGACTTCAAACTATACTACAAGGCTACAGTAACCAAAACAGCATGGTACTGGTACCAAAACAAAGATATAGACCAATGGAACAGAACAGAGCCCTCAGAAATAATACCACACATCTACAACCATCTGATCTTTGACAAACCTGAGAGAAACAAGAAATGGGGAAAGGATTCCCTATTTAATAAATGGTGCTGGGAAAACTGGCTAGCCATAAGTAGAAAGCTGAAACTGAATCCCTTCCTTACACCTTATACAAAAATTAATACAAGATGGATTAAAGACTTAAATGTTAGACCTAATACCATAAAAAACCCAGAAGAAAACCTAGGGAATACTATTCAGGACATAGGCATGGGCAAGGACTTCATGTCTAAAACACCAAAAGCAACGGCAACAAAAGCCACAATGGACAAATGGGATCTAATTAAACTAAAGAGCTTCTGCACAGCAAAAGAAACTACCATCAGAGTGAACAGGAAACCTACAGAATGCGAGAAAATTTTTGCAATCTACTCATCTGAGAAAGGGCTAATATCCAGAATCTACAAAGAACCTGAACAAACTCACAAGAAAAAAACAAACAACCCCATCAAAAACTGGGTGAAGGATATGAACAGACACTTCTCAAAAGAAGACATTTATGCAGCCAACAGATAGATGAAAAAATGCTCATCATCACTGGCCGTCAGAGAAATGCAAATCAAAACAACAATGTGATACCATCTCACACCAGTTAGAATGGCAATCATTAAAAAGTCAGGAAACAACAGGTGTTGGAGAGGATGTGGAGAAATAGGAACACTTTTACACTGTTGGTGGGACTGTAAACTAGTTCAACCATTGTGGAAGACAGTGTGGCGATTCCTCAAGGATCTAGAACTAGAAATTTTTGACCCAGCCATCCCATTACTGGGTATATACCCAAAGGATTATAAATCATGCTGCTATAAAGACACATGCACACGTATGTTTACTGTGGCACTATTCACAATAGCAAAGACTTGGAACCAACCCAAATGTCCATCAATGATAGACTAGATTAAGAAAATGTGGCACATATACACCATGGAATACTATGCAGCCATAGAAAAGGATGAGTTCATGTCCTTTGTAGGGACATGGATGAAGCTGGAAACCATCATTCAGAGCAAACTATCGCAAGGATAAAAAACCAAACACTGCATGTTCTCACTCGTAGGTGGGAATTGAACAATGAGAACACTAGGACACCAGAAAGGGAACATCACACTCCAGGGCCTGTCATGGGGTGGGGAACGGAGGAGAGATAGCATTAGGAGATATACCTAATGTAAATGACAAGTTAATGGGTGCAGCACACCAACATGGCACATGTGTACATATGTAACAAACCTGCATGTTGTGCACATGTACCCTACAACTTAAAGTATAATTTAAAAAATCCTCAAAACAAAAAAAGAAAAAGAAAAGGAATCATACTGATTTTTAACTCAAATAACTGTATCTCAAGGGCCTTAGAAAAACTTTTTTTCTGATCACTAAGCAAAATCAAGTTACCACCACCCACTGGTTGCTATGTACTGGTTTTGAACTTGTCTTTGGATTATTAGAATTCTAAAATTGAACATTTATAATGATACAAAGTCATAGTGGAGACGATTTAACCTGTTGGGTGACAATTGTCCATCAGCCTCTTATATTTCTGCACATCTTCTGAGCAAAGGACTAACGTTTTTTTTCCAGACTGTCATTTCTAGTACTTGTGTATAAAAAAGAAAGAAAAAAGAAAAAAAAAACTGCCCTGGGAGAGAGAGAGATTTTCTCCTTCTGGAGCAGATTTGTTTACTTTTCTGGGTAATAAAAATAATGTATTTTTCTATGGCAAAGATTAGGCAGATTTTCTACAGTCTCTTGATATAAAACTGAGGCTTTCTAATCTCTGGGATTTCTTTTCTGAAACATACTCTACTGTATGATAAGACAGTATTTTCTCCTAATTTTGTTGATCTTTGAAAATGGAGGCTTAGGGAACCAGTGCAAAAATAATATTCTAGCCACTGATATAGCTGTGAGTATTACACTACCTTTTATCTCTGACCCAGGACTGTTGTGTCTCCTTCCAGTCTCCATGAAACCGTGGCAGGCTAGCTTGTTAGTTTGCAAGTAGGGCGAAACCTAAGACTGTCCATAATGTTTACATCCCCCTATCCGTCATTCCAAATATAGAAAAGAGTAAAAACCATTCACACTTTAATTTCCTAGTGTCCAAAGACAATTAATGTAAAAGTGGCTCCAAATAAAACACATAAGACAATTTGACAACTGAAAACTGAAACCTCCCTTTCACTGCACCCTGAGGCACCATGGAACAGTGCAAAGAGCATCATAGGACTGAGAATACAAAACCATGAGTCACGAGTTCTAATCCTGATTTGGAGACTCACTAGCCAGGGGACTTGGGATAAATCTTATACTCCTTAAGGGCCTAAGTTTGTCCTCCATAAAATAGACAAACATTGCATTTACCCCATAAAGCTTTGGTTAAAGACAATTGTATTATATATGTAGATGTGCAGCAATGAGCCTAATACACACTCAGCAATGGCTAATATCCTTTATTTGTAGTGACTTAAATGTTTTGGCACTTGGCTTCTAATTTTTTCACTATAATAAGATGAATTATACTTTCATACATTTTTACATAGTCATATATTATCATAAAGTCTGGTTATCTACTCAGCATTCCTTCTCCAGTCTAACAGAACCCTATTTTATTCAGACAGTCAAGCCATCCTCAGTTCCAGAGATGGATCCCTAGTAGTCTAAACCAATATGTTCATCACATTTGTGGGTAAATGTTACTGGTTCAAAACTGAATATATGACCTTAGATAACCCTGTCAAACTGAAAGGAAAAATGTAGGGGCTATGGTTGAAGAAAGTGTCATGAATTGAATCATGTCCCCTGGAAAAAAGATTTGATGTTCTAACCTCAAGCATCTCAGAATATGACCCTATTTGGAAATAGAGTCCTTAAAAATATAATTAGTAAAGATGAAGTCATACTGAAATAGAGTTGGTACCTAAGCCAATATGATTGTAAAGGTGTGCCTTAAAAAGCAGATGACCACATGAAAAAACAGAGACCCAGAAGGAAAACAGCATGTGACAACAAAGGTAGAGACTGGAGGTCTGCGCTACAAGCCAAGAGCATCAAAGGTTTCTGTCAAAACACTGGATGAAAGATGCGAGAAGCATTCCTCTATAGCGTTCAGAGGTAGTGTGATCCTCTCAACACCTTGGTTTCAGAACTCCAGCCTCCAGAACTGGTAGACATGCATTTCTGAATTCTTTTTGTTTGTTTGTTTGTTGTTTTTGCGTGTGTGTTAAGCTACCCAGTTCGTGGTACTTTGTTGTAGCAGATTTAAGAAATAAATACAGGGCTGGGCGCGGTGACTCATGCCTGTAATCCCAGCACTTTGGGAGGCCGAGGCGGGCGGATCACAAGGTCAGGAGATCGAGACTGCGGTGAAACCCCGTCTTTACTAAAAACACAAAAAATTAGCCGTGCATGGTGGCGGGCGCCTGCAGTCCCAGCTACTTGGGAGGCTGAGGCAGGAGAATGGCGTGAACCCAGGAGGCAGAGCTTGCAGTGAGCTGAGATCGCGCCACTGCACTCCAGCCTGGGCGACAGAGCGAGACTCCGTCTCAAAAAAAAAAAGAAAAAAGAAAAAAGAAACAAATATAGGAAGATTTCCTCTTTTCCTAAAGTAGGAGAACAGAAATAGCAGCTATCTTGTAACCGTGAGAAGACCAAACCTGAGGATGAAGCAGATGCAAGAACAAGAAGGCCGAGAGTTATGATGGAGTCTTGACCTTCCAAGGATGAAATCTCAACCTTTTTCCATAAAATGGTATTCTTTTTTACTGAACAAGCCAGTCTGAGTGACATTTTTCTGATACTTTCAAAAGTATGGGAAACACACACACACACTCTCTCTCTCTCGTGTGTGTGTGTATATACTTTGGTTTGGTTGTGTGTATATATATACACACACATACACACACATACACAGACATATGGTGTAGTATGTATGTTTGCATATATATACATATATATTTCATATATATGTTACACAGACATAAGTGTGCTGGCACTTGATTTAACCACCGTTTATGGTTGTACACGCATTATCTGTGCTGTTCTCTGTTTTATACAAAAAATTTAAAATAGTTTTCTTTCCTCTAACTTTAAGGCTCATAAGGATCAGTGTTAGGTTTTGTATTATATAATATTCTGAGCTGTCCTTATGGTTTGTACTTTATACGCCCTGATTCTGTTTTAGCGCCTACCACTCTACTTGGTAATTATTCATTAAATTCTGGTGTCCCTCTGTCTGCTTGTGAAGCCAGAGCATGTATTCTAATGCTGTATTTATAGCACCAAACTCAAAGTATTTAAGCAAGCAATGTTGGTGGAATGAATAAAGAATATTTGCCATTCTTTTCTGAAATCTTGAAATATTATTAACCAGCTCTCCTCTCATTTTTTTTTTTTAAATTGCGAGTCTTCCTTCTGTCTGTCACTCACAATGACTCAGACAACAATGACATGCTCCATTTATTTCAAGCATTCATGCCTCAAAGTTGCCAGGTAGACTCAGCATTGGAATAATGATAGGGAATTCTCTCTCTCTGTTAGTGTTAATAATATTCATGGCAAAAAGTATAGAATTTTCCCATGAGGAGAAACCTCTTTCCTTTTTTTGTGAGTATGATGAATGCTCAGTTATGAATGCTCAGTTATGGATATGGCTCTGTAGTGACATATTGCAAAATTGTTTTTCTGCCTTTCATGATATAATTTAAACTCTTTGCTGTAGCAAATGATGTCCCTTTTGATCTAGACAACTTAGATCTTCTGATTTCCCTCATTTCTCCTTATTCTATTAATTGGCTGCCATCTTCATTGACCCAGGACTTTCCTGGTTTTAGCACTCAAAGTTCCCTGTCCCAGGAAAAGTGTCCGATCTAACAAAGACTGTTAGTCACCGTTTTTGGTTTCTCAACTTCCCTCTATTTGACTGTGACATGCCTCAAATAATGGAGTGTAACATCTATTTGTTTTTGGCACATGGTTGGCACAAAGTGTTAATAAATAGGCAAATTAATGACTGAATAAAAGGAGCATGTCATAGAAGAGTTTTGGTATCAAAAAGATGTGGACTAAAATCTCAGATCAGTCATGTTGGACTATACAACTGACTTCATGTTTACTAAGCCTCAGTTCCGTCATGAGCAAAAGGGTGGGCGGGGTGGGGGAGGGGAAGAAGAATAATAAGAGCTACTTCATTGACTTGTCCTAGGAATAAGATGAGACTATGAGCTCCTAGTAGCTTGTAAATCACTTGCATGCAAAGCTGTGCTGTGTTAATTATAGCAATCTCACATAGGTACCCAATAACTGCCTGTGTAATTAGAGTAATACTTTATGCAAAATGCTTAGGGCACAGTAGATGCTTGCTAAATGAATGCTCCTGTTAGTGTTGTTATTAACATTAAAATGAATGACAAATATCTTGATTACCCAAAATATACAAGTTGCTGTGCTTAGTTTGGGAGAGATGAACCTGAGGAATATAAGGTGTACTCTGGTTATAGGGCTGGAGCTGTGCTCGCTTTGCTACAATGCAAAGCATGATTTGATAACTCCCAATTAGAAAATGGAGCTTCAGGCACAGAGTATGTATTCAATGGGACACAAATATAAGTTAATGAAAAAGTAACTGAGTAAAAATATGAAAGCTTGAACTAGTACAAAACACAAATACTTTGAAAAGTGAGAAGTCCTGAGTTCCCATCCCTATCCTGCTTGTACTTAGAGTGTGCTTTCAGGAGTTTAATTACTCTCGCTGGTATAAATTCCTTATTTTCAAAACAGGGCAACTTAGTCTCACTTTGTTATTTGTTACCATTGTTAATAGTCAAATACGTTTTTCAGACATTAAATTTCCCAGCTACAGAAGTTCTTCCCTTGTGTTGTTAATGCCTCCCAATATGGCTAAGCTTGTGCTTAACTGAGAATGTAGTGTGAGCCAGTCAGAACCCAGGGCTTCTACTATTCACGTAGCAAGATAAACCAAAGGATACCTTAAACCACAGTTAGGCTAACTAAGCCAATTTAATCTTTTTAATACCTGCTGGGAAAAAGCAAAATGAACCGATACTTCCTTGTTGAACAAACTTCCTGTTGCTATGGCTAGATCATTTTTTATTTACCTAAATAGTCACAGAGGGTATTACTGAATTAATAGGACTCTGAGTTCCTTGGAATTTACTCTCAAGAGCCCACCTGTGTTAACATAGGCACACTATAGAAATAATTGCCAAAGCACGAGTTAGAAGTAAACGACCAGGCTATCTGACTGTGAGATGAAAGCCGGTGATGAGTGAAATTCCTGGGAAACTTGGCTTTTCCTAACTTTTGAGATTAGTCCTTATTCCTGCTATATTGTGAGTTAAACCTTCTCACAGATAAAAAGCAAAACCAGAAATCTATTGCCATGAAAATAGGTGTAAAAGAAAGCCTGGGTAACGCATCATATATTCAAGTTCTCCAACAAGCACTGGCTCCTTTTCTTTCTGTCTGCCACTTTTTCATGCATTAGCCATTTATTCTAAGATATTTATAGAGCATCAGTCATAGACAGGGCTGGACGCTAGAGATAAAGTTGAGAGTAAAATCAAGCAGGAGTTTTACCTTCAGAGAAATTGTGTGGGGAAGTAGATCTTTATCCACTAGGCATTCAGACAAGTCTGAAAGAGCGAGGGAGAGGGGCACATGCTATATAGAAAAGCACACTTCTCCTCAGTAGCTTCTACAAGTGGGTTCTGGCCCATTCCTAGAATTCAGAAACGATGTCTAGACAAAGACAAACCTGCACAAATATGACCAGGAATGAGGTCACGGAGGATGGGATGGAGGAGCTTTCCAGGACATAGGAATAGCATTTATTGCATTGGTGCAGAAGTAATTACAGTTTTTGCCAATGCTTTTAATAGAAAGAACCTAGGAGTGGGGAAGAGTATGGCCAATGCAGAGAGCTGACAGAAGGCCAGTGTGGTTACAGCCAGTAATAAGGTACAAAATGAGACTAGTGAGCAGGTAGACATCAGAGTAAGAACAACATTATTGACCGTTTCAAGGAGCTTTGGCACTTTCCTACAATGTTGAGAAGACAGCAAAGACACCCTCTTTTAAAAAGAGGGTGCTAGACAATTAGATTTACAGTTTAGACTTTTACTCAGGCTGTGTTGCATCAATTAGCAAAAGGCCAGAACAGATGACAGTAGACTGGTTAAAAAACTATGCTCATGGTTGGTTGGACTAATGAAAGAGTGATACAAATGTAGAAAAGTGAATGAAGTTGGAATACGTAAAAAGAAATGTTATTTGAGTGAAAAATAACAAAAGCATACCTTAAAAAACTGTGCAAGGTTTGAAGGCCCTGCTAATAGCCACCTCCTTCCCCCATGCAAAAGAAGTATCACATGTCAAATCACATGACATCATTATATTTGTAGGTCAAATAAATGGCTGGATATTGGCAATTTCATAGGGTTTTCTCTCTTTGACAGGCATTCCTTACTTGATATCCATGGTGATTCAACCCAGTCAGTGAAACATAAAATATGGACTTAGGGGCACACACATCCTTTTTCTATTTAACATGTATACTGGGATTTCTCTTGCTATAGGCATCTGTAGGTTCAGGCTTCTGACGAAACAGTGGCTCATCAGAAAGCTTGGTTCAACACCTTTCTTTGATGGGCTAGAAAATTGCTTGAGAAAGGTTAAGAGACCTTAAGACTAAATAAAATAGAATAATATAATGTAACATAATAAAATATAAAATAAAATGTAATAGAATCCTTTGAGCACTAGCTAAAAGTAAATCCTGAAATACTGGAGAATATTTTTGTAAAATGACTCAAGTAGAATACTCTGACCTTGAGGAAAGTGGTCTGCAAGACTTAGGATTGCAAGGATAGAGTTAGATGCCTTTCCAAATCAGGAGAAAGGGGACACCTAGAAGAATCAGAATGACTACAGAATCTGGGTGGATAAGGATACACCCGGTGGATGCTCTGAGGCCTTGTCAATCTGTTGTTACTTTTGTGACAGAGTATCGCTGCATGGCACCTTTTCCTTAGAGTACCATTCCCACACATCCATTCAAATAAATTCACACTCTCATCTCCACTGACCCGTTTGTCAGACATACCAAAATGTGGGCTGACCCACATGACCTTTGTGCTGAAAAATATATATAATGAGGATCATTGGGCCTCACTCTGACAGACCTGGAGTAACGGTTATCCTTTGTTTTTCCTTTTCTTCTTTATCATAATCATATCAACTGAACCACATCTGCCATTCCGAAACATAGACTTTGTTCTGGAGAACAGGAGGGACATGCAGAGCTGTTGTTTCAGATTCTTCAAACAGTCATTGAGACAAGATCCTGATCCATAGAGACACAAAACTCTATGGAGTACCTGCTTTGTGCTAAATTTGGAACAGAAGTAGTTTCATGCAACACCCGTAACCTCCTTTAAGCCATTGAACTTGAAAGCAACCCGCCCAGTCACACAGCTAAAATGTAACAATCAAGATTCCTCCAAACTTGTTAATTAAGATATATTGTATTATGGAAAAATGCAAAGAGAGTGGATGTTAAGTGTTCTTACCACAAAAATGATAACTATGTGAGGTGATGCATTTGTTAAGCAGCAAGATCTAACCATTTCACAATGTATATGTACTTTAAAGCATTATGTTGCTGGGCACAGTGGCTCAAGCCTGTAATCCCAATACTTCGGGAGGTCGAGGTGGGTGGATCACCTGAGGTCAAGAGTTCGAGACCAGCCTGGCCAACATGGCCAACATGGCAAAACTCCATCTCTACTAAAATACAAAAATTAGCTGAGGGTGGTGGCCACTGCTTGTAATCCCAGTTACTCAGGAGGCTGAGGCAGGATAATCACTTGAAACCGAGAGACGGAGGTTGCAGTGAGTCAAGATTGCTCCATTGCACTCCAGCCTGGGCAAAAAGAGCAAAATTCCATCTCAGAAAATAATAATAATAGTAATTTAAAAATAAAAACAAAAAAGAAAGTATTATGTTGTACGTGATAGATATACATTTTTTTTCAATTAAAAAAAAAAGACTTCAACCCAAGTCTGTGCATCTCAGGAATTAGAGACTAGTCACTTCCCATTCTATAATGTTGCCAGAAGGAATCTAGCTAGCATCCTTCTCTGGAGATCAGCTAGTTATCTCCAGGAATTCACTCTCTTTATCATCCTTTAGACTTAGCCACAATGTTTCTCCCTCTGTGGATACTTTGGTTAGGTTTCTTGGAGGGCATTAAAAAAAAAAAATTTGAGGGAAGCATCATCCAGTTAAATAATTGACGAGAAGCTAAAACATGCCATATTGTTTTCAGGCCAACACTATCCCAAATGAGCTGGTTGCAATGAACTTGTAAACACAACAAAGAAAACAGAATTCGCATAAGTTCTCTGCTAAATTCTCCCATATTGACACTCGAACATCAGGGCTATGAAACACGCAGGAGATGTAAGGGTGAATCAAAGTGCACTCCTTAATTTGTACCACACCAACTCAACAGTAAAATGTGATTTAATTTACTATATAATTTGCTTGTTCAACAAAACTGAAAGATAACTCACTTAGTGCCACTTTGCTTATAAGTAAGCCGGTAACTGGCGGT
Organism: Macaca fascicularis; assembly: GCF_037993035.2. Lineage (NCBI taxonomy): Eukaryota > Metazoa > Chordata > Mammalia > Primates > Cercopithecidae > Macaca > Macaca fascicularis. The sequence goes on along the minus strand of NC_088379.1, from coordinate 10,767,845 downwards.
GAACTTCCAGTGAATGGTTTTGTTGTTGATGCCAGAGAAAGCTGTTTGAGTGGAAAATACACAAAATTAAGGGCCTGCTGCTGTAGTATTTGCAATGCACTTCCTTTGTCCTCATCAAGTTTATTTCTGCAAAGAGGCAATTTCAGCCCTTTGTTTTTCTAACTCGATGAAGTCACTACGTCTTGCTCAGTGGCACACGGCTAGGGAAAAATGCATTCAGCCAAATTTAGAACCATTTGGAACTCACGAGTTGTGAATTTTGAACCAAACTTGAATCTTTTAAAAGCTCATCTGTTCCACAAAGCATGCCAGCTCGGCTAACAGCCTTGCAGCCTGGGCTGTCCTCTGAGGGCTAAGCTGGGGTCCCCAAGTCCCTCATGTTTCTCCCAATTGACAGATTGGAGTATTACATGGTGCAAAAGCTTAGATGCAATGAGATAGGTGTACTACAAAACTCCAAAACCTACAACACAGAAGCAGAGGTACCCCAAAAAGATGAAATAGAGGTCTCTTTTGTGTTTTGCCAATTTCTTAATATTTTCTATATGTCCTTAGAATCTATTTGTCCTTTTTGTCCACTAACACCATTCTAGCATAGACCCATATTAGCCCCTATCCGCACTAAGCTTCAAAACCAGTCTCACTCCCACAGGTCTCTCCCACCTACGGTTCATCATGCGTATTCTAATCAGATCAATTTCCTGGAATTTCTGCTTGCACGTCTCATGCCTCTGCTCAAAGTCCTTTTATTTATTTATGTGCTCACTTGTTCTTTCATTCATGAGTCTCTCCTGAGCAGCTCGTGTGCACCAGCAACTCCAGCAGGGAAGCTAGAGTATCTGGTGCACAGGGACTCTGGGACAGGAAGCCCTGAGTAGAAGCAGAAACAACAGCCAGCCTTGTATTTATGCAGGTCAGGTTTTTTTGTTTATTTGTTTGTTTGTTTTTTAAATCTCAGTGTGATATGTGTCCTGAGAAGAGAATTGCACTGCAATGTTAGGGGTACAGGAAGGTCTGATGAAGGATACCCAAGGCCTGGATCCCAGAGGAGAGGTTGTTCTCAGGGAGACACCGGAGTGCAAGGGAGGAAGAGTGGGAAAGGAAGAGTTGTCTTAATAGAAGAGACAACCTGTGCCAAGGAGTGGAAAACAAGAGCATGACAGCAGCTCAAGCGACCTCATTTGGGTCACAAACTCCTTCACAAAGCCTGCAGGTGTGTGCATGTCTGAGTGTTAGCAAGCAGGAAAGCAGTGTTGATGATGGAGTGCTGCAGAAACAGTGGAAGAAAGTGAAGCTGGAGAGGAAAGTGGGTGCCAGTTAATGGAGGCCCCATGACTGCCTGCTAATGAGCTTGGACCATGTCCTGAAGATGTGGAACCATTTTACCTGATGATTCATCCTCATCTACAGATCACAGTCCCAACGTCTTGGCCCAGTATTCAGGGCTTCCTATAATTTGTTTCCAGCCTATCTAGAAAAACTAATCTGTCATTATTTCCAGGAGCAGACATCTTCACCCAGCTAATAGATATATAGAGAGAGCATATCACAGCCCTCTGCCTCTGGTCTCCACATAAGTGTTCACAGCACTGGCCTCCAACTAGAACCCTTGCTGGCATCTATTTTTCAGGGGTGTGTGGCCTGTTGATGTCTCCTGTATGTGCTCCTTAAACAAATACTGTGCATCTAGCCAAGCATAGAAATAGCAGTTAAGAGTTCATTGATTCATTCAATAAATACTGAGCTTGTACAGAACAGAAACTGTCCTCGATACTGAAGCAACCATAGTAAATAAGACAAAGCCACTGTCCTCACAATGCAAACATGCCATATTTGGAGGAAGAAAAACAAGTACATGAACGATTCAAATAGAACTCAATAGAGAGCAATATGATGGAAGAAATACGTGGAGCCACCAAAAGGCACAAGAAAGAAGCCTAATTTGTACTTGAATTGTCAGGGAAGGTTGCCAAAGGAAATATTATCTGAGCTGAAATCTAAAGGATTAGTAAAAATTAACAGAAGAGAATGGGAGAATGTGTTAGGCTGAGGGAGAAGCACACACACAAACCAGGGACTAGAGATGTTGGTGCACTTAGGCAATAAAGCCATCTCAAACTGGCTACAGCATGCAGTGCAGAGAGAATAGTCGAGCTGCTGTGAAAGGAGAGGGAAGAGCAGAGTGGGTAGAGATGCTGCTGCATAGCAGTGATGCTGCTCAAGCCAGCTTATGTGCTAAGTCCAAAATTGTCTTCATCTCACTGCCTATTTAGCAAAAGAGGCTGAGTAAGCAAGAGCTAAGTTGAGAGGATGGGGATCAGGCATAGAGAAAGGACTATATTCCGTTTTGCTGTGGAGGGTTCAGTCAGAGAGGTGGGAAAGACTATAGGGAAAGTATGCAAACCTTCTGAAAGGTAGGAAGGTTCTGCAGGGCCTCAGGGGAGAATAGCTGAAGGCAGCCGTTCTATAACCCTGAGGCAGAGGGCAAGGAGTAGGCACAAAGGAGTGTGGGGGAATTTATCTTAAACACACTTGTTTACTTACGTTGACCAGGAACTGACCTTTGATCATTGGTGCGCTTGATATTCCCTGAAAGGGGAACAATAAATGTTAATTACCTACAGGCTGTGTGGGCTCCAGGTTTTCAGCATTGTGCCTGCACTGAATAAAAGCAAGCAGCTCCAGCTTCTTGGGGCTGCTGTCTGGCCATTAGAACCAGACAGTGACCTAGCTGCTCTAATATTGCATACCTGTGTCTGAGTACTCATTTCATCCATCCACCGGGGTCTGCAGGACAGACTCGGCATTTTTCACCAAAGGCTGCAATGATAACAGTAATGCAGTGATTATGATGCAGTGATGAAAGGCAGCTGCTGTCGTTTCCGAGGTGGAGGGTGCTGATGATCTCCTGCCCCACATCCTGTAGCTCACCTGAAGCTACAGGCAAGGTTTTCTTCATACACACATCTTCCTACCTGTAGGACCTATATCTCCATTGCTCTTCTTCTGGAAGCAAGCTGGCTTTCCCTAAAGCACATAGGAAGCAACTAAAAGGTAGTGAAGGGATAAGGAAGCAATATTCCTGGGGAGAATCCTTAACCAACAGAACATGAGAGTCAGTGGATGTGTGCCTATCTCCTGAAACTCCAGGTGCCTGGTTCCAGTTCTCAGCATGCTGCCAGCAAGATGAGCCCCATTTGTCCAGGGCAGTGACCTGATTTATATGGCTTTCCTCCATCCTTTCTCTGAGTTTTTCCATTTTTCTCACTTTTGATCCCAGGAACCACTTTCCAAATGAATTACTGGAACCCAAATCCTGGTCTAGGGGTCTGATTTTGAGAAATACAGTCTTCAGTACTGTCACCTGACCTAACATAGGCCTCCAGAAGTAAGTTCCTGTCACTTTACCAACTTCCAGGACAACCTTCACAGTTTTTAAGGGAGGTGAGACCGGACATTAGTGCTGAATTGTAAAACTGTCCTTTCAGTAGGGTGTGTGTGTGTGCACGCACGCATGTGGGTAGAGCTGTGGTGCAAAGTAATTTTGTTACCAATGTCATGGTCAATAGAGTTTATCACACATCTGCTATAGAGGGTAGCTATAGGGGATGATTGCTTACATAGAGGCCAAATGGAGACAGTGACAATTGCCCAGAGAAAAGATATCGAAGGCCTTAACAATAGCAGTGACAGTGGTGACGGAGAGGAGGAAACAGATTGCAGACACATTGGGAGGACTTAGTTACTCCTTATCATGATGGGTTCTGGGTCTCCCTCCAGAAAAACATGATTGACACAATGAGAATAATAATAATGTAGTGAGAGTCATGCCAATGCCCTAATGAACCTGAGCATGATGTGCCCAGAAAATCAATTTCCTTGGAATAACTCAAGCAAAGCAAAACATACAAAGAGTACAAAGAGTGCTAGGCGCTAAGCATGCAATTATAGTTTTCTGAGTTTAAAATTATGTTTGGGTATATGGTGCACAATCTCTAAAATATAATTACTAAGGAACATAGTTTAATTTGTATCAGTCACAATTTACGGCTTGTCTATGTTTATAGAAATGATTATGGTTTGAAGCTTCTTGTGCCTTCCTTGATGCATAAAAAATGATTATCAAGCCTTCAGCAGCAGCCGCCTTCCCTGAGAATTGGCAGCAACGGGCCCTTTAATCAGGAACAAGATCCTACAGAGCCAACGTATGCAAATATGCAATCTCAGAACAACAGCTCACTTTTTATAATGAGAGAGTTGGAAAGAACCGTAGTGAACCACAGGAGCAAGTGCCCACCTAAGAGAATGCCAACAATTCATGGTTACTAAGCATGGAAGTCTATACTCCCTTCTACATCATCTTGCCACATCCAAACACAAGCCAGTTTCTGCCATCAACGTAGCATGTTAATATTGTCATTGTTTGAAATAAACTGTCATATTGATCAGCTGCCAGCCATTTTTCAAAAGACTTTATGAGAAGAGACTCCAGAAGGTTTTCAACTGTTGATGATTATTCATCAATGCTGCCATTAACTCATACATAATATGACCTCAGGCACACCATTTAACTGCTTTGGGTTTCCAATTTTCTCATTCTTGTAATAAGGGGGTTGAACAAAAGGCTTCAAAAGGCCCCTCTAGCTCCCAAAGATGATGTCTCCATATGAATAGAAGTATGATAATTCTTTGAAAAGCTATTCAATGTGAGTATACACATTCACACATCATAGATGCATGCATACCATATTTTAGCTGTGAAATCTCAAACGAAATAGGATTTAACTTATACATAAGAAAGAGACAAAGAAATACAAACAATGAGTTTGCATGGCCTTATGTTTAATATGTCACTTAGATGCAGCTTCGGTGTCCAAATTTGTCAAAAACTTTACCAGAATAGATTCTGGTAGAAAAGATGTGAAACTTACAGGCATGCATCTCTTATTATGGGGCTGCTCCCACCCGCTTCCTAAAAGCAATCCGTCTGTTAGGTCAACCAGCAGCTGCACCCTGTTCTTTGGAAGGTAGTTATTTTTTTTTTCCACAAGAGTAAAAGGTATTGAAGAGAGCCAGAAGAGAAGTGCGAATGCTCTTAAGACAATACTCAGAACTGAACATCATTATTAGGAGGCATTCAGACAGTTCTTCATAGGCTCAAAGTGCTCCCCAATCATCACATTAATTTTGTATGAGCTGAATGCTATGGAATGTGTTACACTACACCCTGAAGTCGGTTTGAAAACTATAAACACTTCCTTACAGGATAATTGTGTAAGAAGTCACTTTCTCTGAGCTCCTGAAGAATAGTATCTCCCAGGGGACTTATTTTTCAGCCAACCACAGGAATCCCAAGAGCAGAAGGGGTTGGTTGGGGTCATAGACTACAAATGCAGTGTTCAGTAGGAGGATCAGTGGGTCATTGAGATGGAGACATTTGAGCAAAGATGTGCAGAGGAGGCAGAATGCGGCCATGAGGATACCTGAGGCAGGCGCAATTCTAGAAGTGGGAAGATCTGAAGCAAAAGCTCTGAGATGGAAGCCTGTCTGATGCCTTTGAGGAATATCAAGGCCAGTGAGGCTGGAACAGAGTGAGTGAGAAAAGAGTAGGAAGATAAGTTAGAAAGGTAACAGGAAAGTAAGTTTACAGAGAATCTTAGACATTATAAGGGCTTTGGCCTTCATGCTGTGTTAGGTGAGAAGCTACTGGAAGGGTTTAAGCAGTGAGTCATGTAGTTTGTTTAAAAGCATCACCCTGGCAGTGCAGTATTGGAGCAGTCTGTACAGGGGCAAGAAAATGATCAGGAAGATCAGTTAGGAGGCAAATGTAGTAGTCCAGGAAAGAGGAAATGGAAATAGTGGCTCAGAATAAATAGTTCAATAGAGGAGAGGAAGATGAGATTCTGAATATACATTTTGAAGGGAGAATTAAGAGGACCTCAATTCTGAAGGTTTGAACGTGGGATATGATAGAATAAATCTGAATGATTCCAAGATTATTGACCCGTACACCAGAAGGGTGGAGTTGCCATCAACGGAAATGGAGAAAACTGTAAGTCATGGAAGATAAGTCAAGGATCTGGGAAGAAAATGCTAAGTTTAAATGGACTATTGGAAACCCATAAATACATTTCAGGTAGACAGTTGGATATACAAGTCTACAATTCTGGGCTAGGCTTAAATATTTTATTACCAAAAGCATCCAGGTAGAATTCAACAACAAAACAAAAAATAACAATAAAACTATAGTAGGGCCCAGAATATCCCCCTTCTTGCTATATCCCCCAAAGAAATGAAATCAGCACCTTGTAGAGATATCAGCACTCCTGTCTTCATTGCAGCATTCTTTACAAAGCCAAGATATGGAAGTAATCTAGAATCTATTGGCAGATGGATGGATAAATAAATTTTAGCCTGTGTGCACATGCATGCACACAGGAACACACACAGAGGAACATAATTCAGCATTACAAAAGGAGATTCTGCCATTTGCAAAAACATGGATAAACCTGGAGGACATTATGGTAAGTGAAAGAAATCACAGAAAAATATGACGTGATTTCATTTATGAGGACCCTTAAAAAAGTTAAATACATAGAAAGAAAGTAGAATGGTGGTTGCCAGGGTCAGGGACTAGGGGGATGGGGAGATGTATATCAAAAGATACAAAGTTGCAGTAATGTAGGATAAGTCTAGAGATCTAATGTATAGCATGAGTACTGTAGTTATTAATGTTGCATTGTTTATTGGAAATTTGCTACAAGTAGATTTTAGGTGTTCTTAGAAGGTGGTAATTTGATGAACTGTAGTAATCATGTATATGTATGTCATGTATATTACATGTATATTTTGTATATATGTATATCAAAACATTATATTGTCCACCTTAAATATAGACAATAAAAATAAGGAAAAAAATGAAGCCATTAGACTGAATGAGAGCAACACAGAGAAGTGAGGATGGAAAGAAAAGAACAAAGTAGCAGCCTGGATCCCTGAGGCCTTGCAGGCTGGAAGGAGACATTAGAAAAGTACATCATCAAAGAGCCAAAAGGCAGCCACTGGAGGTAGAAGTGAAACTAGGAGAGGACCCTGCTGAAAGCTAGGTGAAGAGAGGACGGTGCTGGAAGCCAGGTGAGGAGAGGACGGTGCTGGAAGCCAGGTGAGGAGAGGACCCTGCTGGAAGCCAGGTGAAGAGAGGACGGTGCTGGAAGCCAGGTGAGGAGAGGACCCTGCTGGAAGCCAGGTGAGGAGAGGACCCTGCTGGAAGCCAGGTGAGGAGAGGACCCTGCTGGAAGCCAGGTAAGGACAGGATATCAAGGAAGAAGAGGGAGTGATGGTATCAGACATTGCTGAGAAGCAAAGTAGATGCACATTGACAACTGATGACTGAATCAGACTGAGAACTGAGGGTTTCAGGAGGAGTCGGGAGATGGAGCCAAAGCTTTTGCTGCAAAGGGAAGAGAGGTGGTACTTGTTTGGGAGAATGTGGTCAGGAGGAATTTTTTTTTCTCTGTTTTAAAGATTAAATAAATAGCAGTACGTTTGAATACTGAAGTGATGAGGATAGAGGAAATCTTTAACTATCAGAAGAGAACGGAGGTTTCCCGAAGCAATGTGATGGGACACTGTGTGCTGCAAAAAGACTGCCTGTTACTATGGTTAACACCCAGGAAGTCAGGGTATCTGGTGTGAAGGCCACCAGGTGTGCAGACAGTGAGGTGGCACTGGGTGACATTATTTACCCAATCTGCCATTCATACTTTACTATGTCTCACACTCTCTGCATACTGTTCTCCCACTGATTCTTCTAGGTGCAACCCACAAGCTACTTTGTTCAAACTTGAGCTGTCCAGTTACCCTCTGAGGTGATTATGAAAAAAATCCTAAAGTCTGGCTGGATTTTTTTTCTTTCAACATAAAACTAAACATTTGCTTAAAGCACAAGCAAAATAGTCATGAGACAAGAGAGAAATTCAAGGTCAACAAGCTTTCTTTAGAATTACACAGCTAGGAAATTTAGTTTAAAAGGTTGTTTCAATTTTGGAAATTCAAAATAATAAAATTTTAGTTTGAATTGCACATAAGAAGAGAATTGCCATCATGTTTTTAGTGCAGATTAAGTCACAGAATCTTAGTCTTCCCCTGCCCCAGAGCCACATGTTCTGGTCCCATGATAGCAGCCTAAAGACAGCACAGGAAAGTCACATTTCTGTAGCTGCTGGTAGAAGTGACTAGAAGTGCAAATTCGAGTCTTGTCAGTGGAGAGAAGCTGCAAGTAAGATCAGAGAAACCATAGCTGATGTCAGTGTGCATGTAAAAATATAGAGTCGGAGATCCACGAGCATCAGCAGCAGTTGAGAAAAAGTCAGGAAAATTTTGACCCTCTTAATCCCCCATTGCAACCCCTCATTCCAATCTGCATATCTAGAATACAATTCTTTTTTCTTTTCTTTCTTTTTTTTTTTTTTTGAGACAGAAACTCTCTCTGTTGCCCAGGCTGGAGTGCAGGGGCACCATCTCGGCTCACGGCAACTTCCACCTTCTGGGCTCAAGCAATTATCCTGCCTCAGCCTCCTGAGTAGCTGGGATTACAGGTGTGCACCACCATGCCTGGCTAAGTTTTGTAATTTTAGTAGAGATAGGGTTTCACCATGTTGGTCAGGCTGGTCTCGACCTCCTGACCTCGTGATCCCCCCACCTCAGCCTCCCAAAGTGCTGGGATTACAGGCGTGAGCCACCGTGCCTGGCCTGGGATACAATTCTAATGCCTCCCCTAATGTATGAGACCCATTGCTTGCTCACTTATTGGCCTGCTTCCTTCTCTGTATCCTTGAACCCTAATTCCACCATGGGTTATATTTGCTCACCCCCAGATCTCTGCATGTTGCACTCCCCTTACCTGACATGCCCATCATGCTTGCCTGTGTCAAGTTAACTCTTTTACTTTCAGGTCTCAGAAGAATGGTGACTTCCCACCAGAAGGCTTCCTTGACACTGTAGCAATCTTGGAACAGCCAACACTTACACAGCTGTTACTATTCATGAGTTACTATCCTATGAATATCATAGAGATTGACACACTCAACCCTCACAAACAATATTATGGTTATTATTATTTTCATTTTACAGACGAGAATCATTATGCACAGAGAGGTCAAGTAATTTTTAAAGTCATACAGCTGATGAATGTCAGAGCCAGCATTTTCAGAGTCATGCCCAGCCAGTCCACATCTGGAGACCCACTCCAAAGCTTTATTCTAGGATGTCCTTCATAAAAGGGTGTCGAAGTTGCAGATTTCAGCAGGTTTATTGTATTATTTTTCACTTGTAAACAGTTTTCCCACGGGACCTGAGTGTGCTTATAAACATGTAAACTCTAACCTCCTGAAACTGGGTGTGTGTGGCCTGGTTGCTAGAATCAACTTCAAATGGCATCCTATGCTATCTTAAGTCAGGTAAGAAAATAAAAATACATTTAGTTGGACGATTTACTAATAGAAATGTAGAGTGGCTGCTTTATCCTCCTAGTATTTAAAATAACTCCCTAAACATGTCCCGGTCATTACCACTTGTGTTGATTACACGGAAAATTATTTCACACAGGGGCTTCTTAGTGTGCACGTTGGTTAGGTTTATTTTGCTTTAAGGTCTATGATTTGACTCATTAATTCATTCATTAATGAAGAGTCTAGCTTTTGGCCAAAAACCTATGTAAATTATAGAGGCTCAACCTGCCAGGCTTTAGAGAGGAAAGCTGCCCCACTCACACCAGGCTTGAACTCAGCCAGGGTATCACAGTCTCTGGAGCGAGTTGCAGTCGATGATCCAAGCCCTCCTAGTGAGGTCTTTGACTGGTCGTGCTCTTCTCATATTTGCATTTCTTACCCAGGCACCATTATTCTTCTTATTTTTTCTCTATTTTTTTGAAACTATGTCTCCCTCTGTCACCACGATGAAGGGCAGTGGGGCGATCTCAGCTCGCTGCAATCTCCACCTTCCGGTTTCAAGCAATTCTCCTGCCTCAGCCTCCCGAGTAGCTGGTATTACAGGTGTGCGCCACCACGCCCAGCTCATTTTTGTATTTTTAATAGAGACAGGGTTTCACCATGTTGGCCAGGATGGTCTTGCTCTCTTGACCTCGTGATCTGCCCGCCTCGGCCTCCCAAAGTGCTGGGATTACAGGTGTGAGCCACTGCGCCTGGCCTACCCATCCTTCTTCTTTTCCTTTTTTTCCTTTTCTTTTTCTTTTCTTTTTTTTTTTTTTTTTTTTTTTTTTTGAGACGGTGTGTCGCTCTGTCGCCCAGGCTGGAGTGCAGTGGTCGGATCTCAGCTCACTGCAAGCTCCGCCTCCCGGGTTCACACCATTCTCCTGCCTCAGCCTCCCGAGTAGCTGGGACTACAGGCGCCCGCCACCTCGTCCGGCTAATTTTTTGTATTTTCAGTAGAGACGGGGTTTCACCGTGTTAGCCAGCATGGTCTTGATCTCCTGACCTCGTGATCCGCCCATTTCGGCCTCCCAAAGTGCTGGGATTACAGGCGTGAGCCACCGCGCCTGGCCCCCCATCCTTCTTCTTATCTGAGGTATTGGTGCCAAGGTCCGCTTCTAAGCCCTTCTGCCGAGGGAAGACGTGAAGAGTATTTCCCCCAACTCAGACCTAATACTCAGTCTTTTTTTCCTTTTGTGGCCCTTTTTCTCTTTCCCCACCCGTTCATGAAACTGTAGGAGACTCTGTTAAGTGTTTGTCCTCAACAGTGAGAAAACTCCCATGTCTGCGCTAATCACCTGACCCTCCACTCATGTGCTGTTTCATGGCGAGGAATGGAATAGGAAGAGCCAGCATTTTCTCTAATTTAGACCATTGTTTAAGTAAGTGATTAAAGGCTTGTTATTTCAATTTTGACTTGTTGCTTTAATCAGCTACTCTGGTGACTGACAGTTAAGCTCTGAAAATTCATTCAACAAATATTATGTCTTATTAATAGTATTTTGTGAATACAGACACACACACGCTATATTATATACGTATATATAAAAATAAGTATATATTATCTGTATATATAAAAATACTAAGTATATTATATATGTATATGTAAAATATACTGTATATTATATATGTATATGTAAAATATACTATGTTATATATATAAAAATACAAAGTGTATATTACATATGTATATATAAAATATACTAAGTATATATTATATGTATATACAAAATGTACTAAGTATATATTACATGTATATATCATACATAAGTATAGAATATATGTATATAATATATCAGTATATTATATAAAATATACTGGTATATATTATATGTATATATAATATGTAGTATATATTATATATAAAATAGATAGGTATATATAAAAATAGGTATATTATATATAAAATATATAGTATATATTATATGTATATATAAAATATATAGTATATATGATATGTAAATATGAAATATATAGCATATATTATATAGTATGTATAAAATATATATTATATATTACATAAGTATATATAATATATGGTATATATTATATATAAAATATATGGTATATGTTATATATGTGTATATAATATATAAGTATATATAATATAGCATTATAGATACCATATAAAACTATATATCATATGTATGTGTATATATCATATACATGTATGTGTGTGTATGTATTCAACATACATTAAATCCACAGAAAGCCAACACTCTAAGAAAGAACCTCTCAGGCTCAACACTATTAACAGTTTGGACCAAATGACTCTTTGGGACATGGGGAGGAGGCTGTCCTATGCATTATAGCATGTTTAGTAGCATCTCTGGCCTCTACCCACTGGGTGTTAATAACAACCTCCTTCCCCAGCGGTGACAACAAAACGTCTCCAGACATTGTCAAATGTCTTCTGGCAGCGGGAGAGGGGGCAAAATTAACCCCACTGGAAACCGTGAGTCTAGAAAGTTATGTCAAGGGTGGGTCTAAGTGCTATAAATATATTAACTTCACAACATCCTTATGAAGCAAATACTATTATTATCCACTTTTCATATGAGAAAAACAAAGCATGAGTTTATTAAACAAATGTGAGGTTCACAGCTAGGAAGAGGTAGATGCTGGATTTTAGCTTAAGAAATATATCTCAGATTCAGGACCCTCAAGACAGGACCCTCTCACTGCAACATGTGAGAGACTGTTCTGAGAACATTAACAAAATGAGGCTAACTCTGTTAGGCGTTCAGTGAAGGCTTCAGAGAAGAGCCATCATTTGAACTGAGATGTGATAGAATTACAATTCTGTAAGTCAAAAAGGCTGTGCACACATTCAACACCCAGAACCAATAAAAATCTTCAGCACTGCTCTTTCACCAGGCAGGTGAACTCCCACTCTGTGTGTGCACATCTCGCTCACTTCCCTTTCTCTGCATATCCTTATCACATCCACCTTCTCTACATAGATGTTCCTGAGACTCTCTAAGAAGAAACTCTTGACACATCTTGCCTGAGTTATTCTTTTGGCAATAACCAAATTCAGCCTCCTGGCATCTCGCCCAACATTTTGTATCTCTTACATAACTTAGTTGGTAATCTGTCATCCAGTCCTTTTTGCACAGGCACTATTTATGGCATGATAAAAAGAACATTTGCTGTAAAGATAAACGCCATTGATTTTGAATCCAAACCAGACACGTCCCTCATCATTATATTCAATCTCTCAGATCCTTCGTTTCCTCTCCTATACAATCGAAATAATAATACTCCTCTAATAAATGTGGCAAAGTACTTAACTTTCTCCTCAATATTTATCTTCTGTATAGTGTCTTGCATAATATTCAGAAAGGTGCTTCAGATGTCTCATGAATTTGCTTCAGACTTTGCTGAATTATGCATATGGGCTCAGTGTTAAGAGAACATAATAGCAAAACAAACTTCCTGATAAGGCAAAAGACAGAAGGAGATGTAAAATATGTGCAACCATCTTTCCAGGCCCTCATTGTGGAGCATCACTGGGACACCCACGCTCCCAACTGCAGACTTCCCCCACCTATGCTAATATGTTCGAGGCATGCCCTGAAGTGTTTACTACTAAAAAATGAGAGAGTCTTGAGTCTCAAAAATATAAGAATTTAAGTTAATTCAATATGGATAAATGAGCATTGCTGACACTCCTAAAAATTAGTATGACCAAAGAAAGAGAGTGATAGCAGTCAATCTGATTCTCCGTTGGCATGAGTGTTACTGTCTGCACTCAGTTTTTGTTAAAAAAAAAATTATTATTCGTTATATGTTCCATAGATCTCAGCTCACCTCAACCTTCACCTCCGGGGTTCAAACGATTCTCCTGCCTCAGCCTCCTAAGTAGCTGGGATTACAGGTGCCTGCCACCACGTCTGGCTAATTCTTTGTATTTTTAGTAGACATGGGGTTTCACCACGTTGACAAGGCTGGTCTTGAACTCCTGATCTCGTGATCCACCCGCCTCAGCCTCCCAAACTGCTGGAATTACAGGTGTGAGCCACTGCGCCCTGCCCCATAGAACAAATTTTAAGAGGATTTTGGAGACAAATCAGTTTTAGTCCTACTAGCTGTTTGACTTTGGGTAAATTAACTGCTTAGTCTCAGATTTCTCATCTATAAAAATAAGAAAAACGCAGCAGCTGCCATCAATGCACCACTACTCCAACTGCCTTTAGACTTCACCTTTAATAAAGACTTATACAAATCGTCATTGCAATCCCTTCCTGGGTCTTTTCCTGGGCAAGGGGTTCTGAGATCAAGGACAGAGAAAGTTCTGAGTGTAGCAGATGTTAGAGACCCGGGAAGCCCCTTACCCAAGATGACTGGAGAGTTGGTTGAGAAATATCCATTCACTCTCACCCCTTCACTACTTTGAAATTTCTCTGAAGCAATTTACATTGTATCCCAGAGTTCTCCAACAGCATTATCTTGCTACACAGGGATAATTCGCTTGAGAGAACATCATTTATTTGCGGCTTTTCTTTCTTTGTCTTACTTCCTCACCCTCCTACCTGAAAATCCTGGGATCCTTCAGTTTCTGAAAGAATGCAGAACACAGCAGAGGATAATATTATGTAACATCTGAGTGATTTTATGGCATAGGCTTGGCACACTTCTTGGCCTAGTTTATCGGTTTGGATTCAATCCGAAATCAGAAGCCGTTGGAGATATATCTGAAGCAATTTATTGCAAGGAATCAGCTTACATGATTGTGGGGCTAACTAGGCAGGTCTGAAATCTCCACGGCAGGTTGCTGGGAAGGTTGGCTGGAACTCTTGGGCAGGAGCTGGTGGTGCAGTCCACAGGCAGAACTTCTGCTTCCAAAGGAAGTCTCAACAATGCTTTTAAGACCTTTCAACTGGTTGAATCTGAGCCACCAAGATTATTTAAGGAAATCCTCCCTTACTTAGAGTCAATGAATTATGGACTTTAATTTACAAAATACGTTTATAGCAAGCGTAGCTTATTAGTTCATTGAAAAGTGGGGATTGAAGTCTAGAGAAGTGAACATATTAGACCATCAGACCCATAAGTGCTCAAAAATTGTCAAATTATTAGTTTTCTTTACCTTGTGTTATTAAAAATAACTATATTTTGTTCGAATATATTTAATTATAGTTTATTATATAATATTTGTAGGAAAAATGTATAAAAAACAAAATAATACTCGTTTACAAGTCGTCCATGAAAAGATTACCCCACTGGCCATGCATTTTACCTGCACCACAATGCCTCTGTTTTTACCCCCTTACACTGCATACCCTTCCCTTAACAGTCTATAATGAGCATATTCTTATCTAACAGATTTTTTTAGGACTTTAGATATTCTAATAACTATAAAGTATTTTATCATTTATATACATCATTTTATTAATTTTATACTCTTTGACAGTTCTTCCTCCTTTGTACTTCTTTGCTGGATCTCCTTGTATATAAATATTTACCTGCATGTTAGGATAAGTTCCTATTTATTAACTAGTCTAGTTGACTCTTGCAACTTGTTCTGCTAGAGGAATAGTTTCTGACGCCCTAAAGCATCCCCTATATGTACTGAACTAACCTCTCTCCTACATATCTACGATGGTACTACTAGTTTTGGGGTATCCTTGAGAGATGTTGGAGAAGAGTCACTGAAGTCATTTTCTGAGTACCATGATTCAGATGAAGATACCCAGCGAAGAAAAGCTGGTAGAAGATTTGAAAAGGTGACCTAATTCTTTTTTTTTTTTTTTTGAGACGGAGTCTCGCTCTGTCGCCCAGGCTGGAGTGCAGTGGCGCGATCTCGGCTCACTGCAAGCTCCGCCTCCCGGGTTCACGCCATTCTCCTGCCTCAGCCTCCCGAGTAGCTGGGACTACAGGCGCCCACAACCGCGCCCGGCTAATTTTTTGTATTTTTAGTAGAGACGGGGTTTCACCGTGGTCTCGATCTCCTGACCTTGTGATCCGCCCGCCTCGGCCTCCCAAAGTGCTGGGATTACAGGCGTGAGCCACCGCGCCCGGCAAGTGACCTAATTCTTTTAAAAGTTTGTGGAGATTAAAGTTGCCAACTTATTCCCTTCCTCTACAGATTTTTAACAGAAATTTTATAAGTAATTTATTTTTAAAATCTAGAAAATAAGAAGACAGATCAATGGTTGTTCAATATTACTGGAAGAAGAGAGTGTGGTTATCAAGGAGTAACACAAGGAAGTTTTTCAGGTGATAGAATTTTTCTGAATTCTGATTTAGGTGGTGGTTAAATAACTCTACACGTATGTCAAACTCTACATCTGCACGGAAAAGAAGTCAATTTTACTGCACAATAATTTAATGAGAAGGAAAAAGAGGAAAATAGGATAAATAGAATGAAAAACAAAAAAAAATGGGTTATGGAAAGGATTTTGTGCAGGAGGATCAAAGCGCAGTCTTCTGAAAGTTTAATGCCATAATTTAGAGCACTAAACATTTCAGTTTTCCTCTGAATCTTTAGATTTAAGGACTTCAGAGTTTAGTATCATCATTTACAACCAAATAAAAAATTATGATTTCACTTTATACAAGATTTCTCTAAATGAAACAAACTTTCTCAGTAAAAAGATCAATCTTTTCTACATTGATTATTTTCAAGTGAGAATTTATTTACATTTTTAATATTCATTTTCTAAACATTTTCCACATTCACACTTAGATTAAAATGTTCAGCTAAACATTCAATCATTCATATGCATAGTCATCAAGAATTGCATAAGGAATTTCAGCATCATGTTAAAACATGGAAACTCAGTAGAAATTTTGAAGTTACCTTAACGCAAAACTTAATCACTACATTTTATTTTATAAGTCTGGCGGACAGAGACTAGAAGCTATAGCTGCCTTGGTTTTGGACCCAGGAGATCCAATCTGTTCATTGGCTTTGACCAGCCTCTTGGGAAGATTTAAGGTGAGGTTTCTGCAAATAACTGAACCAACAGCTGTGAGCTATGATAACCTTCTGAAATCTGCGTTCACATGTTGTAAAATGGTCCTCACCTGTTATCAATGGTTCTGTATTTCTGTTCTCAGGTGTACAGGTTCCTTGGGTCAACCCTGCTTTTCCCTCTTTCTCGCTTATGGTTCTCAAGAATTGTTGTAGAATGTGCTGGAAATGCAACATCCTGAGATAGACAGGGACTGACTGGACCTGCCTCAGTTCTGTTACAGTTTCCCCCAAAACAGGATGCCCTTCACTGCTTTAGCCCAGAGGGTCATGTTTCCCACAGGGTATAAAACCCAGAGTGGGCTTCTTTCTGAAATCCCTTAGATATGGTGCAAGTGAGGAATGGGCTGATGAGACTCCATCTGCCCTGGCATCTTTCCTGAGCCTTGGGGTCTGACTCGAAATGAATTCCAGCCTTCTGTTGTCCCTAGCTGCCTATCTGAAAGTAATAAATCTGCTTCATGTAGCTTGTGTGTGTGGGTGTTTTGTCTGACTGGACTCAGACAAATTGCTAACCGGTGCACAGCAAACCTGCTTAACCACATGCACTCTCCTCCACATCATGGACAAGGGTCTTTGAAGTTGTTTCCAACCCCTGAGGGCTGTGAAATCTGTGGGGTAAAGAAGCTTTTCCTTATGGCTCTTGAGATTCACAGTAAATAGATGGTAGAGTCTCATTCAAGCCACTCTATTTTAAGGTGCACTGCGTTGCCCTCTGCTCTCCCTCCTCACCTGGCACTAACTTCAGAAAATTTTACTTTAAACGTTTTAGCAACACTGTTTGTTCAGCTATTTGTTTTGGTGGGAGAAGACAGATGAGCACAAGAGCAAGATTTCAAGGTATTCTAAGGTGATTTTAAGAGCTAGAAAGGCCTTCATATGTCACTTCTCTCTCTGTCTCCACCTTCGTCTTAGTCCAAGCTTTCTTCATCTTGCAGACATTTTTTTATGGGTGTCTCCCAATCCTCCTGTCACATTAATATGATTTCTCCAGAGATGTTTATCCCTTTTGTGAGTGATGCAGGCAAAGACAAGTCCAAGAGAAAATAACTGGCCTTCAAAGGGCAGTCTCCAGCAGGTATAACTTAGAGATGGGAAGTCCATGGACTCTGAAGTGTTTTCTGCCAGTGGCAGTTAGGAACAGCCCTGCCAAACACAAGGCCAGCAAGGTGGTAGCTTAAGACCCCAAGCAGAAGATGAGTAAGTGTTTGCTATAAACCCACTTATCTGATGTTAATACTTAATCCTCTATGTCTTCCTCTTTCACATTCTCTGGTACTATGACGAGACTCAGTGAGGATTAGGAGTCCATGGGTAATATCCCTCTTTCCCTCATGAGTTTGAAAATAAGCGTAAGAATCAGGGGAATGAAGATCCAAAGAATCAGCTTTCTAGCTAACTAAACCAGTGTGAGAGGACATGGACACACATCTGCAGCCATGTGAGTTTGCAAACTTTCCCTTGAGTTAGCAGACTCCCCTGTACAGGTGCTGGCATGGATGGACCACTCCAGGCCTTGCCTGCAAGGGCACAGCAGGGAGACAGACCAGAATGCACGTGTCCAATGCAGAGGGAGTGGGCTGCCCCAAAGATACCTGGCTCCAACTCCAAAATTCACTAGTCAGAGAGGCAGCCCTCCTCCCATGGAAAAGAATGAGTGAGGGAAGGAAGAGAAACCTGGAGTGGTACTTCAGCTGAAGTTCCCCACTAAGGCTACCAGCATGCCAGGGAAATTAACATGCATCCTCTCCCTGCATCCAACCTGCAGACCCTGGGCCTTTTATAGGAGAGAGGCACATGTAAGATGACACTTAAGCTAAAGTAGGTGTTACCTCCAGAAGGCAGCTTGGCTGTGCCAGGGGAGATGTCAAGGCTAGCAAGGAGAATGTGAGGGTATTGCGCACTTAATTGCGAGTCCTGGAAATTCAGAGTTTTAGGTTGTAATGTCATGGTGGAAATGTTAGTAACTTAATGGCAGAAAGACAGAAATCAATTCTTGATACCACTATACTCCCAGAAAAAAAAAATCTGCTATTTTAAAGTCATGTGGAGTATGAGATAGCCTGTAAAATAACCCAGGACCCCCCACGGGGTAACTGCCTCCAGTGTGCTCTATTTTATTAATATTAAGGATGGTGGAAACTCCCTTTAAGGGCAATGCAAACTTTTCCACCAAAGTATAGGTGTGGACCAGCTGGTGGGTGAAAAAATGAAGGTGTCGGAGACTGAGAGCCTTAAAAAGTCGGCAACATGATGGCATTCCTTTCAAGTCCCTTATTTACTCTATCTTAAAAATTCACAAGATTTTTGACAGTCTTTCACACAATACTTTCATTTTTGCTTTGATATAAAAATAGGACTTAAATTACCCACCATTAAGAAAATGGATGCTTTCTGGGAGGATGTGGTGTGCTTTGCCCTTGGTCCTGCGCATCCCAGGCAGGTCTCTGAGTAACTTCCCAGAATTCATTCTGTCATACACAGTCTCAGGCTTGACAAACACTCTTTATATGCAGTATCCATTCATCTATCCATCCCACAAATATTTACTAGCAATAATTATTCATAAGGCATTCTATGTGTAAGATATAGTCAAAATCTGAAGGAGTGATGACTTCTAACAGATGAGTTTAAAATTTTCAATAAAATACAATAAAAAAACAAATGCCACCTGCCTTTTCCAGTAATTGGTAGATAGTAGGCATTTTTAAAGGTATTTTATATCATTATATATTTTCATTATTATCCTAAGAATGCATTGGGAACAAAGGCAAATAATATTGGATTTTCACTTGGAAAGAAAGGGGAATCTTAAGAGTCTTAGCCAAACAGAAACAAACAAACAAAACAGTTGATGGGAAGGTAAATTAGTTCAACCATTGTGGAAGACAGTGTGGTGATTTCTCGAGGACCTAGAACTGGAAATACCATTTGACCCAGCAATCCCATTACTGGGTATATACCCAAATGAATATAAATCATTCTATTATAAAGATACATGCACGTGTATGTTCACTGCAACAGTATTCACAATAGCAAACACATGGAATCAACCCAAATTTCTATCAGTAATAGACTGGATAAAGAAAATGTCGTACCTGTACATCACAGAATACTATGCAGCCATTAAAAGAATAAGATAATGTCTTTCGCTGGGACATGGATGGAGCTGGAAGCCACTATCCTCAGCAAACTAACACAGGAACAGAAAACCAAACATTGCTGGTTCTCACTCATAAGTGGGAGCTGAACAATGAGAACACATGGACACAGGGAGGGGAATAACACACACTGGGGCCTGTCAGTGGGGTGGGGCATGGGATGGGAGAGAGAGCGTCAGGAAAAATAGCTAATGCATGCTGGGCTTAATTCCTAGGTGATGGGTTGATAGGTGCAGCAAACCACCATGGCACACATTTACCTATGTAACGAACCTGCACATCCTGCACATGTGCCCTGGAACTTAAATAAAATAAAATAAAATATAAACAAAGAGAAGAAAAACACAACAGCAACAAACATTCCCTAGTGCCCTGTTATTGTGACGTTCATTAGGTTGAAGATCTTTTAGTTAATAAAATAAAAATCTGTTGCCTAATCTCAAACAATACTGCACGTAAGAATGACGTAGCTTAGCTTAGTTATGTCTAGGCATACTCATTAACTTTTCGATCTATTAAATAATGTTACACCAACAAGGACATACACTCCTTAAATTGGCAATTATTCTGTAGCATCTTTGCTCAATAGAAATGCAATGCAAGACACATGTACAGTTTTAAATTTTCTTTTCTTTTCTTTACTTTTTTTTTTTTTTTTTTTTTTTTTTTGAGACTGGAGTCTAGCTCTGTCACCCAGGCTGGAGTGCAGTGGCACAATCCCAGCTCACTGCAACCTCCACCTCCCGGGTTCAAGTGATTCTCCTGTCTCCCCATCCTGAGTAGCTGGGACTACAGGCACATGCCACCACACCTGGCTAATTTTTGTTGTTGTTGTATTTTTAGTAGAGACGGGGTTTCACCGTGTTAGCCAGGATGGTCTCCATCTCTTGACCTCGTGATCCACCCACCTCAGCCTCCCAAAGTGCTGGGATTACAGGTGTGAGCTACCACACCCAGCCAGGTTTAAATTTTCTAGTAGGACATTTAAAAAGTAATAAGAAACAGGTGTATTTTAAAAATAAAATATATCCTAAATATGGCCATTTCAGCATGCAGTCAATATGAAATTATAAATGAAATCTTTTATATTGTTTTCTATTGTATTCAAAATCCAATGCATATTTTATACTCACCCATATCTGTATCCCAACTAAATGCATCTCCTGTGCTCAATTGCTGCAGTGACTCGTGTCTGCCATATCGAACAGTGCAGGGACAGACTACAAGGCTTTAGTTAGAAGTCCAAGAAATCTGCCATGAGGAGCTCATCATTAAAATGAAAGAAGTGTGTGTTTAAATTTTATTTTAATCGTGGATACTGATAATCACAATACTCAGTGGAATTCATTCTAAATTTGTTGACTTCTTCTTAAGCAGCATAAATTAAACAATATTAGTTTTGGGTAAAAGTAGTAGTTATGAACGTCATAAAGGGCAGGTCTGAAATAAATCAGTTATTTGTTCTTATCCTGAGTGGTTCTGTATTACTAGGGTTTTTGGTTATTTCTGTTGCTAAGAGCTTTTATTTTCTGTCTTTTCCATTATTATCAGGGCCTTGTATACTCTTAACTTATTGCCATGGTGTTTGGTTCCTTACTCTAATATACACGCACATACACACACACAAACTTACACTCTATAGAAAATGTTATGATATGTGTTAATATGTACATAAAAATAATGTCTTTTTGGCGAGAGAGACTGAAATGTTCTCCCATAAGTAAAAAATGCTTTATCAACTTCCTGTTGCCTCAGCTAACCTCAGGATAGTGGTAGTTAGAAGATACATGAAGTTCTTTCCAGTGAAGAATTACAGTGTTTCTTTATTCGAATGTTTACTTATTTTGATGTGTCATATTTAAATATACAAGGCAGTTTACCAAAATCCCATAGAAACTATCAATGCTTTTTTAGAAAATGCCATTTGAATATAAATACATTTAATTATTTCTCATAGTATTAATTATTTTTGAATACAGAAAGACCCGAGGATATTTAGAATGCTTGTTTTTAGAAATATAATACCCATGGAGGTATTTAGCTCCCCTCTGAGAGTTTAAACATCTCATTTTTGTAATCACATTATTAACACTGTCACTACAAAGAAAATTTCAAGAAATAGAATAGCTATTCATTGGGCACCACTCAGCATAAAAGTACAATAAATTCATACAACATAAAGAATGGGAATACAACTGAGGTAACAATAACAATATGATAATGGCATATGATCATATAACATTTATTCTATTAATACAATAGGAACAATAATATAATAGCATAATATATAATGTAATAATATAATATTAACACATGCTACTATTATAATAATGTAACATTAACTGCTTAGTATATCCCAGGTAGTATGCTAAATATTTTATATTCATTTCATCCTCTAATCCTCACACTGACCTTGGAAGGTATGTGCACTTATTCTACAGAAAGGAAACAGGCAATCTGAGAGTCATGAAGCTGTGTAGTGATGGAGCTGGAATGAAAGAAAACACACTTCTCTCTGACTCTAGATCCAAACTCTTAACCATTGTGTCACACTACCACATTTTGTCAAATTACATTTATTGGAGGAGCAAACTGACCAAAGAAGGAGAATGACTATAAAAGGTGTCATTCTAATCTAATCAGTGTCATTGCCATATTCAGAAACCAAGTCTTCTTACTCAGGGCCATGTTTATTCAACAATGATGGTCTGAGTTTATTAACCTAATCACAGGATGTTTTTATAAATGTCAGTTGTTCTACAGCAAAGAAAAAACTATTCTTGTTGCAGCATTATTCACAATAGTCCAGATAAACTAATTGGCCAGTGACAGATAAGAAAATGTGGTGTATGTGCATATATATGCCAGTGACAGATAAGAAAATGTGGTGTATGTGCATATATATGCCAGTGACAGATAAGAAAATGTGGTGTATGTGCATATATATGCATACATATATGTGTATATATACATTGTTTATATTTTATATCTGTATCTATATCTTTATCTATATATAATTCCACCTTAAGAAAGGAGACCCTGTCATTTGCGACAGCATGGATGAACCTGTAGGACCAGGTGCAGAAACACAAATACTACGTGATCTCACTTATATATGTAATCAAAAAAAGTTGAACTCACGGGAGCAGAGAGTAGAATGGTGATTGTGAGGAACTGGGAAGAGGACAAAATGGGTTGATGTTTGTCAAAGAGTACACAGTTTTAGTTAAGCAGTTGAATAAGTTCTGGAGATCCAGCGTAAAGCATGGTGGCTACAGTTACTAATACTATATTGTATACTTGACATTTACTGAGAGAATAGATCTTTAATGTTCTAACTACAGGTAGAAAAATGGTAATATTGAGCTGATGGATGAGTTATCTTGAGAGTGATAAACAGTTCACAATACATACATAAGAAAAGCACCACGTTTTAAGCCTTCAATATGTCCATTTTTAATTTTTCAATTCTTGTGATCTTTATTCACATGCAATTCCAATCAGGTGGTTACCTGGGCAGAGTCTGTAGTCTCTAAGACGTCTTCCTTGTCTTTAATGAATATAAACACAGACGTTCTGGGCTCTAATTCCCCTTCTATCACTTCCTTTTGCACACTAGGGTTTGTAGGTAACCCCTGAGGATATCTGTCTCTTCACCCATATGTAGAGATATGCAGCATGGTGACTGGATCACCAGTACTTGTCAAGATGTGTCACAGTGTGGCACTAGGTTTGTCACACTAATAAATAAATTAAATAATAAATATTTATTCCTTTGTAAACTGTTCATCACTTCTTCTTAGTTGTCATTATATGCCTGTGTTTATTCCCAGTTTTGTGCCTTGACCTTGAGTAACTTTATCTTCCTTCACCAATAAAAATTCAATGGATCCCTCAAGGCTAGTGTAATTTTGTTCACTTTCCCAGGCAATACTGAAATCAGCCTTCTTCATATACACATTGTGCATTGTGAAGTGGTCACCTGCATATGTATCTGTTCTTTTGTGAATAGCATGAGACAACCACACTTGGTTGCAATGCCAGTTCATGCGCTGAGCCTTACACAGAGGCTAGGGTCCTGATAAAAGATAGGTTGCTAACAAGGTATGTGACCTTGAGCAGACACCCTAGCCTCTGAGGCCAAAATCTCTCAAAATAAAATAGGGATAATGCCTAGGATTTAAGGGTTAAAGGCCCAGCTAAATAAAAGAGAAAATAAAAAATTGTTAGCCCCGTATCCCTTCTCTGAGCTCTACATATTCTCAGACATTCATTCCCTTGACTGCTTTTCCTTACCTCCCACATCCTATGGATTAAAAAGTCCTCTGTGGTTACTTCCAACAAACTTTGTGAATTGAACTATTTCTTAACAATTTTATCACTACCCTACCAAGGCAAGCCACTATATTCTTTCATCAAATTCTTCAATAGCCTCCGTTCTTGCTCCCTTACTGTTTATTTTCACTTTAATATATAAATCAGATCATGTTACTCTATGATATGGTTCGGCTTTGTGTCCCTACCCGAATCTCATCTTGAATTACAATCACTATAATCCTCATAATCCCCGTATCAGGTGGATGTAATTGGATCATGGGGGTGGTTTCCCCGTGCTGTTCTCCTGATAGTCAATGAGTTCTCATGAGATCTGATGGTCATAAAAGGGACTCTTCCCCCTTCCCTCCTCACTCTTCTCCTTCCTTACACTTTGTGAAGAAGATACCTTGCTTCCCCTTCACCTTCCGCCATGATTGTAAGTTTCCTGAGGCCTCCCCAGCCATGCTGACTGTGAGTCAATTAAACCTCTTTCCTTTATAAATTACCCAGTCTCAGGTAGTTTTTACAGCAGTGTGAGAATGGACTAATACACTTTCCTACTCAAAACTCTAATAAAAAGTGTAGAACGCATTATGATATGGTCTGGGTCTGGGTCCCTGCCCAAATCTCATGCTGAAAGGTAATCCTCAATGTTGGAGCAGGGACATGGTGGGAGGTGACTGGGTAATCGGGTCAGATTTCCCCTTTGGTGCAGTTCTCATGAGAGTGAGTGTGTTCTCACTAGGTCTGGCTGTTTAAAAGTGTTTTGCACATCCTCCCTCTCCCTTCCTCCTGCTCAGGCCATATAAGACATGCCTGCTTCCCTTTCACCTTCTGCCGTGATCCTAAGTTTCCTGAGGCCTCCCCAGCTATGCTTCCTGTACAGCCTATGGAACTGTAAGCCAATTAAACCCCTTTTCTTTATAAATTGGCCAGTGTTAGGTATGTCTTTATAATGGTGTGAGAACAAACTAATATATATTATAAACAAAATTTAAACTCTATTGCTATGGACAGAGTCCTACATGGTCTGGACTCTGCTGATACCTCTAACTTCATTTCACACCAATAGCTCAGTCAGTCGATGCTGATTATGGGACTTACTGCTATTCCTGTAATTCACAAATACATTCCTGCCCCGGGGTTTTTTTAGTCCCAGTTCCATCTGCCTCCCTTTTCATTATTTACAAGGTTTTCATTCTCGGTCCCATGAGGCATTTTTATATATTTCCACTTGGGAGAGACCTTCTTTCCCTGTGACAAGCCAACTAGTCTCCAATTCCATTAGTCTCTATCCTTTACTCTCCTTTATTTTCCTTCATAACATTTATTTCCTAGTATAATTATATTATTTATCCATTTGTTTGTTTATTGCCAGCTCACTGTCCTAAAATAAACAAACTATAGAGAATAGAGACTATACCTTTTGGACAATGTTAAGAGTGCCAAGTAGGTTGCTTATACTGTGTGCTCAATAAATAAATAGTCTTTGAATAAAACATAATAACATGTGCCAATAATAACCACTATACAGATTGATAGCAATTATAGCATTTTACTGGGCATGTCCATTCTAATGTCTGTGTTCCTCATTTCCCTTGGAGGATGAGAACTGTGGCTTACTGATTCCTAGTGTTTCTGCCATCTATGGCATGTATTAAATAATTAGAAAATATTTAGTAGTTTAAATACCATTTGCTAATTGTCAAGCTTTGTATCATTTGAGTCTCAGCAATTCAGTGAGAGAATCAGAGTTGCTATTATTTCTATTTTGCAATGGAAAAAAATGCCAAGAAAGGAGAAATGTTAAGTCCATGGCTGTATCTAAAATGAAAGACAGAAAGGGAAATGCCAGATAAGGCTGGAGACATAGGTTGCAGCCAGATGGGGAAGCACTTTGTATACCATGCTTAGAAATTTGGACTTTATCCTGTAGTATATCGCAAAACAGTGACTCAAATTGCCAGTATAATAATCACATTCAGTTTCTTATTCCATATAACAGTTCTGAATCTACACTTTCCATTTATGACATCTAAACATGCCATTCAACTGAAGAATTGGCAAATCTCTTCTCTATTCTGTATTGTGTGGCTGGCCAAGTACTTCCCCTATTTAATTCAGTGAAACTCCCAGTGGTTTCCATCAGTGCAAGGTCTAAAAGATTAAATCAGTGCAGAATGTCCTCTTTTATATATATCTACTAATCATTTACTTGTTCATACATCCACATATCCATTTAGTTGATTATTCATATTTACTGAGCACCTATTGTAGTCCAGAAACTTGAGCTCAAAGTCAAGTATTAAGTTTTAAAATGGCTATATATATAACAGTACGTACAAAACACATATATATTTGAATATTTCAGATAGGTAGAAAATTTTATTCAGAAGTCACAACCATCACTCATGTGGCACTTACAATAGCCACAAAAATTAAGAATATAAAATCGTAAAGTTTAAAATGCTATATAATCGACTCATTCCCAATGTAAACAAATGTACTTTGTGTATTCATGGAATGCTTACTATGTGCTGAGCATTAGGTATACAAAGATAAGTAGAAAGCTTATGCTTTCTAGGATCAGGTCTATCTGTTTTAGCATTGGTGGGAGTGTAGGCTGAGCAAAGGGAAAATATGAGCAGGCAGCCCTCACCATAGACTCATGGGAGAGACACCTTTATCATCACCCACCACACTTTACAGATGAGGAAAGTGAAAGTCCCTAGTTAGCCAAAAACCAAAGACGACGTTGTAAGTGGCAACACCAGAATATGAATATCGTTTACCAGCTCTAAAATCTATCCCTCTTTATATATATGTATATATATATGTCAATCCCTCCATAGTCAGAGACCCACCCAGGTCAAGGAACAGAACATGGATCCCACCTTTCAATGAGAAGAGAGTCAATAACATGTTGTAAGAACAGCGTGGGGAGTGAAAGATCTTTACCGAGCCATCTGGGAGAACTACAAGAGTTGCCTCGGATGCAATGAGAAGAACACAGCATCCCTTTTGAGATATTTCTGCTTAAAATGTATAATGTGAAACTAATTATGGGGAAATACATGACAAATCAAAACTGAGAAACATTGTACAATTAACTGACCTGTATTCTTGATACATATCAAGAGTATGAACTTTAAGGAAAGACTGATGAGCTATTCCAGCCTGGAATAGTTTAAAAAGATGGGGTAACTCACAGCAATGTAGGATTCTGAATTACACGCTTTCACCAGAGAGGACATTATTGGGACATTCCTAAAACTTTGCTGGAGTTTGAAGATTACATGATAGTAATGTATCAAAAGTTACTTTCCTGATTTTGATATTATTATGGCTATGTGGAAGAACATTCTTGGTCAGAAGCAATAAATACTACATTGTTAAGAGGAGATGTGGCATCAAGTTAAAAATCCTCAAAGTTCTTTGTTCTACATTTGCAACTTTTCAGCAAGTTTGATATTTTTGTAATAAAAATTTTTTTGTTTGTTTAGAATAAGCAAAGCAATACCTAGATACCCCAGGTCTTATCCACCAAATCTAGCTAGAAATGTGTGCCAAATCTTGATTTCCTTTGGAATATACAAAGACCAAGGACAAGAGGAAAATTAAATCACAACCTTAGTAAACATGTGTTCTATTGGAGTTTATTGTTGATTTATTATTTAGTTTTAATTTGGAGAGAAACTAGTACCTGACTTATGCTCCAATCAGAAAGAACAAAACTTGTTTCCTAAATAATTCACACTTTGATTGAGTAAGATCACAGCAGGTAGTTTAGAATAATCAGTTCAAAATATGTCATAATACAGTTTTTCAGAAGGATCACACAGAGTCAGAAACTTTCAACAATCTATTTATTTGTGTTATTCTCTGCTTAGAAGTTCTGCTATTCAAGTCAAGATTATGCTTAGGTGTTTTCAACTTACAAATATCACCTGTTACTACAAATGAAGTTTGCTCGTAATTGTTCATTAAATTTTTTATGCTTATAAAGCCACAAGATCTGCTAGTTAATCTTTGAAAAAGAAAACCTGATAGAGAATAAAATATATTTTGAAAATAATATTATTGAATGATAATAATAATGTTTAAAGCCTCAAATCTAACACATTTATTTTGTGTATATTTTCTTTAGTTTTCATGTACATGAAATGTCTTCTTAGAAGCTGTGGAATATCTACACCACTTTTTATTTTTATTTTTTCACCTAATAAAGCATTGCAAGCAGTTATCCATATTGTGTATGATTGTCATAACTGTCATTTTTAGTGGCTAATAACTCATCTCGTCACTGCAGACTGGTTTGCTCGGGCTTCTCTCCCAACACAAGCTTTACTTCTAATTCAAACTTTGCCTTTCCAAATGATCCTCAACTCCTTGACAGTGATCTTTCCTGCCTTTGAACATTAGCCACATTTAATGCATTTCCTCCAGTTGAAACTTGTCATACATCACCAGTGTTGGAAAGTCTTTTCTTTTTTTCTTTTTTTTTTTTTTTTTGAGGCGGAGTCTCGCTCTGTCGCCCAGGCTGGAGTGCAGTGGCGGGATCTCGGCTCACTGCAAGCTCCGCCTCCCGGGTTCCCGCCATTCTCCTGCCTCAGCCTCCCGAGTAGCTGGGACTACAGGCGCCGCCACCGCGCCCGGCTAATTTTTTTGTATTTTTAGTGGAGACGGGGTTTCATTGTGTTAGCCAGGATGGTCTCGATCTCCTGACCTCGTGATCCGCCCGTCTCGGCCTCCCAAAGTGCTGGGATTACAGGCTTGAGCCACCGCGCCCGGCCTGGAAAGTCTTTTCTTTCCACAGAGACCTCTTTTGTCCAAACTGGCATCCCCTAGCCTCATGTGGCCGTATAAATGTAAAATTAAACTAATTAAAATTAAATGAAATTTAAAATTCAGTTTCAGAATCATGTTGGCCACATTTCTACTGCTCTATCACCACATGTGACTAGTCCCTATTATCTTAAAGATAGGACAGATTTAAAAAAAACTTCCATCATTGCAAAAATTTCTTGTTTTTCTTTTTAATTCACAAATAATAATTGTATATATTTATGTCATGCAATGTGACATTTCGATATCTTTTTACATTGTGGAATGATTTAATCACACTGAACTATCCTATCCATCACATCCCATACTTATTATTTTTTGAACATTTAAATATACTCAAGATGTTTAACAGATAGTGCCTCCCTGGATTGTGAGTATCTCACAAAGCATTATGTTTTAAGAAGTGAGTCTTGAAATTCCAGGTGCAGGTAAAGGTGTCTGGAATGTGACAATTCTCATTCAGAGTGCAAATTGATGCAACCACTTTTGAGAATGATCTGGTGATATTTAGTAAACTTGAAAATGTACAATCTTTACTATGATCGTTAATTTTATGTACGAACTTGATTAGGCTTAGGGATGCCCATATAGCTGGTTCAACATTATTTCTGGGTGTGTCTGTAAGGGTGTTCTGGAAGGGATTAGCAAATGAATCAGTGGACAGAGCCAAGAAGCTCTGCCCTCACTCATGTGGATGGACCTCATGGTATCTATTGAGGTCAGACTAAAAACTCAGAGAAAGAACAAAAGCTCAGAAAAAAGGAAAAATTTCTATCTCTTCTTGAGCTGGGTCATCCATCCTCTCTTGCCCTTGGACCAGGACATCTCCTGCCCTTGGTCCTGCCCTTGGTCCTGCCCTTGGACCAGGACACCAGTGGTCCTGGTCTTTGGGCCTTGAACTCAAGCCAGGACTCACATCACTGGCACCTAGTTTGTGGACCTTCAAACTTGGATTAGGATTACCTTAGTTCTCAAGTCTTCAGGTTTGGACTGGAACTACACCACAAGCTTTGGTGGGTCTCTAGTTTATAGATGAGAGAACATGGAATTTCTCAGCCTTCAAAATTGAGTGAGCCAATGCCCCATAATGAATCTTTTTCTATGCATCATATATGTCCTATTGGTTCTGTTTCTGTAGAGAACCTTGATTAATACATTTATCAATTTCACTTTTCCACTTCCACATATATACTCAAGAAAGAAACTCATGCTCACATGCATACCATGACTTACAAAAAGGTTCATTGCAGCATTTTTATAAAAGCAATGAATTATAAACAAAATCTAAACGTCCATCAATGGGGTATGATTAAATAAACTGAGGGATATTCATACGAGAGAATAATATATATACTTAAAGTAAATGAAATAATTAAACTTGTTTCAGGATGGAAAGATATAAAATACACAATATTGAGTGAAAAAACAAAATGGTGAATAAAATGTGATGCCATATTATAAATATTAAGGCTATATATTGTGTGTATACACATACTATGTTGTAATAATAAAAACCATGGACAGGGTGGACATACAACAGATCGATGATACTGCTCTCTATCATGGTAAATAAAGGTGATAGGGAGAGCAATGAGACGAGGAAAATATATGGGATGGAAACAGCATTTGTTAAAGAGATCAACAGAATTATTACAGCTAACATTTTAAAACTATGAAAAGACCATGATAAAACGTTAACACTTGCTAATAATGAGTGGTGAACAATTAGGTATATTTTAGGCTATTCCTTAAATTGCCCGTCTGAGTTTTACCTCCCTGCTTCCAGACAGCATTCTACCCTTTCCCATCTCAGAATGGTAGAATGTTCTTACCAACTGGGCAACACATTTCCTTTTTCTCTTTCAAAAAATAATTTTACAAACTTTTATTTAAAGAGAACAGATACTCCAAGGTGGTGGAAAATAGTAAGTGAGGAACACTGAGGATCCAGACTAATGTTTCTCGAAGTGTGGCCCATGGACTAACAGTATCAGCATTTCCTGGGAATTTGATGGAAATGCAAATATTTAGTCACAAGTAAAACCTACTCAACCAGAATCTCTGGAAGTGCAGCTCAGCAGTCTCAGTTTTAAAGTTTCTGGGTCATTCTGATACATGCTTTTGTTTGAGAACCACTGTGCTAGGGAAAGAGTAGATAATTTTGACTTAATAAGACTGGTAGTAAATATTTTAGGTTTCATTGACCAAAAGCCAAAGGGATCAGAACATACCCATTGAAAAGAGAGAGCAAGCAGGAATTGTTAAGGTACAGCACCCCTGCCACTGGTAAAAGGGGCTCATTCACATCTGGAAGCAAATTAGATTAGCAGTTATTATTTCTGGGGTGCAGAGCTCAGAGGGTTTGGGCGGTGGCTTTCCTTCCTCCCACTGAAATCTTTCTTTAAAAAAACTAAGTGTAGATATACAATGCAGTCAAGAGACTCAAACAGGGACAGAGATGATGACATTGAACATCTTAGTTGTTCTGTGGTTGCGATGTTTAGTTTTCCTGAGACCCACGATCCTGGAAAATAGCAAGGCTTAATATATCTCCCCACCCTCTTTTGTGTTAGGAAAGGATTTACTGCAAAGAACTACACTTCTCCAAACAACTTAGGCGAGACTCAGAGACCACTCTCCAACTCTTGCTTATTGATGACAAGCCAGATATAGACACTTCAAATGCCCACTTAGCCTCATAAATGATTAGCTGAAATTTGGTACTAATCTGCTACACACAAATTCACAATCTATGACAATCTGCAAACCCACACTCTTCTGTCGTGTAAACTTTCTATTACAATAGAATGTTAGAGGTCTAAAAGGATTCTTAACTTTGCATTCCTAAAATTCAGAAAGACTAAAGATTTCATCTGAGTTTGTATAAGTTTCTTGTTGTGATTATACCTTTCTCTGGGGAAAATATTCAGAGGTTTCCTTAGATTCTCACAGATTTTTCAGAACACTTGTAGAGATTGGGAGACTTTCAGAAATGGCAAACTAAGAAATCGGGCAGATGCTCTCCCCAGCAAAGCAAAAACTTAAATAGTAAAAAGTATTTTTAAATATCACTTAAAATCTCTGAACTTGTCCAAAGGGCATATAGCAAATGGCAAAATATCCAATCAAGACGATCTACTAAATCATGGTAAGAAAACCAGGAGTTTATGACATTGGGAAAATGAATAAAATCAGCAGTGAAAGGGGGCCATTATTACTGAGCTAGTATCGAGATTTATCAAGTAACTGAAAATGGAACTACCATCCATCCAAGCAACCCCACAACTAGGTATCTACCCAAAGGAAAATAAATCATTATATAAAAAAGACACCTGCGCTCATATGTTTATTGCAGCACTACTCACAATGGCCAAGTCATGAAACTGACCTAAAGATCCATCAGTGGATGACTGGATAAAGAAAATATGGTATGTATACACCATGGAACACTTAGCAGCCATAAATATAGAATGAAATCATGTCTTTTGCAGCAACATGGATGGACCTGGAGGTGATTATCCTGAGTGAAATAACTCAGAAAATCAAAACCTACGTTTCCTAACTTATAAGTGGGAGCTAAGGACTGAGTACACGTGCACATAAAGACGGAAATAATAGACACTGGGGGCCCCAAAAGGGGGATAGCAGGAAGGGAGTAAGGGTTGAAAAATTAGCTATAGGGAACAATATTCATTGTTTGGGTGATGAGTACACTAGAAGCCCAAACCACACCATTATGCAATAGATCTATGTAACAAACCTGTATATGTACCGTTGAATCTATAGTTTTTTTTAAATAAAAATAATTATTAGGGTCCTACATAAAAACTGAAACAACAAATTAGGTAGCTCAGATGAAATGGACAATTCCTAGAAAGACACAAATTACTAAACTTATTCAAGAATAAATATAAGATTATAATAAATGATACAAGTGGAAAAATTGAATTAGTAATTCTATAAACTTTCCATTACAAGGAAACTCTAGGCCCAGTTTGTGTCACTTCACTTCCACCAAACAAAGATGTAAAATGATTCTTCAGAAACTCTTCCATGAAATGGAAGAGGAAGAAGTACTTCTCAACTCATTCTATGAGGCCAATATTATCCTTAAAAAACAAAACAGAAAATAGTATCACAAGAAAATTGCCTGCCAACATTCCTTATGGGCATAGGTACAAATATCCTCAACAAAATACTCGGCAACCGAATTCAGCAACATCAAAAGTAAATAAATAAATAAAGAGGTTAAGTCATGATCAAGTAGAACTTATCCCCGGAATGCAAGTTTGGTTTAACTTCTGCAAATTAATGAATATAATTTACCATATTAATAGAATAAAGTACAAAAAAAAAATGGTCATTTCAACAGGTATAGAAAAAAAATGGAAAAATGTGATACCCTTTCATGATAAAAACACTCAACAAACTAGAAATGGAAGGGAATTCCCTTAACCTTCTAAAAGGTGTCTATGAGAAATTCAGATAATATCATACTTAATGGTGAAAGAATGAATGCTTTCCCCTTAAGATTAGGTACAAGACCAAGACAAATATATCTGCTTCCATGACTTTGATTCATCATAATACTGGGGTTTATAGCCAGGGCCATTAGTCAATAAAACGAAATTTAAGTTACCCACATTGAAGAGGAATAAGTAAAATTATCCTTTCTAAAAATGGCGTGGCTTTGTATATAAAAAGTTCTCAGAAATCCATTGGCAAAAAAATAGAACTAATAAACTCGTTCAGCAAAGTTTCAGGATATAAGATCAAAATGCAAATATTAATTGAATTTTACACATAAAAAATGAGCATTTTGATATAAAATTAATAAAATAATTCAATTTACAGTGGCATACAAAATAAAATATTCAAGCACAAATTTAATATAATAATAATAGTTTTTTTTTTTTTTTTTTTTTTTAAACACAGGGTGTCGCTCTTTCACCCAGGCTGGAGTGCAGTGGCACAATCATGGCTTACTGCAGTTTTGACTGCCTGGGCTCAAGTGATTCTCCCACCTCCATGCCCTGTGTATGTGGGACTACAAGTGTGTGCCACCATGTTCAGCTAATTAATTTTTTCTTTTTCTTTTTTTTCTTTCTTTTCTTTTTCTTTTTTTTTTTTTTTTTTGTGTATGTAGAGACAGAATCTCGCTATGTTGCCTAGGCTGGTCTCAAACTACTGTGCTAAAGTGATCCTCCTACCTCAGCCTCCCCAAGTTCTGGAATTACAGGCATGAGCCACTACACCCAGCAAAATTACCAGTAGATGCAAAATTTTTGTATAAAAACAACAAAATATCATTGGTAGAAATTAAAGACCTACATAAATAGAATAACATCACATTATCATGGAATAAAAGACTTAATATTGTTAAGACGGCAACACTCCCAAATTGGTCTACACATGCAACACAATTCTTGCTGCCTTTTTTTTTTTTAGAAATTGACAAATTTTTCCTAAAATTATTAGGAAATTCCAAAGTACCACAAATAGCCAAAACAAAGAACAAAGTTAAAGAAAAAAAGTTGGCAAACTTGCTTCCAACTTTCTGACTGATAAACAATACAAAGGTACAGTAATCTAGACAGTGTAGTGCTGGCATTAGTATAAATAGATAGATCAATGGAATGGAATTGAGAGTACAGAAATAGTTCCTTACATTTATGCTCAATTGATTTTCAAAGAAGTTGCCAAAAAATTTAACGGAGAAAGAAGAGACTTTTCAATAGATGGTGCTAGAACACACACAAAAGAATTAAGTCAGACCCTGACCTCACACCATTCATAAAAATTAACTGAAAATTGATGTGTTTATTTAGAGACAGGGTCTGGCGTTGTCACCCAGGCTGAAGTGCAGTGGTGTGATCACAGCTCACTGCAGGCTCAACCTCCCAGGCTCAACTGGTCCTCCCACTTCAGCCTCCCTAGTAGTTGGAACCAGAGGCACACGCCACCACAGCCAGCTAATTTTTGTATTTTTTGTAGAGACAGGTTTTGCCATGTTGCTCAAGCTGGTCTCAAATTCCTGGGCTCAGGTGATCTGTCCACTTTGGCCTTCCAAATTGCTGGAATTACAGGCATAAGCCACTGTTCCCAGCCTAACATAAATTTATTGTAGACCTAACTGGAAAAACAAACACCATAAAATTATTAGGATAAAACAGGCATAAATCTTCATGACTCTTTTTAAAAGTAAAAACTTTTGCACTGCAAACAATACTATTAAGAAATGAAAAGCAACTAGCAAAATGGGAGAAAATATTAACAAACCACATATCTCCTTAGGACTTTTAAGTAGAAAAATGTAAAAGATGTGTACAACTCAATCATAAAAAGACAATTCAATTATAGGAGAAAAAATTTAAATTTCTTCAAAGAATGCATACAAATAGTCAATGAGCAAATGAAAAGCTTCTTAACATCGTACGCTGTTAAACACACAAGTAAAAACAATAGCGATATCACCTTATACCAATCGACTGGTTCTAATAAAAAAAAAAAAACACCCACATGATTACAAGTGTTTTGTAAGGTTGTGGAGGAATTATAACCCTCATATATTTTTGGTGGAAATGTAAAATGATACAGTCACTTTGAAGAATAGTTTGACAGTGCCTCAAATTATTTAACATAGAGTTATATGACCCAGCAATTTACTCCTATGTATACATTCAAGAGAATGGAAAACAGATATCCACAAAAACTTGTAAACACTGTTCACAGGAGAACTATTCATAATAATCAAAGAGTGGGAACAATGCAAATGTTCATCAGTTAATGAATGAACATATAAAATGTGGTATATCTATTTAGTGGGATATTATTTGGCCATAAGAAGAAATTATTTGGTAAAACATGTTAGGAAATGAATGAACCTAGAAAAGATTATGCTAAGTAAAAGCAATCACAAAAGACTCAAATATTGTATTATTCCATTTCTGTGAAACATCCAGAATTAGCAAATCAATAGAGACAGAAAATAGATTAGTGGTTACCTAAAGCTGAGTGGGAGGAGAAAGTGCGAAATGATTGTTAATGGATATGAGATTTATTTTACAGGGGAAAAGTGTCCTGAAATTTATACAGATGTTCCTGGACTTATGATGGAATTAAATTGCAATAAACCCATCATAAGTCAAAAGCACATTTAATACCCTGACAAACCCATCATAAAGTTGAAAAATGGTCAGTGGAACAATCCTAAGTTGAGGACTGTCTGTATTGTGGTAATGGTTGTGTAGCACTGCACATATTCTAAAATATGTTGAATTATACACTTTAAATAAGTTAATTGTATCCTATGCAAATTATATTTTAGTAAAACTGTTAATAAGAAGTTGTAGTTAGTGGCTACCACGGATCATAGATCATAATGAAAAATGGCAGATAAGCAGTCCTGTCTCAAAACAACGGCGGATTAGGAAAGTTTAGTCATTTGTATACTTTATAATAAACCAAATACAAGTTCAGCAGACTTCTAACATCCTGCACACTCTTTCATCCCCAAGCTTGATTTACCCCAAATGTCACTCTTCTCATGGGGTATTTAGAGTCTTGCCATTTCAGAGGTATTTTTTTTTCTTCCCATTTTGCCTCAGAACTATCCTTTACAAACACAAAGCATGACATCATATATAGAGTTGTTCACATTCCCTACCAGGTGGGAATCAATCATGCCATATGTAGTTTTGTTTCAATTGTATCCACCAAGAACATAGCAGCTTCTCAGTAAATGCTTGTGCAAAAACAGGTAAATAAAGTCCTCCATCAGTGGTTGAAAATTTGTGTACAATCAGCTACCATTAGACAGAAAACATACTTTGCTTCATGTACATAGATGTTTACCAAAGTAAACTGGTTGCCAACATTTAAATGTTGGGCATTTCCTCATAAAAACCCACATTTCTAGGCTCTTGAAAATTTGAAAAAAAAATTGGACTTCTAGTCCCACATGGTAGCAGTCAATGGAATAATTGCTGTATCCTAATTTGCCACAGCCCCCACCATTCTTGTCTATACATTCATGCATTTTCATTTACTTATAACATTTACATTGCTTCCTGGTCTACGCACACATTTGATATTATGTGATTTCTGTGTTAACCTGTAACACATTATACAACTTTCAATGAAAAAAATAATTCTATTTTTGTTCTCTTGAAATTGCCTTAGGACTAAGACTGCCATTACAATGGCCCCAGAGCTTCCAGATGACGTGTAAGTGAAACAAGTGGATGAGTCATCAGAACCTCTGTGCCTGTCATTCACTCCAGTATCAGTGTTTTAAGGTGCACCTTCCAGCATGAACCTTCTGAGTCACTGCTTAGAAAGTCTGTGGTTACCAAATTATTTAGTAAATAATTTATCTTATTTTTCTCACATTAGTAAAATTACCATAATTTTGTTTTCCTTTTCTGTTTATTAATATCTCTGGGTTCCACTTGCAAGTCCAGAAAACTTTCTCAGGAAGCAGGCTACCTCTGAAGCCATTCTCCTTCCTGTCCTGTTCAGAAATTCCTGCTCTTCAAGTGGACTCATTTCCTTTCTGCCACTGCACCTGTTACTCAACCACCTTATATGCAGAAAGATAAGAAGGGTGACCCCACCTTCTTATCACCATTTAAGTGTTCAAGTATTATGTGTACACTGATGGCTTCAAACTGTGCATTTGTATCTCAACCTCTCCCCTCAGCATCCAAGGCACACATCCA
Source organism: Macaca fascicularis (assembly GCF_037993035.2). NCBI lineage: Eukaryota > Metazoa > Chordata > Mammalia > Primates > Cercopithecidae > Macaca > Macaca fascicularis. The sequence continues at coordinate 10,730,335 of NC_088379.1, read as the reverse complement.
GTGTTGATGTTTAATCTTAATTTTGATATCCCATGGGCATCTCAAATTTGAGGTTTTGTTATCATTATCCACTCCACACATATGGTCCTCCTGTAGTCTTTCCAAACTCAAACTGGCAACCCCATTCCAGCCTAAGCAACTTCCAGCTGCCTTAGAGGCACAAAACTCTGCAGTCTCCTGTGATTCCTCTCTTGCTCTCACTCCCCACATCTTGCTCATCAGCAAATTCTACTTGCTCCTTCAAAATGTATCTGAATTTCCCACCTCCACTCCCAACTCCTGGTCCATGCCAGCCTCTTCTCTTAACACTGCAAGAGCCTCTACAGTGTCTTTCTGCTTCTGGCCTGCTCCCACATCCCTTTCAGTGTGTTCTCAAAATACCCATCTGAGAAATTCTCATGAAATATGTCGCATCTCACTCCTCATGCGCTGGCTTTTCCATTTACTCCAGACTGCAAGCCAACAACCTTGCAGTGGCCTCAAGGCCGGAGATGATCCAGACATATATCCTCTCTCCAGACTTTTCCATGTCCTGTTCCCCAACTTCCACTCCGCTGAGTGGGACTCCTGATAACCATGGAATGTTCTTTTCTCAGATGTCTGTGTGACTAGTTCTATGTCTCTTTATTCAAATTCTGCTTTCTCTATTAGGGTTCCATAGCTACCTCTTTAAAATTATTCCTCCCGTACTTACTTCTGATCCTCCTTACCTAATTTACTTTTTGGCTTAGCAGTTGTCACCATCTTTATATTTTGTACTATATATTATATACATCCTATATATACACACATGCATATGTGTATACTTATATAATTTTACATAAATTTATAAAATTATATAGAAACATTTATATTTTTATTTATATTAACAAATTATATATAAAAGCATATATTTACTTTTATGTATTTTATTTGTTCATATATTTTTTCAGATTCATTACATTTTGCTTATTCAATGAGTGTAAATTCAACGTCTATCTCACTTGCCAGAATATGTAATCTCTGTGAAGACAGATACATGTATTGGTTGTGTTTCCAGCTGAATTTCCAAGGCTGAGAAAAGATCTGGCACTAAGAAGGCTCTCAAGAAATTGAATGAGCCACTTCAGCCACATCCCATTGGCTAGAAGCCTGTTGCAGGGACCCTGATCTAACTGCGGGGTACCCTGGGAAGTGCAGAGGGACAGAGAGAGGTGCTGAGCTCCAGTCATCTCTGTCATTTATAGGACATGAGAATAATCAGTGCTGGTCCAACCTACCACCCGTACTGCATGTCCAGTGCTATGCTGCCACATCCCACTTGCATTCTAGATCATTCCTTTCAGTAACTTGTACTTTTCTGCCCTTCATTTTCACCTATCTTGGAGGCTCTCTAAGGCTGGGCTTGCATTTGCCATTTTTGTTCCTAACTCAAGCCACCTTCCAGTCAGGGGAGAGGTGGTGCTGGTAAGAAATGCCTGAGGAGACAGCCTTTCCTTCCTCTATTGTGAGGGAAAGTACCACTTCCTTCTTTAAATAAAGGCAAATTAATTTATTATTAGAAATTTGGAAACTTTCCAGCCGTGCGCGCGAGCGCGCGCGCGCACACACACACACACACACACACACACACCCTTTTAAAATGCTCCATGTGCTTTATCCCACCTCAAGACTTCCTCAAGCTTGAAACTACCTTAATCCACATCCTGCCTTTAAAATAATAGATTTGCCTGAGACACACTGAACTAGAAATTCACCAGTGGGGCAGAGTACAGACAATAAGAGGCCAGACACTCCGAAAATTAGAAAAAATTTCCATACAAAGAGTTGAAAGGAGAAAAAATACATATTTTTTTTCTGGACACATTTATTACATCCCAGTAATTCCAAGTTCCAAGACAGTGAAAACTTCACCCTTATGTCACTCTACAGAGCCTAACACAGTGCCTGACTCACAGGAGAAGCATCGTATTTACTTGCTGAATGATTGAGATGAATGCTGGTCTGTGTGCTTGGTTCCATATCTATATATTCAGAATCTGATTCATCTGTGAAGCTTATTATCATTCTATTCTTCTAATAAGAAAACAAGAATTCCCAGAGGCAGAGTAACTGGCCCAGCATTGCACAGGGAGTAAGGAATAGAGTTGGGAATGGAGTTCTATTCACTAAATGTTAATTCTTTTTCACCTTCTTTACCACTTACAGCCAAATTTTCTTACTTTTTTCGACGACATCCCACTGTTTAGTAAGTTAGTGTGAGCTCATGGCCAATGCCTATGAGAAGCTTTGCTTGGAGACAGCCAGCACAGAGCAATCAGCTGCATTTGGAATGCATTGTTCTGAACTGATACAATGAGTTAATTAGAGTTAGTAGGGCCCTCTGATGCCTTCACACAAAGTATGGAAGGAGAGGTCTGGAGATCCTGTGCCTGTTCTGTTAGAAAAAGAGAAGTAGGGACTTACACAGATGTCTTCTACACAGCCACAGTCACCGATCTACATGTGCTTATCTATAGGGAGATTGATAATTATTATGTTACTCAAAGTAGCCAGCTTTGATCTCCCACTTAGTGCCTGCCAGCCATTATGAATTCAGTCTTTTGTCTCACTTAGTCCTCATATAGCAGTTAAATGACTTGCTCATGGACACACATATCAAGGTGTTCAAGTAGGAATAGCAGTCATTCCAGATATATCTAATGACAGGCACTGATACTTTCACCTCGATGCTGGAAACTATGCATGGACATCAATGTATGCAAACAGACAAACACACAGACTCACGTGCAGACATTCTGCAAGCATGAAATATTTGAAGGCTGTCTCAGCAGATCGGAGGGCTCCGCATGTTAAGAAAGAAGACTCATTGGTTTCTAATACCCCATTTCAGTCCCAAAACAGTGCTCAGAATGGAGACCCAGAGGTGTGGCAGGGAAGAAAGAGCACCGGCAAAGTAGAAATTCGTACCTTGTAATTTGACTGTAAGTCACCCTTCAACTAATACCTAATGTACACAGCTTCCTATGAAACAATTTCCTTATTAATGTCCCTATTTCCTCCCTCTTTTATTTATTCTACTCATTTTCCAGTGGTAGAGAAGGTGAGAAGGAATTAACATTTAGTGAACATCTATTGTCATCTGAGGATTTACATACTATCTCATTTAAGAGCCTTTGGGAAATATGTACGATTGTCCCCATTTTACAGATTAAGGGACTGAGATTCCAAGCAGAAACTCTCTGGAAATCACATATCTAGTAAATGGCAGAGAAGAAAGAGAAGGCAGGTATCTGTGCCTCTAGAACCTATGCACTTTCTCTTACACTTTGTAAAAATTCTCACCTAAGATTGATTGACTTCTGACTGTATTTCAGCACTGTTCAAAGTTCTTGACCTGAAGTCATGGCATCTGGTCCTCATAAAATCCTCCAAGGTGGTTTATGTTATTTAAAACACGGTGACAATGAGGATTAGGTTGCTAAAGTGATTTAACAAACATCATGCAGCTGGAAACTGTAGAGCCAGAATTCAGGCAGGCTGATTCCAGCACCCGGGATCTCATACATTATGATATGCTCCCTCCAGAATTGTGTATGTGTGCTATACGTAGCACAGTTAGCAGCCAAACAAAGAGACTAGTTCAGAGCAACATTTACTTCCACACTCTCAGTATATCAAAGGAGCTGTTTCTCTGGAGGAAAGAAACCCAACTATGTCTGAAAATATGTGTTTGTGTCCATATCTGTTTTTTTTGCATTTAAGACAGCCGAATTAAACATAACCCTGAATAAATGCCATGTTAGGACAAGCATGTTTTGGGGAGGGAAATAATTTATTAGTTGCTGCTAAGCCTGTCTTTCGCTCAATGGTTTCCTACATCTGTGTGGATTCAAGTCAGGAGTTATTCCAGAACATTGTTTGTCATGTAGATAAACCGTTGGCAATATATTTGTTATATGCTCAGCTCCATGCATGATGCCTAAATGCTTTACATCCTTGTTGATATTAAATTGAACTAAGGAGGTTCTACTTTAACCGTAACAACAATTTCCTTTTATGACTATTAAGAAGAGATTATCTGGGGCCAAGCTAGGGAATATTCGAGCAAGAGATTCCTCCAAGAACAGAACTCTAAAAGAAGTCAGCTTTGGGGCTTGTCCAATGGAGAGAGTGTTACCAGCAGATCTTATTCAAGTATAACTCATCCAGAAAAGCTAAGCCAAAATCAGGATGGAGGGAGACAGAAGCAAATGTAATGGATAAGAACAACATTCGAGTACAAAACTTTGTAAGGCTAGAGAGACGTGGGACTGGGGTTATTTAGATGACAAATATTTTCTAGGAGATAACCATTAAAAAAAGGTAAATGGAACAGGAAGAAGCAGGAGAGCATAAAACAGAGGTTGTTGAGCACTGGCATACCTTTGGAAAATACAGATTGACAGAATTCAGCCTGGACAGTTGCTGTGTCGAAAAAGCACCAAGAGGATGTGAAGACCCTGTACAGGTTGTCTTGGGTGAGGGATTGCCTGGCACTGGGAAATATTCAGCTTGTGCCAGTTGCAACAGAAGCCTTCTTAGCAACTTCTCTCTGAAGCAACACAGCTTGGAGTGATCCCGAAGATAGGGATTGGAAGAAAGTAAGGCGGGGAAAACAGTGAGGGAGAAGGAATTAGACAAAGAGGGACTTGATCAGCCATGTGCAGCCAAACAATCTTCCCCTTTTGATCCAATAAAGGACAGGAACTTAGTTTGTCATGAGCAGGAATGACTCATAATCATTGCTAGATAAGAGCTGTTCATTTTTATTCATCATGTCTTTAGCCTGAACAAGCCTCTCTTTAAGTTGTTGTTCATAAGGTAGTAATTACAATGTCCTCTACAACTCAATGATGGAATCAATGGCTACGCTGATAAGAAACATCATTGCTTTATGTCTTTTTAATGCTGCCTACTTTATTAACATAGAGAAGCTTAGTGATTATAAGCACTGACCCTAGAGTGAAATGACCAGGATATAAATCCTCGTTCACATGCTGTGTGATCTTAGAAAAGTAGCTCTTTCTTTCTGAGCTCCTGTTTTCATCTCAGTAAAACAAAGAATAAATATGAGAATCAGAGTGCTGTAGTAAAGGTTAAAATGTGTTAGTTATATACGTAGAGCACAGCGCATTGCATTTGATATGTTAAGCATTGAATAAATGATAGGAAGCCTTCATATTATAAGACGGGCTGTGAAAGTATCACCAAAGGTACTTTGCATTGTTGTTTTATTGTTAATGATGATGATGGTGACTGGTTTCTTTGTTCCCTTCGGTCCGCTAGTGGAAAAAAGTTATATCCTATAGAAGGTAAAAAAAAAAATGTTGGCAAAATCACACATAGTGTTTACTATGGGTCAAGAATGATTCTATATTTCAGGTATTTAATTTTTACAAGCCACCAAGGGGGAGGGGCATGGTCAAAGTAGTGTCAATATCCCCAGGACTGACCAAAGAGCCAAACTCACAAAAATATCAGCGTCTTTCTCAAGAGTTGGAAGTCATTTAAATAAGACCATGTCTGAAGGTAAATATTTGTCTTATAGAGCTATAAAATTGTATTTACATATCACTCAATACAGTATGATGTTTCAAAAAGTATATAATATTAACTTACTTTATTGACCCCTTTCATTTTTAAAAGTGTCCAGTTTGCACAATAATTATATAGTCACATACATTATGACTTTTTTTTTTTTTTTACAAATAAATCCAGTTGGTTTGCAATAAAAGTGACACACTGTAAAAGCTCTAAATGAGGCAGAAGTAGACTGTTAGCAGCAAGGGAAAGGGGTACAATTCTGATTCAATGATCTAGTCACAAATTTGGTTTTGAGTTTTCTAACAATCATAGCAAAAATATTATATGGCCTGTGGTGTGCTACTCATTCACAAAAACAAAAGAAGTATAGATATTAAGTTTTTTCTAAAAGCAATTTTATACTTGAGAACTCCTACAGGAGACAGAGAACAATGGATGATGAAGAGTGGTAGGTCAAGCCATGATTAGTATATTTGAGCATGCTGTTCCCCTCTGCTGCTAATTTTTGGAATGTGTGAAAATGATAAATGGAAGGAATGGGATGTGAAAATCTATTTCTATCATGTTTGCTGGTGAGATATATAGAGATACATCTATATAAATATATAGGTATGTTTAAAATATATATTGAAGTATCAAGGAAGTTGTTGCATGGCCTTATCAAAGTTAATTTACAACACTACAGTAAAGTGAAGTTTCATCCTAAGGAAAAAAGTATATAGAACAGTAAACTAGATTTAGAAGGGAGAACAACAATTGTAACAAAAACCAGCCTTAATCACAGAAGAACCATGGGTGTGTCAGTATCACACAGTGACTGTCCTCTACATCTGATCTGTACATATTTCTATCACGTATGTTATACCAAGTCCTTGAATGACTCAGGCAAAATTTGAAACCCATCTTAAACATCCATCACTGAAATTCAATTCGGCAATTCAAATGAATTCATTAGACCTATATTCATCAGGACAGACCTTTAAAAACATCACATGAGTGAAATCAAAGCTAATTACAGAAAGACAAAACTCATATGATAATATTTGTATAAAATATTGAAAACGTCAATATATTGTTAATGAATTAAAGCTTTACTATTTGACTGGTAAGTTACAAATCAAGGTCGTCCTATTAATTGTCTTCTGGAAAGAAGGGTGTGATCTGAGAGGGACTGGGCAGCAAGCATCAACGGTACAATAATGTTATTTTATTAATAACAATGTGTGAAACAGATATTATAAGATGCTAATACCTGTTAATTATAAATGGCAAGCACACAGATGGTTGTTAAATTATTCTCTTTTTGCTTCTGTATTGTGCAGTATTTGCTTTTAAAAATAAATCAAAACATACCTATTTAATATATTCATATTGAGAGCCAAGCACACCTGCTCTGGGATTCCTGAGCAGTTTGTGGGAACACAGACTTAAGGTATGAGAGGTGTTCCTCCGTCTGTCACAAACTACACTGCTTTGGCTACCCTAAGGCCCAGAGCAGTCCCTAGGAAGGACCCTGGGTGACTGGCATAATGAGATGCACACTGCGGAAGTGGAAGTCTGAGTCTGTGTCTGACCCTCCATTTAGATGCCCAGAAATATTTCTAGGCACTTTTAACATAGCCTGGGTTCCTCTTTTGACTGCACTGTAGACTGACATTTTCTGGAAACTTCCTTTAGCGATCTATAGAATAATGGATAAAGATTGTTCCAACCTAAGTGTTGGACACTTGGTAAGCCCTCAGTAAATTCGTCTAAGCAGCAATTGTTAACGATACCTAGATTTCCCTTATCTGAACTCAAACCATCTTATCAACGAGAACATACATCAAGGTTGTCCAACCTGCAGCCCAGGGGCCACATGCAGCCCAGTACAGCTTTGAGTGCAGCCCAACACAAATTCATAAACTTTCTTAAAACATTATGTTTTTTGCACTTTTTACTTTTAGTTCATCAGTTATTGTTAGTATTCATGTATTTTATGTGTGGCCCAAGACAATTCTTCTTCTTCCAGTGTGACCCGGGGAAGCCAAAAAATTGGATACTCCTGATATACATGTTGAGAAATTCAAGTCCTAAGGTCATCACTACTTTTTTGAAGAAAAATGATTTGTTGGATGAAGATTCTCACACTCAACAGGTAAGATGTACATCTACCAATAATACGGATGTATGTGAGCCTGCTATCTTCTCGTTGAAGAATCTCCATTATTAAATTGTCTCCATTGTTACATTTGTTAACCTGGCTAACTTTTTTTGTCCAATTAACTTAAATTATCCAATTGTTTCCATTGTTAAATTTGTTAACCTGGCTAACTTTTGCTCATTCTTCAAAGCTTATGTTATCAGTTCCAGGAAGCTCCATTTCTTCTACCAGCATTCCCAGGTTTGGTTACAGCCCCCAAAATACCCTGGGCACATCTCTTTTTAAATATTCATCAGGTGGCTTTTGTTTTATTTTGGTAGCGAAAATGTAAGAGAAAACTTTCTGTTTTTTGAGTAGTAATGTATTTTCCCAATGCTGACATTGTACCATGTATCTGTTGATTGTATTGCATTATCTTTCAACTTTACGTAGAGTTAAAGAAAACTCCCATCTCATATGCTGAGTAGATCTAGCTACAGAAAGTCTGGCTTGCTTACACTTTTTTTTTTTTTCTTTTTCTGGAGACAGAGTCTCGCTCTGTCTCCCAAGCTGGAGTGCAGTGGCGCAATCTTGGCTCGCTGCAAACTTTGCCTCCCAGATTCAAGTATTTCTCATGGCTCAGCTTCCTGAGTAACTGGGACTAGGGGTGCCTGCCACCATACCCGGCTAACTTTTGTGTGTGTGTGTGTATTTTTAGTAGAGGCGGAAATTCACCATGTTGGCCAGGCTGGTCTCAAACTCCTCACCTCAAGTGATCTGCCTGCCTCAGCCTCCCAAAGTGCTGGGATTACAGGCACGAGCCACCGCACCCAGCCTGCTTACACTTCTATGTAAGGAAACAACCCCAGCCTCTGTTGTCCAGTGGCTATGAATGACAGGCTCAGGAGTGGTCAGCTAACAAAAAGACAACCTGCTCTTAGGGTGACCTCTGGCCTAGGGCCAGAACTGACACTTATTGTAGTTAGCATTTTTTTTATAGCTCAACAGGTACCATGTACTAGGCTGAGCACTTCCCATACATTTTCTGGTTTATTCCTCACAACAATCCAATGGGAGTAAAAACTATAATTCTCCCTATAGGGCTATGAGAAAATTAAGATTCTGAGAGTTTAGCAACTTGCTTAAGGTCAGAGATTTAAGAAGTGCTGGAACTAGATTATTATCTGAAGTCTGTGGGACTCCAAAGTTAAATTCTTGTGGCCTGGTGTGTAAAAGATAAGTCTTGACATCAAATTCCTCTCTCACAAATGTGGAATTGGTCAACATGGAGAGATCATAGTCATTATAATTGGGTCAGAAGTTAAGAGGATGTCTTATGTTAGAGCCCCATTCAGTGAGGCCATGAGAAGTCAGGAGAGAGTAGTTAAATCCATGCAAAGAAAGTTTGATGCCAGAGAGAGGAGAATGGAGAAGGTGTGCAGAAAGAGAAGTCATCAAGCCAGTGACAGATGACTATTAAGAGGTTCATGAGTTCCTCCAGCTGGGGGTCCTGGGTCCTGGGTCATTTTGGGACCTTAAGATTACTCTGTGTGTGTGTGTGTGTGTGGTCCTCCCAACCAAAAAATTCATCTTAAAATAGCCCAGAAGAGCATAGAGGAAATATATATTACATCATTGCATCTCATGTTTGCATGTCAGTGAGGTAGTTTTCACTGTCCAATATTTTACAAACAAGGAAATTGAGGCTCAGAAATATCAAGCCACTTGCTTAACATCATGGTTTGAACCTAGGCATGACTGCCTTTGGAATCTATCTTCACAGGTTCCAAAATGGTTTCTAAGAATGATCTAAAGACTAGGATAGCATGGTGTCACTGGCTGAGATAAATGCTGTGAGATGGGGTAGTTTGACATTTTTGCCTCTTACTTATGAATCAGGCTTGAAACGGATCCTTGAGAGACTCTGGTCACTATGGTTGACAAGAACTGGGCTCATTCAAGGGTGAGTGGGGCAAGTGTATGCAGGTGGTTTGTGCATATAAAAGCATGAAATTGTGTGGGTCTCTATGGAAGTGTCAATAAATGGACACGCCTGGATATTTCTGTGCATGAATATATGCATGAACATATTTGTGCCAAACTATGGGAATGTGTGTGTGTGTGTGTGTGTGTGTGTTTAATCTGTTAAGTTCTAGGGTACATGTGCACAATGTGCAGGTTTGTTACATATGTATACATGTGCCATGTTGGTGTGCTGCACCCATTAACTTGTCATTTACATTAAGTATATCTCCTAATGCTATCCCTCCCCCTTACCCCTTCCCCACAATAGGACCTGGTGTGTGATGCTCCCCTTTCTGTGTCCAAGTGATCTCATTGTTCAATTCCCACCTATGAGTGAGAACATACGGTGTTTGGTTTTCTGTTCTTGCGATAGTTTGCTGAGAATGATGGTTTTCTGCTGCATCCATGTCCCTACAAAGGACACAAACTCATCCTTTTTTATGGCTGCATAGTATTCCATGGTGTATGTGTGCCACATTTTCTTAATCCAGTCTGTCACTGTTGGACATTTGGGTTGATTCCAAGTCTTTGCTATTATGAATAGTGCCACAATAAACATACGTGTGCATGTGTCTTTATAACAGCATGACTTGTAATCCTTTGGGTATATCCCCAGTAATGGGATGGCTGAGTCAAATGGTATTTCTAGTTCTAGATCCTTGAGGAATTGCCACACTGTTTTCCACAATGGTTGAACTAGCTTACAGTCCCACCAACAGTGTAAAAGTGTTCCTATTTCTCCACCTCCTCTCCAGCACCTGTTGTTTCCTGATTTTTTAATGATCACCATTCTAACTGGTGTGAGATGGTATCTCATTGTGGTTTTGATTTGCATTTCTCTGATGGCGAGTGTGTGTGTGTGTTTTGATGCATAAAAGAAACTTTGTTATTAACAAAATCTATTGACAAAATAAAAATTCCCTGTCAGTTAGGCATTTGGCCTAAACCAGTTTCCCCAAGGTTTTGTTTTAATAGAATACATCAACTCTGTATTTGCCAAGATCTGAGCCTACACTAGATGGAAGAATTGCTTATTTCATTGACCTTGAGCTTTCTAGGGCTTTTTATCTTTTTGCTGATATGCTTAATTATAAAGAATTGAAAAAATTTCTAGGGATCCCACATGAACATCTAAATCATGAAATATAGTGGCATCACTAACATATACACAGTACTCTGTGGCTCACAAAGTACTTTCGCTTCTGTAATTTTATTTGACTCACATGACAAATCTGCGAAGGAGGCGTTTTTACATCACAGAAACTGAGGCTCAGGAACACGAAGCTATGCAGCCAACGGGACTCATGCAATGAGGGGTAAAAAGAGAATTCTAAGTCAGGTCTTCTTTATCCCAGCCTACCCTATTAAAAATGGGCCTCCAAAATGTTTTCTTATTTTACTCATTCTCTTCCCAGTAAACCCTTCTCTTCATTATTTTTAATTGGTTTCTGCCCAAGAGTTTTATGTGCCTTTTGGTAATGCACAGCTTCCTAGCCTTCATGTTGAGGAAGTCTCTCTCATCTCTTTATTTTGTCACTGTGGCCTAAAGATATGTCTTCAGTCTGCGTATAAACTCCTTTCAAGGCTCCCTCAGAGCTTTGCCTGGTTTCTATAAGACAGAGCGGTGTTCTCAAACGTGAGTAATATACAGATGCGTTCTGCAAAAACATACCTTCTCATGGATGCCACTCCCCTACCAAGTGTTGGCTGGATAATTTTATTGTAATGTAACAAATATGCATATACACAAACTCATTATAATCACCATAGGCTTATGGGTCTTATACTGGTATAAACCTAAAAATATTTACAAAAGTCATCACAAACAAAATTATAAGAGAATTATGATTCAAAAGATCAACATCAGATTCACATGCCCATGGATATGATTTTGCTAAAACTAAATGATCTGTTTGCATTATGACTATAGTATTGAAGGCTTTGGCGATGTGTGTGTCTTTGTGTGTGTGTGTGTGTTGTCTTTATCACTTTGGTGTGAATAATTCAAATCTTTCAACATTTTCTTCCATTTGACTTATGACTGTGTGAGTTATAAAGTCATTTGGTTTTTATTTGAAGCAAATGTATTATTTTCCTATTAAATTTGACTTTGGTTCTTTTCCCACAATTAAAATCATGTTAGCTGATGGCAACACAATGAAAAGCACACAAACATGGGGAAGGAAATTACTCAGCAATATGTAGTTCCAGAGTACTACAAATGAGGTTATGAAGTCCTCTAAATCATCTAGAATAGATTAAAATTAATTTTTAAAGATTATTTTCAAATCCATCACTAAATTTTTATTTTATTTCCTCTTTTTATAGATGGAGGGCGTACAAATGCGTTTTGTTATGTGCCTATATTACACAGTGGTGACAGCTGGGTTTTTAATGCAGCCATCACCTACACAAGTGTATTTTTCTCCATTAAGTAACTTCTCTTTCCTCACCCTCTTCCTACCCTTCTAAGTCTCCAATGTCTATTACTCTACTCTATGTCCACAGGTATACATGATTTAGCTCCCAATTAATAAGTGAGAACACGTGATATTTGACTGTTTCTGAGTTATTTCACTTAAGGGAAAAATATTTTTAAAAAAATCTTTAGAGAGAACTCTAAAACAGCAATTGAATAAAAAACAGCTCTAGCAAAAGGAATATTGAGGTTTGTAGATTCCTATAGCCTAAAATAAGTTGGTTAAATGAGATGGAGCCTGCAGAGGGCACTTTCTAATAAATTAACATATGTCATATCCAAAATAGTCTTGTGACATAGCTATCTTTATTGCTTTTGCCTATCAGTTCCTGGGAAGTACAATAGCATATCTAATACCACAAAGCTACAAGACATCAGATCCAGGTCTGGAGCCAGTTTTTCTGACTTCAAGAGCATAGTATAGAGAAAAGGAGACTAGAGGAGAGGTTGTGTACACCTGCTTAGCAGAAAGCAAGAGGGAGCTGATAGGGAAGGCATTCCTGGGAACTCTTAGACCCTAAGTAAAGCTACAGACCAGAGACTTGTAAAGTCTCCTTCAAAATAAACTGATGTGATTGTCTTCCCAAGGCTTTGTCATATTCAGATGACCAGTTTCGACTCAGATATTGCCAAGGAAAGGGTTTCATGATGGGAAGCTGAGTATTAGGTTGGTGCAAAAGTAATTGCCATTTTGCCATTACATTCAATGGCAAAGCAGCAATTACTTTCGCACCAACCTAATAATTTGTACGGTAGACTCAGGTACAGGAAGCAAAAACAAACAGTAAAATCCAGAGGGATAAATATGACCTGGGTGAAACTCTTCAATGTAGGATATAGAAAGTAGGCTACTCAAGTCTACCTTGAGAAAAGATAAGCATGAGGAGGCATGGCTTCGGTCCCATTCTTGAACTGCCCAACTCTCCAGTGTAGAAATCCAGTAAAAGAAGGGCTCACATTTCAGAATGTAGGGGAAGGACCTCTGAATATTCACGTCTTTAAAAAGTGAAAGAGAACACTGGCAAAAACTGCCAAAAGCTGCCTTTTCAGGACGTAAGATGATAACAATCAAAGCAATATTTATTCAAGAAACACGGCTGAATCTCAGTAAGCACAGAACCTTGTAACCATTTCATGTGCCCTAATCTCATCAGTCTCCCAAGCTCCAAAGTAGTCACTAAAGCCAGAGACTTCCCACTGCAGTAGCCGTGAAGGTAGCAACATGCCTACGTGCCACTGGAGTGGGCAAAACTGGTGTGGACCTCTGAAAAGTCCTTCCCCAAAGGATCACCTCCATTTGATGGGTCTAGAGCTTGCTGAAAAGCTCCATTTTCAGAGTTAGTCTTTATTTGACATAACTCAAAGCTTGCTCAGCACTATCTACAGGTATTTGGCAAAAATAATCAGCCACGATCATTTAACATCACAGTTGCCACAGGAGCATTACCAGTTGTTACTAAGAAGAGTCTGATCAAAAAACTTAAAATTGAGTAGCTTGAAAACCTCACACATTTAATATCTTATGATTCTGGAGGTTAAAAGTTTGACACCAATCTCACTGGGCTAAATTGAAGGTGTTAGTTAGAAAGTTTCATTCCTTCTGTGGGCTATATGGGAGAAGGCATTTCCCTGCCTTTTCCTGCTGCCAGAGGCTGCCTGCAATGCTTGCCTCAGAATCCCCTCCTCCATCTCCAAATGAAATCAAGTTGCATCTCTTTGAAAACTCTTCCACAATCACATCTCTCTCTGACACTGCCTCCTTTCATTTTGAAGGACCCCACTACTGAGCCTGCTCCAATAATCCAGGATAATCTCCCGATTTTAAGGTCACTCAGCTAGCAACCTTGACTTCATCTGCAAACTTAGTTCCCCTTTGTCATGTTGTATAAATGACTCACGGGCTTGAGAAATTAGGATACGGACATCTTTATAGGGCTATTATTCTTCTCACTTCACCATTTGACCCAGCAATTTCATTCCTAGATATAGCCAAGATAACTGAAAACATATGCCCATTAAAAAAAATGTGTATAAGAATGCTCTAAGAAGCATTATTTATAATAGCCAATAAGTAGAAATTACCCAAATGTTCATGAACTATTGAGTGGATAAAATGTATTATATCTATCAACTGAAACATTATTTGCTCATAAAAAGAAATGAAGCTTTGATACATGCTACAACATGAATAATCCTTGAAAACATTATGGTAACAAAATAAGCCAGATGCAAAAGGAAACTAATTATATAACTCCATTTATATGAATCCTACAGAATAGGTAAACTTATAGGGAAAGACAGTAGATTACTAGTTTCCATGGACTGAGAGAGGAGTCAGAAGTAACTGATTATGGGTATGGAGCTTTGCATATGTGAGGGGTAAGGGGAAGAGTGATAAACGTATTCTAGAATTCGTGATCAATGCACAATTTTGTGACTATAAAAATCACTAAATCTGCCAGGCGCGGTGGCTCACACCTGTAATCCTAGCACTTTGGGAGGCCGAGATGGGTGGATCACCTGAGGTCAGGAGTTTGAGACAAACCTGGCCGACATGGTGAAACCCCATCTCTACTAAAAATAAAAAAAAATTAGCCAGGCGTGGTGGCTCATGCCTGTAATCCCAGCTACTCGGGGGGCTGAGGCAAGAGAATCGCTTGAACGCTGGAGGCAGAGGTTGCAGCGAGCTGAAATCGCACCATTGCACTCCAGCCTGGGCAAGAAGAGCAAAACTCCGGCTCAATAGATAAACAAACAAACAAACAAATAAATAAATCATACCCTTTAAAAAAGTGGACTTTATGGTATGCATTTATATTTCAAAAAAGACATAACAAAAAATTAGATAAAAAAATTTAGATACAGATTTGGAACCAAAGCTGGTAGATAGTGATTTTCTGTGTGCATGTGGTGTTTGGGAAGAGGGTTGTCACAAAGCATTTCTCCCTCAAGAGCCTAGTAGAGAAACCCAGTATGGGAATAGTGGTCATATGGACTCTTCCTCCTAGCCATCCTCTCATCTCTCCATTTCTGTCTCCATGAAACCCGTACCATTGTTTCCCACATTTTACAAGAAGAGAAGTTAGGCGTTGTTCCCATGACCACACAACTAACCAGTGATAATCTTGGATCTGAGTCTAGACTTGTCTGGCTCCAACGCCTGTACTGCTTCCATTATAATAAGCAGCTTCTGAGCACTGTGCAATCATCACCTCTTACCAGGAGGTGAACTGAAATCAAAGCAACAACCACAATCACAAAAGGAACAATAATAACAACAATAACAAAGCAGGAACTGAAATCAAAGCAAAAACAACCACAAAAGTTTGCCAATAAAAAAGCGCTGCTTCCATTCACACATCATTGCGGTTATGGCCATAGCACATATTAATGATACTGAAAGTTAATCATGTGCAACTCCATTCTGAGTTTAGTCTAAAGTCTTTTATTTGGTCTGTGCTTCCATGATTATTATTCTAATTGGAGAGGGTTTCTGAGGACTCTCAGAGACCAAGAAAGCACTATATAATGCTGTTGATAACTTTTTCAATCTTTCCCCTTTATTATCAATTAATATTTATAAGTATCTAGAAAGTTCACATCCCAGCATTTGAGAACTGCTTTATGAAGTGACTTGTATAGAAGGCACTGAATGTGTGTGCATGCATGCAACTCTTACATCTGAGGTTAATTTAGGAATTTATTGGATTCACATTTCATTAACCCATTGGCAGAATGTTATATAGGTATGTGACCTGAGTCCTCAAATCCAAGCGTTGAGATATTAGTATTCATTTATTATGTGGGTAGGTCACTCAGGTGAAATGGTTCTCTGCTGTTAGGCTGTGGGGATGACAGGTAATAAATGAATAAAGCACAGTCTTCTGAGATTATTTATAAAGGCAAAAGTTGGCAGGACGCGGTGGCTCACGCCTGTAATCCCAGCACTTTGGGAGGCTGAGGTGGGTGGATTACCTGAGGTCAGGAATTTGAGACCAGACTAGCTAACATGGTGAAACCCGATTTTTACTAAAAATACAAAAAATAGCCAGGCTTGGTGGCACACGCCTGTAATCCCAGTACTTGGGAGGCTGAGGCAGAGGAATCGCTTGAATCCAGGAGATGGAGGTTGCGGTGAGCCGAGATCACACCACAGCACTCCAGCCTGGGCGACAGAGTGGGACACTGTCTCAAAAAAAAGAAGAAGGAGAAAAAAAAATATATATATATATATATGTGTGTGTGTGTGTGTGTGTGTGTGTGTGTGTGTGTGTCTGTGTAAAAAGGCTAAAGTATTTTCTACCTGCAATAAAAGCGGCTTACCCATCTTGGGCAAACAGATGTTATCAATACTTTTTACCTTGTTCTAAAGCTTTTGAGACACAGACATTATGTAATGACTTCTACTACAAAAGGTAACTCCCCCAGTGTGATAAATCATTAACAGTGCCCTGAGTTATGTGCTCGGTGTTCTCAACAATATGGGCCAGGTGTATCAGTCACTTTGATCCCAGAGCCAGAGTTTAGACCTCAGATGAACTTCTCAGACAATCTGTTAAAAAGACATTAGGGATCTTAACAACCATCTAAAATTCAATACTTTCATTAAAAAGTTGAGGTCCAGGAAGGTTTACAAACATGCCTGAGGCCCCATATCACATTAAAGGAAGAGCCAGTTGAGAATCAAAGTTTATAAATTTATTTCCAACACCATTGAACACCAGACGTATGCTAGAAGCGGGGGATACTGGCTCGCTTCCAATACCTTACAGTTAAGAATAGATACAGCAGATGAATTAATATCCGTATAACAACACTACAGAGGCTCTGGAACAAACTGCCTGGGTTTCAATCTCTGATCCTCTGCTCATTCTATAGGGTAACTGATTTTCATCTCCTAAAAAATGGGAATGAATACTGCATCTATGTCTTAAAATTGTTGAATAAATTAATTGCTACAATACCTTAAAAGCTCTTAGAGCAGTGCCCAGCATACTGTAAGTAATCAGTATGTCTTAGCTATCATCACTATAAATGTCATCATCATTGTCATCATTACATGGACCATGATACGGACCATGATATGGAGTCTCGCTCTGTCACCCAGGCTGAAGTGCAGTGGTGCAATCTTGGTTCACTGCACCCTCTACCTTCCAGGTTCAAGTGACTCTCCTGCCTCAGCCTCCTGAGTAGCTGGGATTACAGGCACCCACCACTGCGCCTGGCTAACTTTTGTATTTTTAGTAGAGACAGGCTTCACCGTGTTGGCCAGGATGGTCTCAATCTCCTGACCTCATAATCCGCCAGCCTCGGCCTCCCAAAGTGCTGGGATTACAGGCATGAGCCACCACGCCTGGCCAACTAAAACGTTTTAAATCAACATTCAGATAAGAAGTCCAGGGTTGGCCGTGGTGGCTCACGCCTGTAATCCCAGCACTTTGGGAGGCCGAGGCCGGCGGGATCACCTGAGGTCAGGAGTTTGAGACCAGCCTGGCCAACATGATGCAACCCTGTCTCTACTAAAGATACAAAAATTAGCCAGGCACAGTGGTGGGTGCCTGTAATCCCAGCTACTTGAGAGGCTGAGTCAGGAGAGTCACCTGAACCTGGGAGGCAGAGGGTGCAGTGAGCAAGATTGTGCCACTGCACTCCAGCCTGGGTGACAGAATGAGACTCTATTAAGAAAAAAAAAAAAAAAAAAAAAAAAAAGTCCATACTCTAGCCTTGGAATCCCAACTAGAATTGGAAAAAAAAAAAAAAAGATAAAGGAAGGTGTAGCAGACTACAAAAAAAGCCCCGCAAAGATAACAACTCCTCATCCCTGTAATCTGTAAATGTTACTTCACTCAGAAAAAGTCTTTACAAATGTGATCAATTTAAGATCTCAACTTAGATGGATAGAATATCCTGTGATATCTACCTGTGCTCTAAATACAATCCTAAGTATCCTTATAAGAAAGAGGCAGAGAGTAATTGACAGTTACACAAAGAAGGCTATGCGAGGACCCCGCAGAGAGCGACACATGATCGTTGAGACTGAAATCGTGAGGCCACTAGCCAAGGAATGCTGGGCTGGCAGCCACCAGAAGCTGGAAGAGACAATGAACAGATTCTTCCTTAGAGCCTCCAGAGGGAGTGCAGTCTGCTAACATCTTGACTTGGGCTCAATGATTTTGTATTTCTTCTGGACTCCAGAACTATAAGAGAAAAGAATTGTGTTGTTTTAAGTTATCAACTTTGTGGTATTTGTTACAGAAGTCACAGAAAATTAATGCAGAATACTTCCCTGGAAGAAGGGGTTTTTGAGATGTATACCATTGGATGTGTAAAATGTAGCAGGGCAAATAGGAGAGGAGGAATTGAGTATATAAAAGGAAAATGTCTGAGAAGCCTCTACGTTTGTAACTTTGTAAAGCTGGAGCAAAGATTATCTATAAAAGAGCTGTTGAGGCCGGGCTCAGTGACTCACTCCTGTAATCCCAGCACTTTGGGAGGCCGAGGTGGGCGGATCACGAGGTCAGGAGTTCAAGACCAGCCTGATCAACATGGTGAAACCTCATCTCTACTAAAAATACAAAAATTAGCCAGATGTAATGGCATGTGTCTGTAATTCCAGCTACTCAAGAAGCTGAGGCAGGAGAATCACTTGAACCTGGGAGGTGGAGGTCGCAGTGGGTCGAGATTGCACCATTGAACTCCAACCTGGGCAATAGAGCGAGACTCAGTTTCAAAAAAAAGAAAGGAAAAAAAGAAAAAGAGTTACTGAACATGAGGCCAGGGAGGCACTAGGAGAAAGATTATCAAAATCATGTGTGCTTATCTTGAGTTTGAAGTTTATTTTAAAGGCATGATATTTGGGCATAATCACTTAATACAAAAGAGGATGAGGAATTAACAACCGTGGTCTCTCCTGAATACATTAGAGCCAAATGTTTCTCTTTAAAAACAAAGCAAATAACCCCTAGATGTAGTAATGGTACTTGGAGAGGTGTGGGCAAACATATTCCATGTAAATGTGTGACTCATCCAAATTGCTATTACTGAGAAGTTTCTTAGGAACTGGGCAGTGTTTGAGGCCTAGTAACAGCAATAGCCATAGAGATAATGCAGTATGTCAGAAATAGATTCTCTGAGAGTCAAGTCTGAGAATAATATCTATCTTGGCAATACCAAGTTAATATGAAATATCTTTTGGTGCCAAGTTAAAAACAGAGAAAGACCATTAGGCAAAGCACAACAAAAACCTGTGATTAATTAAGAGAAAACTAGTTGACTTCCCTCAAAGGGTCTATTTTAAACATAAATTGAAATAGAATATAGAATTGTTCTGGGTTATTTTTATTTTTTCATTTCAGTTTGATTAAAAAAAAAGAGTGATATTTATATCACTAGAAAAACTCCATGGGATATTGTGTATGCTATTTATAATGTTACTCTGCAATACAGCAATACTGGAGCCTTCTATGTGTTTCTCTGCAAATCCATTTCAAAAATAGCATTGATTTTCTAGAGGTTGCAATTTCTTTTCATTTGATGGTAACCAGATTTGTTCCCAAAATGACCTTTCCTGGACTTGAGGATATATTGCCAAAAGCAGGAGTAGATAACATACATTTCCAATAAACATCATGTGATCAGAAATCAATGGGCGTTCACTTATTGTGTGGTTACTTTCTTCAGTAACTAGTGTGACTTGGAAGAATCTCTGAATTGGGCTTGACTCTGCTGGAAGGGAAGTAAGTAATGATCGCTTGCCACTTGCCAAGCCCTACGCAAGTATTTCAGGCACATTACTTCTATTTCTCCCGGCAACCCTATGCCACACTTACTTTATCATTTCATATTATAGGAATCCTAAGCTTAAAGAAAAAAAAACTTGCAAGTGTTCACACAAGTTCACACAGAATTGGAATTCAAATTCAGATATTGTATTTAAACTCTTATTGGGCAAAAGGCAGTTATAATCCTAGGATTCTTTTGTTGAAAATCAATGAAAAGGATGCATGAGATATTTTTTTAAATGCCAGGATATAATTACTTCAGGTCCCATCACTTCTTAGAGTCCAGTATACTCCTGAGTTCATGGCAGAAGACATTAATGGCTCATCGGCCTTTCAAACCTAGGAATAACTTGAGAGATTTCACATAACTCATTACTTTAAAATTTATTGGACTATATTTAAACATGAAGAAGTGGAGTGAGTTGTCCATTAAACCCACATATCTACTACCCAGATTCAACAGTTACCAAAAGTTTGTTTTTTATAATTGATTAATTGGTCCTTTGTTTTATTCTTTTCCTGTAATATAAGAAAGCAAATCCAACTCACTTTTATTCCTACATTCTTTTGTATATATCTCTAAAAAAGATGGGCATAATCTCACATAACTATCACACCATGATAATGCCTAATATCACTCATTTCTTGATATCATCCAATATCAGGGCATAATCAAATTTATCTGCTTATCTCTATAAGACCCTTTTATGGTTATTTGGTGAAAACATGTCTACAAAACCAGAAAGCAATGTCCATTCATTACATGTAACTATTAACTCCCTCCTTTTTTTCTCTCTTTCTCTCTCTCTGTACACCATTGCTTTGTTTCGTTTGAAGTATTTTTGCAGGAGGTGATAGTATGGGAGCAAGGTTTCTTTGGTTTTTTTCATCTTTTCTCAATGGGAAAATGTATCACAATTAATTCATGGGTTTTAAACACTCGGTATGTCTCAATTGATTCTCTGCTTAATGCTCATCATTTCATCTTGAATCAGTAGGAAATCATTTAGGTTAGATCCTTGGTCGTGATAGCTTCTTTGCTTACTGAAACAACATAATATCCCGGGCTTGCCTTTTGTATATCAACCATTTCTCCAAACGGCAGTGGTTGCTTTTAATCAAGAAAGCTGATAGGAGAAGCATAGGGAATGAGACCAAAATTTGGACAGTAGAGGAGCTCATTGAAATGGGATGTCATTACTTCCAGGGTGTCTTTTTATATTGTAAAATATTTTAACAGCAAAAAAATTCATGTGCTCATTCTTGTAGTCCACTTTAAATGTAATATTTGAGGTTTATTAATCTAACTTTATTTTAGATCTGCGCTTCTTTTCTCATATGTGGAAAATCTTGATAGTCAACAAAATTAATTACTTATGCACTGTCCCAAAATTCATTAAATTGTTTTATACTAACAAGAAGAGAATCACTGCTAACAATTAGATCCATGTATACATCTTAAGAGTTTGTTGTCACTTTATTTCTCCTTAGAAGATATGGATGATTTTATTTGTCCTTAAAAGATATGGATGGTTAAAATGTAGTTTTCTAAAATAGATTGAAATCATTATTTTTCTGTATGTAGTTGTGGCACTAACTGGAAAACAGTTTCATTTCTCTTAGTTTATTTTGAGTTTCCAGAAATTGGTTTCTTTCCTTTTTAATTAGTTATATTGTTTGGATCTGTAAAACATTTTATAGCTCGAAAGCCAAAACTATATTCTAAGATATATGTAGAAAATGTTTACTTTCCTCTACTATAGATGACCAGGTTTTGTTAGATTTCGGTTTACCCTTCAGGTATTTAACAAACATAAGATTATGTTTATTATATTACTTCTGTAAGGTATATGTATCTCATTAATTCTCTTTCTTACTCAAAGTTAGCACAATCCTGAGTTGTGCCAATGTTGAGAACAAACAAAGAACCCAGCAACCAACACTGAGAAGGAGATGCTTGTACAGACAGGAGGAAAACCAGGAATGAGCGATGTCTTAGAATTTAACTAATGAAAGTATTTCAAGGAGGAGAGAGTGGTCAACTATAGCAAATGTTGCTGTAAGTCAAATGAGAGTGAACTGTTGGGTTTACCATTTTGGAAGTCATGTTTTGATAGAGTGTAGAGATGACCACCCAATTAGAGTATACTAAAGAAATAATGAAAAGCGGGGAGTTGGAAATATTAAGTGTATGCATCACTTTTGAGAAATTATTCTGTCAAGAGGAAGAGAAAACATGATAACTGAATGAAAGAAGTGGAGTCAAGTGGAATTTTGGTCTTAAGATGACAGAAATAACAGTGTTTTCATGTTGATGTTAGTGCCTTTGGTTAGAGATGACGGAGGCGGGGAATGATGCAGAAGAAAGATGATGCAGATGTCTTGAAAGGGGCATGAGGAAAAATCTAGTGCCCCAGGGGAGAGGTTAGTCATACGGAACAGCACGGACAACTTATGTCTAGAAAATAACAGAAGTAAAAATAGAGTTTATGAGTATGGGCAGTGGTTGCTGGATATAAAAGTTGAAGGAGTTTGTTCAAATTTTCTGAATGCCTCTATTTTATCAGAAAAAGAGACAATATGAAGGTCAGCTGAATGGGAAGGAGAGGGTAGAGATGCCAGATGTATGAGGAGAGAAGAAGTGGTATGAATGGGTATCAGCTGTTTCCTTCAATGCCCTTCTCACTCTTACTCTCCAAAGGACAATATGTGAGTGACTTAGTTTGTCCCCATCCAAAACAAAATATTGCCATGGGTGGTCTGTTGCAATGCTACCTCACAACGGATAAGTCTTGATAATATCAAACAAACTCATGGCCACCTGAGGCCAGAAATTTGTTCTATGCTATAATTGGTTATAACCAGAGTGGCGGGATTACAGGCTGCAAGTCTTGGGAACAGCAGGCTGAAAGTTCCACAGCCGAGTCCTCAGAGCAGAGGTGCTGTGAACAGAGCCACATGCCATGCACTGTCCACTTCTGACCCACAACCCGAGCTCCTGCTCTGCACCACCTGCCTTTCTCTTGTCAGTATCCTTCTTACAGCCTCTGTTTTAAGACTTTTCATTGTAATGAGAGTAAATTTGAGCAATTCCAAATGAAACATTCAGCTTCAATGGCTATAACCTATGAATCCACGGCCTCTTGTCTGAGGTGTCAGTGAGACTTGGTATCAGTGGGCCGGCAGTTAAGTCCTGTTGGCCTCTGAGTTCATTTGCTGGCTAATTAGGAAAAAAATGTTTAATGTACTAAAAAGCTCAGGGGGAGCCCTTGACCAGTTTAAGCAGTTCTCATTTGTCCTACAGGTCAGACAATGGACTCCTAGGGTTTAGAGAGTGAGTTCTGTTGGATCCCAGAACATCAACTTTTCTTTTGTTTCATTTATTTTTGCAGAAGAAGAAAAGAAAACTGCACATCTTCAGTAAAAAATAGCACAGCACCAACCTGTGATCCTGATTATGGAAATTCCATCAATAATAACTTCAAGAAAGCACATTTTTCTTATTACTCTTTCAGGAAAAAGAAAGAACTGCTATAGATGTTTTCAGAGATAGTGCACGAGGAATTTCCAAAGAAAACTACATCATGGTGGAGTGGGAACCTAGGGGATGTGCTGGTCCAGTGCAAAGAGGACAGGGCTGGAGATCTGGAATGTGATTCATGTAACGAGTGTTTGACCTTAGGTGAGTCAGCGAACCTTTGTTTTGTCTTCTGCAAATGGAGATAATAATATAAACACCTCTATAAGAACTTGTTAGAATCCGTTGAGATATTGCATGCAATGCAAACTTTTTAAAAGAGTAAAGCTTCCTGTAAATGAGTTTGCCTGATGGCCCTTACCTAAATTATAATCCCTTGTCTGTGGAATCTGTTAGGAGTAAAGAAAGGATACCAGGGAGGGAAGGAGAAAAGAAGAAATGAAATAAAAGTGAGAAAAGAGAAGGAGAAAAGAAGGGAGGAAAGAGATCACCGGATGAAATCGCAGCAGGAGCATGGAGTGGGAAAGTAGTGATTTTATAGAAAAGAAACTTAGCAGACACAACTTTAGCATTGCAAGCAAGGTTAACATCACAAGTAATGTCATGGTGATGGCATGTGCCCTTCATACGGTGTGTTAAGAAGGGCATGTCATCTCTGTAAAGGATTATTTCCTAAAACCCATAACTCCAGTCTAATCATGAGAAAAACATAGACAAACCCAACTTAAATGGCATTCTGCAAAATGTCTAACCAGTACACTTCAAAAGGGTGAAGGTCATGAAAGACAAGGAAAGACCGAGGAACTGTCACAGACCAGAGAAGATTAAGAAGCAGTGACAACAAAATACAATGTGGTGTTCTATAGACTGGATTCTGTAACAGAAAAAAAAAAAGTGAAATAAGAATGTAGTCTGTATTTGTCAATAGTGTAAATTTACCAATAGTACCAGCATTGGTTTCTTAGTTTTGATAAATGTACCAAAGTGATGTAGCAATAGCAACAATGTAGGATATTCACAATAGGAGAAATAGTAAAGGATATAATGGAACTCTCTGTATTATCTATGCACCAAGAATTATTTATTTATTTATTTATTATTTTATTTATTATTTTCTAAACCAAAAATTATTCCAAAAAATGATTTATTTAAAAAATGTTTATATTCTTTGACCAAAAACCTCCATGTTTTGGCATTTATTCCAAGGAAAGTATCAGAATATTACCAAAGAAGTATTAACAATAAAATTAGATTGTAATTTATTACATGGAAAACTTAGAAATCACTTTATGTTCAAAAATCTGGAAACTGATACCAAATTAGGGGATACAATGTGATAGAATATTATCTAGTTATTAAAGATCAGTCTGTAGCAGCAGATCGGGGGTTGCCTGGGCCGGAGCATGTTGTGGGATTGACTGCAACTGGAGTCAAAGGCGGGAGCTTCCTGAATGATGGAAATCATCCTGATCGTGGTGATGGGCACATGAATGCTCATCAAAACCGTGTGTGCTAAATGGGTTCATTTTGTTCTGTGTGTCTTATACTTCAATAAATGTTTTTTTAATTAAGGGGAAAAAGACTAAAATAACCATGAAAATGACAATAAATGTGTATATATTTGTGTGGGTTTGCTTTGATTAAAAAATAAAATAGTTGCTGAAGCACCAAGCCTTAAATATTTGTGGGAATAAAGCGTGCTATTAACGGATATGAATATAAATGTGATAGTGCTCTTCAAATTTCCAGAGAAGTATAAAGCACTAGCTCTATTATAATACTGTTAAAAGCAGACTCCTACTCCAAAAAAAAGATTCACTTGTTTTTGTTCAGTGAATCTTTGTCTTGCTTATAAAAGTAACAGAAAATAGCTGCATTAGAGGAAATTGTATGGGGAAGAATTTAAGAGTGTGTGCTATAAATTGAAGAGATCTGGGTGCAAGTCCTACCTCTATGACTCACTAGACAAGTGTCTTTGGCAAATTATGTAGCTTCTAGTTTCTCAGTTTTCTTATCTTTAACATATTACTATAGAGTTGTTGTGTAAATTAAAGGATATAAAACTTTTATTTAAATATGTATCAATGTCTAGCTCAAAATATGTAGTATACACTAGATATAATTACTACTATTACAATACTATATTATTATTATTAGTGCTACTATGTCTGGCCACAGTAGACTGATAGAACGCCCAAGGCTATGGAACACCCAAGGCTTTTTCACCAATTTTTCCACCGGACGAGTTCTAAAACTATTCTAATGCTAGCTACACACTGAAGCACAGGTTCAGCCCTTGTCAATATGGCAAAAATATCTCATTCTCTCTTTCATCTACTCACCTGTCCTTAGCTTAGAGCAAGTACCTGGAGAGTACCTTACAGCTGGTCTCATTTTTTCTTCAACTCGATGAGACTTTCACCTCTTACCTTTTCAGAGCATATTTCAGAGGAATACTGCCTATATATAAAAATACTTCAGCCACCTGGATTTTTTATCTATCCATATTCTGAAAAATTATTCAGTGTGATAGATATTACCTGTTGTTTGGAGAGACAGAAATGGGTTTGGAAGGCAAAAGGACCTTGATTCAAGATATATTTTGAATTGCCAAATGATGGCAATATATCTTGGGCACATTGCTTTACATCCCTCAGCCTCAGTTTCTTTATTTGTCAAGTGTGAGTAATTTTATTTTCTTGTGTATTAAAATAAGTAACACAATTCATTCAAAATAGCTACAAGGTGACCCATACCCTTGTTAACAAAGTTAATATGTATAAAGTAATTGTAAAGGCTGAGCTAAAGTTTCGATGGTATTTTGATGATCCTATAAATGGGGACTCAAGAATACCAACAGTCACCCCTATGCTCTTTCCAAGGCTGTGGCAGGACCTATTTCCCAAGGAAGGGTTACCTGGGGGGCACACGTCATGGTTGCGGTAGCTACATAAATAACAAGTTCACTTTAGAGCAGAGTTCATGTAAAACTGGAATCCACCACTTACAGCTGAAGCCTATGAAGCAACATTACTTGCTTTCAAAAATCATTTAAAAAATACTACCATTCTCAGTGTTTGTGGAGGGAGTTAGAAAGAGCACTGGCAGTTGGCCAAGGACAGTCCTGACTCTGCATACTTACAGATGAAGAGCAGGGTGTCAGAGAGGCTGTAGAGGGGTAAGCTGGATCTGCAGAGGACCCTCCAAAATCGATCCACCTAGTAGTATGCAAAGAGGGCAAGAAAGATAGGGTAGGGGAACCCCCACTGACCTGTGACCATGCACTAGCTAATGTCCAGGTATATGACTATTTGTTTTATTGTATTAGTGTATGTATACACTAATGTATAGTGTATAGTGTATGTATTCCCCATATGTGTGTGTGTGTGTGTGTGTGTGTGTGTGCGCGCATGGGGCTAGAAATTAAGGGAAGGTAGTCAGGTAAGGAGATGGGTAAAGGCAGGTGTGGCAGAGAGAGAATGTGCTAAGAGTCCTCCTGCCCCTATCCGTAAGGCAGGAACACATCTAATCCTCCAGCAAGCCTTTGGTAGATGGTACTGCAGTTACCTAATGCATCCAGTTCCTCTCTTTGAAGCGTCAGGGTAGGATGGCATTCTCCTACCCGTCTGGCCAATCAAATGAAAGCAGAAGTGATGCACATGGCTGTGGGCAGAAGGAATTAATGACCAGCATTCCCTTCTCCATCCACCCTCAACAGGCTCCACAATTGTGGGAGCTCGTGTTGCTCTAAAGCAGCAAAGCTCAGCCACCGCATGAAGGACAGATGCCTGGGAGCACTTGGTCACAAATTGGACCTGGTGTAAATAAGTAAATCTTTGTTACTTTAAACCACTGAAATCTTGGGGGTTGCTATCACAGTGTAAACCAGCATAACTTGACTGATGCCCAACCCTATGCCTCATCATTAGAGTCCAGGCAAATGAAATGATCTTTTAGCTCAAAGAACATAAATTCTTGTGGAGGAAGATGGATATATACAAGATACTCAGAATCCAGGATGAACCCCCCAAAAATGTTTGTTTCTCTCTTCCACCCCCAAATTCTACCTGTCCCTAGACCTCTGCCCCTAGTTGAATGCTGTGGCTCCATTAATGATGAGAAACTTTTCAACTAGTAGCCATTTATCTAGCACCTGTTTTTGAATACTATAGGTCGGTCTCCGTACCAGAAATGAAGGATGCAGCAATGCATGTCTGCAGTGGTGGTAGGGTGAAGGGGAAATACAGAATACATTTTTAAAAATAAATAATGTTTTATTTCTATAGTCCCGGCTACTCGGGAGACTGAGGCCAAAGGATCGCTTGAGCCCAGGAGTTCATGGATACAGTGAGCCATGATCATGCCACTTCTCTCAAGCCTGAGTGACAGAAACTGTCAAAAAACAAAAACAAAAAATAATGTACAATGTACTTAATGCTAACGATGTGAAAACAAAATGAAGCAATGGGATGGAGGAGAATAACAAAGATTGCTATTTTGGAATGGGTTATCAAAGATGGACTTTTTAAGGGAATGACATGAGCAGAGACTGATTTAGCTGTGTGACGGAGTCCTGCCAAACCGTGGGAAAGTCAAGCCGGGCAGAAGAATCTATTAAGTTTGTTTCTCACTCTAAACATCTGAGACCTCATGTGCAGATGATGACTTTTGGTGGCCCTGTGGATATTTGGAGCTAACTGGTGATAATTTGAGGATAGGCAAGTTCTGATTGTGACATTTCAGGCAAAAGAGCAGATCAGGTGTGAAATCTACAGTCTCCACAAATCCACAAGTAGGTGGTGACTTACTCCACTGGTGGTCTTGACTACTCGTGTCACCAGCAGAACTGGCAATATAACTTGAAGGGCTGGGTGCAAAATAAAAATATACAGCCTCATATTTTAAAGATTTTATAATTATTAAGATGACAGCAGCAGCACATTCAGCCTGGAGCCCTCTGGGACCATACAGATTGCACAACCATGAAGCCAACACTAGTCAGTGGGTACCCATTTCCTTAGGAATATGGTGGAAATGCTTGTGGCCAAGAGTCAAGGGGTTTATTTATGAATAAAGGTCAGGAACAGGATTGGAAATGATACCTGGTACCAAGAGTAAGGAAAGACAGAAAGCAACCTTGCTAGAGAGGGAAGCAGGTTGAAATAAGCAAGTAAACATAAAAAATATCCTAAAAGAGTGTATAGGTAAGAAAAAGTAAAAGAACATGGATATTTGCAACCAACGTGGCTTCGAAATCAGGCTCCACTAATACCAGTAGTTCATTGTTAGATGATGCACTTACTACCTGAGAATCTGTTTCCTCTCCTGTAGAACGGGAATAATTCTACTTACTGCATGTGGTTTTATTAAGATTAAATTTGTAAAAGAACTATTCTTCTCAATGAAGATCACTTTATTAATTCTCTTTTCAAACAAGAGGTCAACAGGAGAATAAAAAGAAATCAAGGTATCGTATGGATCAGGATTCATAGATGCCTAGAATCCCCTGTAGTCAAGTAAGTCTTCTGATCCATCCCTTACCATTCTGCATCCTCACCATGGCCTTCTCTCTTGGTATGAGCAGAAAATGTACCCTTTGATAGTAGCAGAAAGTGTAATAAGTAGTGGTTGGGATTCACTGGTTCATCAAAGGTTTGTTGCATTTCACTTAGTCATATATCCCCTTTACTCACTCTCATACTCAGTAAATATTTATAGAACATTCAGTAGGCACTGGGGACCCACAGCATGGAGATAAAGGATACATTTCTGTTCTCAAGGATGCCCCTGACTAGTGGGCCAGGAAGAGAAGTAAATAAATGATTGCAATGAAAAACAATGGATGCTAACAGAAGGGAGTCCAGGTAAGGTTCTGAAAGCAGTTGTCAGAGTCCAGGGGACCCCATAAGATTATAGGATGTTGGGAAAAATGTGAGCAGGTGATGAGTTAGAGCTCCCTATAAAAATTAGTAACAAGTATACTATGCAGCCATAAAAAAGGTTGAGTTCATGTCCTTTGAAGGGACACGGATGACGCTGGAAACCATCATTCTCAGCAAACTAACACAGGAACAGGAAACCAAACACTGCATGTTCTCACTCATAAGTGGGAGGTGAACAATGAGAACACAGGGACACAGGAAGGGGAACATCACACACCCAGGCTTGTCAGATGGTTGGGGACTAGGGGAGGGATAGCATTAGGAGCAATGCCTAATGTAGATGTTGGGTTGATGGGTGCCACCGTGGCTAACACTGTGAAACCCCGTCTCTACTGAAAATACAAAAAATTAGCCGGGCGTGGTGGTGGGTGCCTGTAGTCCCAGCTACTCGGGAGGCTGAGGCAGGAGAATGGCATGAACCTGGGAGGCGGAGCTTGCAGTGAGCCGAGATTGTGCCACTGCACTCCAGCCTGGGCAAGAGAGAGTCTGTCTCAAAAAAAAAAAAAAAGAAAAGAAAAGAAAAGAAAAAGGGGAGGCTGGGCACAGTGGCTCATGCCTGTAATCCCAGCACTTTGGGTGGCTGAGGTGGGTGGATCGGCTGATGTCAGGAGTTCGAGACCAGCCTGGCCAACATGATGAAACCCCATCTCTATTTAAAAAAAAAAAAATTAGCCTTGTGTGGTGGTGCATGCCTGTAATCCCAGCTACTTAGGAGTCTGAGGGAGGAGAATCACTTGAACCAAGGAGGCAGAGGTTTCAGTGAGCCAAGATCATGCCATTGCCATTGCACTCCATCCTGGGCAACAAGAGCAAAACTGTCTCAAAAACAAACAAAGAAACAAAAACAGAAAACAAAATCAAAAGCAGGAGCTCAGAGTTAGAGATTTGAAGATGCCAAACTGCTGGTTTTGAAGATGGAGGAAGGGGCTGTGAATAAAGAGGTAGAAACAGTCATAGGAAGCTATGGAAGCTAGGCAAGGGAATGGGTTCTCCTCCTAGAGCAGGCTTGTCTAACCCCAGCCCGTGGGTCACATGCAGCCCAGAACAGCTTTGAATGAGGGCCAACACAAATTCATCAGCTTTCCTTTTTTTTTCTTTTGAGACTGAGTTTCACTCTTGTCACCTAGGCTAGAGTTCAGTGACTCGATCTCTCAGCTCACTGCAATCTCTGCCTCCCAGGTAAAAGCAATTTTCCTGTCTTAGCCTCCTGAGTAGCTGGGATTGCAGGCACCCACCACCACACCCAGCTAATTTTTGTATTTTTAGTAGAGATGAGGTTTCACCTTGTTGACCAGGCTTGTCTCGAACTCCTGACACCAGGTAATCTGCCCACCTCAGCCTTCCAAAGTGCTGAGATTACAGGCATGAGCCACCGTGCCTGGTCCCTAAATTTTCTTAAAGTATTATAAGAATGTTTTGAATTTTTTTTTTTTTTTTTTTTTTTTTTTTTTTTTAGTTCATCAGCTATCATTGGTGTTAGTGTTTCTTATATGTGGCCCAAAACAATTCTTCTTCTAATGTGGCCCAGGGAAGCCAAAAGTTTGGACACTCCTGCTAGCGGTTTCAAAGGTAGCATGGCTGTGCTGAGATCTTGATATCAGCCCATTTCAGCTGCTAACCTCCAGAACTGTAAGAAAAAAAAAAAATGTGTGTTACTGTAAGTCACTATATTTGTGGTAATTGGTTATAGCAGCCATAGGAAACTAACACACCAACCAAAGCCATCAAGACCTACAGCATCCCCCAGGCTTTCTGCAATGCCACACCTGGAGAAGCAAGTGTGCTTCATGTTTGGACAAGAGAAGAAAAATAGCCAGGGTTCCCTATGAGGGACAGTCATCCCTTCTCACAGAAAAGCAAACTGTATGCAGGCCAACCAACAAAGTTAGGAGCTTGTCGGCATACCCAAAACGCTGGGAAAGACATGCCAAAGCATGGATGACTGGGGGGCACATGGGAGAGGAGGGCAGGGCAGGGTTGAAAGAACCTGAAAGAATTTCACCAAAAGCTGAAAGAAAAGGCAGCTGGTCATATATTAGCAGTTAATCAGGGGAAGAGAAACAGGGAAAGAGACATTATTTCAGTAATATCAAGGAGTTTGCATTGGTAGAATCTGGGAACAAATAACAATGATGATAATGGCTTATCACGGACCCTCGGGCGCGCATGGCTACAATCTTCATGTGTGTGACACTGAAATATTTGCCATCAAGTTGTCGCATGTGATACACAACTAGTATTTCACAATCACACAATGAGGTGAAGTGGAGGGCTGATGAGGCCACGTACTACGCTAGAGACAAATGAGACAAGTGTCTTAGGGAGAATACTAACACAGACAAAAGTTTATTGTTGAAAGGTGTGGTTAGTTCTCTAAGGAACCATAGGAAAAGAGTCTATTATTTTTCCCTCAGGGTCGGGGGTATGCCTCATCTCCTGGTGGCTGCTCACATCTTCCTTCTACTCTGATGCCACCTATTTTTACTCTTTCCACATTCACCAGCCCTGCGCTGAGTTCCACTTTAGGATTCTCTGCTGACTAACGCTATGTGTAACCTCCAGAAAGCTAATTACACCCCATATCTCAATTTCCTTGATTGGCTTAAATAGCAGTTAATTGATCAGAGGTTTCTGGAGATTAAAGAAAACTACCCATTAGTCACAAGAAAAAGGTTCTGTGATTAGTCAGATGACAGGAGGCTTTCTAAATGTAAGGCACGCCTAAAGTCGCTGACAGTCTTCCTGTCAGGCGCCGAACCCAGTCTGTTGCCTAGCAGACCCGTCTGAGCCCTGATTTACGCCGACAGCCCTAAGTGGGAAGCAGGTTGAACAGGGAGGTGTCCCTTGTGTGTCATTTAAAATTGAATATCTCTATTTTCATGACTCATTATTTCACCACTGAAATTGGGCTCAAGGGAAATCCATCTCTTCTTTCCTGGCTAATCCTTGCATCTCTTTTCTTCTTCTGAAGGTTGTCTTGCTTATATTATTTCAGGACTTATCACATTTGCAGTGCACTGTTGAGTACAATGACTACATCATATCATGTTTTTTTCTCCATGGAAGGTCTCCAGATCCCTTGACACTGAAGGGCCATGGCCATAGCAAGAGGATTCATAGCGATGTGATGCAGAGTTTCTCAGGAAAAAACAAAACAAAACAAAACTGCAAAGTAGGATTAACCAAAATTTGGCAATCAGATCAGGCTTGGTTAGGAACCCAGCATGATAGAAACCCTGAAAGTTTTAGATTAAATAATCTATCTATGCTATGTCTCATTATTTATCTCAATGGAGGGAAATGAACATTGAACTTCTTCTGCCATGTGTCTGGTCTCAGGCTATGGAATTTGTGTGCTGTATTTTATTTAAGTTTACTTAATTGTCCCAACAAGCTGTGGCCTCTCAGTAAGGTCATGACATAAGTATCATTATTCCTGCTTTGCATTTCTGAGAACCGTGACTGAAACAAGTTAAGTCACTTGTATCACTGATGAGAAGCATATTTTGAAAGCATTTCTGTCTGAGGCTGAAGCCTGGCCTTTTCTGTGACATCAGTTTGCTTATAAATCATTTTGGAAATCTGATACGGGAGTTTCCAGGAGCTTCGAAAAAGAGGGTTATTTCCCAGGCCAGGAAGTAAGAGATAAAGATGTCATTTTTACCTAAGAGTTTAAGTAATTCTCAGAACAACTCTATAACAAAGATATCAATCTCCTTATCTTGGGTAGGAGAAAGCTGAGGTTCAGGGAATTTAGATCCTTTGCAGGTAGAAGTGGTCAAAGTTGATGCTAGGATTTTACAATAGCCTAAAACCTGTTTTCTTCACTTTTTAAAAAAGTTTTATATCATACTTTATCCATCACATAGCCAAAACACCCACCAATATTTGGTTGCATTATTCCAGCCTATAGAATTCAATGATCCAAAGTACTAGATACCCATTCCTTTCTCCCCCCAGACATTCTTTGTCTCCAACTGCATCGCTGAGAATGTAAATGTCAAGTAAGGAGTTATGGGTCCTGTGACGTCGTCACTAATTCAGGCAGCATTACTTCCAAATATTATCCTAAGTCGATGATGGCTTACAAATTATTTTTTTCTTTTTTTCCAGTCCTCCACCAAATCAAATCCATCTGCTCTGCATTCCAATACATCCTGACACTGCCACCTCCAACCACCTCTACCACACCACCATGCTCCACGACATCACTCTTTTTCTTTTTTATTTATAATAGTAACTTCTTGCTAATTCCCCTGCATCTGGTCTCTGTTTTTAGTGCCACTTACCTTTCCAATATGTATTTCTCTTATCTTCTTCCTTACAAACAGAATCCTAATTTTGTTTGAAGCAATAATGTGTGCATAAGAAAAAACAAAAACAAAAACAAAAAAACTCCCCTGATTGATACTGTTCTGCCCAATGAGACATCAGCCGGAGTGTCTTGCTGATTTTTTAGGAAAGTTTTGTTGCCCAACCATTGGAATTTTTCTACCGTATTGCTTCCTTCTTTTTTCTGGAGTGTGGAATCAATGCCTGGGAACACAGTTACTATTTTGCAACCTGAATGACAAGAACCACATGCTAAAGATGGTGGAGCAGAGAGCTAGAAGACCTCGAGTCCTTCATGACTTCAAGGAACAGCTGCACAGGTCTTGGACTGCTTATGAAACTCATTTAATTTGCCTTGAGGGTGTTGAGCTAGAAGAAGGAGAGAATAAATAAAAGACCATTCATGGTCTCATGACCTCAGCATTAATCTTCAAGAAAACTTCACCTTCAAATCAATTAGTTTGCTGTCAAAATCATCTTTTAAATTGCAAGTGATAAGATTTGAATTGGCATGTATATTAATAAATTAGCTACCATAATTTGGTCCGTCATTGTAATAGTTTTACTATCTCTCATCTTAGCTGGGTTCAACTACATTTTCCAGATTGTCCATCTTGTGTTTTCCCAGTTAGGATGGGCTATGAGGAAGATTCTGGGAAGATTTTGGAAGAGAAGCATTTTGTAGCTCATAGTTTTTGTTACTGATCTGCTGACTCACTTCATTGGCATGAAGCAGCAGCTATAGGTCTGAGATTTCTCTGCCTTCCCTTAGATCACTCCTTCAGCTCATCTAGTTCCCATCAGGTGTACATTTAGCTCTGTGATGCAATGGTCCTACCTTCTGCAGGACACCCTTTCCACTACCAAAGTCAGAGGCAACAAGAATGGATGGGCTTCAGTAGATTTTTGTGGTGCTCCATTTCATACTTATAGGGACCAGCATACTCATGATCTTCCTTTTCAGAGTTCCCCCCCTCTAGACTTTAGGCTTCACCAGCAGATATGGAGACAGCCTTTAGACACTGCTTAACCAGCTTCACAATTATATAAGGCCAGTTCCCTGTAACATGCTCTCTTATTATCTCTATCCATCCATCTATCCTAGAGGGGCTGCATCTTTGGTAAACTCTAACTGATACAGTCACTATTAGGTTGTAATTAATAATAAATACGGCTAACATGTATTGAACTACCTATTAAGTGCTAAGCACTTCTCTGAGTACTTTACACCCATTTTACCTCAGGACAGTCCCATCAAGTCAGGGACTATCTTCCTCATTTTACTGACAAGAAAATTGAAGCAGAAAGAGGTTAAATAACTTCCCCAAGTCACACAGCTAGCAAGTGGCAGAGCTGGATTCCAACCTGGAAAGATAGACTCCAGAGATCACATGTTAACTACTGCCCAAAATCGAGATCATGTAAACTTCACTGTTAGAGCTCATCTCTCCACTGGTGTCTTGACTTGGAATCTCATCATAAACGAAAAATAGTTTTCACAAGTGAAGCAGCACATACATGAGAGAGGTAAGAAAAAGCAGGCAGTGAGCATGCATTGAACAGTCTCTGTGTTCCAAAAACTTTGCTACCTGTTGTGACAGATGTAAAAGAAATGTAACATGTTCCCCTCTCTCAAAAATTTACAACCTAATGAAAAAGCTGATCTGGAACCTCCTGAGATGCTGTCCTTTCAACTCAGGCTAACCCCCACTCCAGACTAACCCACCTCATTACTCTATGGTTGCCCCGCAACCTGGCAAAGCTCTCGCCCTCTAACATTGTTTATGCTGGGTCTGAAGTGACCTTGTTTTGGGTCCTTTCACTCATGCTTCCTTATTTATTCCTGGGTTTGCCTATCTCCTGAAATTTTGCTTCCGTCTTTATTACAATTTCCAGGTAACTGACAGTGGGCTAGGTAGGATTGCTATAAGCCTTGATAGTCTCCCTTGGGCCTCATTTTGTTCTTCATCTCCAGATCCACCCTTGCTTGGTTGGCTTGGGTAACCAAGTAGTGTGTTCAGGCTCCAACTCTTTTTATCAGGTGCAGGAGAGCTGCTCCCTCAATCTCCACCCCAATTACAGATCCTCAAGACCATCCATCTATACATAAACAATATCAGCAAATAAAGCAAGGAAGAAGTGAGTGAAATAAAGTGTACATTCACACTGACTTCAAGGAGCCAACCTTATGGTACCATATTGGACACTTCTCTGGGGCCAAATGTGAGGTGAGATTCTGGGGGCAAGAACAAAAAACATGAATAGATGCTCATAACAGAAGGAACTGTGGATAAAACTCAAACATAGTTTGAGAGGATGGGACAGAGTCAAGGAAAAGAGTGGACATGACAGATACACTAGTATGACATGTGACATATAATAACATATATGTAAATAAATAATAACAACTTCAAGTTAGACTTTTATAAAAGCAAATACATAAAAGAGGACTCAATACAGAACATGACAGAATCCAACTTAATTCTGACAGACTGTCTTATTGCCTCTAGACTATTTTTAAAAGGCCACATGCACCTCAAAACTTAGGTGAAGTGTCCTTAAATGGGCCGTCATGTATCCACCAGCTTCTCTGTATTGTCTCTCTTAAACTCATGACAATGGTTAGTAGGATGGGGAACAATGATTCCTATCCATGGATAAGTGAGCAAGTTAAATCTCAAGAGTCCCTAAAATCCAGCCACAATGAGATGGTAGTGAATTGAGCTCCTCACTTGAATTCATGGAAGTGGTATAATAGAGTTTTGTACTCCCTATGCTTTGGAAACCATTTTTTTAAAAGTTATTAAGGTTGTTAATCTCATCCCTTTAATTGGCATTCTGTTTTCTTGAAAAGAATACCTGTCACACAGAGATGCTAGTGAGGTTAAGGAGATAGGGTCTTGGGCTGAGAGTCAGAGGCACAAAATCCACTTCCTTCATCCCTGATTCCCAGGGTGACCTTGGGCAAATGACTGAAATGCTCTGTGCTTTCTGTTATTCCCTTTGTGAAGCAGAGGAAACTTAGCCTGTGTTATGAGCGGTGCAAAGAACAGGTGGATAAGACTGTAAGGGCTTCAGGTTTAGTGAAGAGAAAAATACCTGAGGGGAAAAATTATCATGCACACGCACAAAATGTAATTTATGGTTAAGCCCGAAAAAGCTGGGTGAAGTTCTCCTTGATCTTATACACAAAGGTACAAACTGGAAGATTCCTGAACCAGTTCAGTAGTTCTTTTATTTCTAGATTTAAGTTTTAGCCAGCATGTGATTGATACATGTTTTTATCCAGTCTTGTACAATAACCCAATCACAGAAATAAGAGAACTGAAATATCTCCTCCCTGATGTGGGAGTTAAAAAGTGTAGAGGTCAGATTGTACTTTCCTTTTATTTACTTATTTATCTATTTATTCAGATGGAGTCTTGCTCTGTCCCCTAGGTTGGAGCGCAATGGCATGATCTCAGCTCACTGCAACTTCTGCCTCCCAGGTTCAAGCAATTCTCTTGCCTCACCCCCCTGAGTAGCTGGGATTACAAGTGCCTACCACCACACCCAGCTAATTTTGGTATTTGTGGTAGAGATGGAGTTTCACCATGTTGGCCAAGCTGGTCTTGAACTCCTGACCTCAGATGATTCACCCGCCTCGGCATCCCAAAGTGCTGGGATTACAGGCATGAGCCACCATGCCTGGCCAGATTGTACTTTTAGATCTGAGTTTTTGTGAGCGGACGGGAAGACTTATCTATTGCCCCATTTCCCCATGTTTATTCTCTCAGTATGCAATTGCTCAATACTCATATCACAGCAAGCATGTATAACATAGAGGCTGAGAGCCTGGTTACTCAGAGAGGGTTCCTGGGACCAGTAGTATACTCATCACCTGGGAGCTCAATAGAAATGCAGAGTATCAGGTTCCATCTCAGACCTGCGGGATCAGAATATGCATGTTAACACTGGTTTAAGCACTGGCTTAAAGTAAAGGCTTGAAGTCAAACTAAGTTCAACTAACAACTTGGCCTTTTACTTGCCAAATTATCTCGGGAATGAATTCGCCTTTATAAACCTCAGTTTACTGTCTGAAAATAAAGATAATAATAACACCTGCCTCAAAAGTCTGTTTTGAAAATTAAATAGAGCTTTACATTACACAGTGCCTAACATAGGGGTGACTGTCAATTTATATTAGTTAATTTATCATTATTGTTATTATTATTATTGTTAGTATTAGCATATGACCCCTACTTTATGAGAGACTATACCCATAGTCTAGAAAATATGGACTAATAGGTGTACAGATTTACTATGAGTACCACGAGACATTTTGTTCCAGATGTTTGTGCCACAGGTCCATAGCTTTTCACCTATGAGACATCACCCAAACATTAAAACCATGTTTCCTATTTGCTCAAAAATGCACAGAAACACTATCTGTTGGATGGATAATGGATATATATAGAGAGATTTTTCTATTTTCATAAACATTATTTTGCTTTTGTTTTTGTTTTCCCCATTTTCTATTTGAAAGTCTTACTTCTGGCACCCACAATGCACCCACAAGTATCTGAGGCTCAGCTCCAAATCGAGGATCTAAGAAGTGGATCTCAGGTCAGAGAAAGACCCACAATTTGTAGTAGTATCAGTCAAAATGGAAACAGGCCAGAAACAGAACATCTAGATATGCTGAATTGAAGTAGCTGAGAGTGGAATAGGAATGAGATGGGTTATGTCAAACCAGCTACTAAGGACAAATAAGACAAACATCAGATTTCACAAGGATCAGTTGGGGAAAAAGTCTGTGAAAAAATATGTTGCCTACATTGTTTTCCTTTTAAATCAACTTTTCTTTTTAACTTTTTCATGCTGTCTCTTCTCCCCCTGACAGATCTCTAAATTTTTGAGTTCCTCAAATTCTATCTCCAAACCCCTTATCCGCTCTCCCTGAATTCTTTTCTTAGGTGATTTTATGTAGTTTCCTCTCTTTAAATACCAGCAATACAGGAAGACTCTCAAATTTGCATTTCTAGCCTTGAGGACTCCCCGCGTCCCAGGCTCAACTTCCCGTTCAGCATTTTCACTTAAAAAATCAAATGGGATCCGAAACAGAACACTTGTTCACCCATGCCATCCCTGCCCCCACCAAAATCCACCATCAACCCAATTATCAAGGCCCCAAACTGGGAGGAATCCTTGATTTGATTTTTCTTTTCCTTTACCCTAATTCTGTCCATCAGCAAATTCTATGAGCTCCTCTTCCAAAAAGCATCCCAAATCTGAGCTTTTGCTATTATCTTTGCCACTGAAATCCCAATCCAGGCCAGCATAGTTCATCCCCCAGATCCAGTGCCATTATCTTGATGATGGTCCTCATCTCCACCCACGTGTCTTACAGTCAGCTCTGCACACGGATGCCTGAGTGACCCTTATAATCAGACTGTGTAAGCTTCCCTGCATGAAACCATGCCCCAGGTTTTTTACTATGCCCTACAAGGCCCTTCACGAAGTGGCCCCTGCTTCTGTCATGAACTTCATCTCAGGCCACTCTTTCTCATCCCAAGCTCCAACCACACCGACCCTCTTGCAGCCCTTGGAATAAGCACACTGAGTGCACTCATT
This sequence comes from Macaca fascicularis, assembly GCF_037993035.2. Classification (NCBI taxonomy): domain Eukaryota; kingdom Metazoa; phylum Chordata; class Mammalia; order Primates; family Cercopithecidae; genus Macaca; species Macaca fascicularis. The sequence continues at coordinate 10,690,998 of NC_088379.1, read as the reverse complement.
TCAGGACCTTTGTATCTGCTGTTCTTTCTATTTGAAGTGCCTTCTGTAAGCCTTCACATGACTGCCTTCTTCTTGTTATTTAGTCAACACAAATGTCATCTCATTTATGTTGAGATGATATTTGTGTGGAGCTTTTCATCCCCAGCAACTCCCTCAGGCACTCTTTAACTTATGGATCAATTTTATCTTTTTCACACACTTTTGAAAAATTAACATTATCTTCGTAATGTATTTTTGGTTGAACATCTACTTCTGTTTCTTTCTCTAGAATGTAAGCTCTTTGAGGGCAAAGATTATGTCTCTCTTGTTTGCACCAATACCTAGAGCATTGTCTTGCATGTAATAGGCACTTACTATACACGTGTTGACCAATTGATCTTGTTTTGAATGTGCAGGTTCAGCCTACTATATTTATGCTGTCTTATATCTGAAATCAGCTGACCTATGTGGTTAGCTTAAGAGCTAATGCTCGATGCTAATTAGGAAGCAGTGTGGTTTCTTGAACAACAGCTAAATATTTTTATGAAAAAAATGAAATATGAAGACAAAACTCTCATGTGCATGCCTTAGTTGTTCATTTCTTTAGAACATAAAGTCTGTTTGCACACACAAAAAAAGATGTATCCAAAAATGATTCCAAAAGAAACCATTGTTTTGTATTCATCAAAAGAAAGAAACTGTGTTTCACGTTGTTAAGCATGCAAGAATTTTCTGTGTTCAGTGATACTGGTAAGGCTGGAGAGTTGAAATGAAAATTTCTCTTGGGATAAAAGTAGTGAACTGAAAAGTAGTAAATCAAACACTCTTCATTTCTATTTCTCAGGGTCTGTGTATAGAAACCAGCATCTAATAACATCTACAGTGTACAAACCTGGGAGTATAAGCTTCATGAAGGCAAGGGCATCATCGATTATTCATTATCATTTTATTCCCTAGCTATAACTCAGGGCTTAGGATGTACTAATCACTTATTAAAACTTTGTTGAAAAACTAAAGGGGAATTCTGTTATAAATGACATTTTGATGTTGCTATTATGGGATCTTTTATTTCAGAAGCATCTCCAATATACTAAGTACTGCACTAGTGCCTTGTAATAAAGAATGCATCAGAAGAGCAGCACTTTATGGTGGACAGCAAATTGCAAGGAGCATCTGTAGGTCTTGACCCTTATATGAGATCTGTCTCAGTGTAACCTTGAGCAAGTCTCATAACCTCTTAAAGCCTCTGCTTTTCAAATAAACAGAGAACCCGGTGCTGCATAACAATAGCAGCTACATTTCTTCCTGGCACGAGCTATGAGTCTGACACTCTACAGGGTTTTCTACATGTGCAGTTTATTTTTATTTTTATTTTTATTTTATTTTTTTTGAGACGGAGTGTCACTCTGTCGCCCAGGCTGGAGTGCAGTGGCCGGATCTCAGCTCACTGCAAACTCCGCCTCCCAGGTTCACGCCATTCTCCTGCCTCAGCCTCCCGAGTAGCTGGGACTACAGGCGCCCACCACCTCGCCCAGCTAGGGTTTTTTGTGTATTTTTTAGTAGAGACGGGGTTTCACTGTGTTAGCCAGGATGGTCTCCATCTCCTGACCTCGTGATCCGCCCGTCTCAGCCTCCCAAAGTGCTGGGATTACAGGCTTGAGCCACCGCGCCCGGCCGAGTTATATTTTTATTATTAATATCGCCTTGAGGAGGTTATGGCATTTGCCCACTGTCACAAGTTCAAGGACTCTGAACTTGAACTCAGATCTTCCTGACTACCAAGCCCATGCTTTTGGATCTCCATCTCATGCTTCTCTACTTAGGCTGGCCATGTGCCCAGGTTTGCGTGGGAGAGTGCCAGCCCTGGCTGATCACCATTTGATATAGTTTGAATATATGTCCCTGCCAAATCTCATGTTGAATTGTAATCCCCCGTTTTGGAAGTGGGGCCTGGTGGGAGGCATTTGGGTCATGGGACAGATCCCCAACGGCTTGGTACTGTCCTTGTGATAGTGAGTGAATTCTCGTGAGACCTGATTGTTTAAGTGTGTGGCACCTTCCCTCCCTCCCCACTCTCTCTCTTTCTCCTGCTTTCACCATGTGATGTGCCCCCTCCCTCTCCAACCTTCAGCCATGTGTAGGAAAAGCTCCCCGAGGCCTCCCCAGAAGCCAAGGAGAGGCTGATGCCATGCTTGTACAGCCTGCAGAACCATAAGCCAATAAAACCTCTTTTCTTTGTGAATTACTAAGCCTCAAGTATTCCTTTATAGCATTGTGAGAATGGCCTAACACACTTTTCCCACTGATCTTTTCACTTTGCATCTTGTGTTCCCTCTCCATTAGAGGCAGCCATCAAGTAGGTTCTGTTCCCCTTCCATCTTGACTACATCCTAGAAAGAGTACAGAATCAGCTGGCCACAAGGAAGCTGAAGGGGAGAGTGATCACTGCACTTTATTAAAGGAATTTGAGTGATATGGTGTGTTATGGAGAGTCAGGTAGCTTTGAAATGAACACATCCAAATTTATTTGCCAAACTGAGAATGAAAGAGCTAAAGTGGTAATAATGATGATGATGTTAATAATATTAGTAATATGATAATAATGATAATAAAAACAATAAACACAACAATCATAGGAGTAAATATAGTTTTCTAGCCTCAATAATTTAGACAATTAAGTGTTCATTCATTAGCAAATCCTTAATGCACAGTTACTGTTCATCAGAGAAACTGAGTGGCTTTGTGTACCATTCTTTTATGTGAATATCCTAATCTCTGAACCACTTTCTTCCCTCTTATCTGTAAAATGGGAATAATAACCTCCACCTAATAGAGAGTGATGTGGCTACTATTCAAAGAAAAAACAATTATTGAAGGAACCATCCCCTAGCTAAGCAAATGTTTGCCTCTCACTCTTTTAATTCAAGTACCATGGCATAGTTATTCATAAAAGTCAGTGTGTTTATGCATTCTTTCACTCAACAAATATTTATAATATGCATAATATATGTCAAGTACTTTTCCAGGGGTATGAAAATAGGGCCGAAGAAAACAAAGAAAATTCTTGCTTTCAAATTATTCATATTCTAGTGGGAGAATACAGGCAAAATACATAGTTAATGTAATACAACAAAAAAGGCAGTGAAAACAAATTTACAAAGGTGAGAGGATGAATAGCAATGGAGGGGATGGTGCCACTTTAAACAGGATGATCAGGGAAGGCTTTCTTCTGGGGTTGACACTGGAGCAAACAGGTGAAGCTGGTGACAGCGCAGACGATGCAGGTGCAGAGACAGAGTTTCACGTGGGGAGAGGAGTGTGTGCACATGGGCTGCGGTGGGAGTGGGGACCAAGGAACAGCAGGAGGACCTGTGTTGCTAGGAGAAGGAAGGCAGCAAGAGAAGTCAGAGGCAGAGTCATCAGGGCTGTGGACCATGGCAAGGGGCTGGTGATTTATTGGGATCCTATTCCCAGTGTGATGGAAACTGTTGGCGTGTTCCGTTGAAGGTCGGTTAATAAAGATCATTAAGACAGAGCTAGCGTTTGGGTGAATACTAGATGTTAAGCAGCATGGATATAAACCTTGTACCAAAAGTTACTTGCTGAAGCAAACCAGACTGGTCTTGACCAGGTCGAGAGACCATGACAGCACAGTGGAAGATTCCACTTCCAAGGGAGTACCTTCAAAATGAGTTTTTATGTGGCAGATAGGAGGCCCCAGCTTGCAGACCTATCCAAGATCCATGATGGGACATGAGGCATTATGTGATCAGTGCAAATGAATCCTGTGGAGATTTCTTTCCAGCCAGTTGCCTTGAATGAGAAGACCTCAAACTCAATTGAATTCCCTGGGCCAGGCTAGGGCTTCATAGACACAATTTCATTCAGATCTCACAACAGCCCTGTGGGGTGGAATTTCCAATTCACACTTTGCCTGCGAGGAGTTGAGATGGGAGATGGTAAGTGATTTGCCACGTTCACAGCTAGAAAGCATTGCTTCCGAGACATGGAAGCCCACCTTCTCCCTACACAGCCCCTGTGTGTTTGTGAGCCCCTAGACACCTCCTCTTTGTCCCTTTCATCGTGCAGCAATAAAACCTGCCAAAGGATGACTTAATGCCAGTAATAACCACCTCCCCACTGCAGGGGCCTCTGCAGTTTACCCAGCTCCTTCACACTCATTTTCTTCTGCCCTCTGCGAGCCAGTTCGCACCCTCCCTGCATTTCATTTTCACAGGCATGGCAGGTACAGGATGTGATAAATACTCTGAACAAGGAAACATTTAGCCTAAGCCAACAATTATCGGCAGCATCTATGACGAATGACTTAATATAACCCTGAAAAGCACAATGTGATGACTAATTTGTGGTTAAAGGTAGTTGGAAATTTACTTCGTAAAAAATTACATGGAAGTAATGTGAAGTAACCCGATTAACTTTGAAAGAGAGAACAAAAAAAGAAAAGGTGGGGGGGCAAAAAAATACACACATAATGATTTACTCCTCTTTGCAGAGGTAGCAATAAAGATAAGAATTACAATCCCAAGAGCAGTTTGAGAGGGAGTGAACATGTTTCATTTTGCATACTGGATGCAGAACACGGATCAGAGCAGGAAATGTTTAAGTAAAAAGCTCTGGGGCTCCATGGACTTAAGCAGACCCTTTGTTTTAGATGGGAAAGGAATCTTTGGCTATCTAGTCTCTACAGTTACCTGATGAAGAAACTGAGGCATACATACAGGATCTTATTTGGGGTCCATTGAGTCAGGGCCTTCTCCTCGGCAGGGAGGAAAACGCAGCATGTTTCCAGAGAAGGATGCAAACTCGGAGGTCCTGCTGGCCTGAGCTCACTGGCTTCCTCTGGGCCACTTGGGACAAATCATCTAACCTCTTTGAGACTGACATGTTTTATAAGAAGACCATTGTAATCCCAGCACTGTGGGAGGCCGAGATGGGCGGATCACAAGGTCAGGAGATCGAGACCATCCTGGCTAACACGGTGAAACCCCGTCTTTACTAAAAATACAAAAAATTAGCCGGGCGTGGTGGCGGGCGCCTGTAGTCGCAGCTACTCGGGAGGCTGAGGCAGGAGAATGGCGTGAACCCGGGAGGCGGAGCTTGCAGTGAGCCGAGATCGTGCCACCGCACTCCAGCCTGGGCGACAGAGCGAGACTCCATCTGAACAACCAAAAAAAAAAAAAAAAAAAAAAAGAGAAAAAAAAAGAAGACCATGAATGACAATACCAACTTCCTAGTGTTGTAAGAGTTAAGTGGCTTATTGCATGTAAAATACCCAACACAATGCCTGGCATACAGTAGGTTCACCAAAAAATGTTCATTCCTTTCTTCCTCCGCCTAGTTGTTGTCTTTCCCCGTGGAAGTCATGAAAGCCATATCAAGCCTTTCTTAGTTCTCTAACCAATTCCACACCTCAGGAAAAAAAAAAAAAAAAAAAGATTGACATTAACCTCATGTTTCATTTCTTAGACTGCTGTAGCAAACTATCACAAACTCGGGGGCTGAAAAGAGTGGAAATGTTTTGTTTCACAGTTCCGGATGCCAGACGTTTGAAATCAAGGTGTCATTAGGGTTGGTTTCTTCTGGAGGAGGCAAGGGAGAATCTGTTCCATGCCTCACTCCTAGCTTCCAGTGGCTGTGAGCAATCTTGGCATTCTCTGGCTTGTCAATGCATCACTACAATCTCCACCTCCCTCACCTGACCTTCTCCTCTGTGTCTATATGTCTGTGTCTCAAATGCCCTCTCCTTTCTTTCATAAGGATACCAGCTACTGGATTTAGAGGCTATCCTAAATCCAGGACAACTTAATCCTGAGATTTTGAAATTAATCCCATCTACAAAAACACTATTTCCTTTTTTCTTCTTTTTTTTTTTCTTTTTCAGATAGAGTCTCACCCTCTGTCACCCAGGCTAGAGTGCAGTGGCACAATCTTGGCTCACTCCAACATCTGCCTCCCAGGTTCAAGCAATTCTTCTGCCTCAGCCTCCCGAGTAGCTGGGACTACAAGTGTACACCACCATGCCCGGCTAACTTTTGTATTTTTAGTAGAGACAGCGTTTCACCATATTGTCCAGGCTGGTCTCGAACTCCTGACCTCGTCATCTGCTCACCTCTGCCTCCCAAAGTGTTGGGATTACAGGCGTGAGCCACCGTGCCTGGCCCCAAAACACTATTTCTAAGTAAGTTCACATTTACAGGTACCAGGGGTTAGGACTTAGACATATCTTTTTGGGGAAGGGACACAATACAAGCTACTAAAGAGAGAAAACAACTTGTGTCTCTTGGGGACCCTCTGATTTCTCATACCTAGTACAGTGCTTGTAACCTACTAAGTTTTCATTAAATGTATGTGGAATACATGAACACTGTCACTTTAAGACTTCCCCTCTGTGATCCCACATTCTTGCCAGATGGCCCCTCCAACCCTGAGAGCTGCAGCTTTCCCAACCACCTGATCATCCCACTGTCTGTACTATCATCGAAGCTCCACAGGAAGCCAGGCCCCTGGAAGGCACAGCTCAGCAGGACTGTGTGACTGTCCCCAGACAAGCTGCATGGCAAGGTGCCTACATGCTGTTCAGAAAAGCAGAGCAGGCCTTGTTTCTGCTGAGCTCCATGGTGACAAATGTCAGTGACAATGCTGTCTGCTTAGGTGACCTTCCTTCCCACAGGGACATTGGACATAGTACATTCATGATTACTAATGCCTCTGCCTCTCTACACCTTAACTTTGCTTATGAGTGTTCTTACTCTCCTGAATCTTTTTCTCCCTCCCCTTCCTATGGTGTCTTTATCCCAACTATCAAATTCATCCCACTCTAAATACCTTCCTTAACAATAACTCCCCAAATAACCCAATCTACTTTCTAGCTAAATATATACTTTCCTAAAGTTCCTATTTATTCTTTAAAAGATTTAACACAATAGTAAATAATGACGAGTTTAATTACTTGTATAATGCTCGGCTTCCTGAACTATCTATAAGTTACATGAGGCAGATCTTTGTCCATTGTATAAATAGAATGCATCTCCAATGCCTGGAACTAGAAGATGCTGAATGTGTGGAATCGACCACTTGAATCTGCATGCCACACTTTTTGTCTTAGCCTTTAGTCCTCTCATTCACACTTCAATTTTCCAATTCCCCCTTCATTCACTGTAAAGTATGTTCATGAGCTACATTATTGTACACAACAAACTTGGTTTCCCAATATCCAGTTCATCATTAAGTCCTATTCATGGAACTATCAAATAGCCATTGGCTTCATCTTTCCACACTAGTAGGTGGATCCTTCCTCCCTGTATTTGTTTGCTACAGCTGCCATAACAAAGAGAAGTGGCTTTAACAACGTAACGTGGCCCTAACAAAGATGGTGGCTTTAACAACATAACTTGTTTTCTGGAGGCTAGAAGTCTGAGGTCAAGGTGTAGGCAGGTTTGCTTTCTTCTGAGGCCTTTCTCCTTGGCTTCTAGATAAATGTATTCTCTCTGTGTCTTTATAATGTCTTCCATCTGTGTATATCCATGTCCTAATCTGATCTTCTCACAAGGAAACCAGCCATATTAGATTAGGGAGCACACTAATGACCTCATTTTAACTTAATTCCCTCTTTAGAAGCACTATCTCCAAATACAGTCACATTCTGTAGTACTGGAGGCTAGGACTCAAGATACAAATCCTGGTGGGTGACAAATTCATCCCTTCAGACTTCAGTTCAAACAGTACTTCCTTGGAGAGGTTTGCACTGATATTTCAAATGAGGTCAGACTTCCCCATTACAGCCTCTTATAGCAGCCTACACTGTAAATTCATGGCATTTACCATAGTGATAATTTCATATGTGTGTGTATGCAAATATTCTATTTATGTGTATCCCTCTACTAGATTATAAACTCCATGAGGGCAATGGTTGTGTCTGGTTTTTCTTGTCATTAATAGGTCCAGTGCCCAACATTATCACTTCTTACCATTCACTCTTTATTATCTTCATCCTTTCAATTTCTAGGATGCCACAGTTCCTTTTTTTCTCTTTCTACTCCTCAAGACTGTTCAGGATTCTTCACTCTCCTCCTGCTTTTGACCTACCTCTTGGATATTGTTTCTTTGAGATTCTATCTTGATCACTTTCTCTTCTTGCTCAATGAGCTCTATCTGGGAAATTGTCAACACTCTCAAGGCTTTAGTAAATATCCTGTTCTCTTATGACTTCCAAATTTCTTTTTCTAGTGTGGTTCTGCCTTCATTGATTCATTCCTGTATTCCCTACTACCTACAAGTTATTTTAACCTTACCCACGCCTCAAAAACATGTTCAACAAAGCAATTACATTTACCTTTAAATCTACTCTACCTCTATTTCTTGGCTTACTGAATGGCATCAATGTACACCCAGTTGCTCCAACAATAATATATAGTACAGGATCCCATTACAAATGTAACAGATAAGAATATAAAGATTATCCAATCCAATTTCTCTCCAACATCTCAAACTCAACTCCGTTGACTCCTGTGTATTCCTTGGTTCATTTCTTAAATCAGACACTTACTATTTCTCTGTAGCCACAAGAATATTTAACTAATAAAAATCCAAATCACTTTTCTGCCTAAAACCTTCTCTTGGGACCCCATCCCAACAGGATACACATCTGTCTGTTTAGCCTGACTCACAGAACCCTACATGAGCCAAAACACACTTATCTCTTTACACTGATTTCTTACTAACTTTCCGATTTTTCTGCATATCCTGTTGTTTGGCTAGCCTAATTTCTCATCTGCCTTTGAAAAGGCCAGACTTCTCCACATTCCTGTATATACCTCTCAGACCTCACTTTAGAAGTGTGGATTTGCGGAGGAAGCCATTAGCTGTCACTCTTCTTGAGAATATCTCAGCTGCAGAAAACTGCCTTGCCCAAGGTCACACCTCCTTCCACGGACAGCCTGCATTCATTGCTGATCAACAATTCTAATGGGCCTTTTCAGCTCCAGAGCTCCTTTTAGTGTTGGCTAAAGACTTTTATGGGGCTGTATTGCTGCTCACTTTCTCCCTCTGCATATTCCTACTTCTGTACTTTTCTCCACAGGTGTGGATCCCAAGGGAACTCCTGGATAAAACTTCTACTCTCTAATCTCCATCTCAAAGTCAGCTTCCTTGGGAACCAATCTGTGACAATGGATATTTGCAGATGTACCCTCTGCTTGAATAGCACTTCTGAACATTCTTTTCCTGCCCAAATTCTTTGCATTCGTCACATCCCAAGTCATATGTCACGTAGGTACTGCTGACAAAGTGAGTCACATTCTATTCTCTCCCACTACAGCACGTTTCACTTTTCCCTGATTCCAACACATATTACACTGCATTATAATTATTACTCAGATATTTTCATTTTCTTCTCTAGTAATTTTATACTCTTTAAGAATGTGGTATTAATTATCCATTGCCGTGTAAAGAATTGCCACAATCTTGTTGGCTTAATACAAATAACACTATTTAATATTCTTTTGCAGCTCTGTAGGTCAGATATTTGGGGGAGCTTAACTAGCCTTTTTGCTCAGGGTCTCCAAAGACTTAAATCAAGATGTCAGTCAGCCTGGCTCTTCACTAGAGGTTTTGGGAAGAATCCACTTCCAACTCATGTAAGTTGTTGGCATAATCTAGTTCCTTTTGGTTGTAGGACTGATTTCCCTATTTCCCCACAGCTATCAGTGGAAGTCAGTCTTGGGTCCTAAAAGCTGTCTGCTCTCCTTCTCACATGGCTTCCTCCAGCTTCAAAGCAAACAATAGTGCATCTGCCCCTTCTTGTGCTTTGAAACTCTCTGGCTCCCATTTTTGTCTCCTTTTTCTTCACCAGTCAGAGAAAATTCTTTGCTTTTTAGGTCTCATGTGACTGGATCAGGTCCAGATCAGGCCCACTAAGATATTATCTATTTTATAATGTCAACTGTGTCATACAACACCATCACGGGTGTGGTATTTCACATTCACAGTCATCACTTCTAGGAAGTAGAGCATGGATTCCTGGTGGAAGTTCTTACGACCGCCTACTGCAGATAGAAAGAGCATCTTATTCACAGAGTATGTTCGTCAGTGCTCAGCAGAGCTTCTTATATAAAAAATATTGATGCTCATGTCCACTCTTAGGTTTAACTGACTTCAGTTTCCATGAATATGACACTATTAACTCTCTGGTCTTAGTTGCATGCATAGCCAAAAAGCAAAACAAAACAAAGCAAATAAGCCACAACAAAAAGCACCTCAAATTGCAAATAAGGAAATAAAATAACAGTAAGGAAGCAGAAACTAGACTGAAGGGCTCTTGTGATGAGCATTGACCCACAGGAGAAAAGATAAAAAATAAAAGGGAATTGTCATGAAAAGAAAGAAAACCCTGTTGAATAATCTAAGTGCAGTTTTTCAGTTTTGCATATTTTATAGTTGAGTCTATCAATCTCCAAGGTCAAAAAGTGACCAAAGTTGTTTTACTATTAAAATGCCTTGATAAGATTAATTTTAAACAGCAGTCTGGTTTGGAGCAGCAGAAATGCAATGCTCACTAGTTTGCCCCTAGAGTGTACTGTGATGAGCTGGCACTTTTGATTTGGGGATGGAGTCATTCACTTGATTCTATTTATGTATTTGTTTATGTAAATCATTGCAGTGTTTTCAGGATTGCTTTCTGTCTACATATATGCCAATGACTCTAATACTTTTTGGTAATTACAGCTTCCTCCCTTTCTCCTGCTGATTGCAGCCATTGCTTCCCTTTGTGCTTAGATGCACAAAGTGATGACAAAGGTGGACAATTGTTTCTGGCTACAGTTCACTGAATAAAACTCTTCCAATTGATTCAGAGCGCTGATGTCAAGCAAGAACCTATACTTCTTGACACTGCATTTTTTCCCAGTGAATAATAAATCACTGTGCTTCCACCAACAGATTCTTTCCCTCTGCCTTTCTCTTTTTCTCTACCATTAGTCATGCTGGTAGAGCTCACCGCCTGCCATTTGGCATGCCTCTGCAAGTGCTCTTACCCATGTAGAGGTGGGTTTGGTTTCACTGAAGTTGGGGACATTGCTGTGCTTACTTGGGTCTGAAACCCACCAGCTGTAATCTTTTTAAAAGTATTTTTTGACTGTTCATACTTATTACAATCTGTTTTATTCTTGGTGCAAATTTTTCAAGCATTTCTATTATTACATTTTTGAACTTCAGGTAACAGAAATATGCTTCAGAATAAAAGATACAAGTAGAAAATATACAGTGGGTAATCTTGAAGGGAGAACTAGTGTTAGCTAATTGACTTGTGTATGATTCATATACCATAGCTCCTTTAAATAGCCCAAGAAATCTAATAGTGAAAAGTATGCCTTGTGCTCTTTAAATAGGTGGAAAAGTTAGACTAAGAAAACAGAAGCAACTTGCCTAGGTTGCTAACCCACTAAGTGAAAGATCTTAGACTCGAAATAATGAGTGTCTGATTGTAATGCCCTCAACATTTTCCCATTTATGTTTCAACTTCCTACTTGATTATGCTATTTTATTTCATCTATGTATTCAACATTCAAAGAATCCCTACTATGACCCCGACACTGTGCTGGCAGCAAAGTATTCACACAGGCAAAGACACAGTACTGTCCCACAGATGCTCATAGACTACCATAATCAATGTCCATGCAAATAAATAATTATGATGCAACTTCTTCAAAGTATTGTAATAAAAATAGTTTTGATGTAGGTCTATCTAGAGCTACTCTTCCAATGCAGTAGCCACTACTCCTGTGTGGTTATTTACATTTCAATTTGAAAAAATTGAAAGTATTTTATAAATAAATGTAAGAATTCACCTTCTCAGTTGCAGTAACCACATTTCAAGGGTTTGATATTCACATATGGTTTGTGGCTACTGGATTGGACAACACAGAACATTTCTATCACTGCATAAAGTTCTTTTGTACAAGGCTAGTCCAGATGATGAGTTAGAAAAAACCTTACAGAAAGTAGCTCTTGAGCTGAGACTTGAAGACTAAATTAGAGTTTCCAGGCAAACCAGCAGAGCCAGGAGATTCCAGGCTGAGGAAAGAAAATGTGCCAAGGCAAGGAGATAGCACAAGAAGGTACAGACTGTCCAGAAAGATGCAAACAAATCAGATCAATTTAAAATTTTTGAAGGGTGAGCTGGCATAGGCAGCACAACATGGATTGACTGGAAGATGGGGGACTCTTCACTAATAATTTCCTAGGTCACTGTATGGGATATGTATGTCATAGGATGGAGTGCAGATTTTCTCTTATAGACCAATAGTTTTCCAGCCTTTTTAGTTATATAACCTTTTGTTTTACTTATCTAATAATATATCATTAGGAACTTCTATACAACAGGCAGATACAAATAGAAATGCTCAGTTCAAACAGGGCAGAAGTCTTTCCACTCAGGAACTTGTGGACCTCGGAGACACCCTCATTCCACCCTAGTGTTCTGAAAAGCTAGTGGGGACTCTAGAGCCACTGGAGAATTTTGACCATGAGGCAGGTGATCTGAAGCTGTGTATTTGGAAGCTCATTCTGCTCCAATGTGACAGACTGCTGGATGGAGATAGGACAGAAGTAGGGATGGATGAGTACAAAAGCAGGAAATAGATGAAGAAAAAGATAGTTAAGTATTGTTTTTAAATAGGGGGAGAAAGGACAATGTAAGGATCTGAAAGAATCTGGAATACAAGGCAAAGAACAAACATTCACTAACAGTCTTCTTTTTTTTTTTTTCATGGGCAATTTGGCAGCTGTTGGTATCATTTTTTACGATGTGGGATTCTAGAGGGACATTTTACTTATTGGATGATTGGTTTAAATTCTCTATTCTTCAAAAAATAGCAGGGCAGGGAGGGTGATGGTTTACATTTAGGCCTTGAGTTACTGCTCTGTCATTCTGTCAAAGCCTGAGGGAATATCAAAAAAGCCCTTCTATTCACTTCAATGAATAATGTATGTCGTATTTCTTTATTCTTCCCCATAGCAAACACCAATCAGAAACATCAGAAACAAACAGACCACAGAAAACCAGAGTCAAAACCGGCATTTTGTCAACTGATTAGATAGCAGTTAGTTTAATGCTAACATTAATCAGGGTCTGATTACTCCATTGTGAGGAGCAAGGACTTTGTGCAAAGATTAATACACAAGATCTGGTTCAGAATATCTCTGCAGAAACCCCCATGCAGTAATTAAGAAGAACACAAAATGAAGGTTATTGATCCGTTATGTTATTGAGAAACAACATAATTGATATGTTAAATCTTAATTGTTCATTCCAAAGTAAAAGAGACAGTTCTCACAGATCATTAGTAACAAGGTTTTTTTTTTTTTTTCCTCTGTTGTTTTTATCATTTAAAACAAAATATTGAGTTCGTATGTTACCCTACTTCAAATAAGCATTGATTTAATTGTCAAGAAATCTTCATTTGTAAGTATTTAAAATTATCATTCTTTGGACAAATCTGAGGCAATAGAATTCAGACTTTGGAGTCAGACAGATTCTACTCATCTGGCTTTGGGGAATCAAGTATGTCATTCAACCTGTCTGGGCCTCAGAAATCTCTTTTATAAAGTGGCAGTGATAACGGCCTCCTCACCAATTTGTTAGAGGGATTCAGGGAGAAAGTCAGTGTCTCAGAGCCAGTCTAGCACACTGCCTAGCAGCGAAGACAATGGATCAAAACTGCTGTCTTTCAAACCCAGCTTTGCCACTGATTAGCTGTGCAATCTTAGAAACATTACTTAACCTCTCTCTGTGCCAATGTCCACGTCTCTAAAGAGGAATAATAGTAATAGGCATTTCTGACAGTGTTCTTGTGAGGATTAAATAAATGAAGTGTTTGGAAGGTGGTCATGAAAATTATGAACACTAGATAACTGTTCATGTATTGCTATTATTTGGAAGTGTTTAGGAACATAGCTGATTCTTAATAGATATCAATTGCAGCATTTCCCCCTTTACAGCTGGATGGTCAATGATTTAAACCAGAGCCCTTGCCTTTTTTTGTATATATGTGGAAATGAACAGGAAAGGAGACAAATTAAAGCAAGGTCTCGTGTCTGTTTGCCTTGTGCAATGGTGTAATCTCAGCTCACTGCAACCTCCGCCTCCCAGGTTCAAGCAATTCTCCTGCCTCAACCTCCCAAGTAGCTGGGATTACAGGCAGCTGCCACCATGCCCAGCTAATTCTTTTTTTTTTTTTTTTTTTTTTTTGTATTTTTAGTAGAGACGGCATTTCACCACATTGGCCAGGCTGGTCTTGAACTCCTGACCTCAGGTGATCCACCCACCTCAGCCTCCCAAAGTGCTGGGATTACAGGTGTGAGCCACGGCGCCCGGTCTACCTTGTTCATTTTACATGGAGCTTCCAGGAAGCATCCTTTTGCCTAATTTCTTAATGTGAAAAGATAACATAGGAAATATGAAGAAAGCTTAATGGAGAAAGACAAAGATAAATAATTGAGAAATAAAGACTCAAGGAGAAATAGATTGCTCTAATCAGGAAACAGATTCCAATTCATATCTTGACAAAAATTTGAGGGCAACTTGCCTTCAAAAAATCAGAATAGGATGTTGGAAAAAAGAAACTGTAAGATAACAAGACATCTTGGGGGTTAAAAAATACTACATGTAAAATTAAAGGGAAAAAATACATGGGCTAAAGGTAAAGTCAAAGAAATTGCACAGAACTTAGAAACAAAAAGATAGAGAAGAATGTAAGAGAAGAGACAAATCCAGTGGTCCCAACATTGAATAAAAGGAATCCTGGACAAGAGTAATAGGGACAAGGCAGGGAAGGATATTACCAAAGATATAATACAAGAAAAGTGTCTAGAATTGAAGAAAATGGAAATCTTCAAATAGAAAATGTCCCAACCACAAGATACAGCCATACTTCCACTAGAATAGTTAATATTTAAAAATAAATATGGAAAAATGGAAAATACTAACTGCTGATGAATATTCAGACAAACTTACACTTTCATGCACTGCAAGTAGAAATATGAAACAATATAGCCTCTTTGGAAAAAATAATTGTCAATACCTTATAAACATAAACAAGCGATTACCAGATGACCCTAGAGTCTCACTCCTAGTTATTTGCTCAAGAAAAGTCAAAATATCTGGCCACACAAACACCTGTAAATAAAAGTTTATAGCATCTTTATATGATATCAAGAAGCAACTCAAAGGACTATCAAATCATCAGCTGGTGATTGGATAAACAAATTTGGGTACATACCAACAACAGAATACTACAGTAATAATAAGAAACAAGCCATTGATATATTCAACAACATGAATAAATCTCGAAAGTATTATGTGACAGACGTGAGACACCAAGGTCTATATACTGTTTGAGTCTATTTATGTGACGTTCTGGCAAAGACAAAATAAAGAGATGGAAATAAGGTCAGTGGTTGTCAGAAATTGGAGATGAGGAGTTGAGATCAATTAAGAAGGAGCAAGAGGGAACTACTGGTGTTGCTAGAAATATTCTGTTTCATCAGATGATGATGAATACATGATAGTATACCTTTGTGAAAACTTAAACTGTACTTCAAATGAGTAGATTCAATTATTTGTTAACCCTTCAGCAAATATGATGTCAGTAAAAAGGAAAAGGCCCACTACGTGCCAAACAAGATGATTTTTTGAAAGCTCTCATTAGATATGTCATTTAAAAAATTCAGGCCAGGTGCAGTGGCTTACGTCTATAATACCAGCACTTTGAGAGACTGAGGCGGGCGGATTACCTGAGGTCAGGAATTCGAGACCATCCTGGCCAATATGTTGAAACCCTGTCTCTACTAAAAACACAAAAATTAGCTGGGCATGGTGGTGGATGCCTGTAATCCCAGCTGCTCTGGAGGCTAGCACAGAAGAATTGCTTGAACCCAGGAGGCGGAGGTTGCAGTGAGCTGAGATGGCACCACTGCACTCCAGCCTGGGTGACAGGGCGAGACCCCATGTCAAAAAAAAAAAAAAAAAAATTAGAACACTAATGATCAAACAAAGGACCCATAGTCTTCTGGAGAGGTCAGGATATCTTCAAATACATCAGGAACACTGGATGCCCGAAAACAACAGAATGGATTTCTGAGATGTAAGGGCAAAACAGTTTCCAACCCAGAATTTTATACACAGCCAAATTGTCAGGGCAGATAAGAATGAAGTTTATTTCTCACATACACTGTTAGGAAGTTCCTTGAGAACGTACTCTAGCATACAAGAAAATAAAAACAAGAAAACATGACCACCAGAAAGTGGTAAAACCAACACAGGGCAGTAGAAATGGGAAGTCTAGAGAATATTGTTAACAAAGCCATTTTACAGGGCAAATAGTCTGTATTGGGTTAAAAGAATGAAAAGAATGATCACCCCCTAAAAAGGCATAAATCAGAGCAGATAGTAAGGTTGGAAATGTAGAAAGAAGGGGCATAAGTAGGCTGGGCGCAGTGGCTCTGGCCTGTAAACCCAGCGCTTTGGGAGGCCGAGGTAGGCGGATCACTTGAGGTCAGGAGTTTGAGACCAGCCTGGCTAACATGGCAAAACACCGTCTCTAATAAAAATACTATATATATATATATATATATATATATATATATATATATATAGCCAGGCGTGGTGGCGAGCAGCTATAATCCCAACAACCCAGGAGGCTGAGGTACAAGAATTGCCTCAACCCCAGGATGCAGAGGTTGCAGTGAGCCGAGATTGTGTAACTGCCCTCCAGCCTGGGTGACAGAGCAAGAGTCTCTCTCTCTCTCTCTCTCTCTCTCAGAAAGCACAATTTGCAAGAAAATTTTAAAAAAAGAAAAGAAAACCTTGCAAGAAAACAAAACTGAATAAGAAAATTGTGATCCATATTTGAAGCTATCATTGAAATATTGGAAGAGAAACTCAGCAGGCTTCAGGAAGCACATTCCAGCGGGTTTCAAGCACACCTCCATGTCTATATCTGAGCATAATGTCGGGGGACAGGCAGGGTCAAAGAGGTTTCCCTTCATACTGGCAAACACAGAACGATGCTGACATCACTACATGCAAATCACACAGATTCGCTGAGAAAACTCACTGAAGTTGAAAATGAAACAGCAGAATTACATATTTGTGAAAAAAATCAAATTTGAGCATTTGGTGTAAAGAATTGATCGGATGTGTAAGATTTAATGTTTTCCTTTTATTATCAAAATGTAAATCCGGCACATAAAATTAACAAGTAATTGTGTGGAATTAAAACAGATTTGTTGGATATGATATAAACTCTAAGCATAAACATTTACCTGTTTCCCCACTATCTTCATCATTCAAGTGAAATTGTTAGCAGGAAGATATGCCAGGTTTATCTCTGGGACTGAACTATCAGCCTCCCCAGCCCTCCCTACCTCTGTATACAACACTGTACCTCTTAGTGTTACGGAGTTTGAGATGACTCTCTTAACAGGATCTTCATTTACTGATATTACTCGCTGACAGCTGGCTCTGATTCTGTGAATACATAATGTTCTTAAAAAATTGCTAGCTGGGCTTCAAGATATTATATTATCCTACCAGAATAAATATTATTTTAAGATCAGAGGAAGGTTCTTGTTCTTTATTAAATTCCTTATTAAACATTTAGTGTTCATAAATTTGTTTAATATAGTTGCTGCCTCAGCATTCATTTTTAGGCCTGATGTAATTTATTTGAAACCCAGGCATGCCATGTCACCATGTAACCTCTGACCTAGTTATAATTTCCCCTCCCCTATGTGACTGATAGATTCTGCTTGTTCCTCATCCCAGTGATGCAAAAACCCTGCATACCCACAGCTGCTGACTATGAGCAATCTAATTGTGAACCTCAGAGTCACGTAAATAAGTTCCTCCTTTCACACATATTCTCTTTAAACTAGCCAGTCCACAACCTCGTTGGAAAAACCTAAGGGATAATGCCAATAGACCTTAATGGGGGCATAGTCCCACAGGTTGGGTCCTGTGCTGGTCCCCTGCTGGTTGAGCTTTTCACCTTCTCTGAACTTCCCATCAGCACCCGTAACCTCTCTGGGACATGTACAAAATATATACTCTTTCTATTTCATGCATTTTGGCTTCACTTTCTCATTATATCTCACCTGAAACACACACTCAAACCTAACATTTCCCCTATCATGGCTCTCCTGGAGAGTTGCTATCTTGACTTGGGGGTCACTCTCAAGAGAGAGCCCTCAAGACCAAACTCCAAAATATCATTACAACACTATTCTATTGGAAAGCAAAATTCTGATCGACTTAAGTAGCCTTGGTGGTCTATGGTAACTTTCCCGTACATCTGGATCAAATACATTATGTCCCTCGATCCACTTGAATAGTATGTATCCAAATATTCATCTCAGGTAAGAAAAATGGAGGTGAAATGTGCTTAAAGTTCCCCAGTTCACTTATACAGTGGTATATCAGTCATTCAGCAATGCTTTATCAAGCATCTAACGTGTCAGTCACAGTGCTACATAATGGAGACATGATAGTGAACAGCTCATTATGTGATCAGATTTTGTTGATGAAAACTCATAGTTGGCTACAAGACAAATACATTAGAGGGCCAAATGGCAGCTATTAGAAGGCAATTGGATGTTTAATTGAGAGAGAATGGAAATGTGTAAAATCAACACGACTTGATGCTTGGGGAGAGGAAGAAGGAGGTATCAAAGACGTCTCCCACATTTCTAAATTCTTATTTGGATGATGTTCTAAGGACAGCTTCTGATAACAATCATGTTGGGGTACTGAAAATAATTTTTTTTCAGGAAATCCCTGGAAAGCCTCTCATTAGGATGGGGAATTGCCGCAAGCACTTGGCTTATCTCAAGAGTTTGCATGCTCGTAAATTCATTCAACTCCAAGACTCACTAATTACACCCTCATATTTTAAGCTTATTATGGAAGAAATTCAAACCACATGGGCGTCTGTCTACAAGCCAAAATTTGCTCAAGATAAGCCAATAGTAATAACTTAACTTCAGGCCTCGTGGCTCTTGAACATATTTAAACCTTGATGACTTAAGAGAGAAGGAGGCTAATAAATAGCTCAGAGTTCTTTCCAGATGGAAAACAAAGATTTCCCTTTTCCTGATTTCCCCTTAAACTTGTCATTATTTGGCAGAAATGGTCAAAATAAATGCACCATGCTGCAAAGCAGCCAACACATAAGAGACCAGATAGCAGCAAGACGAATCCACTTGTCTAGGCAGACATATGCTCTGAGCACAGATGTTCAAGAAATGAAGGGTGTGCACTTGTGATAATGTATTGCATCATTTCTTTGACCCCAAGATAAAAGCAAACAAAAGAAGCAAAATGTGCCACTCATCAAGCTATAAAAATGAAACCTGCCACACGAGCTCTGATCTATCGCATGAATTCTCCTTACCAGAAAGATGGAGTATTTTCATCAGAATGCCAGCTATTCATTCCTTCTTCTGCCTACACATCTTTTTGAAAGAGGAATGTGGCCAGGGAATAGGAAAGAAAGGGTTTTAATTTAATTTAATTTAGCTAATCCATCAGACCACATTTACAGACCTATACCAACCTCCCTAAAGCCTGGGAAAGAGGGAACACCAACCAGCCTCTATTGCAACAACTTTGGATGTATCCCTTTACTTTCTGCTCATAGCAGCTCTACAGGGGTGCAGTTATCTTTCTTATATTCAGATGAAGGAGTTTACCAAGGTCATGTAACTTACCCAAGGACACATAGCTAGGATCGAAATCCAAATCTAACTCTGAAGTTCATATGGTCCTCTAATTCTCATTCATTCTCAGAAGTAGACAGTCTATAAAATACAAAGCTGTATGGTTATAGTATATGTAAATAAACAATGTAAAATGATACAATGTAGCTCACATTTAAATACTGGGTCAGGTAATGCTTTGCATCATACTATAGGGTTTCATAGGTGAAAACACAGGAATGTGAAGGGGGAGATGTACGTGTTTTGGTATCAGACCACAGTCTGTCACAGCTCTCACTCTTGCATGCTGTGCTACCCAGAGCAAATCTCCTAAGCTCATAGCTGCAGGTTCCTTATCTAAAAGATGTAGTTTTCTCATCTCATAGAGTTTTTGTGAGGATTAAATGAGATGATGTGGTTAAATTACCTGACAATATGTCTGGTACACAGTATCTGTCCCCAAAATGCCAACTTCATGTTACTTCAAGTTAGAGACACTGTGCCATAGACAAATAAAAGAGAGATTCATTAACCAAGTTAACATTCGAATGGCAAGTTTCAAAAGTTCTCATGATGAATGTATTTATAAACCAACCTATAGGTATGTATATGTCATACATATTTGAGTTTTTGTATTTGTTAAAAAATAGTTCCTTTTGAAACCTTGTGATAATTACATCTATCAGAGACCTACTTACCCAGTCCTCTGCTAGGGAAAAAAAATGTAATTTCTTATTAATGTCACCAACACAATGGTTGAAGCACGCATGTACATTTGCAGCCCAGCTCCCATGAAGATGAGTGTAAATGCAGCAATTAGTAGCATGTTGCACTAGGCTTCAAAATCTTACCTGCCATTCTTATGAGCACAAGACCAATACTCAGACACAGTTGTGCAGAGAACAAGGTCATCTCTGGTTAAATAAAAATTAGTTTCCATTAAAAAGGTGAGAAACTGTAATTATATAAAATTTACAATACGTAGGAAAAAGTACAAAATGATTCCCCAAAGATATTGCCTCTCTATAATGGTTGCTATGCAGAGATTGTTTATATTATTATAATTTTATTAAATGGACCCTGCCATTTTACTCAGCGTTTTCCTTCAACATCACAAGGTAATTTTTAGCAGAATGGTTGAGTCTGTGAAGACAGACTGTGATATCCAGGCTTCTCTACTAACCAGCTCTGTGTCCATGAGCTGATCACTCAGCTTCTTTAAGCCTCAAGCCTTCTCATAGGAAGTGAGGATAATAACAGTAACTACCTAATTATAGGGCTGTGTGAGGATAAAGTGAGATGATCCATGTAAAACTCTCAGAGTGCTGGGTAGAGAGTAAGAAATCAATAAGATTAGTATTATTTATAACTGGTAAGATGTTTTCAACTGAAAATGACACAAAAAAATTTCAATTGACTTCAGCAAATGGAAGCACATTTACTTTCAAAATGGTAGCCTAGACATAGACCTGACCAGAGGCTCAATCACTGGGGAAACTCTTGCTCTGATACAAGTTACGCACGTGGAGTGACAGGACAGCTGCAGGGATGCCAGTGCTAGCCCATTGCTTCACGGCTCCAAGGCGGCCTAGAGTGAGAACTTACTGCCCTCAGTGCCAGTTCACAAGTCCCAGGATTTTCATGATTGGATGGACCTGGGCCATTTACTTATCCAAAACAATGACTGTTGCTGAAGATATTTGCTGCTTTGATTGGCTGGTTGTGGTAGACTAAGTAATGATACCCCAAAGGTATGAATGTCCTATTCCCCAGAATCTGTTACCTTATGACAAAAGGGATTTTGCAGATATTATTATATTAAGGATTTTGAGATGGAACTATTATCCAATGTGACTACAAGGGTTCTTATAGCAGAAAAGCAAAAGAGTTAGAGGTCGCAGTACAAAAAGCACTGTGACAGTGGAATCTGAGATTGGAGTGATGTGGCCACAAACCCAGGGCTGCCAGAAGCTTGTGCAGGCTGGAAGTGGCAAGGAACATATTCTCCTTCCAGAGTCTCCAAAAGGAACTAGCCCTGCCTGCTGATGTTTCGATTTTAGTCTCATGAAAACCGCTTTGTACTTCTGACCTCCAGAACTGTAAATCACTAAATTTGTGTTAATTTGCCACAGCTGCAGCAAGAAAGCTAATACACCAGTCTGTGTCACAGTTTTCACCCACACTGTGCTCAGACTACATGATTGAAAATGAAGGAGACATGAATGCCCAGGAGGAAAACAGAAATTCTGTTATTAGAAGAGAATGAATACTGGGGGCAAAAGTCCACAATGTTCAACCTATCAATATTGGTTTTGTTGCGGCTACTTTTTGCTGTTTTTTTTTTTAATTTTTTTTTTTTTTTGTAAATTCTGCATATACACCATTATGGTAGCTGAATGAATTCTTGAGTAGCTTTGCCATAGTGTGTTTACTTATTCTTCTGCACTTACACGTTGGATCCTTGAAAGGAGTTGTCTTTCTTTGTTCACCCTGGACATGCATGATGTGGGGATAATAACACAGTGCGGAGAGATCAGCATAATAAGAGAGTGGTATGTGATTTTCCTATTGATCACTTCACAAAGAAGGTATATGCCAGTAGTAAAGAACTCGATCTTACAAATGCAAAACAGTGAATTATGACATATTAAATGCTAAATTTTCCTCTTTCACTTGTTCATCTTGAGGACCTCACTTTTCCTCCTTTGACTCTTGAATTCATAGTCTATGAAGCAGCTGGAGTTGAACAAATGGAGTGAGCTCAAAGCTGTCTTCTAGCTCCATTATTACATGGAACTAGATTGCAAGGGAAGCACATGGTCTACTTTGGGGCACAGGGAGATTTTGCGGAGGTGTGTTGAAGGGTTCTGGACTCAGGCATAATAAGACAATATTACAAAGAGAGATGATTAAGAGATCAGAAGGACTAAACCGCAGGGCCAGCGGCACTACCACCTAGACTTCTCTTCTGTGTGATGTAGCAACAGTGGAATTGAATTCTTGGCCAGTATAGTAGAGGAAGTTTTCAGTGAGAAAATGGTCTGGAGAAAACTGTTATTTTTCTGGAGTAGTAGTGATAGTGGTATATTAAAATTGCAAACAGAATAGTCTCAGAGCTTTTCTGATCCAAATTCATTCTGATAGTCTCTTATAAAGGGGTTTTGATAATCTGACAAAAACTTCACGGGCGATTTTGATTATCCCCATTTCCCGAGGTCATGTGGCCCAGAGAGCCCCATCTCTGCCTGTTGAAAACCGGCGTCCAGCTTACATTTAACTTCCTTTGTGGTTCTCCATCTTGATTCTGAATACCAGTCTCTGAACCGATTTTTCATATGTAGGGACCCGGTGGACAATGGAGAAAGGAGAAGAACTACCCCTGTCACCCCACTTTTCATCTATGGCCTTTTTGGGGACCAGAGCACAGGCAGAGCTCTATGATTATCTATAATTAAGATCACTTTTCCATCCCTGAAGCAACCTCAGACTGAGCGGCTTAGGCTACAGAGGCTGTCTGAAGTCTCAGAGGTACAATTTCAACTTCTCCAGTAAAATACATTGAAGAGAGAAGTCAAATTCTGCAACTCAAACCTGCTGTCTCTCATAGTGAGATTCTGGCCACTACAAAATATGGCAAAATTCAGGAACTCAATTTTCTCTGACATCCCAGCATCAGGTCCTGACAGGACAAGCTGTTTAATTATCTGTCTGGCAAAGCGGGACAAATATTTTTGTTGAGTTAGTGATGGTCAGTGGTGGTAGATGCTTTATCTACAGAAATGTCTATCATCTAGTCTCATTTTGGGCTGTTGACCAGCTATTTTCTAGGCTGCTGTAAAAATAAAACCATCTTTATTTTTTGTGGTACTATTTTTACTATTTATTAACCAAACCAAGCATGCAAATCACTGGAGATTTAGTGATTCAGCAAATGATAATAGAACCCTAAATAACAAGAGTGATGGGGGCACAGTAAATCTCTGCTTTATCTAAGACATTCACTTTTGAAACAAGAAATGATTTAAAAATTAGAAGACTGTGGCATGATTTTTACAAGAAAAGGAATAATTAGAAGAGCTATATTTATTACTCCATGTCAAGAATTATGCTACGTATTTCACATTCATTGTATTATTTAATCTTCACAACAAAACTTAGAACTATGTAGATTTTATGGAATTGGAAAAATGAAGGAAAAAAGCCAGAGTTCATTCAGTAAAATGATTTTTACTACCTATTCTAGTTTATATATGAAAAGTAAAAAGCCTCCCTCTGCCTTTTCTGGTACAACCATGACCTGTCTCTCGGTTTAAAGAATATTTGCATTCCCAAGCAAATATTCTAGGCTTCTTTCGTGACAGAGTTGAGGAAATGATGGTGTCTAGAATAGAGACTTAGTCATAACCACAAATCACTGTCTACCCAGCCACATGCTTCTCTGGTACATTTGGATTGTGTGATTTTGGACTTATTTTTCCCCACTGACAGAAACCTACATCAAATTGACAAAAGCCAGTGGTATTGTTAAGACCATAACGCCAATGAATAAAGAACTTAGTGAAAGCATCTTGGGGCACTTGACAGCTGAATCACCCAACAGGAAATATGCAGAGCTCTGTTGGCTTTTAAAAAATTGGAACAAGGGGTTTAGAAATGGTGTCAGGATACCTACTCTATCTCTATCTTTCCTTGGTTCTTCGGTCTCTACATCATACTCTATGGTCTGGCTTACTCCATGTAGCAGAAAACTTGTCTTCCCATGCCTGGAGAAAAACTGACTCACATGCATTCTGGTCTCAGGTTTAGAAATTGGCTCACCTTATGTTGGGTGCCCATCATCTAAAGTCAGAGAAATAGCTCTGTAAGATCGGGGTACCTCCAACACAAACAACACAAATGAAGTAGAAAGATAAAATGTTCCAGAATAGGGGGACTGCTGATCCAACAACACCTTTGACATGCTGTGGGAGGGCACTATGGAGGTTCACAGCCAAGAGGTGAGGGAGAAGCTTCTGGTAAGTCGAATGCAAACATTCCGGTGCTGCATTTTCAAACTCGAAGTAGGTTATTGTCAAGACCTCCGAGCTTGCATGCATTCATTTATTCATTTCTTAGACATTTCCTGGTGCTGAAATAGAAGGAAAAACAATAATAAGATATGATTTCTATCCTCAGCATTTACTGCCTCCCTGGAGAAATAGACAACTATACTAATGATGTCAGCATTGTGAGCCCAATGTATTAACGAAGGCTCACGAAGGGTGGTGTTTTTCATGCTGTATGTTGAGACCCACTGGCAGGTCATTAAATCAATTTACTGGGCTGCAGACAGCATGTTTTAAAGGAATAAAATAGGCCAGAATATATCAGGGTGCGTTGTACTGCAGTGAAGATACAAGAGTTTGGTAAAACAATTGTGTTCTGATTGCACAGGAGGCTCTGTATATGCGGGTTTGTGTACCAGGTCATGTTGTAAAAGGCGTTTCTGACTTCAGGTCATCATCAAAAATCTTCAAATGTCATCAGTATAGTGTGAGTAGGAGCACAGAGGAGAGACATCTAGATGAGATTAGTAGGAGGTAGGAGAGGAAATGTTTTCAAAGAAGAGAGCTCTCATGCTGAAACTTGGGCAGTCATTCCAAGAGAAAGAACAGCTTGTGAAAAAGGCCCTGAAGAGTGAGAAAGGAGGGAAGATTGATAAAGACCTGTGGCTGGAGAGTAGCAGAAGGAGCCTGCAATGGGTCAGGCATAGGGCTTGAGTCCCTCAGTCTGCCCATGCAGGAGGAAGGACTGATGCTGAAGAATAGGGAAGTGGGGCACATACTTATCATGAAAGGTAGAACGTGATAAGGATAATTAGGATAAAATGCTATGCAGCTTTAGAGTAGTCCAAGAATACCTACCGTTCCTTAGAGAACCAGAGATAGCTTTATTGAGGAGGGAACATTTGTGAGTTATCTGCAAATACTTTGAGTTTGGCTCAGGAATCAACTATGTAGTGTTGGTGTGGCTGCTATGGTGAGTCAGGTAAGTAGGAGAGGCAGACATTCCAATAAAGTTTTAGAACAAAAGAAAAGGGGGAGCTATCAAATTGGTACACAGCTACCCAAACCAATTGTAGTGCTTCTTTAACGGAGTTCTAGGTACAATGTCAAATAAAGTTTAATTCACTATTTGACATTGTCCTACATGCACAGTGGAGGACCACATCCACAATCCGGCTGCCAGAACTTATATCCCCCTACTTTCTCTGTGAATTCAGCCTAGTTGCCTAGTCTCTCTGTGCTGGGGCATCCATATGGCCACAAGTGGTATCTGTAGCAGCCAATGAAGTGTGCTGTTCAGATTTTCATTTAAGAACAAACTTGCCTTTTAGTTGCAAGCAGGGCCATTTGCAACCAGGCTTCAGCTGCAGAGTGTTTGGAGTCTACTGCAGAGTTCGAGCTGACACGAAGATTTGTCAGAAGCCCCAAATCAGTGACAGAGCACAGCAAGAGCATTAGGGATTGGCCATGTTTATCCAAAGTGGAGCTCTGCAAAAATGCCACCTTTTTCCTTGGGTTGCCCAAAATCTTATCAGAGCCGTATCAAAATTGGAGGCTAACTCTACCAATCCTGCCTCCTGCAGACTCTTCTGTTTCAAGCTATCAGATCTGCTTTGTGGTCTGAAGCCTTTCCTCATGCAACTCCACTTCCTTCCCCTTTGTCTGTCACAGGCAAAATGTCCCAAGAAGCCTCTTGCCCTCCTAACAGTGTCTGAGCATCTGCTTCCCTGAATGAACACAATACCTAAATGTTGGGCAGCCCCAGGTCTCAGTCCTTGAACTGCTACTCTTTCAACTCTCGTTTCCTGGATGAGTCAGCTCAGTTTCTAGGGTTTTTAATACCATTCTTACATTGAGCATTGCCAAATTTGTGTCTCCAGCCTAAGCAGTCGGCTGAACTCCAGACACATATATCCAACCCGTATTTACCACCTCCACTGGATATTTAATAGGAAACTCAGACCTAATGAGTCCAAGTCCAATCTCTTGTTCTTTTCTCCCAAATATGTCCTTCCTTCAATCTTAAGCATTTTAGTAAATAGCAACTCCATATTCCTGGTTGCTCAGGGCAAAAATTCTGGTGTCATCCTTGATTTCTCTTGTTCTCTCATAACCCACATCCAATCCATCAGCAAATCCTGTGAGCTCCACATAAAAATACATACTGAACCTGAGCAGTTCTCATCATCTCCACCAATAAAATACTGTTTCAAGCCACCATGCCCTCTTACCTGGATTATTGTAATAGCTTCCTATTGAAACTTCTTAGTTCTTCCCTTTTCCCACTCAAGCTATCCTCTTTACAGAAGCCAGAATATCCTTTTAAAATGTATACCATATCATTTTCTGCACAAAATCTTCCAACAACATCTGTCACTCAAAATAAAGCCTTAATCCTCAAAATAGCCAACAAGGTCTTATATGATCTGGCCCCTTCTTCACAATTGCTTTTTGTTCACTCACTGATTTTAACCACACTGGTTTCATTGCTATTCCCTAACTACTCCAATATGCTCCTATGTCAGAATTTTGCACATGCTACTGTCTTTGCCTACAATATTCTTCCCTAAGATATCTGAATGGTTCTCCATCCTACCTCCTTCAGAATTCTGCTCACATGCACCCTATAAGTGAAGCCTTCTGCTGTGGTCTGAATATCTGCATCCCCCCAAAATGCCTATGCTGAAATCTAATCCCCGAAGTGATGGTATTAGGAGGTGGGAATTTTAAGAGGTGATTAGTAGGTCATGAGGGTGGAGCCCTCATGAATGAGATTAGTGCCCTTATAAAAGAGGCCCCAGAGAGCTGCTTTGTTCCTTCCACCATGTGAGGACAGTGACTATGCCACCATGTGGCAGTGAGAAGGCACTAGCTATGATCAGAAAGCGAGTCCCTCACCAGACTTCGAATCTGCTGGCACCTTCATCTTGGAATCTCCAGCCTCCAGAACAGTGAGAAATAAATGTCTGTTGTGTGTAAGCCACATGATTTATGGGTTATAATAGCCCAAACAGACTAAGACACTTTCCCTGAACTCTGTGCAATATTGCACTTCCTAGAACTCTTTTTCTCTTCTCTACTGACACTTGTTTATAACATTCTTAACATCTAATAAAATTGGCATGTTCAGTTTTTCTCATTTCTCTCCTCTTCTCTACTAGAATGTAATTTCCAGTATAATTTATACGTATTTTATTCCCTATTGTATCCCTGATGCTGAGTTCAATATCTTACACATGGTATGAAGCCAGTAAATGTCAGGTATATAAATTAATAAATTAGGATAATAAGAGTGCCAACCTGGTATATGGGTCATGACTCTCAGATAGTTGATGCAAATTACTTAACACAGTGCCTGGCACATAGTAAGTACTCAACAACTATGAGCTTGTGTTAACCTTAGTAATTATTCCTCGTCATGAATATATGTAAAGTAGACATTTAAATGGTAATGTCCATTCTCTGGACAAAACTTGACAGCAATGATTTGGGGTAGGGGCCCCAGAGTCCAGGCATCTCTCTATGAAATAATTTGTTCAAATTCTTTTACAGAAAACCTTAGGAGGAAGCAACCCATGCAGATGAAAGTAACTAAACTTAATCTACAAAATTAGAACTCTAAGTAGTTTACCATTTTTTGGCGGGGGGGACAGAGTCTCGTTTTGTCGCCCAGGCTGGAGTGCAGTGGTGCAATCTCGGCTCACTGCAAGCTCTGCCTCCCGGGTTCACGCCATTCTCCTGCCTCAGCCTCCTGAGTAGCTGGGACTACAGGCGTGTGCCACCACGCCCGGATAATTTTTTTCTTTTTTTTTTTTTTTTTAGTACAGATGGGGTTTCACCGTGGTCTCCATCTCCTGACCTTGTGATCTGCCCCCCTTGGCCTCCCAAAGTGCTGGGATTAAAGGTGTGAGTCACCACGCCCGGCCAGTTTACCATATTTTTAACAAATGCATTGTACTATACTACTGTACAGTAGATTTCTAGTGTAAATGCCAATCTCTTCCTCAATAGTGTGAGAAACTTTCGCCAGAGGTAATTGAAAGACAAGACTCTGGTTTGGTTTGCCTGGATTTCTCCTCTTTCATTGCCTAAGACTGACAACTGTGACTACTTTTTTTTTAACAGATGTTTTCAGAGTGTCTATTATGTCAATACAACGTCCTAAGCAAGGGAAATTTAACAGCTAACAAGATGATAGGCTTGGTTCCTACCTTCATAAAGCTTATAGTTTATCAGAGAAGAGGGGCAATTAAAAAGAGTCAACAAGCGCTATAATAGTGAAAGTTCAGGATGCACGTGAGAGAAACTAACTTAGCTGGAAGCTGGGAAGAAAGACGGGAGAATATTTGTCTTTGTTTCCCAGCAGAAGTGACATTGGAGAAGAGTGTGAAGTTACCCTGGTAAAATTTTTTACTAGAAGTTATTTTAATATTAGTAATACATGCTGCACCCTGGTTCGATAAGGAGCTTGAGTTATTCACAGAGTTTTTCCTTTCATCTTCACAGGTGTACTTTGGAGCAAACTTGCATGCAATTATTGATTACCACTTTGAATTGTAATTAATTAGAGCTATTAAAAACATATATACATAAATATACATATGCATATATATATATACACACACACACACAAACATATGTGTGTTTGAGCGTATTTGTAAGCCGTTATAATTTATCCATATAAAATTGTTTACTTTTATTTTAGGTTCGGGTGTACAAGTAAAGGTTTGTTATACAGGTAAACTCATGTCATGGGGGTTTGTTGTACAGATTATTTAATCACCCGGGTATTAAGCCTAGTACCCAATAGTTATTTTTTCTGCTCCTCTCCTTTCTCCCACCGTCTCCACTCAAGTAGACCCTAGTGTCTGTTGTTCCATTCTTTGTATTCATGAGTTCCTACCATTTAGCTTTGAATTATAAGTGAGAACATGTAGTATTTGGTTTTCTGTTCCTGCATGCATTTGCTGAGGATAATAGCCTCCAGCTCCATTCATGTTTCCACAAAAGATATAATCTCATTCTTTTTTAATGGCTGCATAGTATTCCATAGTGTATGTGTACCAAATTTTATTTATCCAATTTGTTACTGATGGATAAACAATAGGTTGATTCCATGTCTTTGCTATTGTGAAAAGTGCTGCAAAAACATTTGTGTGGATGTCTTTATGGTAGAATGATTTGTATTTCTCTGGGTATAGACCCAGTAATGAGATTGCTGGGTAAAATGGTAGTTCTGCTTTTAGTTCTTTGAGTAATCACCATACTGCTTTCCACAATGGTTGAACTAATTTACACTCCACCAAGAGTGTATGCATGTTTTTTTCCACAAACTTGTCAGCATCTGTTATTTTTTGACTTTTTAATAACAGCCATTCTGACTGGTGTGAGATGGTATCTCACTGTGGTTTCGATTTGAGTTTATCTTATGATCAGTGATATTGAGCTTTTTTCATATGCTTGTTGGCCACATGTGTGTCTTCTTTTGAAAAGTGTCCGTTCATGTCACTTGTTCACTTTTTAATGGGGTTGTTAGTTTTTCTCTTGTAAATTTTTTAAAGTTTCTTACAGATGCTGAATATTAGACCTTTATCAGATGCATAGTTTGCAAAAATTTTCTCCCATTCTGTAGATTGTCTGTTTGCTCTGTGGATAGTTTCTTTTGCTGTGAAGAAATACTTAAGTTTAATTACATGCCATTTGTCAATATTTGCTTTTGTTGTAATTGCTTTTGGTGTCTTTGTCATGAAATCTTTGCTGACTCCTATGTCCAGGATGGTATTACTTGCATTGTCTTCCAGGATTTTTACAGTTTTGGCTTTTATATTTAACTTTTTAGCACAACACGAGTTGATTTTTGTATGTGGTATAAGTAAGGGGTACAGTTTCAATCTTCTGCATATGGCTAGTCAGTTATCTCAGCAACATTTATCGAATAGGGAGTCTTTTCCCCCACTGCTTGTTTTTGTCAGCTTTGTCAAAGACCAGGTGGTCGTAGGTGTGCAGCCTTGTGTCTGGGTTCTATATTCTGCTCTACTGGTTTATGTGCCTGTTTGTGTACCAGTGATATTTTTTTTTTTTTAAGAAAACTCCTGGCAAAGGAGTTACTTTGGTAAACTTCAGGTGGCTTCAGGCAGATGAGAAATATGTAAAAGGGCTTGGAGCCTTGAGAAAACATGAGGCCTCCAAGTCTTAAAAGTTCTGATAGGCATTCTTGAAGGCAAAAAAAGGCTCATTAGTTGTGTTGCATGAACAGCTAATCCATAATGAGAAGAGTTTCTCAGAATCCTATTACTAATTGCAGAACATCCTCAATTTGTCTTTAATAAGTGTTCAAAGTTAACTTCGAATATCAATAAAGAAGTGTTTATTTTTTGACAGTATACTCTAAAAATGTCTGCTAATCACTTTTAAACCCCAGCTAAAATTATTTATCTGTCTTCATGGCCATACAACTCTGCCTCATTCAAGTCCATAGTTGGCCTTGAGTTTGAAAATTGACCTTGTTTCTAGGCTGCAGTATGTGCTTATTCTTCCTTCTCTTTATGGGAAAAGTTACTTGCTAGTGGAGGTGGAACTGAACATAGATTCTGAAATAGACACAATATGAGAAACTTGATACTTCCTTCCACTACCAAGCCCAAGCAAGGGATGCCGTACAAGGCATTAGGTAACCTCCTTAATCTCAGGAAATACACAGTAAAAAGGAAGTGATAAGGCCTATGTTTGAGTCAGTTCATGCTGCTATAACAGAATGCCATAGATAAAGTGCCTTAAGCAATAGACATTTATTTAGCACAGTTCAGGAGGCTGGGGTTCTGAGATCAGCATGGATGCTTTCCTCTTGGTTTACAGATGGCCGTGTTCTCACTGTCATGAGGACATGTCAAAGAGGAAGACTTCTGGTCCTTTTTAGCCACTTAAAAGGGCATTAGTCCCATACATCTGGGCTCTAGTCTCATGATCTAATTACTCCTCAAAACTCCACCTCTAAATATGATTGCATTGAAGATTTAGGCTTCAGTATATAAATTTTGGGAAAACACAAGCATTCAGTGCATGGCAGAATATAAATATCAAAATAAAATTTTAAAAATAGTAAAAATTACAAACTTCCTGAAATGATGAGGGAATTGCCCAAAGAATGTAATAGGAAATCAAGAGAGAGAACATGAGAGTCTGAAAGAGCACCTCAGAGGAAGAACAGTTTAACCTGGGTCATGAGTAAGTAATAGGATCCTGATAGATGTGTAACAGCTGGATAATCCAACATAGAGAGAGGAAAGGTGCCAGGGTGAGAACACAGAGGTGAGAAAGAAAATATAATTAAAGAGGTACAGAGAAGCCTGTGATTAGTGTTCTGGGGATCAGAAGAGACCCTTGTACCCTTCTCTATGCTGGCATAATATATATTCTCATTCATTCCTTCAAATATGGAATGATTATTAAATGTCTAGGTTTTTTTTTCAAACTTTTAGTATAAGATTTTAAATCAAACTAAGAAAAATATATTTAAAGAAGAAATGCATGAATTACAATAATAAGCTATTTTTTAAATAGTTTCAGCTATTTAAGTTTGAAGCTCAAGAAATTACATGTTTAAGTGCCTAAGTAGTCTTCAGTTGACTTTTAATTAACCTCTTTTGCCATTTCTCATCCAGGGAAATTGGAAAATATTTTATAGTCAAATAAAAACTTGCTTTATAAAATAATTAAGCAAATTTGAGCCACTACGATAATCTTTCAAAACATCTGATATTTGTAGCTGAATCCGGTTAAATTGTATTTATTCTTTATCAGTCTTAGTTATCTTGGCATTGCTCTCGTATTAATAAGATTCAGACAAAGCCTAGCCTTGCAGTGTAAAAGTGATAGAGAAAATCATTTTCCCTAGTCAAGTTGAATCTCATTTGTTGTGATTTCTTTCCTTCAGATTCTGATGTTTGCAGGTGCTTTTTGTGGAACATTATTTAAAACATGTCCTCCTGAGTGTACAACAACCACTTCATGAGGATTATTCTTCTTCTACCCTGTTTGCTTGCAGTGGAAGTTTCATTCATTCAGCTTAAACTAAATTTCAATAAAGAAAAGGAAGAGGTTCATTTTTAACACTTCCCCCCTTAAAAAATAATAACAAGACTATGTTTAATTTGCCTAAAAATAGATATAGAGGTCATGGCATTCAGTTTTCACTTTGATGATTGTAAGGAGAGGCATCTAGCCTCCTTGATGTCCCAAATCATGAGTTTCTTACACCACCCATGTTAACTTGTCACCTAAAAGGATTAACCGTTCTATTAGAGTGGGCTAGGTTGTCCTGCAGTAACAAATAAACTTTATAATCATGGTGGCTTAGCCCAACAGAAGTTGATTTCTTTCACACACAAAGTCTAATGCAGTTGGCCTAGGATCCTGGGATGACTCTCCATCCAGTGACTCAAGGATCCAGGCTTTCTTCACCTTATAATATAGCCCCTTAACCTGTCACTTCTAAGGTTGCTTCAGCACAGGGATAGAGAGAGGAAAGAAGCAAACCAGACTGTAATTGCCTCAGCCTGGAAGAAACATGTGTCATTGTGCTTACAATTCATTAGCCAGAAAGAGTCACTTGGCCTCAACCTCATTGCAAGGAAGAGCGAGAAATGAAGGGGAGTACATGGAATGTGAGGTGAGCAACAACCATCCCTGTCTCAATTACATAGTT